>NC_000079.6:45130067-45730067 GCF_000001635.26 Mus musculus
GAATTCAACCAGCAGAAAAAGAAAGTGTGATTGGGTTTAAAGCCAGACATGTCTGGCTTGATTGAAGAAGGTCTAGGGTGCAAAGGAGTTAGACGGTGTGATTCATGAGTCTTGTGTGCAGTGTGAAAGCAGCCTGAGTTATGTACCGACCAACCCTGTTGGATCAGGGAAAGTGATTTCTGGTGCTGGGTTCTAGGCTGCTTCTGATTTTCCTGAGTCTCCTCCCTCTGTGGCTAGGTAGATGCTCCAAGACAGCAGGAAAGGTTCTTAAACCTTTTTTCTGCCAAATAAGCCATTAGATGGTTTAATGTATATGTACATGTACATATACATATACACATAGGTAGATAGATAATTTAACTCCAATAAATAACCCTGTAATGTTGGAAGAGAATGGAGAGAGAGAGAAGGAAGATATGTAGATCTGACTGTCTACTTGTAAGAAATAAGAAATAGTCCACTTTCAAAAGTGCCACCAAGTCAGGTTAGGTCAGATACTTAGAAACAAGAGAACACTGGGCCCCTGCTAATATCTGCTACTCTGGTCTAGCTACCCTGCACCCCCCCACACACACACACACAACATGTAGGATATAAAGTATTAGCATCCAGGCCTGCCTAAGGAACTGCAGACATGATAAGGTCCTCTGCCTGAAAGGCATTAAGATAAACACGGTGTAAAATGTACAGATAAGCCCACACAACAGGTTTATCACTTAAGTGGCAGATGACATGTAAGATCGTAAGCTCTACTCACCACTACTCAGACAAGGGGGACTCTGCTGTCAGGGATCTAAAAACTGTTCTTTGAACTCCTAGAGTGAATGCTGACATTTTTTTTTTTAATCTCTGTTGGTGGTACCTGGGTTCAAAAGTCCTAAAAGCAAGTCATAAATATAAACTTTCTCCATTTTGCTATTGAGTCTCCAGTGCTTGTCGTGAGTGTGTATGTGTGTGTGTGTGTGTGTGTGTGTGTGTTCGTACAGTGTATGGATGGCTCATAGGCATCTGTCTTAGGCTGACAGTCATCTTCATTTGTTTACTTGGCATATCCTGGAATCAAAGAAAGTAAAAGATGCTAGGTGTTTTTTTTTTTTTTTTGGTTTTTTGTTTGTTTTGTTTTGGTATTTTGTTTTTTGTTTGTTTGTTTGTTTTTTTGTTTTTTGGTTTTTTGGTTGAGACAGGGTTTCTCTGTGTAGTCCTGGCTGTCCTGGAACTCACTGTAGACCAGGCTGGCCTCAAATTCAGAAATCCACTTGCCTCTGCCTCCCAAGTGCTGGGATTAAAGGTGTGCGCCACCAATGCCCGGCTAAATTTTGGTCCCAGTATCATAGAAAAAAATGTAAAAGGTTGAGTTCAGCACTGAGAGACCCTTAAGAATAGATAGGCAATGATCCACTTGGAGGACGTTACCATGTAATTAGTGTGTATACCATTTGCAGCAGAGTCAAACTTCCTGGGACCTAAACTGAGTACTGCTTTCCTCCAACCTCAGATCAACAAATACCCTTTCCCATGGTGTTCCTCAGGAAAATGTGTTCCTTCTCTGCTCTCAACAGCTTTTATCAATTACATATCAGTAAGACATCAGGGGTTAGGGTGTTAGCCCAGTGGGAGACTACTTCTATAGCATGTACAGGACCCTGGGTTCAATCCTCAGCACCGGAGAAATAAATATATAAGTAAATATATAAATAAATATATAAGAAAAATGAAAGAATAAAGAAAGAGAGAAAAAAGAAAGAAAGAAAGAAAGAAAGTAAAGAAAGAAAGAAAGAAAGAAAGGGAGGAAGGAAGGAAGAAAGAGGAAGAAAGCAAGCAGGCAAGGAAAGAAGAAAGAATGATAATATTCACCGATGTGCCATGTGCAAAAATAATACCACTTCACATGATCCTTTTTTTAACTCTATTAGGCAATACTTTTATTACTAAGTTGTAGGTGAGAGATAGAGGTGCACAGGAATTAAGTAATTCCCTGGAATTTATGAGTGTCTATGTGAATAAAGCCCACGACTTAATTTCTACTTTACACCTACTAGCCAGCTCAGCTCTCTAGAAGGAGAATCAATCCATGGAGCACCAGAGAGATACTGTGTCCAGCTACGGCACTAAAACACTTTTCCCACACTTCTGTATACTCATCTTGAATATGGGGTAAAGTAGTATTAGCCACTAGGAGTTGTTTTTGAGGACTGACTGAAATATGTTGTGTGTGTCACAAGGCATCATTAAGCACACACAGCAAATGCTATAAGGCTAGAGAGTTGGCTCACGGGTTAGGAGCCCCTGCTGCTCTTCCAGAAGCCCCATGATCAGCTCCTAGCACCTATGCTGATGGCTCCCAGCACCTATGCTGATGGCTCCCAGCACCTATGCTGATGGCTCCCAGCACCTATGCTGATGGCTCACAACCACCTGCAGCTAGTAGCCCCAGGGGATCTGACACCCTCCTCTGTGTTCTGCCTGCACCCACACACATGTGGCATACAGACACTAGCGCGCGCGCGCACACACACACACACACACACACACACACACACACACGCACACACACACACACATGCACACACACACAGAAGTAAAACAGCAACCTAATTAAAAGTTTACATGTTTTTCTTTTGGGGAGTGTGTGTGTGTGTGTGTGTGTGTGTGTGTGTGTGTGTGTGTCTGAGAGAGAGAGAGAAAGAGAGAGAGAGAGAGAGAGAGAGAGAGAGAGAGAGAGAGAGAGAGAGATATGCTATAATATACATGTGGAGGTCAGAGAACAACTTACTGGAGTGGATCCCAGAGACTGAACCCAGGGCATCCAGTGCCTTGATATACCAGTAACTCATGGTGGCAAGTGCCTTTCCATGCAGAGTCATCTTGCCAGCCTGGGAATTCACTCTTATTATTGCCAGCCAGTGAGTTTTTGGTAGTTTACTGCAGTAGCTATAAGAAATGGATCCATGTCCACTTGTATTGACTTGACCTCTCTCTACTCCCATCTTGTTCTTCATTCACAACCACTTCATCACACACACCAGATTCCATTGTGTTCATCTGCTGGTCTGTCCTTTGCCTGCTGTTGTCTTTAATTCTCAGATGGGGTCTTGCTCTTTTACCCATGCTAACTTCAAATTCCTAGACCCAAGTCATCTTCCCGTCTCAGCCCCCAAGTAGCTGGGAGCATAGGTGCACACCACTGCACATAGCTTCTTTCACTATTAGATGGAGTCCATTCCTTAAGTCTCAAGAGCTCCAGAGCCTATCAGAGGACTTAGCTCATAAACAGAGCCATATTGAACTAATGTAGGAATGGACATAAGTGTTTGTCCCAAATTATCTTGTACCTAACAGGGATTTTCTTACTCATCTTAGCTTAAAAAACATTAATGGCTGCCAAGAATACCCTAAACTCTTAATTTTAAAGCTATGTAATAAATGAATCCTTGATGTTGTTGGTATTTCCTTGGCTCTGGTCAAAAGTCAAAGCTATTCCGCCCCATTGTAAATCTAAGGAGAAGGACAGGAAGAAGAGAGAAAACGCATGTACCTCTTTAGAGAAGAGAATTAAAGCCAAATGTAATTGAAGCAAGAAGCAATCAGAACATGCAACAACTGTTATTTTAAGAAAAATAAATTCATGAGATTCAAATCTCAGCATGACAGGGGGAAAAATAAAGCATTTTTCCCCTCACATTTTCCACAAGATGTTCAGTAAGATGAATCTGTCAAGAAATGGGGTGGGGTGGGGGGGAAAGGTCACATGAAGCCTGACAGGAAGTCGTGGATGGAATTCATTCTGTCACGTGGAATCATCTCAATGAAAATACAGCTGGAAGATTGTCATTTAGACCCAACGTCTTCTGGGATTTTTTTTTTTTAATATGGAGTGCTGACAGGGTTTGTTTATTTCATAGGAGCTTCTGAAATATTCCATTAGCCTGAGATAATTAATGTATGAAATGGTCTGTTGGCTTTACTTTGACAGGAGCTGTCTCAGATATATGGGGACTTGATGGGAAATACAGCAGTGAGTCCCTTGGGATACCTAGGGTCTGCTTTAGTCCGTTGGGTAGTGCCATGTATAGGGTCCTGTCATCTGCCATGCTGGGTGACGAAGAGCTGGAGGCCAGAGACCTAGGTGAAGACTCGCCCGAGTGAAGGCCCAGCAATAAACAACTGGTTTTTGGGAAGTGCTTGCGAGGGCTTTATTAGTTATTATTCTTGTCTCCAAGACTAAATGCCTGACAGGAAGAAACCTGAGAGAGGAAGGATGTAGCTTAGTTCATGTTTTGAGGTGCAGTTCACTATGTCATGGAGACATCATGGTACAGTCCTCCTCGGTGGCAGCAGGAAGCAGAGATGGGGGGTGCAGGCTCCTAGCTCATTTCCCCCTCTTTCTTTTTCCTCAGTCAAGTACTGCAGTCTGTGGCATAGTACTACTTACATTCATGGGGGATCTTCCTCCATAATTCTTTCTGGAAATACCCTCAAAGGCATGCCTAGATCAGGCAAACCTCAAATTCCTGGGCTCAAGCAATCCTCCTAAATGTCCTGGAAAGTCTGTCTGTCTATCTGTCTGTCTTTCCTTTGTTTGTTTGTTTGTTTGTTTATTTAATTTGCTGTTGTTATTCTTATTTGGGCACAGGGTCTCTCTATGTAACCTTGCCTGTCTTAGAACTCAACTTGATATGTAGACTAGGCTGTCCTTGAATTTACATTTTCCCCTGCCTCTTGAATGCTGGGACTAAAGGTGTGAGTAACCATGACTGGCAAAAAAAAAAAAAAAAAAAAAAAAAAAAGTTTCTTAATTTGGTTAAAGTGACAACCGAAATTGGTTATCCTAAACAAGGGTCTGTCACAGATGAATTATGCTCAGGAGAGAGGTGAGAGTGTGGAGCATGGCTGTGGTCTGATCAATCTGTCCCTGTGGGACAAAGCACTGAGTCATTAGAAGTGGTCACTAATTTCCACTATGTGGAATACTTCTCCCAGGGCTGATTTCAATTAACTATAAAATATTTGGTTCTGTGTACAGCAGGGTGCTGGGATCAAGCCAGCATGCATCCTGGGAAAGCACTGTAAATACTAAGTTACTCCTCAGCTGCTGTGTAGTTATGATTTTAATGAAAACATTTCTTTCTGGAAAGAGGCTTCTTAAGACTCAGGGAGAAAACAGAAACTTACAAGGCTTAGGAAGGTCCTGTAGCGTACAAGACTCACAAGATGGTAGGTAGCGAGTGCTGGAGGGAAAGCACTCTCAGACAGGCAGAGCTGTCTGTGAGTGGTTTAAGTGGTTCTGGGGACACAGCTTTCTGACTTATCACCCATATTAGGGTGGGATTTTTTGGTGATGCATCTGCTTTTGGGCTACTCATGGTCCTGAGAGGAATCTCCATTCCTACTCCTGAGAGTAAACCTAGAAAACTCACTCTTTGCAAAGCTAGACTGGAGCACCATTATTTCATTGATCTGTTGCTGGTTCTTGACCTATGGAAGTAGAAGTTTGTTCATATCTCCTCAGAAAAAGCCCCGTGTAACATTGGACCAGATGTTTTTCTTTTCTCTTTGAAAATTCAACCACCAGCTATGGCGAGTCAGTACAAACCAGCTTCAACATGACACTTGGTAAATAGATGTTGTTCAAAGTGGGTACCAGGGATCCCAGGTGAGAAACTTCAGGCAGGCATGGAGCCTGAGCTTGTCTGGGAAACTGACCTGCAACTATTCCTTCTTAAAAATAACATCAGGGGTCTGGAGAGATGGCTTATCTGGTAAGGGCACTAGCTGCCAAGCCTGACAACCGGAGTTCAGTTCTGGGGTTACATGCATGGTAGAGGCAGAGAACAACTCCCACAGATTGTCCTCTGACCTGTAAATGTACATCATGGCTCCTGTACCCCTGCATCCCACAAAAACACACATACACATGAGTGCATGCATGCATGCACGCACGCACACACACACACACACACACACACACATGTGCACACTCACAGACACATACCTATATATTTTTTAAGATCAGGAATGAGCACTATATTTATTTATTTATTTATTTATTTATTTATTTATTTATTTATTTATTTATTTACCTGCTTATATCTGTGCATATTCATTATTTATTGCATTTGGCAGGCAAGTGAATGGCACATAACTAGAATTCCCTGGGGAAAGTCAGGAGGGAATATGTAGAGACTGAACAGTAATAGTGTTGACTGATTTTTAACGTTCTGTTCTGTGTCAAACATTGCATTTACATACCCTACCTTTGACCTGCAGGTTGTGGGTAAAGGGGAAGGAAGCCCATCTGACTAGAACGGTATCTAGCATAGATTTCTGCTATCCGAAAGGAATTGATATGTAAGAGCAGGTCACAGGAAGGGTGACTACACAGTGAGGGCAACATGGGTTTTCTCCAGTCAGTTCTCCTCTTTCCTCAGTGTACTGAAGCTCGTTGTTAGGGAGCTGAAATGGAGACATCCTGGGCTTCAGTAATTACTTTTAAATCATAGAGAAGTACGACATGTGATGCAGAGTTTGGAGTTTGCCCAGCTTGTTTCCTGTCTTGCTTTGGGGATTTCAGTTATGTGATTGGATGCATCTCAGAAGAGACTTTGAACTTTGGGCTTTTAACATTATTGAGACTGTTAGTGACTATGGGACATTTGAAGCTCAGCTTTGAAACAATGCACGTTAGAATGAGATCATCCTCTGTATTATCTACAGATTGATTATCAAAAGGAACTAAATATACTTTTGCATTATGCTATGGTTATGTATGACACCCATAGACGCATGTGTTTGAACAAGCCTATGGGGGGAAGGGAGTGGAATGTGGTGGTTTGAATATGCTTGGCCCAGGGAATGGCACGAGTAGGAGGTGTGGCCTTATTGGAATAGGTGTGCCTTATTGGAAGAAGTGTGTCACTGTGGGGGTGGACTTTAAGACCCTCCTCCTAGCTGCCTGGAAGCCAGTCTTTTCCTAGCTGCCTTCAGAACAAGAGGTAGAATTCTTAGTTTCTCCAGTACCCGGTCTGCCTGAACGCTGTCATGCTCCCGCCTTGATAATAATGGACTGAACCTCTGAAACTGTAATCCAGCCCCAACTAAATGTTGTCCTTTATAAAAGTTGCTTTGGTCATGGTGTCTGTTCACAGCAATGAAACCCTAAGACAACATGCTTATAAGGAGGCTCAGCTTTGAAACAGCCTACATTAGAATGAGATCATCCTTTGTATTATCTACAAAGAGAGAATTTGGCTGACCAGTGAGTCTGCTTACCTTTGCTGTCCCCCACACCACTCCATGCCCTCCAGCTCCCCCAGTACTAAAATTGCAAGCTCCCCCCATCACCCAAGACCGGCTTTCTCTGTCTAGCTTTGGTTGTCCTGGAACTCACTTTGTAGACCAGGTTGGCCTACGGAGATCTGCCTGCTTCTGCTTCTATATTGCTGGGACGGAAGGCATACATCACCACTGCCTAGAGATTGCAAGCTTTTTATATGGGTCTTAGACTGAATAACAGTAGAGAAAGTGAGCTAAATAAGAAGCATGCATGTGTACACTGATTTCTCTTTATTGTTAACTATGGTGGATGTGGTTTGACCAGCTGTTTCAAGTTCCTGCTGCTTTGACCATCCTGCTGTGATGGACTGTAACCTGTAATTATGACAATAAACCTCACCTCAAAGCAGAAAGCCAGAGGAAAACCAGAAAAGCATACTTCCTTCTGAGGCACACCTTCAACTGGAACAGACATCTTCTCTCATTAATGCCTATGCTTAGTTAACCACCTATGGGTGAGGTACAGTACTTTAGTGGCAACCAGCAGAAAAGCCAAGGTATTATAATCCATCATTAAAACAGAGCAACTCTGGGTTTGCTCATTCAGAAATGCTGGCAAAGCCAGTGCCCAAGAAATGTCCTCACTGCTGCCACCCTTAACAGATAGTCTTGCTTTTAGTCTCCTGGTCTTCATGGAGATGGTAGCTGAACACTCCAGACACCACCTGTTCACCACAACAGCCAGAGACAGAGAAAGGCCTTCCTCATGAGTGTTCAAATTTAACAAGAAGACTCCATAGCTCTGGATAGCTCATTGGACACAACAGCATCATGGTTTCCTGAGGACTCTAGGCGCAGACAAAGCTGCTCACAGTGATTGCCCGACATCAATCACCCCTTGGCATGTATTTGATGGGGAGGAGTAGATACAAAATAAAATGGGGTACATCCCTCAGCAATTAAGGAGATAATGACCTTTTACTCACTGTCAATATTATCAGCTATACAAGGGCTCCCTGGGTATATAGGGATATAATATAGGCATACAAATCCACCACTTGGTGATAATAAATAAAATACATTTATTTTAAAGTAATTCTTTGACATGCATATAACTTACCATTTACTGAATCTGAAACAAGTTTGCATACTAAGAAGATAGGTGAACATGTACATTTTTATATACAGAATTAAATCTTAGTTGATTATCTGGTACTGTAGAACACATCGTGTCATCACCACTGACTTACACTTTCAGTCTTTAAACATGAGTGTTGAGGTCCCCAGTTCACATGAACACCTAATATAAAACAGCAGAAGCAAAGTTAGGGATATCATGGATACTCTGTCTTACTCCCTAGCCAATATTCAGTTCTCATTTTTTTTTTTGTATGAAATCAAGTCAGCAGCACAAACATCAAGTTTTAAAGGCAAACGCCCTAACATAACACAATGGAAAGACGTGCTCATTTGATATCTGCATACTGAGGAATGCTGCCAGGAAAATTGTCAAGAGGTTTTGTTTCAATGCAACCATTACATTTCTGTAATGACAAGAAACTTCTCATGCACAACAGAAAGCACACTACAATTCGTCACGTGCAATGGTCTCACACCAGAGCCAGGTGTTTTCAGACAGCAGTTGTTGGCATGATGGGCACAGCATGGCGTGATGACACCCACAGAATAAAGTATGCATGTTGTATGTTCAGAACATCTAAATGCTGAGGAGCAGAAAGGCATAGAACGCCTGAGAGAAGAGATTTTAAGCACCTGACCTGATTCCAAAATGGTGCATCTCCAGCCAAAGACGGGGACACAGAATCTGTGTGGGCCCAAAGGTAGATTAAGGGAATGCCCTCTAGGAAATGAAGGTGACCACATGATCCAATGTTGTCAGAATTCCCACAGAGTCTTCCCTCATTTGATTTTGAATTGATGTTTTGGTCATCGTGTGTTGGGAAACCTTTCATTAGTCCTCCATTTTTACTGCCCCATAGTCCATTATGGACCCCAGACTTTAAGGAGCTGTGTGCCACACCATGACTTTGGTATATAAAATTCTAGTTTCTAGCAGAGACGTGTAGCACTTTTTGAGAGGGAGCCGTGAACCTTCTACATTTCTCAGGCACATTAATTTAATACTGAGGCATTAAAATTAGTGACTCTAAGAACATCTCAGGACTGTAAGGTCCCCTTGGGTAACTTGAGGTACACGGTAGCACTCATTAAGGCCTAGCCACCCACCTGTGGTTCTCCCCCACTCACTGCTAGGTGAGTACATGCCTGCGGCTGCTGGGACAATCATCCCCTGAGTGGCTTGAATCGGCACAAATGCATTATCTTCCAATAGGGAGGTGGTGACTTAAAACAGACCTCTGTGGGGTAGAACTGGGGTATCTGTTGGACTATGTACCCCCTGGAGACTCTAGGGGGGAATTTATTTATTTATTTATTTAGCTTCCAGACATTCTTCAACTGATAAGCCCTTTCCTCCATCTTTAAAGCTATAAAGTTACTTGCCATCTCACACTGCTCTGATCTTGTCTTCGGTACTCCTGTACTTTGGAGGGTCCTTGTAATTTCTAAGGCCTCCTGCCCATACCCCCCTGGATGGACAGACAGCTTCCTCATTGAAAGACCACCTGATTAGTGGTCTTAATTCTCCTTTGTCATAAGAAACCGATAGATCCTGGGGATTTTGAAACTCAGAAATCTCAAGAGCAGGGAACATTAGTCTGTCTATCATAGCAGGTAGGAACACCATTCCCTTTGCCTCCTCTATAGCATTTGGAACAGTTTTGGCCTCAAAATTGTCCTGCCTCAGTTCCCTAGAAACGATTTCATTAACCTCCCATAGCCTACACTTCTGCTTCTGGTTTTGTTTCTTATTTTGTTTTTTTTGTTTGTTTGTTTGATTTTTCTTCTTCTGACGATGCACCATTGGGATCAGATCAAATTGTGTGAGCACCTCTTTTCCCAGGCCGTCTAAGCCTTCCTGTCCCTAAGCAGTGAGATTTCTAGCCAGTTGCTTGTTACAGCCTCTCTATTCCACTGCACTCCTTAGGGCTTGGGCTATACACATTCATTTCTCTTTCATGTGACTCCCTTGTCAGAATAAACCCATCTTGGAGCAGAAAGCATGGTTGGTTTTTTTTTTTTTTTCCTCATGAATCTGTGGAAACCAGGTGCTAGGATGAAATTATCCCAACTCTCGACTCTGACAGGCTTTACAGGATGCTTTATTATTATTTATTATTACAGATTGTCCCAGGTTCTTTCCTCAGGTTAGGAAATGATCCTCAGGCTGGAAAGATGGCTCAGAGGATAAAGTACTGGCTGAACATGTATAAGGACTTACATCTGGATACCCAGAAAGCCGAGTATATTAGTGTGTATGAGCAACCTTAACACTTTTGAGGAACCCCAAGTTTGGAGGTGTGGATGGGAAACCCCCACTAATTAGCCTGCCATATGTTGTGGTAGATAAGAGAGCCTGTCTCAAGCAAGGCAGAGGTGAGAACTGTACCGGAGGTTGTCCTTAATCTCTACATGTATCATATGCATACACACACATACACACACACACACACACACACACACACACACACATTTTTAAAAGTGATTCTCTTTCATACCTTTCTAACCTGTTTCAATATCTGCCTTATTATTATTCCATGATTTTAACTAATCACAATGAGAAAACTGAAGACTCAGGAGGGGCCGTCAGGGCAGCAGCTCACGAAGGGACAGAAAGCAGAAGGAGACTGTGCAATCTGGCTCCCTCTCACAGACTTTTCACTTGCCTGCTCTGGATTACTGTTGGTCCAGAATATCTCTAACGATGTGAATACTTCCCTACTTGAGGTGAGTTTGGTGTTAGGCCTTAGTCACCTAAAGCTGTCCATATATAAACTCAGTAAACTCAGACCTCATAATTCAGTCATTTATAAATATTCTTGATTTTTAGATAACTTCTGATTGGCCAAATGTAGTTCCTTTGAAACTGAAAATATCATAGGAAACCTCATAGCCCTCAAGGGGTGTGCAAAATAAACTCTGATTAAAAATATATTTGCTTAAACTATGCTGATTTACTGGTCTCGGCCTCCCAAGTGCTGGGATTAAAGGCATGTGCCACCACACCCGGCCATCACTCACTTTTTATATACTCACGTGGAGAATAGAGGAGATTGGGATGAAGTTGTCTTGTGTGTCTTATAAAGGTATATATCCAGTCAGGAGGGCTCTACCCTCTGGCCTCATCAATTCCCAATTAACTCCTAAAGACCTCATCTTTTAACATCAACAATAACCATGAACATTTTGGGAGAACATTGGGTCCATGACAAGGTCAATACAATTTTTTTTTCTTTTCTTCCCCTTCTTCCCTTTTCCTTTTTCTTTCTGTCTGCCTCTCTCTCTCTCTCTCTCTCTCTCTCTCTCTCTCTCTCTCTCTCTCTTCGCAAAGTGGTTCTACTTCCTAAACGTTTACCAACCTCAGACTTCAGGTATGTCCCGATCATTTCTAGCCAAACAGAAAAGAAATCACTTCCAGTTTCACCAGTTTCCACCCCTCCCCCACCCCCCATAAAAGGCTGAATAAGGGTTTGAAAGGAAAAGTCTAGATGGAGCAGGGGCATAGCTCTGAGCTGTCAGTCAAGCTGTTTTTGAGCGTTATGCTTATCATGTCCGCTCCTCTCCACCATCTCATTTCTGAGAGCCCTGTAATTACACAGCCCTGTGCATCCAAGCTGTCAACAGGAGCTTCCGAGTGAAACGTAGCTAAATAAGTGTCAGTAAATGAGGAGAGGCCCATAATCAAAGGTGAGTCTCAAGCAATCTCCTCCACCCTCTGGCCTGCCTCGTTCTCAGTAGACTGCTGTGAATCACTGTGATTTCTGTTCCAAGGTGTGTGTGTGTGGGGGTGTGTGTGTGTGGGGGGGTGTGTGAGGGGGAGGGGTAGCTGACGGGGGGGGGGGGGGAGGAAGGAGGCACTCTGCACTCACCTTGCATTTTAAGTTAATTTGGAACCACAAGGAACCCTGAGACTGTGCTCTGGACCCCAGCCCCCTCACACAGAAGAGTCTCTCCTCTCTGTGGCACACTTGTCAGACTCCAGCTCGCCCACTTGATTTCCTTCATTTTTAAAGCTCATAAAACAGTCTTGTTTGGATTTTGTGGTTATCTGAGGAGTCACACCTTACTTTGCTGATGCAAAAAAAGTTTACTTCCAGTTCCAGGTGGGTGGTAGGTGGGATAATGGCCTCTCCTAGATGCTTGTGTCATAATCCTCTGAACAGGTGAACATGTATCACTTCAACAGAAGTGGTTTGCAGATGTGCTAAGGATCTGTAGATGACAAGATTGTCCTGGGATCTGAAATCAGGCCCATGGAATAATGAGGGTCTTTATAAAGAACAGAGGTGGGCAATAAAATCAGGGACTAGACAAGGCTGCCCTCTTTCTCTCTCTGTTTATCAATATAGTATTCAATATAGTACTTGAAGTCCTAGCCAGAACAATTAGACAACAAAAGGAGGTCAAAGGGATACAAATTGGAAAGGAAGAAGTCAAAATATCACTATTTGCAGAGATGATATTATACTTGAGTAACCCCAAAAACTCTACCAGAGAACTCCTACAGCTGATAAACAACTTTAGCAAAGTGGCCAGATATAAAACTAACTCAAACAAATCAGTAGCCTTCCTATACTCAAAGGATAAACAGGCTGAGAAATAAATTAGGGAAACAACACCCTTTACAATAGCCACAAACAATGTAAAGTATCTTGGTGTGACTCTAACCGAACAAGTGAAAGATCTCTATGACAAGAACTTCAATCTCTAAAGAAAGAAATCGAAGAAGACCTTAGAAGATGGAAAGACCTCCCATGCTCATGGATTGGCAGGATTAAAATAGTAAAAATGGCCATCTTGCTGAAAGCAATCTACAGATTCAATGCAATTCCCATCAAAATTCCAACTCAATTCTTCATAGGCTTAGAAAGAGCAATTCTCAAATTCATTTGGAATAACAAAAAACCTAGGATAGCGAAAACTATTCTCAACAATAAAAGAACTTCTGGGAGAATCACCATCCCTGACCTCAAGCTATACTACAGAACAATAGTGATAAAAACAGCATGCTATTGGTACAATGACAGACAGGTAGATCAGTGGAACAGAATTGAAGACCCAGAAATGAACCCACACAGATATGGTCACTTGACCATTGACAAAGGAGCCAAAACCATCCAGTGGAAAAAAGACAGCATTTTCAACAAATGGTGCTGTTTCAACTGGTGGTCAACTTGTAGAAGAATGCAAATTGATCCATTCTTGTCTCCCTGTACAAAGCTCAAGTCCAAGTTGATCAACATAAACCTCCACATAAACCAGATACACCGAATCTAATAGAAGACAAAGTAGGGGAAAGTCAGGAACATGTGGGCAAAGGGTAAAAGTTCCTGAACAGAACACCAGTGGCTTATGCTTTAAGATCAAGAATTGACAAATGGGAACTCATAAAATTGCAAAGCTTCTGTAAAGCAAAAGAACACTGTCAATATAGGACAAAATGGCAACCAACAGACTGGTAAAAGATCTTTACCAATCCTACATCCCATAGAGGGTTAATATCCAATATATACAAAGAACTCAAGAACTTAGACTCCAGAGAATCAAATAACCCTATTAAAAATGGGGAACAGAGCTAAACAGAGAATTCTCAATTGAGGAAGGTCAAAGGGCTGAGAAGCATCTAAAGAAATGTTCAACATCCTTAGTCATCAGGGAAATGCAAATCAAAACCACCCTGAGATCCCACCTCACACCAGTTAGATTGGCCAAGATAAAAAACTCAGGTGACAGCAGATACTGGCTAAGATGTGGAGAAAGAGGAACACTCCTCCATTGCTGGTGGGATTGCAAGCTGGTACAACAACTCTGGAAATCAGTCTGGTGGTTCCTCAGAAAATTGGACATAGTACTACCTGAGGACCCAGCTATACCACTCCTGGGCATATACCCAAAAGACGCTCTAACATGTAATAAGGACACATGTTCCACTATGTTCATCACAGCCATATTTATAATAACCAGAAGCTGGAAATAACCCAGATGTCCCTCAACAGAGGAATGGATACAGAAAAATATGGCACATTTACACAAAGGAATACTATTCAGCTATTAAAAATAATGACTTCATGAAATTCTCAGGCAAATGGATGGAACTTGAAAATATCATTCTGAGTGAGGTAGCCCAGTCACAAAAGAACAGCCACAGTATATACTTATTGATAAGTAGATATTAGCCCAAAAGTTCAGAATACCCAAGATTCAATTCACAGGCTATATGAAGCCTAAGAAGGAAGATCAAAATGTGCTGTTTAGAAGGGTGAACAAAATACTCACATGAAGAAATATGGAGACAAAGTGTGGAGCAGAGACTGAAGGAAAGGTTAACCAGAGACTGCCCACCCTGGGGATCCATCCCATATCCAGTCACCAAACCCAGACATTATTGTGGATGCAGGGAAGTGCTTGCTGATGGAAGCAGGATATGGCTGTCTCATGAGAGGCTCTCCTAGAGCCTAACAAGACAGAGGTGGAAGCTCACAGCCAACCATTGATGGAGCTCCGGACACTGGACCATCAACCAAAGAATACACATGGAGCAACCCAATGCTCTGGCCACATATGTGGCAGAGGACGGCCTTGTTGGACATCAGTGGGAGGAGATCCTTGGACTGAGGGTGTTTGATGCCCCAGTGTAGGGGAATGCCAGGGCAGGAGAATGGGAGTGGTAGGTGGGGGAGCACCCTCATAGAGGCAGGGGAAGGGGGGATGGGTTAGGGGTTTTCCGAAGGGAAGACCTGGAAAGGGGAAAACATTTGAAATGTAAATAAAGAAAATATCCAATCCAAAAAAAGTGTGAAAAAAAGTGTGGGGGGCGGGGAGCCTAGAGTCAGGGCTGTGATTGACAGAAGCAGAAGTTGCAATACTGCAAACAGATGTCCAGGATAGGCACTTTCTAGGCTGGGAAAATGGTTCTCCCCCCCACCCCACAGCCTCCGGTTCTAACATTTTAACTCAGTACAACCGTTTCAGAACCGCACATTCACAACTTTGTGTTGTTTGAAGTCTTTTACAGGTTGAATCAGATCTTTACCACCGAGATTCCTGTTGGGGTTAAGTCCCTATTGTGTTATTAGGTGTGAGTGTCATCTGATGGTGGTGTTGAGAGGCGGGGCTAAGTAGCCTAGGAAAAGTCATACAAGTAGGGAGACTCCCAAGGATGAGTCCCATGGGGCTTTAAAAGGAGGGGTGGGGGTGGAGGAAGAGTCAGAGTAAGTGAGTTTTTCCTCCCTCTCTCTCTCTCTCTCTCTCTCTCTCTCTCTCTCTCCTTTCTTTCCAACAAGGACAATCTCTTTAACATTATGGACTTAAATTTATTTACTTAATACTTAATTTAAACTTTCCTGCCAGTGAAAAACCTGCTTGCTGTGTTCACTGTGAACACAAACTCTTCAGGTAGTAGTATTTGCAACCCCTGGGACCCCAAGACTTACAGCTTGGTTGTTGTTGTTGTTGTTTTCTATATGACTTTGGGGGTTGAACCAGAGCTCCTTACCTTCTAGGCACATAGTCTACCTCAGTCTGGACTCTGATTTCTAGATCTGACTTCAGTAGTTTGGTAATTTCTGGTCACTTGGAATTCCCAATCTGACCCCTGTCTGGGATAGCTAAGTATTTCCCTCTTTAACATGCATGACTTTGGAAAGTATAATTTGTTTTCTCAGCTTTGTGCTTTCCCTTAAATGTCCTAGTTTCCAATCTGAGGATGTTAGCTTTCTCTTAGCTGTTCTGTTTCCATCTTGAAACTGCCCCTGTGTGCATGCCCCTGTGCTTTGGGGCATTATGGATTCTGAGGAGAGGCTAAGGCAAGATTCTGTCCAGCTCTTGAGCTTTGACAGCGTCTTTGTTCTTAGTCTTTGTCTCTTAAGGTTTTGCATTCTCATCTGTCTTAAAGGTTACAGTGACCTTCAACTAACAGCCAGTGAGTGAGCGATATGTTTCCGTTCCTGTTCCCAGCATTTTCTTTAGCTAAGCCATAAGCTAAGTATACTTCTCTGTTGTACCAGTCATTATTCTGTGACAGTAAACAACAGGAAAGCCGAATTCAGTGGAGACAGTTTCACTGTGACTGCCAATAGCCATCCACAACCCAGGCTTCTCTTGTAAAGGACTTTGAAGTCTGTTCTGGGGAGACTAGCCTGCAATGCCCTTCACCTCCTGCTTCCCCCCTTCTTTCTTGTTTTGCTTCTCCTAACTTTGAATATGTCACTAGACTTTTAATGGATTCCCTTTTGTGTTTTGGGATAATATTTTTATGTATATTCTTTCATATTCCGAGACCATGCACAGTTAAAAAATCGACTTTGAACTCATGAGAGCACTGTGCCTGGGATTTAGATTTTTCTGTTTTGATCCTTTCTCTAGACATTAGCCAAGGCCATCGGCTGACCCTAGGATGATCCTTTGTCCTTTTCAGGGTCAATATCACCATTTTATAGATGGGGAGGAATATACTGCCCAAGTCAGGCAGATTAAATATTATGGAAGAATGGGAGACTGTTTTTTGAGACAGGGTTTCTCTGTATAGCCCTGGCTGTCCTGGAACTCACTTTGTAGACCAGGCTGGCCTCGAACTCAGAAATCCGCCTGCCTCTGCCTACCGAGTGCTGGGATTAAAGGCATGCGCCACCATGCCCGGCTGAATGGGAGACTGTTAGCTGCTGGTGCATGAACATTTTCCTGGGGAGATGTGAATGATATCTATCCATCTCAGCTGGGGAAGTGGTTATTACAGGAGCACGAGTGGCCAAAACATCTGCACCACTGATGGGTCACTACATAAGCATGGATCACAGCTTCCCCATAGCTGTGTAGATGGAATCTCCACATTTAGTTAATCTTCCACCCTCTCTAGAAGCTAGCACCATCTAGGGCCCCATGCACCTGGGGCTGAGCTGTACACATCTGGGAGAGGGATGCAGCAAGGAGTGGCTGAGATCCTAGGCAAGGTTTTAGGGACAAGCATCTCTTATGGGTAGTCATAATGGCTCTACTAAAAATGCTAATGGCTGTTTTATTCAGAAGAAGCAATCCACAGCAACAGCCTACTTGCTCTACAGAGTTGAGGACCTAGTGAGATAGCAGAGTGGCAAACATAAGCAGCTTTATGGGATAGGATACCATTATCAAGACAGTGCATCTATTATTGGAGAATTATGCATGTTCGCCACAGCACAGCTTTGTATAGATTTTCTTCTCATTTCTATTTTAAGAGCTAGAAACTCAGCTTTATCTTGGAAGATTGTGTGCTGCATCAGAAGCAACAAAACTGAGACTCAGGGGATGTGGGTTCTTCTGGCTGATTTCATGAACCATTGTGTGCTGTGTAATTGCAGTTGTTACTGTTGCTATTAACAACAGGAGCTGGGAAGTACATTGGTTAAGTTTGTACTGTTTGTTTGTCTGTTCGGTCCTCACAACGACCGTGTTAAGGACGCGATTATTGTTATCGTTATCCTCATATCATAGGAAGAAGTTCTGAACGAGTCACTCAACCTCATATCTGAGTGCCGCTCAAACTCGTTGGTGTCCACTCTCAGATTGAACTCAGAAATCCGCCTGCCTCTGCCTCCCGAGTGCTGGGATTAAAGGCGTGCACCACCATGCCCGGCTACAAACCATTTTTTAAAAGATTTATTTTATGTGTAGGAGTGTTTATCCAAGTATATGTATGCGCACTATGTATGTGCAGTTCCTATGGAGGCTAGAAAAGGGCATCAAATATCACAGAATTGGAGCTACAAGTGGACGTGAGCCCCTGTGCAGATGCTGGGGGCATCTGAGTTCCCTGCAAGAGCAACAAGTGCTCTTAACTGCTGAGCCGCCTCTCCAGTCTCACATACGCACCATGTTAAATGAAGGAAATTAAGGATATTTTCTTTAGTTTAAGGATAATGGTATCCTACAGGTGTTAATTTATATTAAGATTTTGAAAAAACAGAAATCTATTAGTACAAAAATTTAATAAATGGAAAATCAGAATAATAAGCTACCAGCATATTAAAAACATCCTAGGCAATTAAAAAAAAAAGAAGAAAGAAACAGATACATCAACATGCTAATAGTGCCATATCAATCTCAATGGAATAATTGATTTTTTAAATCATCATTTCACATATGTAGTTGAAACACTATTTTAAAATAAATATATGGAAAAAGATTTCAAGATGGCTTTTAAAATATTTCTCTTTTCTAAGACTTTATTTTCTAAGATTTATTTTAAATTTTTTTATTTGCATGCATGCACGTGTGTGTGTGTGTGTGTGTGTGTGTGTGTGTGTGTATACAGGTCATAAAAGGAGTCAAATCCCTTGGAGCTGGAGTTGCAGGTGTTTGTGCCCTG
Source organism: Mus musculus (assembly GCF_000001635.26). Classification (NCBI taxonomy): domain Eukaryota; kingdom Metazoa; phylum Chordata; class Mammalia; order Rodentia; family Muridae; genus Mus; species Mus musculus. The sequence continues at coordinate 45,148,822 of NC_000079.6, forward strand.
CCTACTGAGGGTGCTTGGATCTGAACTCAGGTCCTCTGACAAAACCGTAAGCTTGTCTAACCATTGGACCATCCCTCCAGCACCTCCCCTTCCTCTCCCATGGCCACAGTGAGAAACCTGTTTCCCTCCATCCTTTAACTGTCTGGTTTAGATTCTTGGAACACTGAACTTCGTGACTGTCTCTGCTTTTGCCACATTTTCTGGCATTTTTCCCCCTCAGAGTTTCTCCTGCCATCCCCATCTTTCTAGCTTCCTTTGTGCACGCTGGCCTTGACGTTCGTGCCTTTCTCTCCCCTCTGCACACCGACAGTCAATAGTCCCTGCAGGGCTCTCAAGGGTTCCCCAGACTGGTTTTGTGGCTTAAATTGCCTGGCATTGATTATATTCCTTGCATCCAACTTCGAGTCTTCTCTCCCACAATTGCCCATCAATCTTCTGTACCTGAAGGCTGAGGAAGACTTTCTGTTCATTAATTAATTTTCTTACGTTCACCCATTCTCCTCTTGTCTGAAAAGAAACATTTACCCGTCTCCACACATCCTTAATGAGAATATTAAATATTCTCCAGTTGCTGGGAAAGCACTGGAGGCAGAGGCAGCTGGGAACCAGGGGTGGCTTCAAGGTCATGCAGCAGCGACAGGCTGAGGACAATGGGTGGACCTAAGCTGTTTCTGTGCTGGTATTTTAGGTGAGAATCAAGATTGAGGGCTGGGGAGCTAATGGATGCACCTAGCTTAGGAGTTCACACCCTCCTGCCGTGGCTGGTGTGTGTGCCAGATTTCTGTTACCATTAATGAAAGCCTGAAGTGATTAATTTATAAAGAGGAACCATTTGTTTTGGCTCACAGATTGGGAGGCTCTGTGATTTGTGGGCCCATTATTTCAGACCTGTGGGGAAAGATCACCTTGTGATACGAGTTCAGAGCAGAGCAAAACTTCTCGTTCATGGTCAGAAGCAAAGAGAAAAGAAGGGGTTGGGGGTCTGACACAGGCTGGAGTTATCACAGAGAAAGGAGCTTCAGTTGGGGAAGTGCCTCCATGAGATCCGGCTGTGGGGCATTTTCTCAATTAGTGATCAAGTGGGGGAGGGCCCCTTGTGGGTAGTGCCATCCCTGGGCTGGTAGTCTTGGGTTCTATAAGAAAGCAAGCTGAGCAAACGCAGGGGGTGGGGAGGGGGGGGGAAGCAAGCCAGTAAGAAACATCCCTCCATGGCCTCTGCATCAGCTCCTGCTTCCTGACCTGCTTGAGTTCCAGTCCTGACTTCCTTGGTGATGAACAGCAGTATGGAAGTGTAAGCTGAATAAACCCTTTCCTCCCCAACTTGCTTCTTGGTCATGATGTTTTGCGCAGGAATAGAAACCCTGACTAAGACAGGGTCCTACTATTCCCCTTAGAGCCTGGCTTCAATATCCTAAGGATCTCCCACAAGGCCTCAGCTTGATTCCCACAGCCTCTCACACCTTGGGGAACCAAGCAGTTAGTATAAGCCTTTGGGAGATTCACTATCCAAACCACAGCAGATGGGGCAAAGGTTTCCACAGGGAAGAGAGGACCATCAAGACACATACAAAGGACTGAGCCCCCACACAGAAATTAAATTCATGTCAACGAGGACAAAACCAGTGTATTCATTACCTTTCAGGATGAGTTCCCTGAGTCACCCACACATCCCTGGTATTGCACTGTTATTTGATAGAGCCCCCACCTCTGTCAAGTGGAATTCACCTACCCAACACTATGTTCAAGGTAAGATGGCAACACCCACCTTCTTGTTTCTACACTGATCTTGGCAATGTGTTAGTGTGGAACTCTTCCAACGGTACTGACCTGGCGTGTATGAGGTTTAGCTTTTCTCTCCCCATAAAAGCTGCTTTTTCTGCAAACCTTTCCTTCAGTCGCTGATTCTCCATTCTGTCTTCTTTTGTGTCTCTGTCAGTCCCAACCCAGCACACATATTACACAGCTTGGATATTACCTCACCCAACTGTTTTTCCCTTTAAACCAAATGCTCCTTGGGTGTGGGCAGTGTCTCTCATGGGACACATTTACTACAGACCAGCTGAGGGCAAGGGTGGACGAGTAGCACTCCTCTGTTTTGTTTAGTGTTTTAAAGCAGTCTTATGTTATGCATTTTCCAGGTTTTTTTCTTTTCAATAAAGAATGCTCATCAGCCAACTGATAGGATTCATTTCCCGATGTGGTGCTTCCCATAGAAGACTTTATTAAATCTTCGATGACTCTTTATCAAATCACACTCCAATTTTAGTTCAATAAAAGGCAATTTCTATGATTATTACCAGAGAGAGTATATTAGTAAGGGCTCTCTAGAGTGGCAGAACTTACAGAACACATAGAATGAATCTCTTATATATATATATACACACATATATATGTACATAGATATATGTATATATCTTTATATATACATATAGAAATATCTCTATATAAATATATGTGCATGTATATATGTATGTATGTATGTATGTATGTATGTATATACATATACACATATGTATGCATGCATGTATGTATAGAGGGGAGGCTATAGTCTAACAAATCAAATGGTGGCAGGCTATAAACAGAAGGTCCAAGATTCCAAAAGTTGATCGGTCCACACGGTTGGATGTCTCCGTTGGTCTTTGGAAGTAACTGGAATTCTGAAGACATAGGTTTTAATGCCAGTGAAGGAATGGACTTGCTAGTAAGGCAAGAACAAGCAGGCAAAGATAAAAGCTTCCTTCTTCCGTTTCCTCATAAAGGCATCCAGCGGAAGGTGCGGCTCAGATTACAGGTGTGTCTTTCCCTCCCCCAGATCTGGATCAGAGCCCTATGTCTTCCTCCCTCAAGTGTCTGAACTAGAAGTGGAGTCACCCACTTCAAACCCAGCAAAAATAATCTCTCACAGGTGTGCCCTCCATTTCTGCATTGTAGCTCATGCCAGATGTAGTCAAGCTGACAGCCTAGAATAGCAATCACAGTCTACTATAAAAAGTCACCTGAGGGGCTGAAGAGATTGCTCAGTGGTTAAGGGCACCATCGGCTCTTCCAGAGGTCCTGAGTTCAATTCCCAACAACCACATAGTGGCTCACAACCATCTGTAATGGGATCTGATACCCTTTCTGGTGTTTCTGAAGACCGTGACAGTATCTCACAAACACAAAATAAATAAATCTTAAAAAAAAAAAAAAAAAAAAAGGTCACCTGAGAGCCATTTTCACAAAGATAAAAAAAATTAGGCCCTAAGTAGAATTTTTTTTCTAATTCTCTCTCTCTGGTATCTTTTTAGTTTGGGGAACAGATGTCAGTAAGTGGGCTTTTTAGTGTGTGCAAAGTGTGAGTCTCTAATGGTAGAGCAAGGCCTTTCTGCTGACTGCCCAGCCCCTCCTCCTCAGCCTCTCCTTTACTGAAGCCACCACTCAATGCGTTTTCTCATCTGAAGACTTAACACTGGGACCATTCCCAAGTCAAATAATTTTCTGCGCACCGTACTTCTTTTTTGAAGCAAAATTCTATAATAATTCCTTTTGCATTCCTCTTCTGAAAGGAAATGCAAAAGGAATACATTATATACTGTACGCATATGTTCTCTTTTTTAAAAGGAAAATAATATTTTAATTAAAAGATAAAGAAGATATACAAGGAAGAAGAGTAGAACGTTACCCAGAAGATCTTCAGGCTGACCATGTCTAACCTGAAAACCCCAAATCCTCTAAATTTCTAAACCTTTGGAGAGCCAAAATGATGTTGGGAGTAAAACTTTCCACATTAAAGTTTATGTGAAGAGTCATATTAAAAGTTATTCACAATGTTATATAAAATTATCTTCAGGCTATGGCTCTAGAGTATATGTGAAAGAAAAATGAAAAATTTTTGTATGTAGACTTTGCTCCCAGCCCCAAGATATTTCTTTATGTTTATGTAAATAGTCTACCTCTTCTGTTTAAAACAACCTCTGAAATACTTCTAGGTTCAAGCATTTTGATTGATATTATAATGCTCAATATGTATTATAAAGCACATGGTATGTTTGAATTTTTAAATATTATTTTACCTTATTTTAGGGTGCTGGAGGTTGAACCCCAGGGCCCACACATGCTAAGCATATCGTCTGCCACTGAATTACATCTCCAGCTTCGTGTATTTCAGTAAGAAATATTAAATGTTCAACACAGCCTCTGTGAAAGACACTGTGACATCACGAGATGCCTCGCCTGTAGTAGGTTGGTGTGTCGTGTGTGAAGTGATCCTGTTTAAATCCCAAATGAGAGAGAAGAGGAACTCCTCTGAGTCATACGGCAGCATGGCTAGGACATTCCCGATCTGAAGACCAACCGTGTCAAACATTTGTCATAGCAACGTGAAAAGTGAACAGCACGGCATGGATTCAACAATATATTTCAAAAGCCAGGAGGGACGTGGGTATGAGTCCTGTTTGGATATGGAGCATTTCCTGCCCACTATGGGATGCTGGGTGTTCCTGGGATCAGTTTGCTAATGGCTGGGAGCATCTATACACAACAATTCAAAGCTCCAGTATCAATTCCCGAGATGCCGGGACAAACTTCAGACCCTATAAAGGTCATGCTTGGGAAGATGGAAATCCTTTCAGAGCTGTGTCTAGATCCTGTGCATTTCAGCTTCTTGTGTTCTCGCTTTTGCAGGGTTGTTCTGAGCAGTCTCCCGTTCACCCATATGGGACATGTCCGGGACATGGGACTTCCAGAAGGACATTGTCTGGAAGCCATGCCCAGAAACTGCTCATTAGAAACATTGTATGAATGTGGGGCTACACAGACTTTGCACCCGATGTTTTCTAAGGATGCTTGGAAGAAGTGGCTGCCTTATACCAGTCGCGGGAGGCATTCGATGCCCCTTATCATTGTCTCTGAATACAGCACCTCACAAACTTGATCATCATATTGCTGTAACATGCGGCTTCCAGTTGATGCACACGATGTCGTCACCATTTGTGTTTTATGAGCAAATTTGCTTGTTCCAGGGGTCTTCCTTATTTTTCTATTTCCTTGAACATTTTCACTTCTTTGTCTTGTTTCTTGGCTTACTTCTGCCCTTTTCTTTTTTCTTTCTTTTGGTACCCGGGTTCAAACTCTTCACGTGCTTGATAAGCGCTCTACTGCTCCCCCAGATTCCTAGCTTTTGCTTTTTTAAACTTAGTGGGACTCTAATTTTTAAGGTTGGCAATTTTCTCTTTGTCTTTCTCCATCTCTTCAACCCCTCTCTATCTCTTCCTTCTTCCCTTCCCCTTCTCCTCCTCCTCCTCCACCTCTTCTTCCTCCTTCTCCTCCTCCTCTTCCTCCTTCTCTCCCTCCTCCACCTCCTCTTCCTCCTTCTCCTCCTCCACCTCCTCTTCCTCTCCCTCCTTCCCTCCTCCTCTACCTCCTCTTCCTCTTCCTCTGCCTCCTCCTCCTCCACCTCTTCTTCCTCTTCCTCCTTCTCCTCCTCCTCTTCCTCCTTCTCTCCCTCCTCCTCCTCCACCTCCTCTGCCTCCTTCTCCTCCACCTCCGCTTCCTCTTCCCCCTCCCTCCTCTCTCTTTCAGTACTGGCGATTGAACTCAGACCTTGTCATGGTAAGCAAGTGTACTACTCCTGAGTTGTATCCCCAACCCTCTCTTTACTGTTGTTTTGTTTTGTTTCCAGATCTCATGCAGCCCAGGCTGGCTTCAAGCTTGCTGTGTGAGCAAGGATGACTTTGAATACCCGCTTCCTCCTGCCTCCACCTCCCAAGGGCTGGGTTTGTAGGCGTGAGCCACCTCTTTACTCTTCTTAGTGAGACAGGGTCTCACCACATTGTCCAGCACTGTGACTTGCTCTACAGTTCAAAGCTCTGAACTTGCAATCTTCCTGCCTGTGCCTCTTGAGTGCTGGGACTATTGGTCTGTACCACTAGGCCTGGCTTCTAAGTTGCCTTCAGGAAATAAGAATTTAGCTTTGGTCTCCCAGGATTGCTCTTGGAATGTGTGTAAGGAGTCATACCTTGGTTGAGAGAGAACTGTATTAAGCTATAGCCTCTGCATCCTGAATTCCCTTTTCCACCCATGAATTACCCCTCATTACCCATCAGACTTACTCTTGAAAAACAAAGATTGTGTGTATAGATTCTCTTGAGTCCCACTCCTGTCTTTCTATTTAGATGCCCACAAAAGCTTTGGGTTTTCTAAGTGTGCAGGCCACAGAGATAATACTTTCTTGGTGGTAGTGCATTCTCATGCAAAGATGTAAAGATGTGCTTGTGTCTGAAGGCACTAGAACATATTAGTCAGGATTCTCTTGCACATATATGTTCTTATTTGTCAACTGGAAGCCCTGGAACTCAGTCTGTTTGGATTTATACGAGGGCTTTACTATATAGGTATAGTTGACTAAATCATTCTGTTGGCGACCAACTTGACCTTTCCGATCTAGCTGACTCCATTTCCTTCAGTCTTTTTCTACCGTATCAATTCTCTTTCCTCTTTTTGATTGGATATATGCTTACCCCCATCCACCCCCTTGGCCTGGATGACTTAGAATGATGGTTTAGCCTCCTGTTCATTCACAATATGACTTGGTTGGTTTCTTGTAACTGTTGTGTTTTATAAAAAGATAAGAGAGGCCAGGAATATGTTTGGTGTAGGCATGGTAAGGTGTGGGGGAGGAGGATGCCTCTGCAGGTACCAGTCACAGACAGTATAGTATAGAATAGAGTTTATTCAGGACATGAAAGGGGAGTTGAGAGAGAGAGAGAGAGAGAGAGAGAGAGAGAGAGAGAGAGAGAGAGAGAAGGAAGAAGAAGAAGAAGAAGAAGAAGAAGAAGAAGAAGAAGAAGAAGAAGAAGAAGAAGGAGGAGGAGGAGGAGGAGGAGGAGGAGGAGGAGGAGGAGGAGGAGGAGGAAGATGAGGAGGAGGAAGATGAGGAGGAGGAAGATGAGGAGGAGGAAGATGAGGAGGAGGAAGAGAGGAATAGAGGTGGGCCATGAGCACGTGGGAATGGGGAGAGAGGGGAAAGGGGGTAAGGAGCAAGGGCAGGAGAGCAAGAGAAAGAGAAGGGGGCAAGCATCCCCTTTTGTAGTGAGTCAGTCACACCTGGCTATTGCCAGGTAACTGTGGGGTGGAGCCTAGACTAAATGCCAACAGTAACCATGGTATTTTTCCAGGAATACATTCCCTTTCATTCTTTCAACAGTTTGGTAATTTGACTACAAACCAAGGCGGCAGCAATTTCTTGGTAGCTTTTTTTTTTTTTTAAACCCTAAAGGTATCTGTCCAAGTATGTCCTTTCTTACCTTGTTTCCAAGTTACATTTCCTATTCTTCAAGCTCAGAAGTCTGAAATCCTGGAGTAGTTCTTGCAGCAGGCCCCTGGAGCTCTTGTTGATGTTTTTGACAAATTTCTCCCCTATAGAAGCGGGGCACTCTAATTAAAACAAAAAAAAAAAAAACAAAACAAAAAAAAAAAAAAAAAGAAAAGAAAAGGAAAGGAAAAGCTTCTAGGGGAGAAGAGAAGCCCACTCCACAGTGGTGTAGCGCCTGTAAGTTGCCCTTGTTCCAATAGATGGCTCCCCACCCAGGCGCATGCAAACAAGACTAATTAAACTCCTCCCTCAGAGACACAGGAGTAGGAGGGCCACCTGCTGGGAAGAGTAGGTTTAGTGGTAGGGAAAGGGAGAGAAATAAGATAAATGAAGGGCTGGAACTGATCAATATGTGCTCTGTTTGTTTATAAAAGTGTGAAAGAATAAATGAAAGAAAACCATACAGCATCTTATCTTAGAGGAACATCAGGCCAGGCTGTGAGGTTTAGGGAGGAAGAAGGTGGGCTTTCCTTGTTGGAAAGTGAAACAGCCAAATGACTGCTCTCAGTAGGCAATGGGGGGAAGCTACTGTCACTACCATGTTAGGTGTTAAAACTTCCTTCCTTTTAGGTTTTGGTGGTGTGGTACATCAATGACTTCCGGCGAGGGGTACTGAGGACTGAACCCAGAGCCTTGGACATGCTAGATGGACATTCTATTACCACACTACACTGCTACCCCCTTTTATATTTAATTTTGGCACATCTAAGAGCTGGTTTGCTATTGTTTGTATATAAAGTGCCTCTCCAAAAGGCTCATGTATGGGCTATTGCTATTTTGAGACTTTTGAGAAATTGGAGGAGGTGGAACTTAATAGGTGTTTGGGCTTGTCCTTGTCCCCTTCCTCTGTCTGCCTCCTGCCTGCTGTTATGAGCTAGGCTGCTCTGTCTAATGCCTTCCATGGCTTGAAGAATCTGCCCCCTGATGTCCCCACCTACCACCATGGAATGGAAACCCTGAGACAGCAAACAACTCTTCGCTAACACTGCTTATGCCAGATGTTTTGATCACTGTGACAGGAAGTCACACTGACACACACCTGATCAGCACTCTCACCCTTTTGCCCTGTATTTTTAAGGGCAGAAGAGACTTTAGTAACTTAAGTCATGCCAGTGGGTGACTTCTCTAAAGTCACTTGAACAATTAGAAACAAACACAGGAGTAGTAATAGGGTACTACTACGTATTCCAGGGTCAATGACTGAAATATTTACTTTGTTTTCATGCCTGATTTTTTTTTTTTAATTCCCCCTTCTTATCTGGGGATTGGCATTTCTTTTTAAACTCAAAGTAGGGTCTTGGTATATTGAAGACCACATTTTGACCTTCTGAAATGTAAGAGCTGTTTAAAGTAAAGCAGAGTTTGCTGATTCAACATTGGAATCCTCACAGCTAAAGAGATGTCTCAAAATAGCACTGAAGTTGAAGCTGGGGGTGGGGTGGGGGTAAGCCCCGCCGTGCTTATTGACTTGGATCCTGGAGATGCTCTAGTTTTATGGTGTTCTGAGGTACTTGGCCAATGGATGACTTCTCTCCTCATGCTTGTGAGTGAGGAGGAGGTTGGGATTCTTGGTTTGGGAGAGGGAGGGCTTCCTCCTTCTCCTTTCCTAGAGGATGTCTGTCCCTGTGCTTAGCTTCACATCTCATGAGAGGCATCCCTTCATAATTCTCAAGTACCGCCACTCTTAGGTGCCCCAAGGACCCCTTAGCCTCTTTCAGTGGGCAGCCCTCTCTGACTTCGGTAGCTCTCTAAATGTTGGCTCCAAAAGCAAACATCAAGCCTCCTCTACAAACCCCTCTCTAAGCAAGGACAACACCAAAAACCTGTGTGGGCCCAGTAATCTGTTCTCAGGAGCGGCTAGCTTTCTATCTGAAGTGGGATCTAAATGTTTTCTTCTGATGTTTCTTCCTTTATGCTTCGGGAAGTCTTGCTTTCAAAGACACCCAGTTCGTTTAGTTTCCCAAAATAATGGGAGGATCTTGCTATGTAAGCAATAAAAAATATTTTCTGAAAATGATTAATTCTAATACGGTTTCTAGGGTAACCAGGGGAATAAAATAAAACGAAGCAGCCGCTGGAAAATTGGTGTAAAATTCCATGAATTTCTAAAAGGCACCATTATCTTTTAAAAAATTAAAAGCTGAAAAACTATCGTTTGGCATTAGAGAACTTAGCCCTGGATGTTTATTGTTGCTAGTTTGATATAAATAGGAATATAAATTGGAAGGCTATAGAAGCAGATTATAATGCCCTTTCTTTTATAAGCATAACTTCTGAGGTAGCAGGTTAAGTCAAGTTTCTGTGTAAGCTACTCTTTCTTTGGACATGCTTAGGGAATTACCATTTGAATAATGCAATCTCCTTCCTTTGGTATTTAAAGACACATGATGGCTTCTGAACTTAGCATGTGGAAGGTCCAGTTAGGGAGATTGTGTGAGTTCCAAGCTAGCCTGTGCTACCATGAGTCTGGGCTATAGTGTGAGACACTTTCAAAAACATACAACCACATTAAAACTTATTATTGTTAATTTGTATGAAGAATTTTTAAAGCACACAAACACAATAGTTAAAAGTAAAATGTGTCAATAGATTAGAGGAAGCATCAAAGAACTCTGGTCCATTTACAGTGATTCAAGTTCTTTTTCTGTTTATAGATTGGCATTTCATTCAAATCATCTGTTGTCTTTTACTGCCTCTACAGATTCGTTCTCTCAACTGTCTTTCTCCAGAAGGCATGTGGGGTGGAGCCTGGGACTTTTTTCTGTCTTCTCCAGACATTTCCAGCAATGAGATAAAGTCCACTGGTCACATTCAGGAAACAAGTCCCGTTCTATGCGAAGACTCCGCCAGTGGCTCTGGGTTAGAAATCTGAGGAGGCTCATCAGACAACTCCAGGCCTCTCCGGGGTTGCAGGTGGAGAAGGGAGGAGTCAGCCACACGAGGGTTAAGTGCATGTGGACTGTGCTGCTGGGGTCCCAGCGCTTGGGCTTCCTCTCTGCTCTGACTCTCCTGGAACCTCTTGTTCCTAGTTCCACAAATGTGGCCAAAGCCTTCTCTAGCTGGTTGACCATGAACATTCTTTAGTCCCTGTTCCCTGGAGAGTCACCTTCTCTTGGGGGCACCTGGCCTCCCGTGATGACCCAGTCCCCTTCTCCAGAGTCATTCTCTACCCTAGGGGAAACTCTGGCATCCTCAGCCACCGAGTCATCGCCATATCTGCTACTGTCTATAGGTACTACCTTCTATAGGTGCTACTATAGCTGCCTACCAGCCCCTTTGTCCCTCTGATTCCAAGGTCAGAGAGAAGCTCTTTGGGCGGCTCACATTGAGTTTTCTATGTCAATGACTACCCTCAAATGACTCTGGAAGAATGTTCTTCTGATTACAGTGGTACATTCTCTATACTTTTGAAACTCCCGCATTTTAAAGATGCCTATGTAGATGGCATTTTAAGGACATAAATGCAAAGCCAGGCACCAGATATGTTTATAATCCTATCATTTAATTACCCAAGCTTCTTTTCTCGTATTTTTAGGTCATTTCCATTTTTAAAAATATATATATACAATAGCGTTACAGTGAAAGAAATAAGTTCGGGTCATTGTTATCCCAAAACAGAAGCCTGAGATTTGCTTTATGTGCACGCTCACTAAGCTGTGAGGGCGTCCTTGGCTGCCTGTCAGTTATGGGCGATTACTCTGTGAAGGCAAAAGGGGATTGATTTTTTTTTCCCTCTGCTTCAGAGTGCTTTCCAACCAGACTCTCTAACTTTAGAAATGACATCTAGACACTGACTTCTCTTCCATTTCAAAGTTCAACACAAAGTTGCTTCAAATGGTGTCAGGGCGCATTAGACCAAGAAAGCAGTCATGAGGTCCATGATAGGGGCCATGGCTGATGGCACGAGGTTGTCACAAGGAGACAGAAACAGCAGCAGACAAAGCACTTGTACCTTCGGGGTGTTAAGGGAACTAACTTCCAGGTCTTTAAGAAGTTATGGCCAAATTCTTTCAAATAGCAACATTCAGCGATCAAGACGTTGGGTCCAAGTTACCATGTCAGTTAAAACAACGTCACTGCATTTATCCAGTGGCTTGTGCAAGTCTTTCAAAGTATTTTATTGGCTAATCTGATCCTCACTCACAACTGATACTCCCCAAATGCGTATAGAGTTCTGTTCCTTCCCAACTTAGAGTCATTTGCTTGCCTTCCTATGAACCCAAAGTTTTCATCGCAGACATTAATATTCCAAGTCCCACTGAATTAGCTCCTGCCTCTCTGGCTTCTCCCATCTCCCACTCCCGCCTGTCTGCTCCATGTGTCATAGCTGTGCTTGGCTTTTCCTCTGTTATGAGAGCTCATTATGCTACACTCTTGCTCTAGGGCTATTCGCAAGCCAGTGCCCCATCTTCCTGCTGGCAATCCCCCTCATCACCCAGAGGTTTGCTTGAACGTCATCCTTCTATAGTGCCCAGTCTGAAAGGAAATTCTGTCTGGCACTTCCATGCTGCCTTGTGCGACCTCATAGCAGCCCCCTAAATCATCTTCATGTTTAGCTGAGACACTGCATACTGCTCCATGCATTTTACTAGCATTCACACACATTTACTAGGAGCCTGAAGTGGTACTGAGTGCTTTTGCAACATTGGCCCTCATATACTTCCTTTAGGCAAAGAAATGGTGGCATAAGAATATTTTCAAGGTCACCTACTGCAGAAGGGCATAGACACGAGTGTACTTGCTTATGTATGAAGGTCTCGTCTATTCTGTTCAACACCGAATGTCCATCATCTGGAATAGTGCCTAATACTTAGTAAGCGCTCAATTAACGTATGTTGAATGACACTGACCCTGAGTCTGACTTTCCATAAGGCTATCCTGCGTGGACCTTAGTATCTATATAACCCTTAATGTTACCAGGAGCTGTCCTCTCTAACATGTCCTGAGATATTTCAGTGCCTTTAACCAGAAAAATGTTTGAAATGAAAGCTTTCATCCATCTGGGCTCTTCACAGTTGTAACTAACCTCAATGTGGTAGTGTATCGTTTCTATAGTACTTTCCATATGTGTCTTGTCATAGAACAGTAACACACGAAGAAAAAACTATTCCTAACCCCTTCTAGAGATAGAAGTAATTACTGCTGTTAGCACTCAGAAGTAACACTAATTTTGAGTAGAACTGAATCTTACTGAGAAATCCCTGTATGAGTTAAGAATTTTTTCAGACGGAACAAGTCAGATTTTTTTCTTTTTTGGCAAGTCCAGGTAAAACCAACTTAATCAAATAATGATGCTATTTCATTTTGATTTTACTGGGCTGGTAAGGCAGCTCAAAAGTAGAGTGCATATCTAGTATGTGTGCAGTCCTAGCTTCAATACCACAGCACCAAGAAGACCAGATTGCCTCAGTCTTTTTGTCTTTTATGGATCACTCTACAACAATGCCAACAGCTCACTGTAACTTCAATTTTTTTCAGATCCTATTTTTAATGATGGTTCTTAAATGCTTTAACCTTCCTTATAACCCACCACCCACCAGAGGTAATGGAAAAGAAAGGCTATGGGGGAAGTGGGCCTGTTTAGAAAGGTTCTCTGGAGTAACTCCCATCTGTGTTGTCTGGAAATTGGCAGTTCAGTTCACAGGTTAGCAGGCAGCAGCAGCTCAACCCACTTGCAAACACTCACGGATATACCAGCAGTCCAGTTCAGTAGAGTCTGGTTAGCAACAGCGGTGACACCACCTAGCAGAGACAGCCAGACCTCAGCCTTGGCTCGAGTCAGTAGGAGAGACCCGGAGGGACACCAGGAGAAGTTCTCAGCTGTGCCTCTCTCAGGGAAGCGAGGATCAGCGAAGATTAGACACACAAGCATTACACAGCTAGCTGTACCAGCAAGCCAATCTCTGTCTCCATCACTCCATGGAGTCCTATTTATACCCTCCAAATATCACGTGTCCTCCACGTACCTTGCCTCAGCATGTGCATCCAATCAGCACGAGTCCTCGGAAGCGACAACAAAGTGCAGCACACTACAAGTTTTTTTGGTGCACTTCTCTCTATGGTGTCTAGACAAATGCAGCAATATAAAGTGGACCAACACATTGTGTTAGCAAAGAATCCTTCATCACATGTCCTTTCACGTGCTTGCTTTAGCAGAACATCCTCTCTCCTGTGTCTGCTTCAGTGAAACGTTCCTTCACGAGTCTGCCTTAGCCTTTCACACCTGTGTCCACTTTAAGGAAACGTTCCTTCAGGTGCTTGCTCCAAGAAAACACCATCCTACCGACTTTCCAAAGAACCTGTAAGTTTCCACTTCAGCTCATTCTGGCACATTTCCCTGATTTCTCTTGATCTGACTCGGACATTTCCAACTGATTCTCCACCCTCAGGAAGTCCCTTTCCAGTGCCCATTTACCTCATGGATCTGTGGAGCTGTCTGGAGATTATTCGATGTGTTTCCTCTCTGTGTTGCTTGCACCAGCCAGCCTAGAGGTGTCTGAATTGCCTTGTGTCCAGTCTACAGATTTTCTTCTGCTGATACACAGCTCCTTAGTTTAAGTTGATATTGTGAGAGCTTAAAGGAGCCCCCTTTGCCTCTCCAAGATGCTGAGGACAGTTGAAATACGGTATATATACTTGAGATGCAATTGATTCCAGAAAGTCATAAAGACGTCTCTCAAAATACATTCCACCATCCTGACCTCACCTTCAGTTTGAACAATAATGACCCCACAAACTCATAGACTTGAATGCTTGGCCACCAGGGAGTGGCACTATTTGAAATGACTAGGAGGTGTAGACTTGTCAGAGGAAGTGCGTCATTGGAGGTAGGCTTTGAAGCTTTCAGAAGCCTAAGCCAGGCTCAGTGTCTCTCTCTTTCTGCTGCCTGTGTATCCAGATATAGAAATTCCGGCTGCTTCTTTAGCATCATGTTTGCCTGTATGCTGCCACTCCTTCCACCATGATGGCAATGGACTAAACCTATGAAACTGTCAGCGAACCTGAATGAAATGCTTTCTCTTAAGTTGCCATGGTTATGGTGTCTCTTCACAGCAATAGGACACTGACTGAGACACCGGGCCATCAGGCTTGGCTAAATTGGTGATTGCGGAGATTTGGGATTATGTCTTATGGCAAGCAGTATTCATGACAACAACTGATGTACAAGGCTGACGAAATGAACACTGAGACTCTACTGTACCATTTTTCCCTTTCCTTCAGACACAGCAACTGGTCCCTAGCATCAGGATCTGCATATTCATGGACTGGCTCTATAGCTCTTTGTTTGAAGTTAATGAATAGGAGGGAAAAGGTACTAGATTAAAACTCGTGCATGGAGCATTCTTGCCCAGAAAGTATTCCAAGGATGACTGGTGGGAGCCAAGAGTATAAAATTATTTATGTCTAAGAGCCTAACAACTGTAACAACCAGGCAATTGCTCAAGTCTTTCGCTTTCCCAAGTTCCAACAGAACTACACATAGTTTCCCCTTGTCCACAAAATTTTAACCTCCTACAGTTTCAGTTAACTATGACCAACCCATTGGCAGATGAAAGGAACATGAATTCAGGACAGTGGTATGTATTTTGAGCAGGAGAGAGAGAGAGTGAGAGAGAGAAGAGAGACATGTATATGTATATGTATATGTATATGTATAGAGACAGAGATGGAGAGACAGACAGACACAGAGATGCAGAGAAACACAGAGACAGTGAAGAAAGAGACCATAGCCACATAACTTTTATTACTATATATTATTATATATACTCTATTTTGTCAGATATTGCTGCTCTCTTACCATGCTGCATTTATAAATAAAACTTTATCTAGATGCAAAATATAGTAAAAAAAAATAGCCTGCATAGAAGTGGGTGCTTTCTGGGACTTCAGGCATCCACTGGGGTTCCTGGGGTTCTTAGAACAGATTCCCTGCATATAAGGAGGACAGACTGTATTCACATCCAACTCCCAAGAGACTCCCCTCCGCATTCCCATTCACAATGCCCTGTATCAGAAACAAACATCAAACATGAGAGAGTTAACATGAGCCCCAAGAGAGTGCTGGCAGTTCAAATGAGCTCTGAAGTCTCACCGAGGCAAGGATTTTAAGTGTGTCTTAAAGCACTAATAAGGTTCTTAGCAAGGAGTGAAAATGAACCCAGTCTCCACAGCAATGACCTGGAAATGTGTCTTTGTTGTTTAAATTATGATTACAGTGTCCTGGGCTGCATTTTATTAATGAGCTCCAAATGGAAGTGTTTATCTCAGGAGGGAGTACTGTTTCTTTCTCTTGTCCCTGGTGCCACACTAAACACACTAATTGATATGAAGCTGATGTTTTAGGAGACAGGAAAGCCCCAGGGCCTCTGTCACATTGACAACTATGGCTAGAGTCATTATGGTGGGGCCTGTCAAATCCAGTCTGGAAACAGACGAGTCTCATTTCCCAGCATCCCTGAGCATAGAGCATTGCGTGATTTGCCAGCCATACTGCTCGTCAGAAAGAATGCCCTTTCTTTTCTTGGGCTTACCATCGAGTAGGAACCTCACAGACCTCTAGAAAGCCCTACACTCCTTGCTGTCCTATGAGAAATTTCTGAGCACTTTCCCTCACTGTCTCCAAGTTCATCAGCGAGAAAGTCACTGACTGAAAGATAAAGCACCTCTTCAAAGCTAGGGTAAACTAGAATTGGGGGTGTGGCTCAGTTGCAGAATGCCAGTTGAGAGCATGTTAAAGGCTATGGGGTCAATCTCTAGTGCTGCCAAAGTGTAAAATAATAATAATGATGATGATGATGATATAATGTAAGCTACAACCTTAATGGAAGACAAAAAGGTTTATTCCTAATACATAAGGAAAAATATGCAAATCAAGAACAAAATACTGACTAGAGTAATTGAAAATTCTGGGGCCTGTGAGATGTATCAGTGTGTAAAGTTGCCAAACCTAAGGACCTGAGTTTTATACATAGAACTGACATGGTGGACAGAGGAAACCAACTTCCATGAGCCATTCTCTAACCTTTGTGTATATCCCACATATGTGCATCATGCACATATCTATCTATCTATCTATCTATCTATCTATCTATCTATCTATCCATTAATGTATTTACTTGTGTGTGTATGTACACATGTATGCATGAACATGCCCGCAGTAGCCCGCAAGAGCCAGAAGAGGGAGCTGGGTCCCTTGGAGCTGGAGTTAACCCTGTGGTAGGTGCTCTGATGTGAAGTCTTTTGAAAGAGCTGCAGGTGTGTTTAACTGTTATGTCATCACCCCATCATCATTATAACGTCCCTCTCCTTCCTCCCAAAAGTAAGAGACAAACATGGGAATGTGAAATCCCAGTGAATGTCTTAATTTTTGCAGCAAGTACAAGAAACTATGAGCTGTTATATAAATGCCACAAAGAGAAATGGCTCTTTACCTCCAACCAGACTAAAAAATTTACTTGTTATAGTAATGCCTAATCGTGCAGATGGATTTCGAACACTGGCATTTTTCAAACGCTGAGCCTGCAAAGCAGAGATTAGACAACTCTTTAGAAATATTTAGCTGAGATCTTAAAAAGTGTTACCATGTAGAATCCCTCCTAGAGATGAATTCCAAGGAGTCAATATGAATATGTGTAAAAATTTATGTGAAGAGCACATAGGACAGAATTATTTAAAACAGTAGAATTGAAAAGTACCTAAAACCTAACAGTAGAGAATAGGTAAAATAGATAGGGCCATCCACAGACTCTAGTACAATGTAGATGTGGAAAGCAGTGTTCTACAACACGTCAAGGCAGAAGGAAGCCTTTCTAATATATGGCTAAATGAAGAAGGCAGGTCATGATATATATTAGTACAATTTTGAAAAATAAAAAGCAAATATATGTGTGTAAAAATAGTAAAAATGTGTCAAAATATTTAATAGTTATTATTAGAAAAATTAAAATCACATATGGCCAGTAAACTTATGAAAGGATGTTTGATTTTATTGTGATTATAAGGATATAGTCAGTCCACCACAGATGTGTGTAACTAAGAATGCCAACAACAAGCACTAGAGGGCACAAAGGCCAACAGAGCTCCCCATACATACTGGAAAACATGGGCATACTCTGGAAAGTAGTTGTCATTACCTTGGGAAATGAAATATTCCATACTATATAATTCATAAGTGCCCTTATGTGCACTCTTGTGCACGTGTCTTAGAATTTCTATTCCTGTGAAGAGACACTATGACCATGGCATCTCTTAATAAGGAAAATATTTCATCAGAGGTTGGTTTAGAGTGCCAGAGGTTTAGTCTTTTATGGTCATAGTGGGAAGCACGGTGGCACAAAGGCAGACATGGTGCTGGCAAAGGAGCTGAGAGTTCTACATCCAGATTGTCAGGCAGCAGGAAGAGAGAGATACTGGGCCTAGCTTGAGCTTCTGAAACCTCAAAGCCCAACCCCAGTGACACATTTCCTCCAACAAGACTACACCTGCTCCAACAAGGCTCTAATGTCACTCACTCCCTTTTGGGCTTGTGGGGGCCATTTTCATTTATGTCACCACATCAGATATGAGAGAGCAGGTAGGAAGAAGCTGAGTGTGGAACTTCAGGCAGCTGGGAGGTGGAGATGGAAGATCAGACCTCAAGGCCAGACTTGGCTATGTGGAAAGTTTGAGACCCGTCTGTGCTACATGGGATATCTCAAAACAACAGACAAAAGAAATAGGAACACTTTATAATAGCAAAACTTTGGGGATAACCTAAATGACCACTGACTGGAGAATAAATGTAAAGTGTAAATACACAGTAGAAAATTACACGCCAATCAAATGAGTGAACCACAAAAAACAATATGAGTGAATGAATCTGTGCAATTTAATATTCAGTATAAAATGGTGAATCACAGATTATCAATTGAAGTATGGCATCCTTTTTAGCTATCAAGACAATGTCCCCTCTCCGCTCCTCAGACATGCCACCGGCCTGTCTGATGGAGGAATTCATCAACTGACGTTCCCTTTTCCCAGGTGTTTCAGGTTGACAACCAAGATTAGTCATCACAGTAGGTAAATAAATAAAAAAAAAAAAATCTGAAGAGAGTCATGCTTGAACTAGCAATGAGGGTGCAATAGAGCAAGAATGCTATTTTAGTTTCCCGCACCTGTGCTCCAAAGTCAAGAAATAGAGTAAGAAAAACAAGGCAGGGAACTTTGGTTGGGTTTCTCTTCTGTTACTGTCATAAAGGATGAAGCCCAAAATAATTTAGGGGAGGAAAGAATTTATTTGGCTTATACTTCCCAGGCCACAATCCATCATTGTGGGAAGTTAAGGTAGAAAGTCAAGATGGAACTTGAAACAGAAACTGTGGAAGAATGTTGCTTGTTTTAAATAGCCCAGGACCACTTGCCTAGGGATGGTACTGCCCACAGTGGGCTGTGACCTCCTAAGTCAATTAATAACCAAGGGACTCTACCACAGATATTCCCATAGACTGATATAACCTAGGCAACTCCTCAATTGAGGCTTCTCCTCTCAGATGGTTCTAGATTGTGTCAAGGTGAAAATTAAGGCTCACTAGGACATCTCCTAAACTATTTTTGAGATGGCCCAAACATAGGTTCTGCCTGCCAGGACCTCTTAGAACCTCACCAAAATAGAATGAATATAAAGAACACTACATGTTCTTTTAGCCGCTCTCTTACCCCATAGAGAACCCAGAGACACCACAGGTATGAGTTCCTCTTAGAAGGCAAATCCATTCAAAGTAGAGTCTTGATCTACAAGAATCTTGACTGTGTTTTGCTTATTCCAAACAATTAACAAGGTGCAGGAGCATTTTATTTCAGGAGAGGGCAGTCTGTTTCCAGGTGTTTAATTCTAGGTGACAGATCTACCCAGGTAGGATTAGAAGAAGCCCCTGGGTAATTAGCACCCCTTGAAAAAAGCAATCAGAGTATTTAGAGGCAGGGCATTTCCCAACCCTAGAGGTTCTAGAAACAGAATGAAGGAGACATATGGATGATGCTACTGAGGAAATTTGAACCAGATAACCTTGAAGGTCTCTTCCAACCCAGAGAAGGAGTGGGGTTAGGGGGGGGGCAGCTCAGGCTCCATTGACTTAGATGGGCCAATTAGAGCAGTGCCCTGTCTATTGGTTTAAGTGACAATTTAATTCTGTCCATTACCTTGCAGCAATTTTGTCATAATAGCCTGTCCATTAACTTAGGTTACAACACTAATTAGGTACCTGGCATATGGATATTTATGAGCCCTGAAAACAGAGGCCAAGAAGTCCTAAGGCTCGAAACATTGTATGAGTACCCCTCTCTCCCTATTCAAGATCCCCACATTAACAAAGATAAAGTAGGAAGAAGAAATGTGGTTGACATTCTTCATGTCTGTCATTATTTCTCAAGATAACAAATATCTTTAACTGATCTTGACAGCCAGAGAAAAATTCATGCAAATATGTTTTATAAGATTCATTTGATAATTTGTCCGGATTCCAGGCTTCTGCAGATGACCTTGTGATGGGGCTGTCGGATCTGGGAACATTAGTCACTGAAATTAAATGTATAAAGAGCTTTGGGTATTTTGTATTTTATTTGTTGAACAGAAAGTTCATGTCAGTGGTCTTATTTATTTTAATTGATTCAGTTTCTTGTTACATACAAGCTTAAAGACAAGTCTCTAAGGATATGGTAAAAGATATGTTTTCTATTTTAAAAACTAATTTTGGAATATAGGGTAATTCGATGAATGTCCACTGGGGAGAATTATTTGACCCATAAGAAAACCATGAATTTGTCTCTGTTAGCCACTTGGAAAAAGAGCCAAGATTTGGGGGAGGAAGAAGGTATAGGTGAGGGTTTGGGTAGATAGTACTTTATGTCCATTTGAGACCTATCATTCTCTGATACTACAATGTCATCTTCAGGATTGAAATTTAGAGTGAAAGCTGCTCTCATTTTTGGTTTAATAAATTCATCCTGAAGGCTTTAGTTACTGTTCTATTGCTGTGACAAGGCACCATGACCAAGGCAACTTATAGAAGGAAGAATTCATTTGGGATTTATAGTTTCAAAGGGTTAGAGTCTGAACATGATGGCAGGGATCACAGCAGCAGGCAGGCAGACATGGCGTTGGATCAGTAGCTGAGAGCTTACATATTAAGACACAACCATGAGGCAAAGACAGAGCTAACTGGGGGTAGTGAGAGTCTTTTGAGTCCCCAAAGCCCATGCCTTTTCACACAGTGACATGTCTTCTCCAACAAGGCCATACCTCCTAATCTTTCTCAAAGAGTTCCATCCACAGAGGACCAAGCATTTAATTGTGTGAGCCTATGGGGGGGGGGTATTCTCATTCAAACCACCATAGTCACTTCATATAGAGATAAGGTTCTGAGACCTGAGCTGATTTTAAAAAGATTGAAGATGGATATAGAAAAATGAGTCTTAGCTGTGAGCCACCCAGGAACCCAATGACAGTCAACTTCAGCACATCCAGAGAAGGCAGGCATATATGAGGTGATGCTATGCTCCAATGAGCAGCCATGGAAATCAGGCAAGACTTAGCCAGAAGGTTCAAAATGGCATATGAGAGGTAGAGTCAAGAAAGTTTTTAAAGGAGCAAAATAGAGTAATAAGCTACTTTGAGATTTCTCACTCCTTCAGTGAGGGACAAAAAAAAGAAACAATTATGTGTATCTAGGCAACAGAACACATACTTCAAAGTGTTCTTTAAATGCCCTCTTGTCCATGATGAGTGTGCTCCAAGACCCTTTGGGTTGCCTAGAGTCTGAAAGTATTGAGCTCTCTGTATACCACATGTTCCCTGTCTCATAGATTCTGTAGTGCTGTCCAAGTATCAGAGTTAATGTTTCCTCTCATCTTTAATGACCTTGATGCCTCTTTTGAATCACTATCCTTGTGGTTTTAGAGCCATTATCAAGTAGAATATGGTAACCTTAATACAAGTACTGGAATATAGAAACAGTTGACCTGATACCTTGTTAACCAAGATGGCAACTGAGTGACTGGTGGGTGGATAATGGGTACAGTATGGATCCCTGGGACAAAAAGATCACTCCTTCGGTGGGGTGGATTGAAAAATAAGCTCATGACACTACTCAAAGTAACACATGCTTTAAAAATGATAAATTGTCAGTTTCTTGAGTGTTTTTGGATGAAAACTGACAGCAAGGCACTGAGACCACAGAATGTGAAACTGGTTAAGAGGAAAACCTGCTGTGGGGATTCATATTGTTTAAAGCCATTGAGATGATTCACACTCATTTTTACATTGCTTCTGAGATCTTCAGTATAACTGGGGAAATAACAAGAGATGTTTTATGTGGTAGCCTTAAGGCAAAAATGTTTAATTTTGGTTTGTGGTTGGTAGATGTTAGTCAAAAATTTGAAGACTATCAACATTGGAACCAATGTCCCCTCTTCTATACTATGAGAACTGAATGATTAAACATGGCGTCTATGCTGAGCACCCTAACCTCCCCTGAGGCTCTGGGGCACTTCCTAAGGACTCTTAGAAATAGAAGTGTGGTAAATGGAGAAGTGTTTTCCTGAAAAAGAAAATCTGCTGGTTTCTTCTGGAAAACAAATGGACTGAAAAATGGTCTTTTGCTTCATTCCCCTGAAGTCACATGAAATTCTGACATCCATGTGCTCAAAGGAAGCACATACCTGTAATTATAGATGAGCTGAGAGCATAATTTTTAAAGTACTAAAGCTGTTAGTGATTAATGACTTGATTAGGGACAAATATTTGGTTTCTTCCAGAGCCCCAAGCCCATCAGTCCCTCTGGAATAGTGGATCAAAACAAAAACAAACAAACAAAACAACCAGCCACAAAACAACAATAAGCCCTTTCACAGAACAGCTGGTTGAGAGAGGAAACAATTAGAAAGAAAGACTATTGTCCCCAGTGGGTCATTGAAAGTCCAGGTGTATCATGGTAACTGAATCCAATTAAAATGAAAAAAATGGCAGGTTGCAAAAATATTTACTCTTCATAACAGGATAAAAAGAACACTCTAGAAATGGCTATTGTACTGGCCAGTTGTATGTCAACTTGACACAAGCTAAAGTCATCAGACCAGGGAACCCCAATTGAGAAATTATCTCCCTAAGATCAGACTGTATGCAAGCCTATAGGGCATTTTCTTAGTTAGTGATTGATGGCAGAGGGCCCAGGTGGTGCCATCCCTAGGCTGGTGGTCCTGGGTTCTATAAGAAAACAGGCTGAGCAAGCCATGAGGAGCAAGCCAGTAAGCAGCACCCCTCTGTGTACTCTGCATCAGCTCCTGCCTCCAGGTTCCTGCCTTGTGTTCCTGTTCTGGCTTCCATCAATGATGAACAATGATATAGAAGTGCAAACCAAATAAAACTTTTGGTCATGGTATTTCATGAGAACAATAACAAGCCTAACTAATATAGTTACTCTTGAACTTTCCATGTTAGCCACTTAAGGAAGTAGGCTTGCCTGGTTTCTTCAGCCAAGCTTAGAACCTGTAATCAGTTTTGTAGAAAATCCATGTGAGCATATTGTAGCTGGTCTTTGCTACTTTGTGGGTTCTTTTTTCCCCATCCTATGTTCCCCTCAGTGTCACCCCCTATCACTAGATAGAAGAGAAAAGAGAGAGGGTAAGGAGATAAAGATCTGCGAATCTAATTCCTTTCTTTCTCTTTTTTATTTGAGCACAACTGTTAACAAATCACCACCAAACCCTCCTGGGCCCTTGCATTTATTTATATTCTCCCTGAAAAATTCTCAGAATTCCAAATGTCACACAATCCCAGAAGTTATCTGTAGTGGGCAAAAGCATGCTTTTGCTAGAGCACTAGGCAAATCCTAGTCACCTGCTGCGAAGCGTGCCCCATATCCCCACACCTGGTATTAAAGTGAAGACATAATATTTCTGTGTGTGTGTGTGTTTAAGAAACCAGAATTCCAAAATTGTCACTACAGATATAGACATATAGATAAACATTAATAATAGGTATCTTGGGCTGGCAAGATGGCTCAGAGAGGAGTTAGGGAGACACCATGTCAACCTGACTAGGACCTAAGTTTAATTCCTAGGACTCATGTAAGGGTGGAATCAGAGAAACAGCACAAAGTTGTCTCTGACCTCCACACACGCACACACACACACACCTCCACGTGTCTTTCCTCTGCACAAATGATGATTTAGAGCATTTAAAAACATGTTAGACTTAGAAGCAACTAATTAAAAAACAAGCAAAATGATCTAGCTTGCCCCTTTGTTTGTTTATGTCTTCTTGCTATGCAGCCCAGGCTGCCCAGAATGTACTTATAACCAGAGCTGGTCTAGATTATCAACTCTTCCTGCTTCGGTCTTCCAAGTGCTGAGATTACAGGTGTGCGCCTCCATGCCTGGCATTCAGTTTTCTTTAAATTTTTTTTTTGTTCACAAATACAAATGTCTCCGTATTTCCATGTATCGGCTAAATTGTATGTATTTAGAGAAACTGCCACTCTCAATTATTTAACTGAACAATGGTTCATTTTGGAGTTATACTAGCCAGGGTCTTGAGTCTCTACCTCATCAATATTGTTAGCAATACTTTCAAGTTCATGGGTGCAGCTATTTCAGATGTGATTTTTTACACTCTTGTTTATTTCTGTATGTGTGAGTGTACACGTGTATGTGTACATGTATGTGTGCTTGTAGCTGTGCATGTTCTGTAGTGCTTATATGGAGGTCAGAGGCTAACCTGTTCTCTCCCTGCATTAGTCAGTTCAGCCCCTGGGATCGAACTCAGGTCCTCAGACTTGGCAACAGATGCCTTCTTTCTGACTCCCACTCCTTTAAAAAAAAATTAAATTTTTGTTTCTCCTCCTATGCTGCAATCAACACAATGATACGGATATAAAGCATTATTATACAGCCAATGATCTTATAACATAGTACAGTTGTACTAGAAATTTTAATTGTGTCATAATCATGATCTCAGAGTCTTAAACTGTATTCAGAAACCCTGGCTAGGGACTGACGTGCTCTCTGAGTGACTTACAAATCCTTTGAGCTTCAGTTTCTCTCTAGCTATAAACCAGAGGTTAATCGTATCTACCTTCATGCTTATTAGGAGGCATAAACGAGACAAGGTGTGTAACAGGGGCGATAAACTCAAAGCGCTATAAAAATGAATGGTGGGGCTATAAAAGCAGACACAAAGGCAAGTCAGGTAATGGCCACTCCGGAAAGCCCCTTTGTCTTCGCTCTCACAGCAAAAGGCTGGCTCAGGTTTGGCTAACCTTAATGAAATGTATGTGAGCGAATGAACTGGTTCCCATGTATTTGAATGTAGCTCTTATGTCTTCTGCAGACGAGCAGCTTAGAAACGCCTAAAAAGTCCAAAATGGGCTTCTAGACAAAGTGTCTGATGTTTTACAAGCTTTGGGTAATAAACGTACATGGCTTCAACACAAACAGAACAAGCCACGAGCCAATTTCTTTAGACTACTTTCTAGGGAAGCACAATAAGCCATCTTCTGAGATTTTTATACAATGTCAATAGGACTGTCTCTCCCGCCCCCCCACCCCGTTTTTGTGCTGGCAAGAATAATGTGTGAGTCTGTGAAGCAAAACAGTATTATTGACTTAATGTCAAGAATTCTGGTTTCTAATGTTTAAGATAGTTTTGAGTGGTCAAGGCAGAATAAACTGGGCTCTTTTAAGAGAGCACAAGATGGCAAGAAGCAAAAATACAGTAATAATATAGATGAATTGAATTCCCAGGCCTCTGTGTGTGTGTGTGTGTGTGTGTGTGCACCTACACGTGTATGAAGGGTCCAGAAGTCTTCTTTGATCTCAGTCCACCATAGCTTGAAGACGGCATCTCATTGAATTTGGAATTCATTGACTCTCATAGGCTGACTGGCCAGTGAGTTCTAAAGCTGCACGTTCCTCTGCCTCATTATGCTGGCATTGCAGATATGCCATATGTCTGGCTTTTCTTTTTCCAATATGTGTCATAGCTGGGGACTCAAACTCAGCTCCCCGTGCTTGTGAGGCAAGCACTTTACTGACAGAGCCATCTTTTCCCCAAGCCGAATTTCCAGAGTCACAAATCCTTTAAGCAGTGGCTGGGGTGCAGCTGAGCCATAGGGTGTTTGCCTAGCACAGTTCTGCTTCCCATCGCCAGCCCCTAGGACCCCAGAAATTATTAAAAGCTATTTAGAGTGACCGTGGTGGTTGTCATGTAATGTGACTGTGATAATTTTTAAAAGGAGTGTGACTAAATTGACCAGTCGCTCTTTAGTCCCTTCGTCATCTCTGAGCCTATGTTCCTGCTGTGAGAGCCTTCTCCTGCCTTCTCTACCCAGGAAAAACCTGCTACAAGACTCCATGCCAGTTTTCCCTGTTAGGACCACATGAACCAGGCATGGTCTCAGACACATTTAGAGTTGGGTGTGGTGGTACATGCTAGAAACCCAAGCACTTAGAAGGTTGTAGCAGGAGGATCCTGAGTTTGGGGGCTCTGAGATACATGGTGGTGAGTGTCTTAAAATAACAACTGATGTGACCTAAAGGCTTGCCTTGGTGTGTTAGACTTCAGAGCCACAGGAAGGCAAGACTTTATGTTAAATAACACAAGGTGGTATGGTTTGGATCTGGGATGTCTCCCCCAAAGACCTGTGCTCAATCTTTGCTCACCACCCTGTGATACTGTTGGGAAATAGTGCAAGTTAGGAGGCAGAGTCTAGTGGCAAGAAGTTAGGCTGTTAGGAACTTGCCCTTTAAGGAAATACTGGGATACTGGTCTCCCCTCCCCTCCCCCTCCCCTCCCCCTCCCCTCCTCTCCTCTTCTTCTTCTTCTTCTTCTTCTTCTTCTTCTTCTTCTTCTTCTTCTTCTTCTTCTTCTTCTTCTTCTTCTTCTTCTTCTTCTTCTTCTTCTTCTTCCTTCTTCTTCTTCTTCTTCTTCTTCTTCTTCTTCTTCTTCTTCTTCTTCTTCTTCTTCTTCTTCTTCTTCCTCCTCCTCTCCCCTCCTCCCTCTCTCCTCCTTCCTGGTCATCATGAGATAAGCAGTGCTTCATGCCAAGATCTGCCTTTCCATAGGTTCAAAGCAACAGAGTGAAGTGGTCACAGACTAAGACCCCTGATGCTGTGAATTAAGTTGAGTGTCTTGAGCATTTTGTTATAGCAATGCAAATGCTAACTCAAAAGGTTCATTAATTCTCTTTGTTTTTAATTTTAGAAAAATGACAGAAAACAAAACAAACAAACAAACAATCCAAAGCTGTTGTGCTGACATGCCAAAGCCCTGTGGGTCTGATTCTCATGTTCACTGTTGAATTCCACCTTAAATTTGGAAGCAGATTGGAGTTAGAAACTTTCAAGCATTTCTCATTATTCCCATTCTGGTTCATAGGATGATAAAAACTGGGGTACTATAAAGCACACCCCAAATTAATTGCAACGGGAATATTTTAGAGTGTTATTTTTAATCAGAGTTTTGGGAGAAGCTTCTAAAAGTCTCTGAGAATGTGTAGGTGGCTCCTGGAAGGGGCCACAGGCAGCCTGTGTCTTCTCCAAGTAGAAGCTAGGTCACCCACTTCCTCTTATTTTGTTTTATTTATTTATTTATTTATTTATTTATTTATTTATTTATTTATTTATTTATTTTGTATTATGCATGTGCCTATATGTCATGAAACATGTATGTGCCTATGGAGGCCAGAAGAGGGCATAAGATACCCTGGAATTGGCGTTACAGGCAGTAGTGGGCCACACAACATGTGTGCAGGGAACCAAATTCCAGGACTGTAGGAGAGCAACAGGAGTTCTTAACTGCTGAGTCAGCTCTCTAGCCCCTTTGACCTTTTTTAAAAAATATATGTAAGTACACTGTAGTTGTCTTCAGATACTCCAGAAGAGGGTACCAGATCTAGTTACGGATGGTTGTGAGCCATCATGTGGTTGCTGGGAATTGAACTCAGGACTTTTGGAAGAGCAGTCAGTGCTCTTAACTGCTGAGCCATTTCTCCAGCCCCCGACTATTTTATTTTATTTTATTTTATTTTATTTTATTTTATTTTATTTTATTTTAATTCTGCTGTTTCCTAATGATCTTCCAGTTCCCATTTAAGTCCAGATTATTTGTACCTTGAGGGTAGCGGTAACAACATATTCAGTTTTCTGCTTTTGGAGAACTGAGTTTTCTTCTTGCTTTTCAGATGCTACAGTTTCTGAGTCTGAGAATGGGGAAGGGTTGGCTTTATCCTGCATGATGAAGTCATCCTCTGTCTATGGGATGGGGGTGGGATGGAAACAACCCTTCCTGTTGTACTTAGAATCAATATCCTCCAATATAGAAATGTTTTAATACACAAGTAGTGCGAGAGTCCTGGAAGAGACTGAAACTATTTTCTTTTAATAGTTTTTCGAGATTATAATACAATTATATTCACTTTGTATTTCACTTTTTTTCTGTCTCCAAAGCTTTCCACCTAATCTTCTTTTCATTTTCATAGCCTCATTTCCTTGAATTGTTTTTACACATATACGTTATACATTTATATTTCTTACATGCGGAAAGACATCCTGCTCAGTCTGTACAATGTTCTCTGTATGACTGTTTACAGGGCTGACCATTTGCTATTGAATGGCCAATGGTGTGCTTTGTCCTGGGGAAGACTACATTTCCTGCTCTCAGTATTCCTTAGTTGCCCGTAGTTGTTTGTCTAGGGTTGAGGCCTCGTGAACTTTCCCTTTCCACATTGGCATGTCTGTTGACATGTCCTTGATCAGATCATGTTTCAGCAGTCATGTTGGTAAGACTTCATTTGTGTGGCGTCTGGTGTTTCCAGAGAACATGATCTTACAGCAAATTTCCTGCTCCTCTGGCTCTTACGGTCCTTCTGCCTCTTCTTCAGTCTTAATTTAAGTCCTTAAGTCTCAGCTGTAGGAATTGTGTTAGAGATGGGTCCGTTGGGTCTGAGTACCACCGTCCTACATTTTGATCAGTTGTGACGGACTGTAATGGTCTTCATCTCCTACAAAGAGAAGTTTCTTTGATGAGGGGTAAGGACTACACTTATCTGTGGGTATAGTGGCAAATATGTAGGAGACAGTTAGGATTTTGTACTTTAAGAATTCTTTTTTTCCCCATTGAACATCATTTTTTCTTTCCAACTCCTTTTAAAACTTTAGTGCTCTGCTGTGTTTTCAAGATTTTCCAGGTCAGAAGATTTCACTTCATTCTCTGTTTTGGTTTTGATGCTTGATAGTCCTTGAAATCAGAAAGGGATAGGGGGCTTAGACTCTTGCAGCCTGTCAGTGCCTGACCCACTTGTCTCAACCCAACAGGAGCCTGGAATATCAATCACCCACGCACTTGATACAGCTCATTTGTAGGCATCTCTAGAGGTTTAGAAACTCAGGCATGGGCCATTTTGCTTGACCTCCCTCTTAGGAACGGAGTGACTTTCCAGTTGTATTTCCCATCTTGCCCTGTTCCAACCCCCAGTCTGGCCTGACGTTTTTCATCCTCGGAACATCCATGTCTTTCTTGTCCTTGTGCTGTGTTCATGCTGTGTCCCCATCTGCCATGCCCTACTTTATCTTGGCCATCCAGATGTCAACTCCAGGAGTTTCAGGCCAGGACTCTACTTCTTTTGTTCCCAGCTGTGTCATGAAGTGTGTCCCAGCTGCACCACTCATAACAAATGCCTAAGACAGAGTCAGACATTTATAGATGGGGATTAAGTGACAGTTGATAATGACTAGTAAGATCTACCCAAACTTCAAAGTTTCTCCAGGGAAAGAGAAGGGCAGAGCCCATCACTCTTTCAATACATTTGAATGACCATTTTCAACAGTCTAACACATTTGCTCCTTCATATGTGGGTACTAGCCCCAAGGCCTTACTAATGCTGAAATGGATGGATTCTCTGCTCCTCGTACAAAATGACACAGAGCATATTACCAATACCCTCATATACTTCAGATTTCTTCTAGATTATTAATAATACTAAACACAACGTTTAAGTATTATGCAAGTAGTGTTATACTGTATTATTTAGAAAGGACAAGAAAACAGGATCATGTGTGTTTATTTTTAGTACGGACATATTTAATTTTCCTCTTTCTTTTTTCCTTTTGAGACGTGTTCTTGACATGTAGCTTAGGCAAGCCTTGAACATGAAACCCTTCTCCTGCAGCCTCCCAAGTGCTGGGACTGCAGTCACTAGTACTTGGCTGGGTCTGCTGATGTGAAGCCCCTGGTGTTGACTACTCTGGTCCTCTGTTTGTGCTTCTAAGTCTGGTGAGCTGTTCCCACATCCACATTCACGTCTTCCTGAGGTGAAGAGTGTGCATCCTCCAATTGTTAATGAGTGAAAACATGAAGGCAGATCCTCCCATTACAAACTCAGGTCACCACAAGGTAAGACGATGAATAAGAGCTTGGTCCATTTGGCAGAGCTGACTGTGGGCCGGGTTATGTCTTAAGGCCTCTATACATCTTAACTCATCAATACTTTTTACCCTCATGTACATTAGATGTAATCATTATCCCTGTTTTGTAAGTATGGATATGTAGAAAAAGAAATCAGCTAACATGCCCAGCTAGCGAATAGTCACTCAGCTAGCAGACCCAGGAGGGCTCAGGCCTGGTCTAGCCTGGGCTTTGATCTCTCTGTCACACTGCATATGTCTCTTGATTTCAGGTCTTCTGTTCCTCTCATCTGCTGTTCACTGGAGAGGATAGCCCCCCTTTCTACTTTTACTAGAAGACCATTCTTTCTATGTGTGAACACTGGTATTAAAAGTGACGAATTCAATTATAGAAAAAAAAATAAGGTTAAAAAAATTTTGGCTGGGCGATGGTGGCACATACCTTTAATCCCAGCACTAGGGAGTCAGAAACAGGTGGATCTCTGTGAGTTTAAGGCTAGCCTGATCTATAGAACCAGTTCTAGGATATCCAGGATTACACAGAGAAACTCTGTCTCGAAACATACTCCCCCAATTTTTTTTTTAAACTTAAAGGTTGTTTCCCTTCTGAACTTACATTCACCATGTATCCTGGTTGGGTTTTATCATCAGCTTCATACAACCTGGAGTCATTTGAGTAGAGGGAACCACAAATGAGAAATTGCCTCCATCACGTTGGCCTGTCATCTTGATTGATGATTGATGTGGGAGGACCCAGTCCACAGTAGGTGGCACCATTCCTAGGCTGGTAGCTCTGGAGTATGTGAGAAAGCTAGCTTGAGTAAGCCACAATGCAGTCAGTCCAGTGAGCAGCATTCTCCAAGGTTCCTGCTGTACTTTCTTGGCTGTGAGTTCCCAACTTCTGATATAACGCTTTGGGGAATAGGAAGCAGTCCTGCCTCAGGGTCCTACCTTAAGCTCCTGCCCTGACTTCTGTCAATGATAGCCTATGAACTGAAGTGGAAGGCAACTAAACCCTTTCTTTCCTGAGTTACCAGACTGGTTTTTTGTCATAGCAAAGGAATGAAGCTAAAACAGAAAATGTCTCTAAAAACCCACGTTTAGGGCATGCTTTCTTTTATCCCTTTGTGTGACAAACACATCTGTTTTCCCTGTTAGACCAGAAGCAAGTTTGATGAAAGCAAATAGGACTTTCTCATTTCCCCTGCTACTCTCATGTTCCAGAATGTGGTACAGGGCACAGGGCTAGGTATTCACAAAGGTTTTTTTTTTTTTTTTTAAGAATATTTATAGGCTTGCTTTCTTTCAAAGCCAATCTGCTCATAAAACTGAAAAAGTTTAAAATTCATCTGTCATGTCGGAGATAGATGATAGGAAAAAATCAATAATCTACCCCAGCAGTGGGAGTCTAAGACTGGATGAGCATCTGCGGAGCCCTTGAACTTTAAGGATAAGAAATCTTCAACATAGAAGGTATGTTGAAGCTTTAGAGGTACAGCGGGCATTGAGTAAAATGGCGTATTTTGGGAGAAAGACTATGTAACTTCAGAAGTTGGCTTCCTTTGTGTTTTGTTTTTACTACACAAGAAATAAGATTTTATGACTTATGTCTGGGAAATGCTTCTCAAAATGTCTCTGCTAAGTTAAAGATGGTTTCTCCTTTGAGTATGGGTCTATTTTCTCCCTCTCCCTCCCCTATCCTGAATCTGGGTCCGGGTTAACAAACAACAGAACACAGTTAAGCTGTGCTGCATGACCAAGTCAGGAAAAGTCTGTATGCTTCTCCCTTGACCTCTAGGGACACATTCATTTGTGGTACCCTCAGAGCTATGTCATGAAGAAGCTTAGGTGGTGCACAGAGAGGCTGGCATGGTGAGGAACCCAGGATGTTGGTTGAGAGCCAGAGTTGAGGTCCTGGCTCATAGCCAATGCAAACTCACTGTTGTGGAGGAGAGTCAAGGTGGAGTGGATCTTGCCTCCCAAGTCAGGCTATTCCAGCTGATACACATGGACTGGACACTGTGTTTTCCATGGAAATGCCTAACAATGCTTGTGGGGTAGGGTGGGCGACAAACAAGAAGTGCATGGTTGTTATTTTGGGCTTATTATAAAGAGTTCAGATATAACAGTAGATTTTTAACAAACCTCAACCTTCATTCCAGGGCTTGACTGAGATCTAGATGGATATGCCTAGAATAAATTGTTCCCCAGACACATACAGCTGCTACAGGCCCATCCTGTTGTCTTGGTCATTGTTGTAAAAAGTTCCAATGGCCAAGGCAACTCTTGTAAAAGACAGCATTTCATTGGGGCTAGCTTCCAGTTTCAGAAGGTTTGTCTATTATTATCATGGTGGCAAGCATGGCAGCGTGCAGGCAGACATGGAGCGGGAGAAGTACCTGGGAGTTCAACATCAGGATCCAGAGGCAGCAGAAAGAGAGAGGGAGAGAGAGACTCTGGGCTTGGAACGGGCTTTTGAAATCCCAAAGCCTGTGATACACTAACAGATAAATTACCCCCATGAGGAGACCACCCTACTCCCAAGCAGGAGCAGTCTGTAAGTGACAGGAGCTTGGGCTGCATCCCTAATTATAAGCAATCATTTTAAGGTAGAAACTGAACCTCCCTTCAAACAGTGATTTCTCCAGGACCTCATAGAACCAGACAAGAGATAATAATCAACCAGACCACAGTTCAACCAAAATTAACTAATTATCTATTGTTCTTGCCATCTTCTTTTACATTTTCATTTAATTAGCTTACTAGAACTTATTTATAGCCTGTCTTAATTTGGGTTTTTATTGCTGTGGAGAGACAACACGGCCATGGCAACTCTTACAAAGGAAAACAATTAATTTGGGGGCTGGCTTACAGTTTAGTTCATTATTGTCACAGTAGGAAACATGGTGGCACACAGGCAGACATGGTGCTAGAGAAGGAGCTGAGAGTTTGACATCTTGATCCACAGGTGGCAGAAGGACACTAGGTGTAGCTTGAACACAGGAGACTTCAACAAGTCTGCCCCAACAGTGACACACTTCCTCCAACAAGACCATACCTACTCCAACAACACCATACCTCCTAATAGTACCCCTCCCTTTGGGCCAAGCAGTCAAACACATGAGTCTATAGGGGCCATACCTATTCAAACCACCACATAATCTTATCAAGACTTTAGTTCTTCAAAGTCAGGGTACATACACTGCTTATCTTTGTATTATTTGAACTAATTGGATTTATATTCTACAATGAAATGCTGAGCCATAACTTACATAGATATCATAGCTTAGCTGTTATATGCCTCGCATAGACTCATGTGTTGGAATACTTGGTTGGCAGATGATTGTGCCCTTCCCCCAGCCTTGAATAGGCTAAACAAACCTCCATGGTTTTACAACCTGGCTGGAGTTGGTGCCCTACCAGAGCCTCCAGGAGTTGACTGCCTGCCAAGCTTGCTTTGCAACAGAATCCAGCTGAAACAAAGGATGGGGCTTTGGGTTTTGCCTATATAAACACAGAGATGAAAATTAAACTTTGAGCCTTGATCAGAAATCTTTGTCTTGGCTTCATCCTTCTCTTGCCCACCTGTCCTTTTTCATTCCCAGCCTCTCTTTCAGGTGTACCCAGTTGTCTATGGTCATTGGACAGCTACCGATGATAGCATTGCTCTGGTACAGTGTAGAACCTTTGGGATGGGTGGTTTTAGGGTGGACCTTGAAGGACATATCTTGTTCTGGTTGTGTTCCAAGCTCTCTCTGTTTCCTGATATGCCGAGATCTGAGATGGGGTGGCTGTGGCAAGCTATTGTTGTCATGGAGAGAGCCACTTCTTTGCCTCTCTCCACGATGCACTGAAACCATGAAGCAAAATCAGTGCTTCTTCTTTTAAAAGTTGCTTTCTCTCAGGTATTTTGTCAAAGCAAAGATAAAAAAGAAGCAGCAAAGTAGAGAGAGTTCTCATTTAGCTCATGCACAGCTTAGGCAGCTCAGAGTCCAAGATCAGGAAGGGGGAGGACATTTGCTTAGTTAGTGGCAAGGGTGTGGGTAGGGACCCATCCTGACAGGAATCCTCAGGGAGGCAAACAGTCACATCTCAAGCAAGAGCAGAAAGAAGAAAGAAAGGATTGCTTGTTTCAGATCAATCCTCTTGAAAGAATTAGAGAGGTCAGACCAATGCACCCTTCAGCCACAGCACACTCTTGAGGGCCACCAGCCATGGCACCACCGAACTTGTCGATAATCAGTAGATGCAGTGGATGAATGTGTGAGGTGCTACGCACAAGTGTGTTACTAAGACAGGGCC
Source organism: Mus musculus (assembly GCF_000001635.26). Lineage (NCBI taxonomy): Eukaryota > Metazoa > Chordata > Mammalia > Rodentia > Muridae > Mus > Mus musculus. The sequence goes on from NC_000079.6 coordinate 45,182,909, forward strand.
TAACTTCTTGGGGTGCTTCTGAAATCAGGATGACAAGATATATAAATATGTGAGGTGGTTCAGAAGTGCCAAGAGGATGTGCAGGAAATAATTACAAGAGGGTGTTGGCCATTTTCCTATGAATAAAGCCTTGAAAGGTGGAAAGGATCTTAAGGAGTGGAAGAAGATGAGAGAAACCATGGAAAAACAGTGGCTTGAGAGGTGGTTCATTTGGTAAATTGCCTACTATGGAAGTGTGAAGATATGTTCAGTGCCCATGTAAAAGTTGGGACAGTGGTGTGTATCTGTAACTGCCACGCTTGGATGAGAGAGACAAAGACATGTATATCCCTAGAAGTTGTTGGCCAGCCAGCATAGACAAATTGATGAGTGCTAGATTCCATGACGCCACAGCAAAAAAATGTGGTGGTGGGCAAAAGAGAACGTCGCCCAGTGGCGACCTCTAGCTTACACACACACACACACACACACACACACACACACACACGTGCACGCGTGCAGCCTTGTACCAACATGACCATATACATACAACACACACACAGAGGGAATAAATCACAGGAAACGGGAAGGCATCCATAGAGTGACGCGGCACCACGAAAGCAATTACAATTGGCATAGTCAGAGCAAGTAAAACCTAGGTTTACCGTTTCTGCACATGTAAGGTCCCTGTCCATTGACCGATCAGCAAAATCACCCTTTAGCTCTTTGCATTTCACACCTTAATGTAGTTCCTGGACCAATCCCTCCCTATAGAGTAAACAAATACGTCCTTATTATCATTTAGAATGTACACTCTACAGGACATAGTCTTTCCAACTTACTAAGGAGTTTTGTTTCGCTTAAAAACCTCCCCACTCAGCCTTTTTGCCTAAGATCAAGGGGAAGTCATTAGCACCCAAGGCTTTCTTCTCAGGGATTACTGTCTAATTTTAACAATTGTGTCTGTTTATAGAACAGGCACTTCAAAGGGCTCCCATCCATCTCTCATTACAGGAAACAGAGGGGGAGTGCAAACATTTATTAACAACAAAGGATTGACTGTCAAAAAACCAAGAGTGGGTGGTTGGTTGATCATGCCAGGCACGGCTGGAGGCTCCTTAAGGAGTTTTCCATGATGAATTCCTTGGACATACCAATAGAGCCAGGCCAAGGTGGCCATCCTTTAGGAAGGAGACAGACAAGGAGATGCTTGGGAAGGGGATGAGGTGTCAGGAAGGGTTTGGAGATAAAGTGTTCTGAGTGGTCCTGGATGGATGTAGGAGGAACTGGTCCAGGGCTTCCTAGACACATCTCCATCTCCAGCATCTAAGTGCCCTCTGGGCTCTCAGATTTGTTAGGGGAGCTGTGTGGATGTGCTGGCAGCTGTTAAGCAAAGAGAAAAGACAGGAAATACTGACACACACACAAACCCTATGGTTGTGCAAGCTCTTTAAAAAGTATTTGTATGTTTCATGTGTGTGTGGCTGCACATCCTTAATGTGTGAGTGCGCACACATGTATGGGAGCCAGAGATCAACCTTCTGTGTCACTGTTTAGGTACCATCCAACCTTTTTTCTGTCTCTTTTATCCAATGAACACCAATTCAGCTAGGCTGGCAGGAGGTGGAGCCCAGGCACCTGCAATGCCGCCCAGAGCTGGGATTATAAACAAGCCTTCACACCCGATATTTTATGTAGGTTCTGGGACCAGAACTTGTCCAGCGAATATTTCACCTACTGAGCCATCTCACATGCACCCCGCTTCCCGGGAACCCTTTACATTCTGGTCTGTTCTCGCATGCACTCAGAATTCAGACACATACAGATTATCCCTGTGCCTGCCTGTCTCTGACAACAAGGTTGCTTCCCCCTTCATGTGGTCCTCAGCTGCCTGCTTTATATTGGGTGTCATTTTCCCTAAGGGCCATCTTTCCTTCCCTGATGGTCCCAGGGTCCTGCTTCTCCATCTACATGAGGCTGTGTAATTGTTACCTGTTTCTCAGCTCCGTTGCCACAGCCTTGAGCTGCACTGATGAAAGCTGTTCTGTTTTGTTTTTCTTCCTTTTAACTTCCCTTTCCCTGGTAGATGAGGTTGTGTCTGGTGCACAGTATCTCTCCACAGACATTTGCTGTTTGAATGGATGGTGAAAGATGGATGAACAGAGAGCAGACCCCTTGCAAGCAGGGCTTGTGCCACTCTGTGTCTCTGGTGCCCTGCCCTGAGCCCTGAACAGAATTTAAGCCTGTGTGTTCTCTTTCTTTATTGGAACTGGTACTTACAGGACAGGTTAGGTGTTTTTTTTTTTCCCACTCTTTCCTCCCTCCCTCCTTCCCTCCACCCCTTCCTCCCTCCCTCCCTCCCTTCCTCCCTCCCTCCCTCCCTCTCCTCTTCCTCCCTCTCTTTCTTTCTATTGTAGGTAGTGCTGAGCTTCATTAGGTGACCTTAATAATACTGTTCTTTGAGACAGATTGCACAGGCTGGTCAGGCACTCACTATAGAGCCCAGGCTGGTTTCAAACTCATGACACTCCTTCTGTCTCAGCTTTTACAAATCTAGGACTATAAGATTTGTTTCTTTATTAGTTGTACCCAGCCTCCCCCCACCCTCCACCCCGAAGAGCTTAAAGAAAATGAACTAGGCTTGGTTTCCTTTTTATTCTTTTCTTTTTCTTTGTTCTCAAACCTTACAAAGGGCAGATGGTTCTCTGGCTGTCTGGGAAGGCAGCTGGGTTGGTTTCCTTTTCCATGAGAAGGCCCTTTATAGAGGAAAGGCAGGTATAGGGCTTGTAGGACTTAGCTCAAGCAGTTCCCAACCATGAACATCAATGACCTGGTAGCTTCTAACACTCCATCACAACTGCATCTCTATCTGGACACACAATCAAAATGTAATAATTATTTATTTTTAACCCATTTCTAGCATCAGCATGAACTTCCCCTGAGAGTTAAGGGTCATGTTTGGGTTTATGGGATCATGAGGCAGGTCTTCCTGTGCCAGAGTTGGATCCCACCTTAAATCAAAACAGCGTTTGGACTTCAGTCACCAGTTCTGTCCCCGGCAGCCCAGATTTCCTCCGTTCACACCCCCTATGCTATTCCATTCCTCCATGTCACCCTTCCCCCACCCTCCTCTTTCTCTCCATCGCAATGAAGTCATCCATTTCCCAAACAGCCACTGTGGAAAAGTCATCCAAATGGCTATATTTCACTTTAAAGATCACCCAGCCCGGGGACACCCTGCTGTGTACGACCAGATGTGCTGGTCCTGGCAGGGCGCCAGCTCTTGCTATCACTCCTCTGAGGAGGTTCTCACCTCTGAGATTGTCACATTCCAAGAAGCTCTTTCCACAGAGTTCTCTACTGACCTGGAGCAGGAGGGATCTCTCCACCTGTGCCTTTTCTGTCCATTGATTTTATTATTTATTTATTTATTTATTTATTTATTGGGTGCAGCGAAATTTATTGGTGGTATTCAAGGGAGTAGGGAGGCCTCCCAAGGCCCCTCCTGTTATTATGGGGGTCTGGGATGGAAATTGTGAGGGAGATGCTCAGTGTAGGGGGCCGAGTTGGGACAGGGACTCCTCAGCAACTGAGGGTCTCTCTCTTGCTCTCAGTGTTCTTGCTGGGGTGGGTGGTCCAGGGTTTCTCACTCCTTGGAGGCCATGTAGGCCATGAGGTCCACCACCCTGTTGCTGTGGCCGTATTCATTGTCATACCAGGAAATGAGCTTTACAAAGTTGTTATTGAGAGCAATGCCAGTCCCAGCATCAAAGGTGGAGGAGTGGAGTTGCTGTTGAAGTCACAGGAGACAACCTGGTGCTCAGTGTAGCCCAGGATGCCCTTCAGTGGACCCTCAGATGCCAGCTTCACCACCTTCTTGGTGTCATCATACTTGGCAGGTTTCTCTAGGCAGCATGTCAGATCCACAACGGATACATTGGGGGTAGGAACATAGAAGGCCATGACAGTGAGCTTCCCATTCAGCTCTGGGATGACCTTGCTCACAGTCTTGACAACACCAGTGGATGCAGGGATGATGTTCTGGGCATCCCCATGGCCATCACACCACAGCTTTCCAGAGAGGCCATCCACAGTCTTCTGAGTGGCAGTGATGGCATGGACCGTGGTCATGAGCCCTTCCACAATGCCAAAGTTGTCATGAATGAGCTTGGTTGGGGGCTAAGCAGTTGGTGGTTTAGGATGCATTGCTGACAATCTTGAGTGAGTTATCATAATTCTTGTGGTTCACACCCATCACAAACATGGCGGTGTAGGCAGAAGGGGTGGACATAATGACCCTTTTGACCCCACCCTTCAAGTGGGTGCTGGCCTTCTCCATGGTGGTGAAGACAACAGTAGACTCCACAACATACTCAGCACTGGTATCACCCCATTTGATGTTAGCAGAATCTCGCTCTTGGAAAATGGTAATAGACTTTCTGTTGATGACAAGCTTCCCATTTTCAGTCTTGACTGTGCAATTGACTTTGCCATGGGTGGAGTCACACTGGAACATGTAGACCATGTTTGAGGTCATTGAAGGGGTAGCTGATGGCAACAATCTTCACTTGGCCAAGTACAGAGCAGAAGGCAGCCCTGGTAACCAGGCACCCAATATGGACAAATCTGTTCACACCGACCTTCACCATTTTGTCTACAGGACGAGGCTGGCACCGCATAAGAACAGGGAGGAGCAGAGCTGACCTTTGATTTTAAACATTATGTATGGAAAAGTCTGAAGGTGGGTGACTGGGCTCCATAGTGTTTTGTGCTCTCAAAAATAATTTTTTTAAAAATTTTCTTTCTTTGTGGGGGAGGGGTGGTGGTGGTGGCGGTGGTGGTGGTGTGTGTAGGTACACATGTCTGTGCAGGTGTGAGAGTTAGTGGAGATTAAAGGACAACCGTAGCCGCTATTCCTCTACCGTTCTTGGTTGTTTGAGACAGGGTCTCTCAATTGGTCTGGAACTCAGCAAGTAGTCTAGACTGGAGAGTCAGTGAGCACTGGGGATCTTTCTGTATCTGTCTCCCCAGCAATGAGGTTACAAACACAGACCACATTGTCTGGCGTTTTCTACCTGGGCTCTCGGGTATTGAACTCACATCCTCAAGCTCTTTACCAACTGAGCCATTTCCCCAGCCCCGAGTTCTCATTTTCTGTCTTACTGGGATAAGCCTAGAGATTCTTGACCACTGTAAAGTGGGTGTAGATTGACCCTTGACCTTTGCCACTCCTCCTTCCAGCTGGGAGCTATCCTTCCTCAGTACCCATGCAGGGTTTGCCCAACTCTCTACTGTTACAGGATGAACTGTGTCCTGGAAGTTTAAAAACAAAACAAAACAAAAAAAGCAACTCTAATCTTCATGGCTCAGAGTGTGACCTTGGAGGAAAAGGGTCTGTCAGAGGTCACTCGGTTGGTCCCAGTGCAATCCACCGGTCTCCTTTAAGACAGTAAGAGGCAGAGATGTGCCCAAACAGAGCTTGCAGGATGTGAACGCTTACAGGGGGATGGAGGGAGATGTTGGTAAGCTAAGGAAGACGAGGGTGCATGCGAACACGGGTTCACCCCAAGAACCACAGTCAAGAATGTAGCAGACATCTTGATCTTAGGCTTCCAGAGTCTAGGACAGAGGAGGGAGGGAGAGGGAGGACGGAGGGAGAGAGAGAGGGAAGGAGAGAGGGGAGGGAGGGAGGGAGGGAGAGAGAGAGAGAGAGAGAGAGAGAGAGAGAGAGAGAGAGAGAGAGAGAGAGAGAGGTCATCTGGTCTTTGGCTCCTTGTTAAGCAGCCTCAGGAAACAGACACATCTCTTCCCCACCACCCCCTTACCACAGCAGCCACACATCCCAGGAGGCTCCATGGTTGTAGTCTACTCTGGTCACCTTCCAAGGGACAAATCTTTCCCTGCTTGCCTCACACTCTGCTGTCTGTCTTTCTGCTCCCTTTGCCTTCTCGCAGGATGACCGACTCCTGGTGAAGCGCCTCCTGGAGAACAAAGCTGGCAGTAGTGATAGCTGCCAAGAATCACACTTCCAAAGAGGGTCCTGGGGTCGACTGACAACGCTGGTGTTTTGAAGCTTGAGAAACTTTGAGGTTTTTCATTGGAAAAAAAAAAGTGGAGGCCTTTTAATTTATTTTTTTAACAAGGGGATTAATTTTCTAGTTATTTAGTTAAAATTTATTTTATTCGGGTTAATAAAGTCAATACGGGTTTTAAGATGATGTTATACTTTAAATCACGTCCCTCAGATGAATGTTTGCTAAACACCTTTTCCTCATCACATAAAGGGCGGTTCATTTCCTCTTAATAACATCTGGTTTTTAGTGTGTGTGTGTGCATGTGTGCAAGCACCTTTACCTACTGAGTCATCTTGTCTGCCCCCATTTCTTAAAAACCCGAAGGAGCTTATGGTCTGAGTAAACCCTAGTCCAGGAGGCCCTCTGGCAGGTAACTGTTGATGAATTCCATCTCATTGGCTGTTCAAATCTTTCTGCTCACTTAAAACAGCCTTTCTGAAGGCCACTCTTCCTTGCCGTCCTCTGTAGAGCAAATAGGCTCTGAGCAACTTTAAAAATCAATTATTCAGAGTCTTGGAGGCTGGAAGGCACAGCCGAGTCCTTGGGAGTATTCTGAAGTCAGCATCACATTAGTGACGGACGAAGAGCTCTTTATGAACAGGCTGGGGAGTGGGACAGGCACTGTGTGGATGGGCTGGGTTCCAAACAGCTTCTCCCTGTCTAGACCATCAGGAAAATTAATTCTCCAGCAGGGGTCTCGGTTCACCTGCTGGGAAGGCTTGTGGGAATCCTTAAGAGGTTTTGGATTCTCTGTCTCTGAGTCCGGTAAGAAAAAAGAAGAAGAAGAAAAAACATCTCTGATAAACATTTATGTGTATCTTGTGTGGTTTTGGATTTTTATAATACTGACTGTAGAAACAAGGGCCTTGTGCATGCAGGCAAGCACTGCACTCCTGAGCTACATTCCCAGCCCCTATATGTACATCCCAAACCCCTGTATGTACGTCCTCAGCCCCTGTATGTATGTTCCCAGTCCCTGTATGTATTGCTGGGAAGACTGTGTTTCTCCAGGCCTATCTCCTACCATCTGGTCATGATGCAGCACTAAGGAAAATTTGCTCTCCCAGTTAAGACCACATCAAGGGAGATCCCCAAGGTGGGAAGGGGCCAAGGTGGGGTGGGTCTGCCTTTGATAGGCAGAGAACCTTCTGCTGGCTGTCCAGTCCTTTTGGGGTTCACTCAGAGTGGCAGGCTTCATGGCTTCTAAGAGCAAGGTTTATGTGACTAGGAAACAGCTCCACAGAACGTGAAAGACTGTCCCAAGTTGTCTTTGGAAAGCAGTGTGGTTAGCACAGCGTTTATAATTAGATTCCTCAATAGTTTGAATTCCCTCTTTTGTGTTTTTTCTGTGTTGTGGAGTCCTCTCCTTTGGGTGTGGCAGCCCTTACCAAATTAATGAGAGTAGCTGTGCTGACCTGCAAACAGCTCTCAACAAGGTCAGGCTTGTTAAGGTTCCTTTGTAGACAGAGGGGTCATTCTCTCCTGTGTACCCCTCCCAGCTCCGAAGAATCCTGCCCTGTTGTGCCTTGGGGAGATGTTCGAGTATTTAGGAGGTGGGGAGAATTACTTGGCAACTTCTTTCTTGTAGCCATGAAGAAGCAGGTATCCACACTGGAGGGAGACTCTCCAGTGAGGGAGTGGTTTGGAGTCTTCTATGGTTCATTCCTATCTAGGATGCCAAATAAGCTCATTTGATCACCAGGCTGGACTTGAGTGGCATCTTTAAGTTAGCCCACCGTGCACTACTCTGGGGTGAGTAGACAGTCGCTCACATCTCCCCAGGGAAACATAATGTGACATCTTCATAGGCAGCTATGGAAAGTGTAGCCAGCTGGGAAAGGACCTTTGGGGATGGAAAAGCTGGAAGTCTTGGCTGAGGGAGCACAGGTCATCATCATTTTTGCCAAGCACCAGAGCGGTCATTGTAAGCACACACACACACACACACACACACACACAAAATCCCCTCAGTGTGTATTTTTAAACTAACACACACACACGATGAATTTATAGCATATTAAAATAGATTCAAAAGCCAGGTTTTTTTTTTGTGTGCTGGATACTTGAAAACCCAGCTACTGTGAAGACTGAAGTAGAAGGATTGTGAGGTCAAGGTCAGTTCTCGAAATAAGACTCTGTTTAAAAATCAAAAAAACCCTATGCATGAAGATGTAAAATAGAACACCTTTCGGTATATAACTGCATGAAACGAATGCAAATATTCAAGCTTTTCTTCCATGTGAGACTCTCTTCAGAGATGACAGACTATCTTTTCAAATAATTATCTATGCATCGACAAAGCTAGACAATCAACAGTAATCATATACTTGACCTTTCTATTACAGTTATTTAATGTGTGTTTGTGTGTTTATGTGTATGATGCTGTGTTACACATGTGGGGGTAAGGAGACAATTTGTGGACGTGAGTTCTCTCCTTACTTTTCCTTTCTGTTTATTTATTTATTTAGGAACAGGGTCTTACTTATTATGTAGCCCTGACTGGATAGGAGCTTGCTGTATAGACCAAGCCTTGAACTCAGAACTCATAACCTTTGCCTCCAAAGTGTTGAAACAAAAGCTATGAGCTACCCATACCTGCCTCTGAGTGCCCCTCTTATGCCTGCACAGCATGAGAGATGTGTTTTTAAAAGCCTTCGTCCTCTGGACACCCCCTTGTGCATTGTGCATACCCATCTCTTCTTGGGTGTGCAAGCTTATTTGTCAAACGTAGCTGTAAAAGAAGTGGAGTCCTTAGTTCAAAGGTGTGTGCATCCTTCACTGTGATCAACGCTGACAAATTGCTTTCTACTGAGAGCATGTCAGATTTTCTTCCCTGTGTCTCTGCACCCTTGGCTAGGTGGTGAGTGTTTGACTTCCTGAATTTTGCCAAATATGTAAGAAAACAAATGTATCTCTCCTGGTTCTCTGCCAACTGGCCACTCTCTTTTCTTTCTTGCAGTGGAAGTATGGATATAACCCAGTAGTACCTCAGGCATATGAGATTCCTCCTCCTCCTCCTCCTCCTCCTCCTGTTACTCCTCCTCCTCCTCTTACTCCTCCTCCTCCTCCTCTTACTCCTCCTCCTCCCCTCCTCCATTTCTTCCCCCTCCTCCTCTTTCTCCTCCTCTCCCTCCTCCATTTCTTCCCCCTCCTCCTTCCTTCCTCCATTTCTTTCCCCCCTCCTCCCCTCCTTCTTTTCCCCCCTCTTCATCTCCCTCCCTTCCCTCCTCTCCCTCCTCCTCCTCCTCCTGCTGCTGCTCCTGTGGTTCATTTTACCTGCCATGTGGTGTATCAACAGTGCTGAAGAGCTTCTGAGTTACACGTGACCTGCCTTAATATTGTGATTACAAGGCGTACGAGCTCATTCTTCTACAACGATCAGATGCAGTTCCCGAGTCCTCATTCCTGACGCCGATTTTTACAAATTAAATGCTACCACCTACTCGAATTAAATACAGAAGCCTATCACTCATGGAATTTAGATCAAGATAATAATAGTAACTGCAAGTTAATGAGGGCTGACCATGTGCCAGACACACTGTGGATTTCATTACTGAGCTTCGCCGTTATTCTGCAAAGGCAGGCATGATTATTTCCATTTGCAGATGAGGATGTGAGGTTCAAAGGGGAGAGGATTAAATCAGAGTCACTAAGTTTGGATGTGACAGAGACAGTTTTGGTCTCTGCAAACCCAAGCTTCTTTCCCCCATATCAGACAGCATCTCAGATAACTGCAGAGGGCAAGACACAGCAGAAAGCCTTTAAAAAGAGTTTCCTTTATGTTATTCTTTAAATATGCCCCAACTCATCATTTTAAGGAATATTTCATTAATTCTGAGTTGTAATCTTTGCTACTTTTAACATAGTATTGAATATTTACTAAGGAGTGTAGAATAGGAAGCTAAAGAGAGGGCTCAGTTGTTAGAGCATGTACTACTCTTATAGATGGTAGAGAAATGGCGTTTCATATCCCAACACCTATATTGGATGGGTCACATCTACCTGTAACGTTGGCTCTACATGACTACAAATAGATACAGATATATATACATACATATAATTTTAAAATAAAGGAAATCTTGAAGAATAAAATGCAAGGAAAAGTGAGAGTTTAAGGGAAGAGTAAGGGGCAGGGCAAGTTTTAAGTTTCTTCGGAAGAGGAATGGGGAAGTGTGTCTCTGGTGAGAGGATGTTAAACATGGGAAGGAAGGAAGGAGAGAATTTGTGGAGGTATCAGGGGTGGAAAGTGGGGCTTGTTACTGGGCTGAGTGTTCTTGGCTCTGTATGCACAATAGTGAATTCCAAGCAGATTTGAGCTGTAATGTTGTTATTTACATTTGATAATGGATTCCTCTATATTCTTCTTAGAAGATTTATTATTTTTATTTTTAATTATGTGCATGTGTTCATGAACAGTTTCCCTTGGAGGCTAGAAGCCGGGCAGGATCTGTAGTTACAGGAAGCTGCGACTCACCTGAGTTTTGGGACTTGAACTTGGGTTCTCAGCTCTTCGTGGGTGAGCCTTTTCTCGAGCTCCTCCTTTAGAGCTTAGTGAGGATATTAGCTTGGGGAAATTCCGTAGGCATACTCTTCGGGCTACTTTATTGGTTTCTTATATCTACCACCCTTTCAACCATTATTCCACCCCAACCCCTTTCAATGCAGCAACACTACATAGGAGAGAGCAAAGGTTAGAGAGGAAAAGAGGTGTGCACCTCTTTAGACAACTTCTTACTCACAAGGGATGTCGAGTTCCCTGGGGGCAAGTCCAATATTCGTTGTCAGACTATCTCCACCCAGCAATCCAGCAATAGCAAATGTAGCAGCAACAGGAATCAGCAGCAGCCACCACAGATCCTCTCCAGAGTTCCCAGAAAGCAGTTGGCAAAATCACGCCCCTCCAAGAGCATGAGACAATTGTAGTGATCGGCTATGGACAGTCTCAAACAGCTCCATATCCCACGCCTGAGATTAAAACAAAACAAAACAAAAAAATTCACATAACATAACTGGATTTTTTTAAGAAACCAAAATCCTCACTTCAAGATTCCCTTACACTCTCAAAGCCAGTTGTCTCTCATGATGTCAAGGCTCTCTGTGCACCTCCGCTTGGCTCTGATTGACTTTGCAGGAGGTGTTCCTCCCTGGTGCAGCAAGAATGAAATGCAAAGGAAGCTTGCCCTGGAGTCTACTGCTCTTCTGGGAAGTCAGGGGCATTCAGCATGGACACATTCACTGAGCAGAGAGACCCAAGTCCCTTGTGTATTGGAAACAGGGTCCTATTGAAATCATATGTGTATTTTTATATCACTCAGGGCAGGCTTGGGGCCTGTTACACCAAATACTTCACTACAGGAGACTACAGGAGATTTTCTAAGCAGATAGAGAGAGGGGGATGAGGGGAGATGAGGAAGAGAAAGGGGAAGTGAGGAAGAGAAGGGGGAGGGAGAGAGAGAGCAGGCAAGAGAGCAAGAGAGAGAAAGAGCTCGAGAGCATGTGTGTGTGTGAGAGAGAGAGAGAGAGAGAGAGAGAGAGAGAGAGAGAGCCTCTGTTTTCTCTGAGAGAAGTCCATCAAAGACAGAAAGCTATAGGGGCTGACACCAGAGAAAGGGTACAGAATGGGTGGAGGAAAAGAGAGGAAGGCACTGGACAACAGACAAACACATCTAAATTTGGACTAGCACAATATAATGAACAAAACACAGTTTTCCATGCCAGTGTGAGTAAGTATCAATAGATGAAGGGAGGGACGGCAAATGGATTAGGATGAGACCGAGGCTCTAGAAGCACTAAGAGGGACTGCAGAGATGGCTTGGCAATCAAGAACTCTTCTTGCTTCTCTTAGCTAGGGTTTCTAGTGTGATAAACACCATGACCAAAAACAACTTGGGGAAGGGAAGGGTTTATTTCATCTTACGGCTTGTAGTCCATTATCCCAGGAAGTCAGGGTAGGAACTGAAGCAGAGGCCACAGAGGAGTGCTGCTTACTGGCTTAGTCCACCCTACAGCTGCTGTTCTCCTTGATGGCCATCCCATAGTACCAGCATCTCCAAAGCGCCGGGGTCTTCGCTGCAACTGGATTGGAACTTTACCGATAACATAGTGTCAAGCCTCAATTTCTCGCCATGATCCCTTCATTCCTGAGGTTTCCACTGCAAGCAAAGCTGTACCCTCACCAGTGGTATCTCCTAGTGTCAAGCCTCAGGTGCTCTCTGTGACCCCATTCATGCCTTCAAAATCAGAACCACCTGGCAAGCTCTTATACATTAGCAAATTCAGCTGCCAGAATAAGGCATGGCCTTGAGCGCTTCTGAACCTTGACTTATATGTACTGACCTGGAGAAAACTCTTCTCCGAAGATTTTGGCCCAAACATGATTGTCTCTTCTTAATCACTGATAATTCTGTTCTTGCAGAGGACAAGAATACCTTCTAGGCAGCTCCTACCCACCTGTAACTACAGATCCAGGGGGATCTGATGCCCTCTTCTGATCTCCATGGTATCTATATGCATGTGCACATAGACCCTGCCCCCTCACACACACGTGCACACGTGCATGCACACACACACACACACACACACACACACACACACACACTCACTCACACACAGATTTTTAAAAAATGAACTCTAAAAGATCAAGACTGAAAAGGACTATCACTCAAAAGGCTGCTATCCGTTAGCTTAGCATTGGAACAGCCAATAGAACCAGAGAGATGTGTGGTTAGAATGGGTGGAACTGCCCCCTCCCCTACCAGTCAAGCCTGCAGAAATCAGTGGAACCATAAGTTAGACAGGAAAGGAAGTTAAGTCACAGTCATGTTTTGTCAACTCATTGTGTGCTGGTTCAATTTAGCTGTATGAAGCAAGTACCAGGCTTCTGCAAGCAGGATGCTGCCCTCTATCCAATTAATCACTGAGGTGCTCTCCCAGGGAAACCATTTGTCAGTAAGACACATTTAGGATGACAGGAGAAAACCACGGGCTATTATCCAGTGGACTGATGTGAACGTTCAACTCACATCCAAGGTTTGAGAGAGCCACACTTCAAGCAGACTTGATGCATCTCACTTTATTGAATTTCTTCTTCTTTCCACTTTGCAAACTTCATGGAAAACTAGTATACGTTTTTATATGCTTATGGATTCTCAAAAAATGTTTCTCCTAGGTTATGATTTTTACATAAATGTAGAGTATGCTATAGATGGTGACAAATCTCATAATAAAAAGTGACTTCTAGTATTAGCCTAGGTCACATCATTGTGGCTTATATAGGACTTTTCATTTGTGTGAAGATATTTAATCATAGATAGGAGGTCTGGCTGCGGCTCATGGTGGCTGAATTAGGTAGAGGTGAGTAGAATAAGTGTACTGTGCCTTTTGTCTTTCTTAGCTTTCTTCTCTCCTGCCAAGGAAGAACACACAACACTTCACACTGACCCTTACTCTGTTTTCTGGGGAGACCAAGTGTCTAGAACTGCTAGCTTTCAGCCCTCACATGTTGTAGTGGTTTGAATAAAAATGGCCTGCATAGGCCCATAGGGAGTGCCACTATTAGGAAATGCCTTGTTGGAGTAGGTGTGGTCTTTTTGGAAGAAGTATGTCACTGGGGGTTGGGCTTTGAGGCCTCAGGTGCTGAGGCCTGGCCAGTGCTTGCAGTCTCTTCCTGTTTTCTGTGGATCTGGATATAGAACTCTCACCTACCTCTCCAGCACCCTGTCTGCCTGCATACCACCATGTTTCCTACCAATAATGAACTAAACCTCTGAATCTGTAAGGCAGTCCCAAATTAAATGTTTAATAAGAGTTGACTTGGTCATGGCATCTCTTCACAGCAGTGAAGACCCTATTAAGGCACACGTAGAATTCTAAATCACACAAAGACTCAATGGAGAAAGAGAATTTCAGACCAATTTCCCTTATGAACATTGATTCAAAAATACTCAATAAAATGCTTGCAAATGGAATCCAAGAACAGATCAAAACATCATTCACTATGATCAAGTAGGCTTTATCCCAGGGATGCAGGGGTGGCTCAATATATGAAAAATCTATCGGTGTAATCTACCATATAAACAAACTGAAAGAAAAATAAACCAGCACGATCATCTTATTAGATGCTGAAAAAGCTTTGACAAAATCCAACACCCCTTCATGTTAAAAGTCTTGAAGAAATCAGGGACACAAGGTACATACCTAAGCTCCATAAATGCAATATACAGCAAGCCTATAGCTAACATCAAATTAAATAGAGAGAAACTTAAAGCGTTCTCACTAAAATCAGGGATAAGACAAAGCTGCCCACCCTCTCCACATCTCTTCCATTTAGCACCTGAAGATTAATTAATTAAAGGAGATCAAGGGGATACAAACCGGAAAGAAAGAAGTCAAAGTATTGCTAGTCATAGACACTGTGATAGTATACATAAGTGACACTCCTCCCCCCTCCCTCCCCCCAGATTCTACCAGAGAGCCCCTACAGCCGATAAACATCTCCAGCAAAGTGACTGGATACAAAATTAACTAAAAATCAGTACTCTCTCTTAACAAAGCTAACAAGGATCCCATGAGACTTGCATCTCTCCTAAGGGCATTGGCCTCAATGGCTTAATCACCTCCTAGGAAGCTCTACAGTTTAAAGACTGCCACACTAAGGAATAGTCTTCCAACACATAAAGCCTCAAGGGACACTCTCAAGCTATCCAAAGTATATCATGGACACAACGTGCAATGTCATACAAACAAACCACTTTCTGGGTACCTTGGGAAATACACACACACACACACACACACACACACACACTGATTGTGTGATTTTGAATGGAAACTCGGATTATTTTGATCATTCTGGGGAGTTGTGAAGAAAGTAAAGATACTGAAGACAGATCAGACGAGTTAGGAAATGTGCATTGCTTAGAAACCTTGAGGAAGAATAGTCCTTAGTGAGGTATAGTGAGTCCTGAGCCATCAGGGACAAGTAGGACTAATAATAGCTACCATTATGACACGTTCCCCGTGCCAGGTTGTCTTGTGTGTGCTTTATCATTACTTCACATAATCTGTGCACATTAGGAAGGTGCAGCTGTCACCCCCAGTCTCCCATAAGAGAAGACATATGTCGAACCACACGATGAGGAACCAATGGGGTGGCGCCTCTTAATTTTGAAATATAGCATCACAATTTTAGAGTTAGAAGAGACTAAAGTCATTAGTGATGGTTTGGAATTATAACTCAACAGCACAACACTTACCTAACATGAACAGGGGCCTGGGTTCAAGCCTCAGAACTACAAAAAAAGAAGGGGAAAAAAAGATACATGAAGCCAAACTATATCCTCATGAGCAGAGACGGGAATGATAGTTATGAATTCAAAACCAGCCTAGGCTACATAGAAAAATCCTATCTTAATAATCAGTAACTAATATAAAATAAAACAGAGCAGGGATGTGGCTCAGTGGTAGAAAGCTTTTTCTGCATGGATGAGGCCCTGGGTTTGGGCTGCAACCCCTCCAAACACAATTCCTGTGATAGAAGATTTCAGTATTTAGGGTATGCTTAAGATTAATCGAGAAAATGTCTCCCAAAGTTGCCTACCGGACAGATCTGATGAGGCAGTTTCTCTTCTTAGACAAGAAGCCTGTGTCAACTTGACAAAAACCAAAAACCAAAAAATCCAACCCAAAACCAAAACCAAATAAACAAACAAACAAAAAACCAAAACCAAAACCAAAACCAAACAAAAACCTAGGGCGTGTTGACAAGGTAATACAACTTAGAATGACCAAGCATGTCAGTTACAAAGCTATGCAGGAGCCTGTCATTGTTCCTTCATTTAAGGGGCAACTATTCATTCAGTAAACTAGCATTTACTGAGCAATCACCATGTGGTTCATGCTGTAATCTGTACCTGGATCCTTCTTGAGGGGTGAAGGACTAGTAATAACCAGCTGTTGGGTTGTCCAAGATTTACCTACCAATTGGTCCTATGGCTGCGCTCTTCTCTCAATGCATTAAGCAGAGACATAATTCCTTTTTGCCAACACATGACAGTTCTGAAGGCTCATCCCAAGCTCAGAACTCCCTGAAGGATGGGCCTTGGCTTATAGCCTTTTCCCCATCCCTGTTCCCAGTATATTAAGTCATTCAACAAATATTTATTAGACATTTTTAATGTGCCAGAGTTTTCAGGCAAGAGCACATTGGATATATATAGTCAATATATTCTATATCACATCTATATATCAAGTTTATGATATAAAATATGTCCTCAAGGATGGAAAGCATCTAGCAAAATATCAATATTAATTCATCCCTTAGATGTCTTCCAAGGAAAAAAATGTAAAGACTCTCATTAAATTCTTATTTGATAGGAAGAAATGGTATTAAATTAAATTAGTTCCCTTAGAACTAATGGAAAAAGGAGTTGATAGATGCCATCCCTGGGATCTAATGGACTCATTTAGTTGATGTCCCAGATAACATTTGTGGTCTTCTATTTACGTAGCATAAGTCTCTTTGCTACATCCTATAAGAATGATCACATGGATATTTCTAGCACAAAGTCAGAGTCAGTTGAATGTTTATGTGAGCATACGAGGAGAGTGCTGGGTACTGTACCAATCTGTACCAGAATTAATAATGATACATACCTACATAAGATGTAAATGCCAACATAGTTTTAATTAGGTTATACATATTAATAATAAAAGTTAAATCCAAGTACAATGGCTCATTCAATCTTAGAATTCAGGAGGCCACGGTAGGAAGATTGCTAACTGAAGCCAGCCTGGGCTACAAGTGAACTCTTCTTCTAAGGCTATTTACTGTGATGGCTTTCACATTTACCCCTAACGTTTGTGATGTACAGGTAAACTTGAGGTCATTCGAGGCTTTAGTGTGAGTCTCTGTCTCAACATACAAATAAGGGACTCGAGGTGAGATGGATCCTCGGATGAAGATGCTGCTGAGGAGCCTAATGACCTGTCTTCGGTCCCTAGGGCCCAATGATGGCAGGAAAGAGTCAACTCTTGCAGGTTGTCGTGTAACCTCCAGTTGTACATGATGCACCTACACTCCTACACACACACACACACACACACACACACACACACACACACACACGGAGTAAGTAAAATGTAATGCAAATTTTAAACAGAAACAAAAAGCAAAATGAGTGAATGATAAACTATCTTTGAGCAAATTCTTTGCTGAAGGATAAATGTCTCGCAAACATCCATGATCTTTTTCTATCTGGAACCAGATACTAATACTTTAGGTTTTGTGGGCCACAACTGCATTGTCCTGTGAATGAATACATGCCACTAGTTTATACACACACACACACACACACACACACACACACACAATTTGACCTTGGGTTATAATTCGATGATCTCTGATTTAAATAACTATAGCAAATACAATTGCCTGTAGTGAAGCAGGTTGACTTGAGTCTGGTGAGTTGGGGGAGCTCCCAGCCTTCTTGACACTACCCCTGCATGTAGTGGCCCTGTAGAAGAACGTGAGGCATGTATAGCCTGATCTTTCTATTTAGAAAAAAAATAAAAAATAGCCAGAGACCTGGATTTTCACCTTCTGGTTTTTAAACTTGCACAGTTAATTCACATGGCAGCACCACACCTAGGGACTCCAGCAGAGCGACTTGGCAGATGGCATTCGGCCCTGCTGTGTAGCTTGTGTTACACAGCAAGTTTTTAAAATCAGCTCATCTGCTCAAGAGACAGATCAGAGATTTCTGTCACCAACCTAAGATAAGCAAATACCAAGCCACTTGGACGTGGGAGGCACAGCTCCGGGTGTTTTGTATGTGGGTATTCATGAATTATCCTCACAGTAACCTCTCAAGATGCTGCACTTGTTATTTGTCTCATTGCTGCAACGGAGCACCTGATAAATCAACTGAAGGAATAGTTTACTTTGGCTCCTGATCTCTGGCGGCCGCAGGTGTGGGAGTGGCTGGTCTCTTTGTGTCCACAGTCAGGAAGCAGATAGGGCAACGAAAGCTGCTGTGGCGTTGGCTTTTCCTCTTTCTCTTTTTTTCTTTTTCTTTTTTCTTTTTAAATTGGGTATACATTTGTTTACAATTTTTAATGTAAGGCAATTTATCTCTTTCTATTCAGTCTGGGACCCTGGCACATAGAATGGTGCCACCCATGTGATGGGTGAATCTTTCTCACTTCAAGCTTTCTGGAAACACCCACCCACCTGCCTACTCCCACACCCACCTACCTACTCCACCATACCACACACACCAGGTGATTCGTGATCCATTATCACACGGATAATGAAGGCGTTGACCATGATAGTAGCTGTGATTGCTGCTGTTTTACCAAATCACTCAGCACAGTGGGTGTATGGCAGAGCTGGGCCTCGAACCTAAGTTGTGATAGGTAGTGTCCCTACACTGTAAAAAGGCTGCCTTTCCCCATCAGCCTTCCTCTTTAACTCTGTACCTTAGTAATTGAGTACAGACCACAGACTCATTCTATTCCCGTCTCTATTGGATCTGGGCTGCAGGATCAAGGTCCCTTCCCATCTACTTGTCTATGGGCTCAGATCTGGACAAAAGTCATGCTTGCTTTATTACAAGCTGAGAGGTAAACTCCCTGGCAAATGTTGGGTCATAGGTCTCTCCCATTACATCTATATGTGTATTTATTATAATTAATTATTTTTGGTAAAGCCCACTGCTTTGGATTTTGGATTCGCTCTACATAACAATATATGGTTTAATTATCCATCTTGCTTCTCTTATTTGTCCTAATAGGCCGCAAGCACACGACTTTAGATACACATAGAATTTTTTCCCCTCTTAGAGTCATGACACCAATCACAAAAAAAAAAAAAAAAAAAAAAAAGGAAATCAAGCAGAAATTAGAATTGGTTTGGAAGGACGGCGAAGAATCCGACTCTAAGTTTGGTAAGGTACAGTTTTTCGAGAGAAGTGGAAATTTTTATTTTCTCTAGCCAACTTAAAAGAGATGACAAATGAGGCCAGGGTTTGTTTTTCTGAAGCGCAGCTCTGAGTTTTACTGTTGGTTTTGAAGATAACTCTGAAAAAGCAATTTCAGCTACAAAGGAAATGAAGGAGGCAAAACAAATTATGGCTTCTCTCTCTCTCTTTTTTTTTTAAAGATGCAAATACCTCAGGAACCCACGGAGCTGCCGGTCATGCTCAATTCAAGATGCAACACTTTATTCAGCATTATTCCCTTTCTGATGCTCAGGGAAGCTGGATCCTGCTAGTGAGGGAAAATGTGCAGTTTTGGTGCTCCGGGGTCATGTGAGGTGTGAGGAGAGGGTGGGTGTGGACTCAGGAGAGAAAGCTTTGCTTAGAATTGTTCCAGTTTCAAAGCTGTCATGGGAATGTCCTTAGTGTCAGACAAACCGGGCACTTAGTGACCCTAAGTTCTTTGGACCACTCCGAGAATCCCTTCTTCTTCCTGTTTCCACTTGCTTCATTAGGTTAAACCTTCTTCCTGTCTAGGACCGGCAGGTGTGGCTTCGGGGCTTTGGGTAGTCTCCTTAGGTGTCTTCTGCATTTCCTGAATGTTCATCGGAACCTAATTTCCTAGCATACCCTGCTTCTCAACCACATGTTTGGGGTAGCTCCTGGGAGGCTGAAGTTCACCAAATCCAGGGTCGGGAGTGGGGGTGAGGGTGGGGGCTGTTAGGATTGGAGAAGATGGACTATATGCTGAAGACAAAGCAAGACTGAAGAAAGACTGAGATAACAGATTGAGAAACGGAAGAGTCATTTCAAAGCCACTTCTCTGTCAGGCGAGTTCAGGCAAACGGAGCAGTAGAAAAGTAACAGGATTGGTTAACTATTAAGGTGACTGGCTGTGGGAGGGTTAATCAGAAGAAAAGTC
This sequence comes from Mus musculus, assembly GCF_000001635.26. Taxonomy (NCBI): domain Eukaryota; kingdom Metazoa; phylum Chordata; class Mammalia; order Rodentia; family Muridae; genus Mus; species Mus musculus. The sequence continues at coordinate 45,202,855 of NC_000079.6, forward strand.
CTTATCATATCAGTTAACACTGACCCATGCTACTGGGCCATTGTCTTTCTGTTTCTCAGCAGGTCGGTTGGAAGCTGAGTTCCTGCTTGCTGGGTGTCTTAGGGTTTCTATTGCTCTGACAAAACACCATGACCAAAAAGCAAGTTGGGGAGGAAAGGGATTATTTGTCTTACTCTTCCATAGTCACTCTTCATCACTGAAGGAAGTCAGGACAGCAACGCAAACAGGGCAGGAGCCTGGAGGCAGGAGCTCATACGGAGGCCACGGAGGGATGCTGCTTACTGGCTTGCTCCCCATGACTTGCTCAGTTTGCTTTCTTATAGAAGCTAGGACCAATACCCCAAGGATAGCGGCACTCACCAAGGGCTGGGCCCTTCCCCATCAATCACTAGTTTAAAAAATGCCTTACAGCTTGGTTTTATGGTGTCATTTTCTCAACTGAAGTTCATTCCCTTCTAGCTTGTGTCAAGTTGACATAAGACTAGCCAGCACAGTGACCTTTTAGTGTAAGTGACTGACTCCATTTTGATTTTTTTTTCTAGTCCAATGGAGCAAACCGCAGGGGAGGAGCTTCCTCCCAAACAAAGGCCTCTTATAGTGTCATTAGCAAGCTCGGTGCTTAGGACAGTCAACAGCAGTCCACACCTTGACTCACTGTTAGCCTCTGGGTTCCCAGAACACTCCCTACACACTCATTTAGAGACTCTTCCCCAGGGTGACCATTTAAAAGGGTCTGGTGCTTCCTGCCCTCCTAAATCTTTGGGACTAGCTTGCCCAGGGGCTTCTAATCATCTGTCGCTGTTCTCTAACAGTGCCTGCCTGTCCACAGGCAGGAGCCTGGAGGCAGGATCTGCCCCCATCACTGGAATGGCCTCTGATGAGCCTCCATAGGCCATGAACGTCACCCTTTCTGCCCAAATGTTTCAAGAAATCCTACAGTATGAGAAGAAGGCAAGACGATGATAGTCTAGGTGGGAGCCCTAGAGACAATGACGGGGCCCGAATTCAGCAGTGTGATCCTGGCCTTGGTTTCTTAATCTGAAAAAGGGGGGGGGGTGTCTAGTTTTCATTTCAGTGTGTGGATAGAACAGAGTACTGTCTGACACATACTAAGTCCTCTGTAAATGCTAACACCTAACTCATTACTGATAATCTTATGGTTGTGATTATTACCTTTGGCAAGAACTATAAGAACGATGATAAAGGAAGAGATCTGTCTGTCTGCTTACTTATCCACCTTATCTATCTATCTATCTATCTATCTATCTATCTATCTATCATCCATCCACCTGCCCAACTTATATATTTTTTCATTTATTTTGAGAGAAAGTTTCATACAGGCTAGAACCCGGCCTGGTCCTAAATCATGGTAATCCCCCTGCCTTCAGACTTAGGACTTGGGATTCTGACTGTGCCTTTGACTTTGCTTAGAGGAATGAAATTTGAGGCAAAGAATATCAGGTAAAAATACAGTGGATACGGGAAAGTGTTTTGGGAAGAAGGGGTATCTATAAACTCAGTTGCCTTTTCTGTAGTAAATACATAAAAGCCATAGGTGCTTGATGTTTTCAACTAACCTCCTTTATTGGGCCCCAATAGGCTAAACACCAAAATGGAGTCATTGAAGCTAAAGTCCCTTCTCATGAAGAAGGAAGGACACACACTTTAACCTGACTTCCTCAGAAATTAGGACCGTTTTAACCCTTATACAAATGCTAATCTGATATTAACCTTTTCCTCGTGTCTGTCTCCCTGTCCCTGCCACACTCTCATGTTTCCCAGAGTTTGCTCTCTATCTGGAGCCAGATGGTACTATGAGCCCACCCAGCACTTGGAGGCCAAGGCAAGTGGACTGGGAATTCAAGGTCATCTTGTCAAGAAAGAGAGAAAGGAAAAAAGGAAGAAAGGAAGAAAGAAGAAAGAAAGGAAGAAAGAAGGAAGGAAGGAAGGAAGCAAGCAAGCAAGAATCTTTTTGCTGTTAGTTTTCTGCTTTCTTTACCCATTCCCATTTTCTTTTCTATAAAATCAGGCACACACCACCCCCTCAGCTTACTGCAACACCTACTTTATGAAATAAAAGCTGGCCTGACTCTAGAGTAGAAAAACAAAGCCAGTTAAGATCTCGAAGCAAAACTGTCATAATTCTGTCCTTTGACAAATCCCAACAGCCAACTTGCATCTGGATTTCAGAGATATAGCCCATTGCTATGACAACCCCTGGCTGCGTCATAATTTGTCCCACGTCAGCGCTGGCGTACTCTTCAAAGGAAACACATTTACATGAAGCAATTTATCTTTCATCTCATATCAAAGAAGCCACACAGATTATCATTGCCCGGGGAATCTATAATTGGAGAAACAATTTTTCCTCTTAGCCTCTGCTCACTGAAAAACATCTTGTTTATGGTACTCACATAAAAGACAAGGCCCTCTGCACATGAAGGGAAGCCCACTATCTCCGCAGAAACCCTTCAGAAGTGTCCGGACTCAGGCTGACAGACAGCCTGTTTGCAAGGTCAGGAGAAAAAAGTGGCCCATCCACACAGCTAATTCAAGAATCTCCCAATATTCTTTCTACAGTAAGGCATGGGATTCAGTTTGAGCCAGAAAAGCCACCCTACTCCACAATTTTCATGTGTTTGAACACTTGGTCCCCAGCTAGTTGTGCTATTTGAGGGGATTGTGGAACTTTTAAGAGGTAGGACCTTGGGGAGATGCTTCAGTGGATAAAGCATTTGCTACTCAGGTGTAAGGACCAATATTTGGATCCCAGCGTGTAAATGCTAGGCCAGCATGGTGATCTGCCTGTAATTCCAGTGTTTTGTGTATCTGCACATGATGTGAGCCCATATACATGCAAATACTCAGGCAGAACCCCAAACACTCACACCCACGTGCACGCACATCACACACAGACATATATATGCCAAGAAGGAGGAGTGAGGCTTGCGTGCAAAAATGGGTCACTGGGTCTGAGCTCTTGAGACAAGAGCTCAGAAACTAAAGAGATATAGCTCAGCCAGCAAAGGTGGCTTGGTGCTACCAAACCTCGTGGTAGAAACAAAACCCAAATCCCAAAAATTGTCCTGATTTCCACACGCGCTCTGTAGCACACACGCACTCCCACTTACACAGGCACATAATGGACTCTAGTAATACTTTTCAAAAAAAATCAGAAAGTGATAGCCCTGCTCCAATTCTAGCTTGAAGTCCATCCTCCCCGATTGACCAAAATCCTGCTACTGTGGAGCCACTGCTGCCATGTCGCCCCTTCCCGTCCCTCCTCACTGGGATGGAGTGATGGAATCCCCTCAAACCATGGGCCAGGATAAATCTCTCTCCTTGTAAGTCGCTTTATCACAGTGAAGACAAATGTGACTGACATAATGGATGCTAGCATATTTTTGACTTGATCTTCAGCAGACATCTTCAGTGTCTAGCGTTTGCATGTCATAGCTGGGATTGCATGGGTGTTGCAAGTGAAGAAGAGCTGAGATATATCCATTGTAGCTCACGACTTCCTTCCTCCTTTCCTCCTTTCCTCCTTTCTTCCCTTCCTTCTTCACTTCCTTCCTTTCCTTCTTTTCTTTTCTTTTCTTTTCTCTTCTTTTCCTTTCTTCCTTCCTTTCTTTCTTTCTTTCTTTCTTTCTTTCTTTCTTTCTTTCTTTCTTTCTTCTCTTTCTTCCTCTTGATGAACCTTCAAAGTAAAAATGGCAGGTGATGCCAGTTTGGTAGGAGATTTTATTCATTTTTTTTCCCTCTTTTGCTCATTTGCTTTATTTTAAAACACAGTCTTGCTATGAAGTCCAGGCTGGATGATCCTCTTGTCTCCACCTACCAAGTGCTAAGATTACAGCCATGAACTACACTGAGCCGGAGGAAGCCCTGGAGGGGATGGAAGAGTTTGGACTCACGGTGTGATGAGACCTGTGAGCAACACTGACATCACTACACTTAGGGTCAGGTCTCATGAATGTGGGTGCAGTGGCTGTCATGGCTGGGGATGCAATGACTGTCATGGATGAGGATGAAGTATCTGTCATGGATGAGGATGCAGTATCTGTCATGGCTGGGGATGCAGTGGTTGTCATGACTGGGGATGCAGTGGATGTCTTTGTCTCTTATTCTCTGCCCTCTATTCCTCTTGGGCAAATAAATCTCCTATGTGCTGAGAACTGGGTTGCAGGATGTCCTGAGATGACACTTTTCCTTTCAGGATGAGGACCCAATGGGCTGTCATATGATTATTTTGAAATCCACATACCCTGTTGCCAACTCTATTCTACCCTTACTTTGATGCAAGCTCCCATAACTCTTACCCCAGCTGTAGTGATTCCAGGAAGCTCACTTAGTGCTTAGAAAACTCCAGAGAGAGTGAGCCCCTGGACAGACAATGGAGTGCAAACAAACCCATAAAAATTTTCTTCACTCAATTCCAATCCCTTCCAGGACAGACCTCCGTGTTATGAAGTATCAGGCCACATGACTGAATCAGGAAGGGATTGTTTTCATCCTAGACCGTAATATGTGAAAGGCAGCATACAGAAGAACCGAAAAGAGGAAACCTACTACCAGGTGCAGCTGTGTTTGCCTTAGCCGTCCCACCACACTTAGCTTCCATACTGGGATTTTTAGGATCAAAGCCCAGATTCTGGTATCCCCATCAGAGTAGCCTAGGTACCCATCCCCAGTTAAAAACTCAGGCAATAGTTCCACACAGAGAAGGGAGATGATCTATTCGGCGTGGTCAGATTGGAGAGAAGAACTACAAACTACAACGAAGGGAAGTGTAAGCCCATCTTCAGGGGTTCTGGCATGGGGTTCAGGTGTGCATAAGGGCAAGAGATTGACATAGTTAAGAAGTCTGGTCAGTGTGGTCCTGCCCACCACCAACCCAACTTACCACTGCTCTGTTCTGTCCGTAAACGGCTCACTACGTTCTCTTCCTGGGAAAAGGGCGCCTTTACTAGCAGGCACCGGGCATTCAGCATAGGCCTCCTGGGGAAGATGAATTATTTGTGGTCCACTGTTTCAATGATAACCAAAAGGCCGGGCACCTAGAATTGCCCTGCTCCTTCCAGGATGGGTACAGTTCTTAGCGGGAAGTTGTGAAGTTTCTTTCCTTCTCTCCTCTTTTCTAAGCTATAATATGTGACAGTGAATAAGGTTTGCACGCAGGAATTTGGGGTGCTTTTCTGCAAAGGCATAAGCACAGAACAATGGGAGGGGGTTCCACCCAGTGTCTGGGGTCCCCATGGAGACTAGCATTGTTTGGCTCTCCTACCCGGATCTTTTTAAAATTTCAATGATATCCCTACACTTTATTTGATGTGTGGTTGTTTTGTCTGCCTGTATGTATTTGCACCCCAGGCAGGTTTGGTGTCCAAAGAGGGAGTGGGATCCCTGGAACAGGAGACACGAGTCATGGATGGTTGTGAGCCACCATGTGGGTGCGTGGAATTGAACCGAGTCCTCTGCAAGAGCAACAGGCGCTCTAACCACTGTGCCATCTCTCCAACCCCTCCTGCGTGGTTCTAAAAGGTCTTGAACCTCCAGTCTTATGCTGATTCATGGACTTGCATAGTTTTCTTTTTCTTTTTGCCCTCTTTCTTTTTTTTATTAATTTAATTATTATTATTATTTTATTTTATTTATTATTAAGTTTTTCTGCTATGCCCATTTTACTGCAAAAGGAAATTTTTAATAAGGCAGAAATCAAAGCTTGACTTTATTTTGAAGTATATGCGGTCAGAGAGGTCTGAAAATGTCCCCAGTTAGAGGACAAAAGGGAAATGGGACAGGCAGGCCACAGGGAAACACTTCTTATCTACCCACAGTCATATCACAGAAAGACCCAATCCTCTAGAAAGATTAAACAGATGCTGGAATGGACTGGGGCAAAGGCCATAGCAATAAACACTAATAACTGCGTTTCTGTGGTTCTGAGCTGGGAGGCACATTTGTTTATGAAGGTTTCCATTCTCTCAGAGATGGGGGAGAGATGCCTGGCTAGTCCAACCAGACTGAAGGTCTTTTCTGGAAAAGAGGAGCTTGGGAAGGCAGAGAAACCACCATTTTGCCTGGTTACATGAGTCACCAGAGCCGACTTTCCCTATCAGAGCCGTGTAATGAGTACTAACAGTGTGGTTGTCTACTATCGTCTATGTAATACAGTATGCATGTAAGACCTCATCAACTCTCCCCAGCTTAGGAGTGGCTAAGCAGCAGCTCATCATACCTAACATTTGGCCCAATCAGTCAGGAGTCAATAGGCTACTATGGTTGACTAATTCAGTCAGTGACTTCTTCTTAATAGCAGAACTCACCCACTCATTCTAGAAACATCTGCTGAAAGTTCTGCTGAGTGCTGGAAGCACTTGCACCTGAGAGCTCACCTGATAAGGAAGACAAACCCAGACAATGAGGGGCGGGGGAAACAAGGCAGGGGGAGACATAGGCATCCCCAGAGAATCCTCTGACCCAGGATCCTCTGACCCAGACATAGGCATCGCCAGAATCCTCTGACTGGTACCTGACCCAGGTACCAGTGTCAGGAAAGATGAAGGGGTTGGGGGTCAAAGCACCAGGGATGGTTATATATGTATGTATGTATGTATGTGTGTATATATATATATATATATGTGTGTGTGTGTGTGTGTGTGTGTGTGTGTGTGTGTGTGTGTGTAATGTGAGGTGTACGTGAGTGTTAGTAAGATGTGGGCATTTATCTATCTATTGATGGTTTATGTGTATAGCCTCCCCCAGCCTTGAGCAGGCTGGCTCTGATCTGCCACTGTGAGCTAGGCCACCTAGGGTGGAGTCTTCCAACCTAGATAGGTCTATTGTTCTGGCACCTCTGCCTTTTGCTCCAAGACGCTACTACCTGCTGAGAGGCTGAACCTGTTCTCCTGACACTATCCTGACGAACCAAGATCCTGGTGTGGTGGGGGATGGAATCCCACCTCCCCCTTCATGAGCTCAGACTCTTAAGTAAACTTTGGGCCTTGATCAGTATCTTTGTCTTGGTCTCGTTATTTCTCTTGACATTTTCTCTCATGCAACCCCAGCCCCCCTTTCAGGAACCTGGTTCGTGTAGCTGCAGGCAGCTACATATGTGTATCTTTTACTAGACCCATATATTTATGTGTTTGTTTAAGGTGTGTCTGTATTGTATATATGTATGTGTGATATGTAATGTGTGTGTTTTATGTTTTTCTGAAGTGTTTGTGTGTGTGAGGTGTGTGTGTTTCTCTGAGGTATACATGTGAGTGTGTGTGTGTGTGTGTGTGTGTGTGTGTGTGTGTGGTCAATGTGCAGTAGGTGACATCTACAGACACTTATAGCCAGTGTAGGAAGTGAAAGTTCGAGGGTGGAAGAAAGAAACAGGTCAATATGGAGAAGCAGGCTGTGTTGAGATGCTGTTTCTCGGGAACCATCCTTCATCAGATGAAGGGGGGAACATTTCTAATCTCTGACCATGAGAGCCCTCCTGGAGTGAGGCAGGAAGTAGCACTGTACAAGGGCTTCAAAGCTGAGCCAAGCAAGGAGGTTGGCGAGGGCATTGGGTTACTCAGTCTCAGACAGCCCAGTCAGAGCATGCAAGCAGGCCTTGGCTGCCCTAGCAGCAAATATGACTGAGGGAAGCTTCAGGAAGCCCCAGGGAGCGGGTGCTCTTCAGGGCAGCTTGGTGATTCAATTGAATGCAAATCATACTCTCTGCAGATTGTTGACAAAGTGATCTGGGCCATCTCATAAGGGTCTGTGAAGAGAAAGAAAAGGCAGCCAGTTGTTGCCTGAAGGTGTTCTCCAATGCGCATGTGGTGGAGACTAAACCTACTGTGGGAAGGTGTTGAGCGGTAAAGCTCTTAAGGTTCGATTAGGTCATCTCTCATGGAATGGTTGATCTTCATCATCAATTTACTGGGTCTAGAATTGCCTGGGTTTGGCTTCCCCAATCCACATAGCGACCTACACTGGTTAACTCCAATTTCAGAAGATCTGAAGGCCTCTTCTGGCCTCCATAGTACCTACCATATGTGTGCAATGCACACACATACATACAGGCTAAATGCTCATACACACTAAGTAAAAATACATCTCAAAAGAAACAGTTTTAATCAACATGAACTTAAACATATATAGAAATTTCTAGTCCAGTGGCACATTTTAAGTTTTAATACATTTTAAAAAGTAGTCAAAATCCACTGTTCTCCACACCTAAGTCATTAAATAGTCTGGGACTATTATTCTGGAGTTTCAGAGTAATGAGATTTGGAGTATTTTATGTAGAATCTGAATAAGACTAATACTTATCCATTTAGGAGATACTTAGCACATATTTCCCTAAGAAAAATGGGATTTTTTTTTCTAATAAGTTATCTGATTAGTTACTTTGAAGAAAGATAAGGAACCTTGCTTCCTGGAATAAGACACTGAAATTACAAAATACTGTGCGAATTTTGATATTCTTTGAAAAAGGCAATTTATCCCCAGAGAAAGGATAAATTTGGAGTGCCTTCTGGAAACGGGCTGCTCTCGCTAACTGTGAAGGCCACGCCATTTTAAGACGAGTCGCTTTACTTCACCACGGGCTGTGATTGGCACTTTGCTTAACAGAGAGAATCAGGCTGGGTTTGGAAAACAGCCTGGCCTTTCAGCCAGGCTGGTGAAGCACCCACCATGAACCAGGTTATACATTTAACCAAGAACGCCAAAAGATTGTGTTTATTACCTACTGCAGCAAAGTATCCCCACGTCTAATGGCTTACATCTGTTCCATTAGATTAGATCACCGTGTGCCGTCTGTGAGGGTCATGAATCTCAGTGTTGTTTCTATCAGCGTTTCTCAGGAGGCTAAGGTCCTGATATTAGTGTAGGGCAGAGCTTCCATTTTCTAGGAGGCTGGAAGGTCCATCTCCATGGTTACTAGTGATTCAGGTGGCTGCTAGCTGCTTCAGTTAGATTACAGTTTATCTCCCAAACGTACATGGTCTCAAAGCTTGGCCCCAGTATAAAGGATTGTTAGGTGGCAGCATTTTAAGAAGTCAAGTAGACCACAGGACAGATTTTTTTCACTCTCAGGAGTGAATTGTACTTTTTATATCCTGTCTCACACACATGCTTTTTTTCTTCACATGCCTATTTATCAACCATGTCATGACACAGCCAAAGAACTCTTGTCAGACACAGTTCTACATTGTTTCCACCCACTGGAATAGTTAGCCAGGACTTGGCTGTTACAATTGCCATCTGCGAGGGCATTAAATGCCAACGTGCCACAACTTAGACTCACCTGGGAAGATAGTCCCGTTTGAGTAATTGTCTTTATCAAGTGAGCCTGTGTGCATCTATTGTCCTGATTGTGGGTGGTACCATTGTGGGTGTCGCTGTTCTCCTGACCTGCATGCGAGTAGAGAAAGCTAGCTATGCAGCGGGAAGGTGGACAGTACCAGTGCACTAATTTTTCTCTGTTCTCGACTGTGGATGTGACTAGCTGCTTCCTTGGTGGACTATGGCCTGGAATTGTAGCTGAATAAACCTTTCCTCTGCTATGTTGTTTTTCGGTCAGTGGCAGAAATAAACTTGGAACAGCAGCATCCTGATGGATATGAGGTGGCACGTCACTGTGGATTTGATGTGAACTTAGTGCTTAGTGATTTTAAATATTTTTTTTTCTTGTGTACTTGTAAATATTCTTTGGAGAGATGTCTAAATCCTTTGCAATTTTTCTGCCTTTTAATCATGTTGATTGAAGGAAAGAATTCTGGGTTAGATTGGAGGCATTAACCTCTTAGTGTTTCTGAAAGTTTTCTCTCATTCCACAGGTTTTCCCCCTCTTGATTATGCTCTTTGAAGCCTAGAAATGGATACTTTTAACTGCATGTAACCCTCTTAAAGGAAATATATATAAATAAGCATGTTTGCACTCACACATGTATCTAATCTAGTTTAGAATATACCGACTTTACTGAGAGTCATGGGTACAAAAAGTGGAACAGACAAGAGCTATGCACAAATAAATCAAGGCAGTGGTGATCTTAAGCAAAGATAGTCCTCCCCCTTCTCTCCCCTTCTTCCTCATCCTCTTCCTCCTCCTCTTCCTTCTCTTCTTCTCCTAGGACCTCCTACTCACTGAGCAAGCTTTATCAATGAACTATGTCCTCAGCCCTTAGAGGTGGTTGTTTTGTTTGTTTGGTTCAAGGAAGTGACATAAATGTTTTTTTGTTTTAAAATGAAAAAGAGGAGGAGGAAGAAGAAGAGGAGGAGGAGAAAGAGAAGGAGGAGGAGGAGAAGGAGAAGGAGAAGGTTTCACTTATCATGCACTACTAGAGGCACGTTCTCTCTCCAGTTTCCATCTGACCAAAGGCAAGTAAAGAGAGAACAAATAAAGGTAGATGAAGCAGAAGGAGAGAGCTGTTTGTGCTGGCCTGGATCCCTCTTCTAGATTGGAATTGAGCCAGCTCCTCACAGGCCCCTAGGGGATCACGGTGAAGGACAGGATACCTCTGAGTTCAGGTATAGGCTGAGAATGTAGGAACTCAGCCTCCTTTCAAATGATTTTCTTGTAAAACTTGCAAGCAAGAGCAATCCTTCCCTAGTTCCTCTTCTCTTTCAAGATGTAATAGGCTACAAGTCTCACTTTTATTGTTTCTTTGCACAGTCTGTTGTCTCCTGGCCTCTGGATTGGGGCAGTGGTTTGAAACAGTGATCTGGTTTCACTGCAGGGATGGTAATTATTTCAACACACCCTACTGAGGTGCCATTTGGTGCCTTGAGAGACAGGATGGCAGCTGTTAGTCCCGGAGCTATTCCCCAAGGGCAATCCTAGAGCCAACTGGGACTCATTCCCGGATACATTCTCCCCCTATAAGGCCCAAACCTGTTGGCACCTCTTAGAAGATTCAAATTTCAAAGACAAGAAGGCTTTCTGTCGTGTTAGGCAGCTCCCCCCAATCCCAGCCTCACCCCAAACCACCTTTTCTTAGGCACTCGGTACTGAAGGACCCATGGAACTCCTGGGAGCAATGTTATGCTATAGGCATGTGATGTTTGCACAGGCTACATAACATAGCAGTTTACACCACCACCATATGGGGACAACGGTGCAATCCAAGTTATCAGAGTCAGTGCTACTATCACTCACTTTCAGATGGAGATTGTAAAAGGAGGCTCCCAGAGCCAGAGAGTTCAAGGAACTTGTGAGCCCACCCATTGAGTTGGAGAACTTGATTCAGAGCCAAAGCTAAAGGGGAGCAGGGGAATAAAAGAACTCTGCGGGATGTCAGTTTCCCACATGAGGAAAGAGCACAGCATCTGAACCTGGTCCTCCCTGGGAAAACAAAGGCCTTAAGACCACAGCATGCTGTCTTCATTCTGTCCCGGAGCAACTGGATAAAAGGTCCTCTGTTGCATGACCATGATTCAGGGATCCTATATTGTGGTAAGGAGTCTGCACCCAAGATCTCAATTCACCCCTCATCAGATTCATTGGTTCCCATGTGACACTTTTCCCTGTGCTCTTAGTAGATACTGGTTCACCGTCACCGTCATCATCATCATCATCATCTCCACCCCCCCCACCCCCCCAACACACACACAGTGAGGAAGAATTAAAATGGTTCAGTGAACATTTGGTCAACTGTATCTCCTATAATAGGACTGACAGACTTACTAATAAAATTACAGATGTCCACTTAAATCTGAATTTCAGGTAAAGTGAAATAAGTCTTAGTAAGAGTATATCCTAAGTATTTGTATTTTTTTAAAGGCAACTTTCTTCAAGAAAAATAAGAACATTGAACATTCTGGGGTATTTCGCTACTGTAACGGTGATTACAGAGGAAGGCATATAATAGTCTTCAGATTTGGTTCCCCATTTATTTATTTAGTCATTTTAACTATCATAAGGTGGCCTTCAGTTTCTGATAATTAAACTGAAACTGAAACTCTGATCTTGTGAATTCATGTTCCAGCTTATTAATGACGATCTCTTGTACATTTGAATTAATTGACTACTGAATTAGGAGGAGGGCGGTTAATTCATCAAGAGAGCTATAATTTCATCGTTGAAACATCTGGCATCTGGCTCTTTAAACACAGTGCTTGGGATTCACCTCTGCTAAGATCAAAACTTCCCATGCAAAATGGGGGAACGAAGCTGCCTACGAAGATTAAGAGAGACAGAAATATATGCTGTTTATACAATTAACCGAGTTATATGTGATCATCTCTATGGTAACCAGGGCATCCAGAGTGAGGGAAGAGCAAAGGTTTAGTGTAATAGGAGGTTTACACATGGAGGTTTAGAAAAAGAAAACTGAACGCAACTGTGATACCTCTAATGGGAGACAGGAAGGCAAGCATACACTGAGAATTGTAGCTCTAAAGTGTTCATCGAGTAAAACTGCCTTTTCCTTAAACCTCTAGACAAGAAACATTCAGAGGATGCCAGCAGAGTATAGCTGATACGGAAAAGATCACAGAATGCCTTTAAAGCCTGGTGTTTTTGGTTACATCCTGTGGGCGCCTCAAATGTATTCATCCAGATTATACCAGGGCAGTGTGCACAGGTAGACAGCAGCCATGGGGTGTTGCTTTCTACCCAGCTGTCCTAACTAACTGTAACTGTTAACACAGTCTAGAGTCACCTGAGTCTCATTTGAGGGGCTTCCAGATCAGGCTGGCCTGTGGGCAGGTCTGTGAAAGACTATCTTGATCATTAGTTGATATTGGGAGGCCTAGTCCACTGTGGGCGGCCCCATACCTAGGCAGGTGGTCCTGGACTATGAAAGAAAGCCAGCTCGGCAGGAGCCGGTGAGTGAGTCATCAAACAGCTTTCTTTCATGATTCCTGTTTTCAGGTTCCTGCCTTTAGTCCCTCAGTGATGGACTGTGACCTGTACGGTGTGAGAAGAAGCAACCTCTTTCTCCTCTAGATTGTTTTTGTTTTTTGTTTTTTTGTTTTTTGTTTGTTTGTTTGTTTGTTTTTTTGGTCTAAGTATTTTATCACATCAACAGAAAGGAGAGTGGCCCATCAGCTACCACCTTCTATTAGAATCTTAAGACCAGATGGAGTTCACTCCAGGTTAGGGATGCTCAGCAGGTAAATGCCACTTTGGGGAAGCAAATCATCCAGGAATCAGAGTCGTTGTAGCCATGGGAACAGAGCAGGCTATGATTGGGCCACTAACAAGGTAGTAGAGATTCATTGATTTATCAAGTCAACAGGTATTCAGTCCAGAGCCTCTGGGCTGGAATTTCTCCATTCCCCTAAAAAACCACAACCAGTACCACCACCACCAAAACAAACAAACAAACAAACAACCTTCCCATCTCCCCCAAAACCCCAGCAATCAAAATCCCTGTTATGGGGGGAGGGTCCACTAGTGAAGGGAGGCCAAGAGTCAAATTATTCAGCTATTCACTTGGTAGCAAATAGTTCTTGGACCCTGTGTAACCAGGAATTACTATAGACACTGGGAAATATTACTAAGCAAAACATACAATAACCCCATGGCATGGTGCATATAATATAGAGGCAGGTGATGGGTGAGAATCTTAACATTTTGGTAGACAAATTCTTTATCTGTAGGTAAGTACCGTTAGGATAAGGGAAGCCGAGGATTAATGGGAGGGGGTGGGAGGATAAGTTTAGGTACTGGCCAAAAGAAGCAGATATTTGAGTGAAAACCCAAGGAAACCAGGGAGGAAACCTCAGGTTTCTTGGGCCTCCACCAGCGCTTAGTAACTGGTATTATCAGAAATGTTGGGGGGGGGGTCCCATCAGTCACCCTATGATCCAAGGGAAACCGAGGTCCCTTCTTGGGGCTCCATCATACTAATGGAAATTTAAGAACGGACTCAAATGAGAACTCAGGACAATTTTATTTGCATTTAAGAGAAATCCTCCAGGGCAGGCAAGCTGCAAACCTTGGCAGTTTACCTGGAGGAGGAGAGAAAGAAAATAAGCCGTGGCCGGTGCTTGATCAACTAACTACAGGCTAAAAAGTTGCTTCAGGAGAGAGTGGACGCTCACACAGAACCAGAGGAAAGCTCTTCTAGGCTCTGGCCAGCAGGCAAAAAAAAAAAAAAAAAAAAAAAAAAAAAAAAAAAAAAAAAAAAACAGACGTCACCCCACTCCCCGCCAACCATCAAAATTCCTTACACATTTCTGAGTCAGAATTCAGCTTGTTGGGACTGCACTAGAGAGTGGGAATTTTGAAAAGGAAAATGCACAAGATCTCATTCAAGGGCTAATTATTTCTTCTACTTCTTTAGCTCAGCTGAAGGTGCACCTGATCCAGTCGGATAGTCCTTTGACAATTGATTGGCTTGCCCAACTCAAGTAACTCTTTATTTTATTTTATTTTATTTTTAAGAATTATTTATTTATTTTATGTCGATGAGTGCACTGTAGCTGTCTTCAGACACCAGAAGATGGCATCAGATCCCATTACAGATGGTTGTGAGCCACCATGTGGTTGCTGGGAATTGAACTCAGGATCTCTGGAAGAGCAGTCAGTGCTCTTGAGTTTCTCCAGTCCCTCAAGTAACTCTTTAAGGGAGGAGACAATTGTGTCATGCTGCCAGAGGTAGCTTTTAGTTCTTAATTAGCCTTTAGTACTTGAACTGGATATGCCATCTAAGTGAAGCCAACAGACTCTCTTGATTCCAGATTTTGCAACCTAGGCTGACTCAACCTGCCACTTTCCCTACTCTTGCGTTAAATCAGCATTAAAGAAGGCCCAGGCTAATTTCAAGACAGAATCCCTCAGACTAAAATTTCACTTTGGTGAAGTTGAAACTAAGTTGCTTAACTGACCCTGTAAGAAATCAGGAGTAGAGAGGACAACCAACCAACTTTCCCAACAGGTTGGTCTCAGCAAAACTGGCTGAGAATGAAGCTTCTTGGTCTTTAGCCTTCATAAATACTCAATGTGAGCAGTGGAACCCACCTGTAACTGGAGCACCAATCGCGCCAAGGCAGTATGGCAGTGATTTCAAAGCCAGCATATTGAGGTCATGTCTCAAAAATAAAACAGGACAGAGGTAATCTAAAGTAACTAGCTTTTAACAAATCTTAGTTTCCTACATTTCTATCTATCATCATCTTGTAAGGAAGATAACTTTGAAATAGTTAATCTGCATTTGTTTTGTTTCTACTTTCTTCAAACTTTTTTTTTCCCTATACATCAGCTTCAAAAGCAACAACAAAACCACTCTAAAGCCATAAACCAACACCTCTTTGCTTAGCAGCTCGGAACAGTTGTTCTGGAATATGAACTAGGGGATCGGTCAATTCTGGAATAAAAATAAAAAGTCATGACTAGTAAATCATGTTATTGGTTTTGTTTTGTTTTGTTTTGTTTTTTTTCTCTCTTCTCTGTGTGGTGCTAGGGACCAAGCCCAGGACCGTGGAGACGCTAGGTACCACTTGTCTCACCACTGTGTTATGTCCAGCTTTCTAAACAACTGTGATTTTGTCCTGGATGCCCAAAGCTACTTACTAGGAAGTAAAACTTGGAGCTGCTGGCAGTCACACATGCCTTCTTTGGGAGAAAATAAAATGGACTTCTGGGAATTCTGGGGCCAAGTCCACCCTGTCCTTTCCAGTTCAGTGGTACTGGAACCTGCGTTTTGCTTTCGTTTGCTTTGGTTAACTTTGGTTGAGTGTTGTTGAACTTCAGACAAAGAAGGTGATCCCAGGAAGAGAATTTCCAGCTATTCTGGAGCACAGAGCCAGTGAAGCTATTAGTCTTTGCTGGAGACATGCCCATTAGTGTTCTTATGCCAATAAGCTTTCTGTGCCCCGGCTCCTGGTCAGCCATCTTCTATTCGCTATGTGGCTTGAAATCTACCTGACTCAAGCACCATTAATGTTCTTTTTCAATATTTTTAAAAAGAAGGTAAGGATGACTGTATTCAAAGGGAGCCAGGGTAACAGGAATAGGAATCCTGCAGTGGGGTCTCTAATTATGGGAGAAACAGAGAGTTCTGATCTCTCCTTCCTTTTACCTTGCAGATGCTTCAACCCACTAACCCATTTCTGTAGACATCTACTTTTTAGTATCTAGGAGAATGGAGGAAGCTGTAGGATGGACAGAAGAGAAATATTGCCAGGAACTGATTGGGCGAAGATGGCCCTCTCAGTGTTTCTGTGACTTCATTTGCTCCATGAACTGTAGGGTCCGAAAGGGTGTGTGTTCCCCGACCCCTGCTCCCTGCAAAGTGTGACTTGACTCGTTCCCCTCTTGTCTGTGCAGTGCACGCTTTGACCAACTTACACATCGCATCACAAGGTCTGTAAGCCATTGCTCATTCTCACCCTTGTCTTCTGTCTTAGGAACAGGCAATGGCTTCAGGTTTTCCATCCGTATCAAAGGGCTTTCAGGGCCTTTGTGCTGCAGGGTGAAAACCAGAACGTTGTAATGTTAAAGCCCAGGGAAAACCTAACCAAAGCTTCTAATTGTTTCACGAGGAAGCTGCAGCCAGGAAGCTGAGTCGAATGGCAAATTCTACTCCAGAATTACAGATTCTGGGCATGCCCAGTAGCGATTAGTGAACAGGATTATGTTCATCTGTGCCCAAAGCCTCTGTCTTCTGATACACATATTGCTGTGTGACAGTGGTTCCTCCAGCCTCTGTTTTCTCATCGGTACAAAGAACTCCACGATGCCAGTTACTTCAAAAGCTTTAATAAGCGATGGATTAAATCGGGCCTATAATGTGCCTTATATAACCCTCGATGCCTCGCATTGCAGACTTATCCACCTTCTGCTAACACTCCACTCCCTCGTGAACATCAAAAAGAATTCAGTGTTCTCCTTCTTGTCTGTATCAGGCAGGGTTATTTGAAGCAAGGTTTTTTAAGTGGTGGGTCATGACCCCATAGGAAGTTGTACAAATGAGTGTGTGGAGCCATGAAGACTTCATAAGTAGTAAAAGCCTTCTGAGCATGCAATCAACAAGCATTAGTTCAAAGACTAATGTGTAACTAGTTTAGGGCGTTTCTAGCAGCCCAACTCTGTGCTATATATATTGTGTGACTTTTCTATAGCCTTGGCTCTCACTGGTCTGCTCACTCCCTACAGAGCACATCAGCAGGTCTTACTATACTGCAGAGAACTGTCCGAGCCTCCAAGGATCAGATCTTGAGATGGCTGTTATGAACGGCAGGGCTCTACATACAAGTTTTCTGTCCTTTTAGAAGCACAGTGGTTTAATTAGAGAAAGCAAAGGATTTAACCACTTTTGTACCATAATTCCTTAAGAGGTTGAGTTTCAAATCAGTGTATCTTTGGATTGAACAGTGTGAGGGTGCTTGTTTTTTTAAAAATTACCGTTTGAATTGCTGATTTGAGTTTCATAAAAGAAAAAAACACTAAATGAATTTTAATTAGGGATTAGGACAGAATTCCCAACAAGTTTTCTGAAATGGCCTTAAACCATTCTGTATAAGTTATTTATGCAAAGTGGAATGCTTGGCACGGATGAATATAAAATCAAAATGCCAGCTAACTCTAAAAAGATGTTGGTGCTGTATGGCCTGCAGTATCAAATATTTGGTCAAGATGTAAATCTTTAAGTAAGAATAAACAAGCACACTTATCCCATTATTATGCATGCAAATTTGCTTTTGTCTTTAGTACATGATAAATTTTACACACACACACACACACACACACACACACACACACATTTAAACAATTGCTTTAAAATAAATGTTATTATGGCTTGTTACCAGTAAAAGTGTGATTGACATTCAAATAATATATACCTATATATTCTGTCCATGTCTTCTATGAATTCCATCCATGTTTCTCAGGTAAACATCCTTGAGATTGCATACAAGAGCCAAGAAAGTGGTCACAGAGGGAGGGAGAATAGAAATGCTAGCCCAAGTCTTGGGGTCTCTAGTGGAAAAGGTCCATGGAGAAGAGAAGAAGCCATAAGGCTTCCTGGAAGTGGTGGGCCATGAGGTAGAAATCCAGGAGACTGTGGAGGCTGGATGGACAGAGGAATCTGTATGTCTGTTTTGTAACAGTCTGCAGAAATGAATAGCAGGCCAGTAAACACTCGAGAACAGGCAGGGCTGAGAATCCATTGCTATCCTGGGTCTCTGAGAGCTTAGGGCAGAGATGTTGTTACGTTCAGACGAGGAGCATCTAGGTGGAAGCTGCTTATGAATTTATACTTTGACCTTTTCTAATCAGGTCGTACCTGGGGCTAGCAGGCTATGTGCATGCAAGGAAGTATATATCAGAAACCAGGCACATTCAGAGGAAAGGAAAAAGTTAACATTTGGATTAAACGCTCATCTCAACTACAAGATATTAAACTTGACTCCCATGCTGCTTGCTAATGCTTAAGTATCCATCATCCTCAAATCCCCAAATGCAGAATTCTCAGTGGTCTAAGCTGTTTCTCCTAGAAGGACATCGGAAGACGAAGGTCAGCCTCTCTCCTCAGCAGTGAGTTATGTCGGCCTTCTGTCTTCTTCCCTCATTTATAAGAAATGGAAACTTTCACAGTGTTTAATGGGCTTCTTCACATGTTATTTCACGGACCATTAACATAACTGGATAATAAAATTGATGGTTAAAATCCCCTACCTATGCCATGCAAAGTGTGAATGTGCACTGGCATAAGTCAGAGAAGGGCGGGGCAGAAGGAAAGCCATTGGGCACAATTTGAGGATGGCGTTGAAGCACAGTGAGTGGCACTCTACCCATTGATGGGGGGAAAATAACGAAGTAGCTACGATGTATGTCCTGTCCTCGTGGCTTTCTGTTTTCCCATGTGTGATGAGACGCATTCTCCTCACTTGGAGAGAGAAATATTTTTTGAGGCACAGAGTCTTACCACAGAGCTCAGATTGCCTTTGAATTTGTGATCCCCCTGCCTCAGCCTCCCAAAGACTGGGATGATAAGTCTTTCCTGCCTCACCTGGCTCTGAGAGGAATCTTATCCAAATAGAATTATTAGATATCTCTGTCAAGAAGGAAGTATTTGTTTTATCTTTTGAAACCCCCCCTCCCACGAATAAAGGTCCTACCAGGACCTCAGTATGTGAGGAATTAGGAGTTGAAGGCATTAAAGAGGTAGACATTACATAAATGGGTCATGTGAGGAAGGCCATAACGCTATGTCCTCAGAGAAAAAGAGTAACATACTTCTTTCGAAAGGAAGGGGAAGAAGGCCATATATATAACAAGAAGGCAAAGAGATGACTGGCCGCACGTCAAGAGAGGTCTGAGAAGTTGCCAACTTCCTAAAGCCTTGGTCTTGGACACCCAGCATCCTGATCTGTGAGAAATTGGTTTCCATGGCAGCCTAATGAACCGATTAGGCAGGATACCACGTGCTCAGTAGGTAGCTGCTTGGAGGCCTCTGTGAAGCTGGTTTGCTTCATCCTCTGCTAAAGAGCTTGGCTGAGAGAACCATGTCTTGGTCACTTTGCCCGTCTCCCCCCGTCCTTCCCTGATCAGGGGAGGTTGTCAGGCTCACAGAAATCAGATCTGTCTTTCAGGTTTGTGAATAATCAGAAAGCTGAGACGTGAAAGTCGAGGTGAGGGAATGCCACAGAGTTCTGAGGCCATCCCTTATTTGTCTATGGCTGCAAAGTACAACTCAGGCTTCTCTTTGGGAGTACAAGGGAGTTGTCAAAAGACAAAAATGAATATGCATTTCTGCAAGAGGATGGAAGAGAAGAAAGAATCTGGCAAGGACTGGTTTTTGTGAGATATCGCTCCACTTCTGGCCCATGGATCCTGGGAGCATCTCTGGATCCTTCAGCAAAGTTTCTTTTGCTTGTCTAGTTTGGATGCATCTCTTGCTTCAAACCAAACTGAGTCCCTTTCTTGATTTGTCAGATCACTGTGGCTATGACATACTACTAAACAGAAAAATTGAAAGGGTGGATCACAGGGCCCCCAATGGAGGAGCTAGAGAAAGTACCCAAGGAGCTAAAGGGATCTGCAAACCTAAAGGTGGAACAACAATATGAACTAACCCCCCCCCCCCCACGCCGGAGCTCATGTCTCTAGCTGCATATGAATCAGAAGATGGCCTAGTCGGCCATCAGTGGAAAGAGAGGCCCATTGGTCGTGCAAACTTTATATGCCTCAGTACAGGGGAACGTCAGGACCAAGAAGTGGGAGTGGGTGGGTGGGGAAGCATGTGGGAGTCTGTTGGGATAGCATTGGAAATGTAAATGAAATAAATACCCAATAAAAAACATAAAAAAGAAAAAGAAAAATTGAAAGGGAAGTGTTGTTCTTGGGGGCTGACAGTTTTAAACATGTTCCTTGGCAGTTTACACTCAGAACCCCAGAGAAGTAGAGTCCCAAAGCAGTGGAGGTGTGTGCCAGTAGCTACTTACCGCCAGGAGGAGGGGACAGAAGTTGGACAAGAGACTGGCAGTCAGGACTAGATACATTCAGAAGCAGGTCATAGAAGTAGATCTATTTCTTCTGGCTTGACCCTACCTTCTGACGTTCTTAGTACTTTTACAAAGTTCGACTTCCTGCTGGGACCAAGAGTTCAACAATGAGTTTTGGGGAAGGACATTTCACATTTAAATCATTCAGGTTCTTTCCCTTGTGTCTGGCATGCCAATGGCCATCATAGCATGTCACAGCCTGGTGCCATTCCTGAGTGTGCAGGCTCAACTTCATTCACAGCATCTACATTAACTTCATAAACATACAGATAAGCAGGGAGATAGGGTTCGTATATATAGCTGAACCAGGAGGCAGGTTTAGCTCATCTTAGTTGGAGTAGCTCTTCAGGCCATAAACATCCAGGGACAGGAAGGTGGAGGAGAAAGCTATGGTGGACATTTTCTGCACATACTATCAACATTTCCACGTGAACCAGGACAAATGCTTTGCCATTTTCCCAAGGGTCCTTGACATGGCCATGATTAGGTCATCCACACACATTCACTCAGGACTTCGTACACTTAGGGTTCCTCCACTATCCACACGTTGACATCAATTAATTGGAAATATGGTGATCACATCCACCAAATACCTTAGAAGAAACAGGCCAATGGACTGGGTCCTATCTCCTAGCCCCATTGGTTCATAAGAATACTCATCCCCATGGCGCGTGGCCTTCTGATTCTAAGAAACCAGGGACAAGCTGATTGATAATGATTCTGTCATTAAGGTGTCCCCATCCAGGGATGTGAACTCCAGTCAACACAGAATAGGAACCGAAGGACTAGTCACACATCCTAGGTCAAGGAAGGGGGTCAAAAAGAAAAGATCAGAATGTAAGTCAGACTTCCAAGGATCTACAGGATTTTGATGCAAAGAGAGGAATGGGAGGAAGGTGCCTGAGAGAGTAGGCTGGACCAGAGGATGCATCTCCTTAAAGTCAAGACAAGTGTGAACCTGTCTCTGGGGGCATCTGTACAAGCTCAGAAGTTTCCAAGACAGCAATGGTATGCCAAGAGCTGTGCTTGGTGCCCCTAGGAGAGGAAGGTCTGAAAAGCACTTACCAGGCATAGGCAGGGTTTAGGATTAAACAGTGTGGTAGGCAGATGTATCTAGTGCTTTTCTCATGGCTGTGACCAAACATCTGAGAAAAAGCTTAAGAAAGGAAGGGTCAACTCTGACTCACATAAATTTGAGGTGAGAAGATCCATCAGCAAGAGGAAGGCACGGTGGAGGGAAGGTGTGATGTTGATCACGTGGTACCCACAATCAGTACGCCAGGGGAGACGAATGCTGCTGCTCTGCTATCTTTGCCCTCTTTATTTAATCTAGGACCTCAGCCTAGGAGATGGTACCTACCACCACTTCCCACCTCAGTTATATCTCTCTGGAAACACCTCACACACACACACACACACACACACACACACACAGAGGTGTTGTTTCCATGGCTATTTTAAATCCAGTCTGTGTTTCCATTGTTCATGTTGTCAGTGAGGATTTACTATTACTGAGCTATGGCTGATCAAGATGAGCCTGGAAATGAAGTGAGTTGGGCCTGAAGCATGGTTGACGTAGAACCCTCTTCACTGAGTCCTGAGGGCAGGCAAGGTTATAGGAGTCTGAGTTTAACGAGCAGCCTGTTGAAGAAAGATCTAGTGTCTACAGCCTGGAGCTTAGATAACTTGAGTCATCCTTTTTAGGCAAAGAAGGGTGAAGTAGAAATATAGTGTAGGCAGAGGCTCAAACTAGTGGGGCATTCCAATATTTCATATTCCTGCCCTGAAAGGTCTGCTCTGAACACATAAACTATTAAATGTGTCCATTCGCCTACGTTAATATATATGTAATTCTTGGGTTTTCTCTTGAGAAGGTTCTGGAAAGTAGAAGCTTGTCTAGTCTGTATTATGTACTAGTGGCTATGTCCTCCTCCTCCTCCTCCTCCTCCTCCTCCTCCTCCTCTTCCTCCTCCTCCTCTCATCACCATCATCATATCATCACCATCACCAGCATCATCACCAGCATCAACATCACTAGTGTTAAAAGATAGGGCGGGGTTGGTTCTATAGGTTCTCTCTTTCCCCCCTTTCCTGGGTTCCCAGAATCAAACTCAGGTTGTCAGACTTACTCTGCAAGTGTCTTGCCCTCTGAGCCATCTTGCCCACCCTACCACCTTGGTATAACAATCTGCAGAGTCCCTTTCTTATAATTACCCTTTAAAACAGGCTTTCAGAACTTGAAAGGCCCTGAACCTCATGAGAGGAACATGACTGGCGGCAAAGGGGTTGCCGAGCACAGGGGACCAAAACGAAAATGTAGAATATGGGCTGACTACCCATGGCAATGGTGACAGAGGCAAGCAAAGACTGCCAACGGGAAAGGGGACAATGACAGACAGAGGGCAGAGGAAGTCAGAGTCAGCAGAGGAGACAGGAAACAAGTCAGTCCACGTCGAGCTGGTCTAGGGGAGCTTTTCTGCATTAGGTGGAAGATGAACCTTGAAATTAGGTAAATCCAGTTACAGGAGCTTAAAAATAGCTTCCGTTTCTTGCTCATTCAACCTTAAGGCTTGTGCCTGCTCTGTGTATCAAAACGATGACCACTTGCGTCAGGCGCCAGTACAGGGAGGAGGCAGAGATGACTGCCCAAGACTCCAACTGTCTCACTGAAGACTGGATGAGTATGCGATAAGACCCGCTTGCTCATTCTCAAAGGTCTGCTGCCTGCATGCTCTGTGCCCTGCAGTGCGCTGTGTTTGGAGGGGACATGAGCCCATTCAGGAAGCAATGTAAGACAATGAAAAATGAAAGGAAGGATGGAGACATGGCCGAGCAGTAGGGAGTGATTGCTTCACAATTGTGAAGACAAGGGGTTGGTTCCTGGCATCCATATCACAAGCTGGGCCTCTCATGCACATCTGTAACCTCAGCTTCATCAGGCAGAGACAAGACCATGGCTGGAGCTCTGCTTGGAGCTTCCAGTGTAGCTGGGAGAACCAGAGCCTCAGATTGAGGGGGAAACACTGCTTCAAAAAGGGATAGGGGAGAGCAATAGAGGGAGACCCCAGGTGTGTGTGTCTGTTTGTGCATGCCAGTATGCATGTGTGTATACCTATATGCATGTACACATAAACAAACAAACAAACAAATCTTTAGAGAGGAAAAAGGAGAAGGAGTGTGTGAGTGTGACAAAGAGAGAGAGAGAGAGGGAGAGAGAGAGAGAGAGAGAGAAGGAAAGGGAGGGAGGGAGGGAGAGAGAGAAGGAGAGGGAGGGAGGGAGAGAGAGAGAAAGAGAGAGAGAGAGAAGGAGAGGGAGGGAGAGAGAGAAGGAGAGGGAGGGAGGGAGGGAGAGAGAGAGAGAAGGAGAGGGAGGGAGGGAGGGAGAGAGAGAGAGAAAGAGAGAGAGAGAAGGAGAGGGAGGGAGGGAGGGAGAGAGAGAGAGAGAGAGAGAGAGAGAGAGAGAGAGAGAGAGAGAGACTTTCATCTCTCATTTCTGGTGGTTTTGGTTCGAAGTTTGGTGCAGCCATTACCTTGACCCTCTGGGGGTATCACCACTACATCTGGACTTTGGTATCTGACCATCTCCCGTCATGGATACCTTAATATCACCACACTCCTTCCTACTCCTCCACCCCATCACTGTCTTCACATTTTCTTCACCCTCTCTTTCCATCTGATTCCTCAATGTAGCTTCATAAACAACCTCTAATGCAGCCACACATTGCACACACACGCCCAGGTGTCTCCTGCCTTCCTGTCTTTGCTTACTCTGCAATTGTTTCTTCTGACAAGTCTGGCTTTCTTTTGCTTCTTTCAATTCAACATCTTATTGCCAGCTGCCTGTAAGGCTCACATCTGGACCCCAAGCTATTTTTTCCTTTGTCTCTCTGGTGTTTTGCGTGCCATACCAAGCAACACGATGAACTTGGGCATGGATTCTGGAGGCAGTGGTTATTCGTGGTTAACTATGATTTTAGATCTAGGTTTAGAACAGTACACCCCTGCAAATTAGAATTTCCCCAGGAATTTCATGCTGGGGGTTGGAGGAGGACGAAGCTGAAGTCCTGGTGCCAGTCAGGGGAGAAACTTGTCACCAAGAAGAGATCTTACACTGTTCTCACATGTCAGAACACCTTGCAGGGGAGCCTGGCACTGAGGCAATAAGGATGGGCAAGGCCACACCCTGACTCTTAGCTGTCACCTCACCCTTTCTACTGTAATCTAAACTTCATACCAGCACCTAGAAGACGGTCTTGGGGACACTGAGGAGGTCATTGGACCTTTTTGTTTCTCTTCCCAGCATGGCCGCATTGAATACAATTATTTTTTTCTGCTTTTCACTGTTATTCCAATTGGCTTGCTGGGAATAGATGTCAAAGCCCAACTTGGTAGGGCTGCCAGCATCTAAGCTCTGACACCAACTCCTGCTTTGTCCTTGGAGTCTGAAAGCAATTGGAGGTAACATGTAAGCGGTAGCCGTGGCTGTGTTCCAATACAACTTTATTTATACGCACTGGATTTTGAATGTCATACAATTTTCCAATATCACAAAATATTATACTTAAATTTTTTTTCCTTCAGCACTTAAAAACTTTGAAAACTATCATTAGCTCCCTGGCAGTAGAAAAGTGGGTGGGTGGATTTGGCTCTCCGGCCATAGTTTGCCAAACCCTTATTTAGAGCAACAATTAAAATGTTGCAATTAAAGAAGATTCACATCAAAGTTTTTATGTTGGTCAAAAGGACAGTGATTGAGTAAATTATGGTACAATTACTTGTGAAAATTCTTTATAGCCAATTAAAATAGTATAAAGATTGTGGGGCAACATGGAAAATGCTATGATAAATTGCAAGTTGAAGAAGCAGACTCCAAAATTATGTGTGTTCTGATTCTAGTTATGTTGAATGAATCTTAAATAAACCCTGTGCAAATTATGTATGCGCGGGATTGAAAGGGAAAATGAAAGCTGTTTGATTTGTATGGAGTTGGGACTGTGGGGTAATTTGTTTTCACTTAAGCGTTGAGAATCAAGCTGCCTCGTGAAACTCTCAGGTTGTATGATGTGACTTCCAAGGACATCCAGCTCAAGTTATTTCATCAGGCAAGGAAGGAAGAGGACGGAACGTCGGCTGGTTAGAGGTCAGCAGAGTGTGAAGTGCTGTTGCAGCTCACCATTGCTCTGTGATAAATAGTCCCACACTTAATGTCCTACAAGAACAGCACCGTATACAGAATGCTCTGTGCATTAGAAAGGCAGTCAGGACACAGTGGCAATGGTGTTTCTGTAGCCTGTGATGTTGGTAGCCTCAGCTGGGAGGACCTGAATGTCTACTTTACCAGGTGCCCGGACAAGGGAATGCTAAAGATGGTGCGTTCCTAAGACAGTGAAGGTGAAGTGCCACAAACCAGGCCGGTTGACGCAGAAGCTCGGAGCTCTGGAGGCTGAAATCTCAGGTCAGGTGGTTGGCAGAGATGGTGTCTTCCAAGGCATGTGGGAGACAATGGATTCCAGGCTTCTCTTTAAGCTCCCAAAGGTTTGCTGGTGGCATGTGGCAGCTTGAGGTGGCACCGCCCTGTTTTCTGCAGTCGTTTCTCCATGCTGCCTTCGGGGTCTATTTAGTTAACTTGGTATCCAAATGACTAATTAATGTTTGGTCTTTTGAGATAGGTTCTCAGCCCACAGCCTAAGTTGTCATGGAACTCAATATGTATAGCTCAGGCTTAAATTAATAGCAAGCCTCCTGCCTAGGCCCCACACCCAAGTGCTGGGAGTACAGGCAGGTGCCATGACACTCAGCTAAATTCCACCCATTTTATTAGAACAGCAGTCATACAGGATTAGGATCTATGATAATGACCTCCTCTTCACTTGATCTTCTGATATGACTCTGTTTCCAAATAAAGGCCACATGCAGAGTGAGATGGTTAATTTTTGTTGTCAACTTGCCCGGGCTTAGGATCTCCTAGGAGATTGAGGCACACCTCTGGGTGTGTCTATGAGGGTAACTTGGAGAGTCACTGAAGGGTAAGACCCACCCAAATGCAGGAGGCGCCATTCCATGGGCTGGGAGCTTGGGTGGAAATAAATAAATAAATAAATATGGGAAGGAGAAAGTGAACTGGGACCAGGATTCATTCTCTCTCTCTTTCTCTCTCTCTCTCTCTCTCTCTCTCTCTCTCTCTCTCTCTCTCTCTCTCTCTCCATGCCCTCTGCATCCTGGCCTATGAAATATGAACAAGCACCTACTGCACTCTCTCACCTTAACACCAGAGCATCCCCAATGTGGACCTTATCCCTTAAAACTGTGAGCCAAAAAAAAAAAAAAAAAAATCCCTTAACAGTGCTTTAGCCAACAGCGAGGAAGATAGCTGGTGCACACATAGGTATGGGGGATTTGCACATGCATTTGGGGAAATTCCATTAACTCTATATTCACTGGGCCCAGTGGAGATGACCCAGTAGACTATCTATACTGGCTATGGATGCCTATTGAGGCCTTTGTCTCTCTGCCCAGCATAAGAACTTTTATGAACTCTCTTCCGAAGCTTTTACTCAGCTGATAGAAATGTTTACAAGGTTGTCCTATGTTTCATTCTGTCTTGGTGATTAACCACTCTGACCAAAAGCAACTTGGGAAGGGGTGTTATTTGGCTTCTTCTTTTTTCTGGGTCACAATCCGTCACTGAGGAAAGTCAGGGCAAGAACCCAAGGCAGATACCTTCTGGCAGGAACCGTAAAGCTTGCTGGCTTGCTCACTGGCTCCCTCGTTGCCTAATTCTTAGCTGGCTTCTTAAAATATAACTCAGGACCACCCATTTCAGAATAGAGTATAGCCCGCAGTGGGCTGAGGCCTCCTGCATCAATAAATGATCAAGGTGGTCCCTCACAGACAAACCTGATAAAGAACTTAATTAACTGAGACTTTCCAAGTGATTCTAGACTGTGAACAGTTAATACTTACTGGGAGACCCTGATTCAAGATGGGGGACATTAGCCTCACCTGTGCATACAAGGATCAAAGTAGTTCAGACATTTATAGTTTTAGAGCAATTTTAGGCAAACAGCAAACTCGAGAGGAGAGCACAGAGGTGCACACACCCCCATGCTCACTCTTGCATGGCCTCCTCTATAATCAACATCTCCCACCAGAGTGGCACATTGGCAAAGGCAGATGAACCCACCAGGTCACTGTCCTTCCCCAACCCCTCAGGTTGTTGCTTCGGCTCCTTCCCCATGTCCATTCCTCATGTAAGGACAAGCGTGTAATGGCATGCATTCACCATTACGGTGCCCCATGGACTCATTCCACTGCCCTAAAATATTCCTATTGGCAGCCATCTTTAGGAGCTGCCACAAGTAAAGATTTTTATCCTAGAATTTATGAGCCCACTGGGGACCCATGGTTGGCTTATTAAGCATCTGTGAAACCAGGGGAGCCGAGCAATGCTGTCTGCGACCATGTCCTTTGTTTCTGTGGTACTGGCCCTCAGATGGCATCCTGTGCTCTGAAGGGTCTCTGACCCACAAATGATGGAGTTCTGAAAAATTGAGTACATCTGCTGCTTCCAAATAGAACAAGGCATGCCTTCCTTCCTTTAACTCAGAAAAACCACTTTCTATCTAGCTTGGCATCAATGACAGCCTTTCTCCTTCCCCCAGGCAGCTCCTGCCATCTGGTAAATGGCACTGTTCTGTGACCCCAGTGTCCTTGAAACCATCCAGCAGCCCTTGCTTGAGTGGTCCCAGAATGCTCTAGCATTTCAGTGTACAGTGAAGGGGTTGAAAATGATCCTTCCCCTCCCCCACCCCGCCCTGCCTCTAGATTTGGGAAGCTGTGTGACATCTCACTTTCATCCTGAAGTGGCCCTGAAGAGTCAGTGACCCACACACTCGGTTATTCTTGTATTGATCACAGATTTGTGTTATTTGTGTGCCTGGCTATCTCTTCTTCTGCCTATCAAATGTACCAGAGAGCAACGATCTATTATATTTCTTCTTTTATTAAAATTATTCAGTCTTGTTGTTTGAGGGATAATTCATAATATGGTTAATACTTTACAAACATCAAAACCAACTGGTTGCAGGTCAGCTCGGATTGCTAGCACCCTGGCGCTAGTTATTATATACATGGTTAGAACTAGGGCCTTGGTAAAACGGTCTCATTTGGGGGATGGTATCAGCTACAAGTGGGCAATAATAGGATAAGTAGATTGAGAGGGAGACTTGGGGGTGGGTATGAAACCTAGAGACCTCACATTGTCACTAGTAATGATGGGACATTGGTCAAGGTATTTCTAAGGACATGGTAAAAGCTGAATGTGAATCGTGACTTGTATGTATTAGCTATGAGAGGGGTAGTCAGCAGACTGAGAAGGTTGCTGGCCTTGAACTCAGACTATCGGGAGCTAGCTCATCCTCTGGTTGCCTGTGTGACTGTAGGCATTTATAAGCCTCCCGGGAACCCAGCTTCCTCTATCAAGCACCAACATTCTGTGTTCATCAGCCTGTTCAGTGTGCTTGCACATGCCCAGTCTTGTTGTAGGTACTGTGTTGTGCTAGTACTTGTGCAGGCCCTTAACTGTGCTAAGTTCTCTATATTTGCGCAATCCTTAAGTCCTTATGGTGCCTCTGCACAGAGGTTATACTACACCCCATTCACTAACAACACAATGGAAACACCCAGCAGCCTAACTCTCTCATGGCCACTTCATTGTCACTTGGTATACACCTGGGATGCAAACCAGGTGGTCTTGTTCCCTGAGGTAAGCAGCTCCTGTTTCCATATGCTACCAAGGCCAAGAAGTACACAGACCAAGCAACCATGGATTGAACACTCTAAAAATATGGATCAGTACCAAGCTCCCTTTGTTTCTGTCAAGTCTTTGATCACAGCTACATAAAAGTCATCAACAAGGAAGAACACACATGAAACACAGGCACATCTGTGTCCCTAGTGAGGCTTTTTGCTATCGGAAGTGGAGAGAGGAAGCCATTACAGATCAAAATCCCACCTCTTTCTCT
Source organism: Mus musculus (assembly GCF_000001635.26). Lineage (NCBI taxonomy): Eukaryota > Metazoa > Chordata > Mammalia > Rodentia > Muridae > Mus > Mus musculus. Next base: position 45,232,317 of record NC_000079.6, read on the forward strand.
TCCTTCTTCTCTTTCTTCTTTTTAGCACTAAGGATCGATTTCAGAGGCCCCACAAATTCTAGGGAAGTGATCTACCACTGAATCCAAATGTCTGCTCTTATAGCAGGCAGCATCCTTCTTAGCCAGGGGAAGCAACTGCTGCCCAGGAAGAGAATGCACCTTACATTGGGAGAGTAACTAACTGCAGTGCTTTTCTTCTTGCTGTGATTAGATACCCGATGAGAAGCAGCTTAAAGGTGGACAGGTTTCTTTTGTCTCATGCTTTAAGAAGGGATCCATCCGGTCCATCATTGGCAAAGACTGAGGGCAGGGTCTCATTGTGTCCAAAGTCAGAGAGAACTAGAGAGGGGACAGGAAGTGGGACTGGCTCTAACAGTTCAAGGCTCTCCCTCAGTAACCCGCTCACTCCAGAGAGGTTCTATCTCCTAAGGATTTGACCACCTTCAAAAACACAGTGCCACTAGCCAGGGACTAATTGTTCGAACACACAAGCTGGTGGGGGGGGGGGGCATTTCAAGTTCCAAGCACAGCACGTAGGCTGCAGGTTTCTTTAGCATCCTTCCCATCTGTGCCTGCTCTCCTTGCCTCCTTATGGAATAACATCCAACTGGAAGCCCAAGAGACACACGAAGAAGCACTTGACAGAGATTCCATTTGATAGGTGGTTGAGCACCTCGAGGCCCGCCCGTACTCCCCTCCTCCCCGGGGGGAATCAGGGGGCTGTACATCCATACGTCATCTTTAATGAGGTCAGTGTAATCCAGGGGGAATGGAGCAAAAGTTTCAGAAGCCAGAGAAGCCAGACAGATTCTTACAGAATAAAGGCAAGGTTAATCCTTGAAGAGCTATTCGAGGTGTAACAAGGAAATTGTTAGGAAGACCTCAAAGGTTTCTTTTACACCTTTGAGGAAAGAGAGATTTCAAAAAAGATGGTGTGGGGAGAAAAGGGGCCAGGTGGGAAGATAAGGCAGCATGTTGTTCAGTAATACCCAGCACTTGCCCAAAGGAGAAGGTCCCTAATCAAACAGAGAACTTGTGTTAAATGAGTTCTTTTTAAACAGAGAAGTGTCGTGTTCCTAGTTTGTTTTACAAGGCTTGCTCTGCAATAGAAAAGGACAAAGATGGAGACAGAAAGACTGCCTACGAGGCTGCAGGGCAGAGGTGACGTAAGAAACAGAAAGCAGAGAAGTGATGGAAGAAAAAGGTGTTTGGAGGTGAAACTGGCAGGCTTAGGTAAGGACCAGAAGGGGCCGGGCCAAGGACATCACTCTGTTTCAGGTTTCAGCAACTGGGTACACGGAAGCTGTAGCACAGATGTGAAGTACTGGAGAAATGTCAGTTTGCTTTAGATGGTGGTGATGGTGGGGAATATGGTGGAATGATCCCGCACTACACTTAGGGGTCCCCAGCTAGTCACACACTCTTACAGCTTGAGACCCAAATGACTTTGGTCCCTCAATCAGCTACACTCCCACGACTCCTGACTTCCCAACAGAGTCAGGCAGGGTGAGAATTGGCAGAGCCTGAAACCTCACAGTGCTGATGACGTCAGCAGATGTTACGGACTCTGGCACCAAATGCCCCAGCCAGAGCTGTCCCAGTGCCTGAACTCAGCCCCTGTTTGGGAAATAAGGCTTTCATCCCTCAGCTTTCTGCATATATCAAAGAAAACCCTCGCCTTCAAGGGAAAACTCTGCGGTATTGTTCTGAAATCCATTCCTAGATGAAGCCTGGGGTTTTCTTTAGTCTTTTCAACCAGCTTTAAACATGAGCTTCCCCTAACACCAACAGAAGTCACTTTATGTAGAAAATGCCTAGAGTGGTCTGTGCTATTGATAGCTCAAACTTACGAATTGTGAATTCAGTAGAATCTAAGACTGATGTAAATCCAAGGATGGTAAGAGGATCTGACTTGGGAGAGAGGACTGGGCTGGGTAAATTGTTAGCACATAGTCTCTAAAGGTTGTGGTCATCCCCAGAGTGATATAGCCAGTGAAAACTTTGAAGGGTAAGAAAAAGATGACTGTCACCTATGACTAAACCTTGGTCCTCAACAGGATCGACAAAGGCTCTAGTCACTGAGCCACTGATTTCAAAACCTGCTCACAGATTTTAAAGGGATAGTCAGAAAGGCAAAGTATCCACGGAAGGAAGACGGTCAGATGCAGGTGGTAAAACGGGAGGTGTTGGTATCATAGAAATTAGTGGTAGCTTGTGGTTCTCTAAGAATGGAACAAGACAGCAAATGCTTCCAAGAGGTCAGGCAAGATGAACACTGATCGTGTCCACAAAATCGTGCCTTATCGCCCTAGGAAAGAGCAATTCTGATTCATCAGTGACAACAGGGTTAAGATAAAACAAAAAGATCCCTCAGGGTGAGCAAGATAATGAGTAGAGACTATGAGGGAAGACAGCCAGAGGGACTTGACAGTTGTTGGAGGTGATACAGGATTAAAGGGGGGGTCGTTTTATTTTTAAACCCTTAGGCAAGCTACGCCACACTCCAGAATGAAGCATTCATAAGGAGCTTGGGAAGTGGTGCTACACATTTTACCGAAACAATGAGCTGCTTGCGTGACAGAGAAAGAAGAATATGTTTGAATGAGGGTAACATGAATCTAGGAGGCAAGAGAGAGGGAAGATAACAGAGACAGATTTTCATGCTATGTTTTCTGTAGGAGTGGGAGATGGGAACACAGATGGGGGTGTGGCTTTAGACAGGGGAAAGAGCCCTCTTTTTGCTGTCCCAAGAGGGAAGATGAGGCACAGAGAACAGGTGTTTCAGAAGTTAACAGTTGTGGGCAGGAGCGTGAAGACACACAAACTTGTGGTACCCACTTTTTTTTTATGTTGGAAAAGAGTTCTCTTTCTGGGTTTGTGTAGGGTAAAGGTCAGAGCTTTCTGCAGAGTGGAGAGGGACATAACGGTTATACTGGGGACTGGAAGAGCAAACTCATCTAGTCATGAGATCACCACCCATGCTGGGGGATCGGCTGGGGACTGGTGACCAAGCAGCATCAGTCTATTGAACTGTGAAATCATTTCTGGCATGATAACAGGCTCACAGAGAGAGTGATTTCTAAAACTCACTGTCTCCTCTCTTGGGCCCACAAAGTACTTAAGCAGCAGGGTGAGAAAGCTGACACCTCCTGCCTTCATTTGGTGTCTGTCGCCTTCGCTTTTGTCTTAGACTCCTGTGTGACCCCATTCGTCACTTAGGGAACATGTGCCTGCTTAATCCATGCCATCCTCCTTCAAGGCTGAAAGCACAGAGCTAAGTAAGCTGTTGTCCTAAATGTGAAGTCACCCTGGATTGAAGGGACAGCAGAGCCTTGTAGGACAGGCCACTGCTGAGAAAAAGGCACTTGTCTATGAAGGCGAGCTTTACCTTGAAGCATGAATAATCATCTTACCTGAGTTATCTCAACCTGGTGAGTAAAAGGGACTTCCTTGGACTCAGAAGGGAGACAGCGATTATCGGACCACCTTAAGTAGGGCTGTTTAATTATGCATTCCTCTTGTTCCCTGTCCCAATCCTCCCTCTATTTAAACCTGAAACTCATGCCATTCCACTGAAGACGAACTTAGGACTGCCGAACCCCTTTTATCTGTTCTTCCAAATAGATTGATCTGTTCTCCACATCTCTCCATCACTTGCCCCTTTAATTGATGTCTCAGAGTAGGTGGCCAAGCCTAACCTGTTAGAGTCACTGGAGTCTAGGCTTTTGCCCTAAAACTGGTGACAGCAGGATCTGGCACCTGTTCCCTGGCAGAGAACACTGACGGTCGGTTCCAGTCATAAGGCATTGTGGTATGTTCAGTTTACTATGATGGAAGGACAATGGACATATGTAAGTGACAAGAGACTACTCCAAATGTTCTATGGGTGTGGCAGTTGGAAGCAGGTAAGGCTGGCCTTTTGGTTGTTACAAGGATCAGGAACACTATTCAGGGATGCGAAGTTGCCCGAGGTGTTTAGAAAGCAACCTCGTTATGAGTAATCATCCTCACCTGTGCCAATCACAGCTGCAGCTGGAGAAACCGTGAGCTGTAATTCGGCCCCATAGAGGGAAGCAAATCAACAAGAGGGGAAGCAAGCAAGTCAGAGGACAGAAGAGCTGAGCCACCGTGCGGGAGCGACTGGACCGAAGGTGAAAGACTGGGTGTGCTAGACAGCCGAGGTAAACATTGCGACCAGGTAGAAAGTGGGTGTCTTAAGTTCTTGATTGCAGAGGTGATCTCTTCTCCCATGAAGAGAGATTCCCCGGCTTAGTCCTCTGAGGACAAAAGCCAAGATGGTCTTGCATGTGCAGAGTCACCTGGAGCAGAGAACACAGAAGGGTGCATCCGGATGAAGGGCCGACTCAGTGGAGAAAGGAAAGGGAGGGCTGGAAGACTGGGCAGGAATCCCAGAGCAAAGAGCTCTCACCGCTAGAGTCCCATTGAGGGCAGGATGGCCAAGCTCTGGGCTTACACAAGATGTTCAAGCTACAAGAGAGAATGCTACTGGACGTTCAGGTCCATAAACGGCTTGCTTCAGTTTCCCTATGTTCCAAAGATATTAAGAAACAGAAATTGTTAAACAAACAAAGTAGATATATTTCCAATTCAACCAAATAAGGAAGTCCAATTCCCACCTCATGCCCTCTGTTCCTGTGGCCATCTTATGATATATATATATATATATATATATATATACACAACAGGGTTAGAATTCACATAGTTGGTTGTGAATAGGCACGCTATACCTTTTTTGATGTTGCAAAAGACATCATCTACACATTTTTTTTTTTTGTTCAAGAGATGATCAAGCATCAAAGAATTATTTGGAAAAAAACAAAAACCCTCATCATGTTTTAAGTTTTTGTTTTGTCTTAGGCCCCACTCACAACTCCCCTGAGCCACCTAGGCTTTAGCAGGTCTTTTCCTGGAGGAAGGTGACTTCGGGCTCCAAGTTGCCTCAGTTCTCCAGTACATTTTTTTAATTCAATTCTGGGTTGAGGAAGACAAGAGGGCCTCTAATGTCTTCCATTTTTGAAAAACAAAAGAACCTTTTTTTTTTTTTTTTTTTTTTTTTTTTTAAGTGAGATCCTTATTCATTCCGGCAGAGTTCTTAGTTCATGGGCTTACTGAGTAAAATATTTGGAATCAGGGCTTCTGAATCTTTTTCCTTTGGACATCAGCTTCTGTCCTGCATGTAAGTTAACTCCGCTAAGCCAGCTCATAGCTAAACCTGCAGGAATGCTCATGTTTCCTCGTGACGTTCTTCCAATTATCAGATGGCCACTGGCATCATAGACGCGTAATTCAACTTCTGTCTTCTGGCTTGGCCGAAGTGTAAACAAATCCATGTTCCTTTACCATTTCTGCGTCCTAATGTCTTTGGGTCATGGAGAAACTGAGGCATGGGTTCATGGACATGAATGTCCAGCGGTGTTCCCTCTTGGGTCTTGCATCACTCACAAGGTAGACCAGACACCCCTGTGAGGGAGCCCAGTGCATGCAAATGAAAAGGTGAGCGACCCCGTGATGGCGGAAGGGCTGGGAACTGCATCTCTTAAGAATGTCTCCTCCCATTAGAGATACAGCCCAGGATCACAGTGAGAAGAAGGGGTATATTTCTGGGTCATAGATCTTTTGCTGTTTATAATATCATATCCTTACCAGATTGTATTAATGCCCTGTGTTTACTGATCTAGTTGGTAGCAGGAACCTGGGAAAGGGGGCCTAAAACTAAGGTGAGCTAACATCTCGCTCACTTGCCAACTTTATTCAGAGCATCAGACAATTTATACTCCTCAGGTTAAGAAGAGTAACCTGAAGAAAGTATACAATCACAGGGACATGGGTTCCCAGCAGGCATATAAACAAATAACAATAGCCAGCTGTATTGAATAATCTGAAGTGAACTTACTCCTATTTTCTACACCTGGGAAGCACACTAGCACATTCTAAGAACAAGCTGTGTCGTGGACGACTCAGTTTACAAGACTCTCATCTTGGCTACTTTTCTCACAGGGTCTCAGCAATCTCCTCACACAGGTTCTTTCATGGACCATGTTCTGACATCTTGTCCACTCAACCCGCCCAGGCAAAGTTTGTCAGAGAACCGCTGTGTAAATATCAAGAAGCTATAAACAGCATGGCCTCGGGGTGAAACCTGCCTGAGGGTTAGAGTCCAGCTGCTGCGCTCACCAAGTAAGGTAGGGAAGTCATTGTTGGAGGAGAGAGATGATAAACGGCTCCCATCCAGTGGCTCTTTAAATGTCTTTAAAGGACACATCAGGAGGAAGGCTAACTCAGGGTCTGCAAATGGTATCTGGTCCATGTTAACCACTTCTAGTATGACAATTCTGCCCCTCCTCACTGATGTCAAGGTGGACAGAGCTGTGCTCTGTTGATTGGTCTATTTCCACTTTCCGTGTTAAACTCATGGACCCCCAATGTGATGAATCCTTACTCTTTTTGCTTTGTACATATTTTTATTCTTATAACTTTTTTTAATTCATGTGTGTGTGTGTACATGTGTGTGGGTGCATGTACATGTGTGTGGGTGCATGTATATGCACCTATGCACAAATTTAGGTCAGAGGACAACTTGGAGGAGACTGTTCTCACCGTGTGGGTCCCAGGGATTGAATGAGGACGACAGGGTTGGTGACAGGCACCGTTATCCTCTGAGCCATCTCATAGGCCAATCTTGCTCTGTAAATCTCCCGGTATCTTGCCGAGTGTTCAATTACTTCCATCATCCGGGCAGATAAAGGTGAAATGAGGCAACAGCCACCCTGCAGACAGTCAGCGACTCAGTTATGACTTCTTGGGTGAGAGCAAGAATGGGAGTGAACTCAGGCAGGAGCAGGCTGAGTTTCACCAGTCTATAGAACTATCACCCTGGATCTACGTCTTCTCTGCCAGGAAGCAGCGGCAGCTTGCTTTCCTCTCTGAACAAAGCCTGCGCTTTGTGTGAGCGTCTCCTGAGAGAAATGTGTTTGTACATTAGACTGGTAATTAAAGGCTCCCAATAAACCCGGTCTCATTACTCAGCTTAAGGAGCTGCCTACACGGTGCCTGGCACTAAGTCAAGTGTCTGCTTGTGTAACATTGAGGTTGAGTCTGTGCCGCTGGGGGCAGGGACGGGGGGTGGGGCGTGGCACAGTTGGCTTGTGGGGACATCTGCTTCCAGGTCTTGTATATGGTGGACTGAAGGCACAGGAGCAAGTCTCTACACCTTTCAGGTTTTATTATTCTCTATTCATATAGTTTGATAGGTGGTTAAGACAGAGCCCGGTCCACTGTCTGGTTCACTGACTATGGCTATAGTTAATTGTCAGGAGTTTGAAAAACCACAGTTCCTGGGCAGGTTGCACTCAGTCAGGGAGAAAGCTGCTACCCATCACTCTTATCAGGACGCAGGGTCCATCTGAGCCAAGGTCGGGGAAGGAAAAGGTGATCACCCCAGTTCCTTCTGCCCAGAATTAAATGTGGTTTCTGTTTTACTTATTTCTACAAATAATTCTTTGATTCTTTGTTGTTTTTCTTTTTTCTTTACTGTCTTATCAAGATTAAGGGTAGCCATTGCTACCACCACAACAGCTAATTCTTAGTGATTTTTCTTTTTTTTTATACCAGTTTTCTTTATACCAGAGACTAGTTTAGTTGATCTGAGGGGACAAGTGGAGAAGCCAGATGGGCGTATGAGCCAGAATCTGTTCTGAAAATATTGCATTACAGGAGTTTTCTGCGGGAATTCAGTTTTTGTCAGGTCCTGGTATCTAAAAGCTGATTTTGGAGGTGGAGCAATGGTTTTTACAGAGGACTGAGGTGAGGTCTCAGCGGCTATGTTAGGGCAGTCTGCAACAGCCGCTAATTCCGGTTCCAAGAGATCGGATTCCCTCTTCTGGCCCCCATAGGTATTGCAATCACATGCACAAACACGCGAACTTACACTTATGATTTTAAAAGAAAATCTTCTTTAAAAAAGAAAAACTGATTTCCATTTTCTCTGTTTTAAAAAAATGGTTTTCAAGGCTTTTTGTGATTTTTCTCTTTTCTCACATCATTCTGAAAGCGTGACTAATCATTAACACCAGTGTGTCACAGCAGGTACCAAACCTAACTGGAAACCCGGTGAAACACTCATTTAACTATCTCAACAACCCAACAGAGTGGATGCAGTTGTTTTTTCCTGTTCTCTATAGGAGACTGAGCAGCAGGCTAATAATGATTTGCCGGAGAGCTCAGAGCTGTTAAGAGGTAGGCTAAAGAGCTAACCCAGTGGTCCTGGTCTAAGCCACCCGGTGGACACCACTTTCCTCTTGTTCAGCTTAAACACGACTTGACTTCAGCCATCCCAAAACCTCTTTGCTCTGTGTGAGAATTTGAGACACTCAAAGAGGCCAAGTGGCCTCCTAAGGAAGCCATGGCTTAGACTTCACTGTCCATATTGACAACCTAAGTCCAGAGTAAGAAAACAAAACACAGCATAACATAAGAGGTGCATAGATAGAATTAAATATACTTGACATCATCACTTTGTAATTACATATGCTCATTGGATATATGTATATAATATAATATAATATATATTCCTTCTTTCTTCCTTGAGGCAGAGTCTCACTATTTAGTCTAGGATGACTTCAAACTTAAGATTCTCTTGCCTCAGCCTCTAGGGTGCTGGGACTACAGACATAAGTGACCTCACTGACCTGCTGCTGTTCTTTAAATAACTGTTTTTTGCAGTTAGGTAGACAATAATTAAATTCAATTATTTTTTTCTCCGTAGAAATCTTTATATTTATATATAACCCCGACACTTTCAATTTGCTTAATATTATTTACCAACTGGCCAGCTGTTCTCTGTGCCTTGGAGAATTCTCCTCCAAGGGGTTGGAACCCACTTTTTAAAGGTCTGCCTCTACCTTGGCTGCCCTCTCTGTGCAATCTGTTAGAATTATTTTACAATTAAAGAAGCCCCTGGGAGAGAGAGCTTTGCTTGGGATCTGGAGCCTGGGTCAATGGGCTGAGTTCTGCTATCTATAGCTTATTCTGAACAATAGAATGCAGTGTAGTACTATGCAGATAAATGAGGCAAGTGTCTTACTCTCACCAGTACTGCAATATTTCTGACATTGAAGACAGGTTGCTGAAGCTGAGGCTTTCTACAAGATTCCATGGGAATCTAGATTATGAACGACGATTCATGGAATTATCCCTGGAGACTATCGTCTACCACCTATCTGTTTTGAGAGAGAATCTCAAGTATCCCAGGCTAGCCCCCAATTCAATGTAGCCAAGGATGACCCTGAACTTCGGGTTCCCCCACCTCCAGCTCCCAGGTACACTGCTACACCTGGGTGTTGATGTGGAGGTAGGGCTAGAAGTCATGTTGAACCAGACACTCTACCAACAGGGCTTACACCACATGCTCCCACCCCCACCATTTTGTGGGCGTGGCTGAAGCTTTATTTCTGACCTAATTAGAAGAAGCGTTTTATAAATCTGCATGGACATGGAAGTGGCCAAGGTCTTGTCTTGTCTTTTCTTTTCTTTTCTTTTCTTTTCTTTTCTTTTCTACCTGTTGTCTACCTGCACACCAGAATAACCAATCACACTCACCGAGGTTGCTTATGAAGTGTTCAGGAGATCCGGCCAAGGGCAAAGCCACATGTCACATTGTGCAAAGGCCAGGCATGTTCATATGGTCACACTCAATATGGCTGCTGAAGACACAGTGTCTATGGGGCTTGACATGTCACAATTATTTCATCGGTCCTATGAAAATAATCTTGAAATCACAAGTGCCAGAGGGGAGCCCATTGCGCGAGTGTGTGTGTGTGTGCGCGCACACACACACACACACTCTGACACTCACAAATGTTGTAATAGACACAGAGGTTACCAAATCTCCAGAAAGCACCAGCACACTGTACTACACACAACATTATTTAATCTAAAGCCTGCCAGTTCTTCACCCAGACTACAGGTAATACCTCCCTAGTCCCCACATGCCAAGCCCCGATACCCAGTACCCTGGGAACTCAGAAGCAATTGGTCAGTCTGGGGTGGAGAAAGGTTCTCTTTGTGAGTGACCTTGCAATTCTAATTAGCACTGAACACCCAAACCAAATGTTAACTCACAGACAGAGGGCGGATAAGGTCAGGCTCCAGTAAATCCTGTTGTTTTGTAAGAGATTTGAGAACAGTGGGGGTGAAGATGAAGAGCTCTTTATAAATGAGAAGTTCCAGCCAAGTGCTATCTTCCCACATCCTGAGGGTCCCAAAGGGGCCACCGTACCTCTCCACTGGCTTATAATCCACACAGGAGCCTCTCTGCTGAAGAAGGGAGAGAGTACTGAGTTGATTATTTTATAATTAAAGAAAGCTCTAGGGGAGAGATTTTGCCCAGGAGCACGGCATTGCAAACTGGGTCACCGTGAGCCGGAGTTCCCATACCCGGCAGGTCCAAGTTTCTTCTTTCTTTACTTCCCGGTTGGCTTTTACAGTGAGTTGCTAGCATCTAGAGAAGCACCATAACGCCTCTTGTTTCTCGGCCCATGTTTCGCAGCTCCCGCACTGGCAGGAGAGAGGACCACACACATCCAGGGAAACTTCTGGATGTCTGTGGCTCTCAGTCCCGGAAATCATCCCGGAAGCTCCCCACATCCCAGGTGCCTGGCTCAGGCTACATCCAATTAGATCTGACTCTCTGCCTTCTTAGAGAGAACTGCGGGTGGAGATTTTAAAGTTCAGCCTGGGCTCCTGCTCCCTGGATCTGAAAACCTGGTCCTGACCCTATCATTGCCTGAGAACTTGTTAGAAACGTAAATTCCCAGGCACCACCCTGGGCCCACGGAGTCAGAGAGCATGGATCTACCTAGCCTAGCAATGAGTGATCTTGTTTTGCTTTATTTTTTTATTTATTTTTTATTTTTTGTTTGTCTTGTTTTAAAGTTATTAGTCTTAACAAATCTGAATAATTCTAATATGTCATAGTCTCTGAAACTAATCTAGGAATGGGATGGGGTTGTAAGGGTGTGGGTGTGGAATCGTCTGGCAGTTTCTAATTATTATTATTAAAAAAAAAAAAACCCAACTGACTCTTCACTTGGGCCACCAAATGAAACATGACACAGCCTGTTCTCTCTGCTCCTATTTTTGCATCTGCCTCCTTTACCTGGGATCACCTCCTTACCTCTGCAAGCAGAAACCTTTTTTGTTTCTTATTATTTATTATTTTTAATCCCGTGTATGTGTCCATGTGAGTGCAGATACCCGAACAGGCCAGATTCATTAGATACTACCCTCCCCCAAATCGGGGGCAGCTGTCAGCTGCCTAATGTGGGAGCAGGGATTTGAACTCAGATACTCTGTAAGAGCATCGTGGGGCTTCTGACCACTGAACCATCTCTCCAGCCTCAGGTAGGAATCTTTATCATTCAGGGAGTGGCTCTCTGAAAACTAGTTATACCCTTCTAGGGCAAAGACACAAAGATAAGAGTCATTGAGGCATCTTACTGTCAGATCCTTACAGTGCCCGTTGAATATCCTTCCTCCAGAGGCACAAACCTCCAGTGGTGTCCTAGATGGACGTTCACTCCGGATTCCAGGAACAGCCAAGTCTTATGGGACAGGTCACTTCCTAGACGAGGGCAATTATCTATTACGCCCTGAAGCAGAAGTTTCTGAGGTTCCAGCCACCTCAGGGACGAAGGCATTCCTTTATAGTGACCACTCAGAGTAGATGAAATGAGGCAAACTATTGTATAACTTTATAGCCAGGCATCAGGCCAGCATGGCATGTGTGCTGGTTGAGGGCAGGGAAGGGGTTGCAGTCATCGGGATGGTACAAGCTTGGCGTCTTCTGCATCTTACCTTTCCCTCAGCTATTTACGCTTATTTCTTAACAAAGACTGTGTGTGGTTTGGTCACCCCGTTTCATCGTGGCTTATTTTAAAACTCGTCAGGTACTTGGCAAACTTGGCTGTGAATACTTTTTTTTTTTTTTTTTTACTTTAAAGTTTTAGGTTTCTTGGGGGTGGGGTGGGGGAGGGTAGGTGGACTGGCAGGTATTATCAGGGGCCCAGTGTTGTCCATCTGAAGCTGAACCTCAACATACTTTTGGAAATGGACCATTAGCTTTTATTTCTTACAAGCAATAAGTATTTTTAGCCACCTTGTAGAACTAGACCTGAGGCGAGGATCAAGCAGACCACTTTGAGTGGAACTTTTGAAAGCAAACAAATAAACAAACCAGAACAACCCTGTATTTATGTGTCTGGACCATCTGCATGCTGGTGCCCTTGGAAGCCAGAGAGAGGGTCACCTGATATGGATGCTGAGAACTGAGCTGGGTCCTCTGCAAGACCATCAAGGGGGAGGGGGAGCTAGTGCTCTTAACTACTGAGTCATCTTCCAGCCCCTGACCAGGACTTCTTAATCACACCTGCCTCTTGCCCCACATCCCAGTTCTTCATGTATTTAAATCCGAAGTGTATGTTGTTGTGTTAGAAGCCCAGCTCCAGACAGACCATACCAGACCGAACAGTTCCACGTGAGGTTTATTGTAGGAGAAAAGAGCAGAGATGGTGGTGAAGGAGAAGTGGGAGAAGGGGGGGGAGGGTAGGTCAGAGGGGTCTTCCTTTTATTTGGATTGTGACATAGCCATTTGCAGGTAAAGGTGGGAGGTGAGCCAAGTGGATTCTGGGAATATGGTGGTGGTTGCCTTGGCAACAGATGTGCAGGTCGATGTCACCTAGGTGTGATGTCACTGGGTTCAGAGCCCATCCTGATCCTGATACCAACATCATATATAATGACCAGAAGATGAACTTGGGGCCATTCAAGCCGTTTGCGGGCTCCTTTTACATCCCTTGTCTCTGCTTTCACCACAACTTGTCTCTTTTAGTGTCCTGGGATGGAAGCTTGCCCAGTCCCCTTCCCCCACCTCTCCCCACCCCCACTCCCCTTTCTCTCCCTCTTCCCCTCTCCCCCTCCACACACACACAGACATTAAGTTGCTGGCCTTTTCTTCTAGTTTCATCTAAAGCAGAAAAATCTCAATTCCCACTTCCTGCCTCACCTGGGATACAAACTCAAAAGCCTCCCCTTCTCCCCCCCCCTCCCCCCCCCAGCGTGCAACACACACGGAAATAATTTTATGAAGCGATGAAGGCAAATTACCACTTCCCTGTAATTAGGCCTGTGCTTTGGCATGGTTTGCTGGGGTGAACCTTTCTAGTCTTTACCTATTGTTTCTCTATCTGTTTAGCTTAAAATTGCCAGAAAAAAAAATTATACCCCAACAAGGCTTAATTAGATATTAGGTTGGAGTTCCCTAGAGAACTATGATACTATGGGATGGATGTTTATTATGTTGAAGTGAGAACAGACATCCTAAAATTCCTCTGACTAGATGGAGCTGAAGCAAACACTGGAGGCTGGAGGAGGAAGGCAGAGCTAAGGCTATGGTTGGCAGCAGTTTTCGGCAAGAGAAGGAGAAAGGAAGATGGCCTGCTGACCTCGAATCTCTGGGGAGTTATTAAAGTTCCGGGAACTGGGATCTTTGGGATCAGGAGTTCCTGAGAAACGCTGATGACTCTTTTTATACCAAGGGAGCTCAAAGATAGATAGGTCCTCTGCTGCTCCTCCCGCTGCTAAAAGGAAAGGTAGGTCCTCCACTGCCCTTCCCTCTGCTAGAAGGAAAGATAGGTCCTCCACTGCCCTTCCCTCTGCTAAAAGGAAAATTCCTGAGACCAGTTAAATCCAGTAGCTGATTGGAAACAATGGACAAAGGGCTCAGGTGACCCAGAGAGGGTTCCTGGAATTCCCACCAACTGCACAATCAGACAGCCTTTATAGAAAAGGGAAGACAGAAGCTAGAGAAGAGTTCACTGGCTACAGCTTACCAGGCAACTGTTTATAGCTTAATCAGTGGCTTGGCTGCAAAGCCCCTGCCACCAAGTATTACCCAGGCACTGTGAGGAAACTCCTCAGTGATTTGATCTCTTAAACCCAGTACAGGTACCCAGTCTAAACCCATAGCCAACTCTAAGTCTTTCTTAATGTCTTCAATTTTCAGAACTAAGTCACAGAGAAAGGTGAAAAAAAAAAAGAGCAGACTTTGCCATGTGTTTATACGAGTCTTACAATTTGGTTACCCAGAATACAATTTTTCCTAAGTCAGCAGAAGGGTGGTAGAAGACACTGCCTACCCAGCACAGCTGCCAGCATTCAGAGTTCTCTCGCCCAGGGACCTTTGTATATACAAAGCTGGATCCCTGCTTCTGAAGTCAAAAAGGAATTCAAGAAGTGCCTGGATGAGAAGAGTTGGAGTTTATTATTAAAAGGAGAGTTTAAACACAGATTTAAATAGACAGGTTAATAGAAAGATGCTTGGAATGAGTAAGACACACCCAAGAGCATGATTTGGACTTCTGGAGGGCAGGTTGCACTTTATTGTCTTCTTTACAGTAGTCACATGTAGGATTTTCCTGGGCCCCAGAGTTACCTCTTCAAAGGCTTGCAAAGGAGTTCAGATGAGCTAATAGAGGGTTTCCTCTCGTTTCTTGAATAGGATGATAGTCTGTAAGACAGCATTACAGTTGTTCAGGAAGTTAGCGTGTTTCCATCGTAAACAAGTTAATAGTTTTGTTTGTGATGTAGCCAGAAAATATCTGGGAAATGAGGAAGGCCTTATATGTTTAGTCTTGACTCGTAGTTTAATGCAATTTAACATTCTCACTTAATACCACTATAAGAAGTACTGTCTCTATGCAGGCAACCTTCACAGTGCGTGGTGTTTGTGCTGACATTCTTGACTCTTAGCATTGTGAACTTTCAGGCAGACTCTGGACTCTAGAGTGAGAGGCCCCCTTCCCTTCCCACGTCCCCCTAAGTTCTTTTGCCTTTCTATCCTGCCTCCAAAAATCATGCACGTCAGGCCTACCAGGTGGTGAAGTGACACTTGATATTTTAACATTCAATGGAGCTTAATCCTTATAACAATCCTGCAAAGAAAGCATCTTTCCCCCCTCCCCGTCCCAATTCTGTATTAGAAAAATGAAGGTCAAGTGGTTTGCAAGCAGCTTTCAGATCTGCAAGCTGAATGACAGACTCGGGTTCTAATGCAGATGTGCCCAACCTTGAGGCCTTAGTGGGCTCCCTTGGCCCAGTAGGGTATGACCTGGAGCTTAGACTTTTGTGATCAGCCAGCAATTTTGTGCCCAACTATACACAGATCAGGATGCACCATCAGTGGCCAATTCTCTATGATGTCTTCTATATATCTCATGATAGCATCTATCCCAGATTACCTTCTTTAAGACATACTTATGTAGTGAGCAGCTATGGAGGAGAAGTGCCCCCAGTAAAGAGAACAGGGTTTTTTTTTTTCTTGATGAAAATTGAAACGTCACCATCAACGACATCAAACTCTTTTACTCTAGAATAAAAGCAGGGCAAACTTGCTCAGGCCTATATCATAAGGTTGAAGGCTTTGTCTTGTGGTTCCCAAGCCAAGACACAGACCTACCATGCATAATATCCATCTTCTTGGGCCTACCTCTTCCTTGCCTATGCAGGACTTGTTTAGCAAGGGGAGCCAGTGTTACCATGAGTAGCCATGGCCTTTATCTCTGATCTAGGCATCTCTCATCTTCTACCAAGGGCAATAGAACCCTGTATCAGGTTCCTTTGTTAGCCAACAAGCAAGGAGATGTCTCAGACCTTCCACAGCTTTACCAAACCAGGCCTCACACCCTTGCATGCATGCCAGCATGACGGAGTCCTTCAGATATCTCAGCTCTTTGCACACACGGCCAGCTGACTTACCCAGGCTTACTCACCTTCAGAAACAAACAGAGAGCCACTGAAAGCAGCTTTAGGCATGTGAACGTGGCAAACCTCCTTTCAGAACATCTTGTTGTTAACATTACTTTGATAGTCACTCCAACTAAAAATCAAAGTCAAATGACTCAGGACTTGCCCCCCTCAACCCCCCATAACCCCCACCCCACCGTGGATCCTCTCTAAGGACTAGGAGAAATTCCCCCCCCCCCCCCTTAGTTGTCATCCCTCTAACCTAGCTCTGATAGCCTCAAGTAGGCTTGGAGCTCTCTCCTTAAGCACCTCTCCTTAAGCATGGTGACCAGACCACACCCGCTGAAGTCATTCTTCATCTCTCAGTTCTTTAAAGAAGCCATCTGAGTTTGGACCAGGAAATATCCCCAGGCAGTACACAGCTCAGAAGAGATATATATGTGTCCTTCTCTCAGGGCTCTGGCCATTGCTGCCTCCTCCCACTCCTCTCTCCTTCCTTTTGAAGGTGGTCTTTATAGGTGGAGCACACAATATATACAAACAAGACCTGGAATTATTTACCATCACTAAACCTGCTCTGTATTTGTCCCCTTCTGGCCAGCTGGTCAGGGCGAGGCATTAAAAGGTCAAGTTTTAGCCTTCAGAAGGTCAGAGATTTGCCTCACTTTGCCAGCCTAGCTCAGAGAACAAAGTCTCATGAGCAGCCTCTTGTAACTGCTGTTATAATTGGTCATTGGAGCCTCTCTGCCCATGAGCTGTGGATAGGTCCAATCTTACAGCAGAGTACCTTGTAGCTTGTTAAATGCACTAGATAGCTTATAAAGAATGGGGGAAACAGTCAGATGTGTCCCAACTGAAAAAATATCTCAAGGTAGGGAGAAGAATAAACACGTGTTCAAGCTGTCCCCTGATGCATGCCTCTAATCCCAGCACTGGGGAGGCAGGGGCAAGAGGATCAGGAGTTCAAAGTCACCCTTAGCTACATATGACTTCAGGGCCAGCCTGAACTACATGAGACCCTATCTCAAAAACAAAAACAAACACAAACAAACAAAAAAAAACAAAAAAAACAAACCCCCCCCCCCAAAACCCAAACCCAAACAACAGCAAAGGCTAACCTCAAACTTTCTGCCTTTTAGCTTTGGCCTCCTCAAGGCTGGGATTGCAGGTAGAAGTCACTGTGCTTAGCTGCTCATTTTTAAATCTATAGCTAAAGAAGAGCTTCAGGTGTTTTTCAGCTGAATGTATGGCAATATCCACCAACTCTAAAATCACTAGATCCTTCTGAAGGGGGATGCCTGTATGTTCACAATCCATAAGTTTATGGGTGTGTTTCTGTGAGGGTAAGTGCACATGAGGACAGACGTCTGCTGAGGCCAGAGATAATGGATCCTCTAGAGCTAGAGTTGAAGGTGGTTGTGAGCCACCGGTGGCTGTTGGGAGCCAAGCTTGTGTCTTAGGTAAGAAGAGTATACACTCTTGAGGTCTTAAGAGCTGAGACATCTTTCCAGTCCAGGTTTCTTTGGGGTAAAGGGTGGGGCTTCAAGATAGGATTTTCCTGTGTAGCCTTAGCTGTCCTCATCCTGGAACTTCTCTGTAGACAAGGCTGGCCTTGAACTCCAAGATCCCCTGCCTTTGCCTCCAGGGCTGTGATTAAAGGTGCGCGTGCCACCACCACCCAGTCCTGACTTCCTAAAGTTTCCAAGAAGCTCACTGTCACCTTTGCAACCTCTCTGTTCCCCTGCCTCTACTTCAGATCAGCGGAGATTCAAGCTGAGAAACAGAACTGCCAGGGTGACACAGACTGAGGGACTTGGCTTTTGGCTCTTGTAGGCATCTGGGGTTTAGAGTCTAATGACCACAGGAAAAGTCAAGGTGGCAAGATGCAGAGCTGTGGAGAGCACGGAGAGCATGGCTGCCTGGAATCTCTGTCCACATCACCTTTTCTCATTCTAATTGGAGCTTCTCATGACATCTCTGGCCAGGTTTGGAGAGCAGCAGCAACAGCAGCAGCAGCAGCAGCAACAGCAGCAGCAGGCATCTAGCTGTGTTTCTGCATTATTTCCAGGAGCTAGCAGACTAACAATGGACCACAGTTGCCATGGTGATTCTGCTCCCACCTTTAAATCTGCCCCTTCTTAAATCTGCTGTTAAAAAAACAGTCTCTTTGGCTTCTTTCACTGAGAACTAATCAGGAGAACCAGGAGTTCAAGGCCAGTATGTCTGTGTGTCCCTACACAGAGAATCAGAGGCTAGCCTCAATTTATAAAAAAAAATGTTTTCTGGTAAGGTGGGACAAACCCATTCATTTGAATCTACAAGAACTTTCTCTAATTGGGTGAGACCCAAATTTGTGTGGGGAAAGGAGTGTGGAGGCATGGAGCAAAATTGGCCAAATGCTGTAGAAATCTGGGTAGGCTGAACCTGGAGCAAACCCAGACTGGAACAGAGTTCCAGCAGATGTTACTGTTCAGGTGGGAGATTCCCATAAAAGCCCAAGGTCAGAAGCTAATGGGGTCAGGGGACCGCAGGCAGCTTTCTAGGGAAGGTCAGTTTTATCGCTGGGGTCTTCTCGACTCTCTGTACCCCATAAAGACCTTCCTTGAAGATATATGAGAGAGTTGCTCCCATCCTTTGTCCAATCACAGGAGACAGCCTACAGTTGTTAGTCACCTTAATGGTGTCTTCATCATTTACTATGCTTGCAAATTCCAAGGGAAGAAGAAAGAGGCCTTTTAACAGCACACACACACACACACACACACACACACACACACACGGTGGTTTAGGCAATTGGTCATTCTTGATGACCCTCAAATGACATTAATACTAACCATCCAAGATTCTCTCATTTCTTATTGTTGACAAAAAAAAAATTAATTGCTAAAGAAATTCAATCTGCTTGGCACCTTTGCCAGGGAATCTTGTGATAAGAAAGACAGATATGAGGGACTTTTATTAAGGTCATCCCTCATTTCTAAAGGCTCAGCTGTCTGCGACCCAGTGCCAGCTATTCCTTTTGTTGAGGTTTGGTCCTGGACCAAGGGAGCTATTTCTCCATAGCTGCTCTGCCCACATCTTTTCACACTTTCCTAGCAGTGCTAGCCCCGAGGCCCCATTCTTTTGCTCAACCTGCCTGGTTGGCTTGATGAGTTAGATAAGACTTATCAGTGCTTGTTGCAGCTGGCCCAAAGTTAATTTTTACTGTGTTGCGTGAGGTAAATCTTAGAAGGATAAAGAACAGGGAGTGAGAGGACACAAAATGAGAGCCTCCTGATGGGGATACAGTCTGTCAGAAATCTTCATCCTGTATTCTTAAAGTCAACAGCCAGTAGATTTATTCCCCTTCATCTGAAGGAGAAAACTGAGGCTTTTCTTTGAGATTCAGGACTAGTCTGTAAATTAATTGGCTAATAATTCTAGAATCAGAAAAACTGATAGGGATTGGGGAAGGTCTATCATCTTGTTTCTCTTGCATGGATACACATGCCAGCCCTGGGGGGAGCGGGGTCTTATTTAAACCATGGTTGTGCTGGGGTCCAACATTCTCCATTTCTTACAGGCTTCCAAGGAACGGCAGTGTTGTCTATGAGCTCGAGGTGGGGGAAGGGCATGTGGCACCCCAGTAAACTTTAACCATTGGAGGTTTCTGTCAGGGGCCATGACCATTGTTATTCATCGAATCGATGTTTGTGTCTCCCCCAAATCCACATATTTGCTTACTGAAACCCTAGTCCAAGTTGTGGCTCTAAAGAAGTAGTTAAGGTTAAAAGAGATATCAGAGAGAGCACATTTACCAATCCCCCCCCTTTACACACACACACACACACTTACAAATGCAATTTTTAAAAAAGAAAAATGAAAACACCCCTACTCAATTCTCACTCCCCAGAGTCTAGCCAGACTAGTCTCTTGCACGCAGCTTAGGATAGCTGTGAATATGACCCAAGACAATATTGTAAACCTGACATAGCGTAGTGGGTTTGTTGTTCTTGTTTTGGTTTTTAGTTATTTTTGCGGTGGAGGGGAAACTCAATTGCTGAGTTCTTGAGTGTGGACTCTGCAGATGATCATGCCATTTTTCCATGTCAAAAGGTTGGACAAACTTAGGAAGGGTGGCCTGGTGTTTGGCTCTTCTTACGGCTGATTTCTAAGCCACTATTAGCCAAGATGGAGAATGATTGACCAAAGTAAACATGTCAGGGACATAGCAGGGGAAAGGTCAGTGTGCTCACCCTGCTGTGTGCCTTTGTAGGTGTGAAAAAGCTGTCAGCAGCAGCAGAAGGTCAGCTGACTTTAGCTCTCTTTCTGGAACTGAAAAAAAAAGGACTTTTAGTCAAGTTATCTGCCTGCAGATGTCCTGACCCAATGTGGAGGCCTTCGTTTCCATGCCACGTCCAGGAAACTTCAAATCAGGCTATAGAACAAGTCTTTTAGGTGAAGAGGATAGGCCTTCTGGGGAATTCAAACCAGAAGACTCCCCAAAGGTTAATGTCAGTATCGAGATCTGTAACTTCATTTTGGCTTTCTTTGAACTCAAACATCCCTGCATAGTGCTGAGTTGGGCTAAATATTTCAGTCAGCAGTGCCTTGCAAGAAGATGGCGGTGTTTCGCCTATCGTTGGAAACCCGAGTTCCCTTTTCCTCTGCATCTCTACTCAGAAGCCCCTCAAAGAGGACTTCTGAGCAGACAGGAGTTAGAGGCATTTTCTCCTCTTCCTTCAGACATTTGTCTAGGTTGTGTTCACTTTTGTGATTGGTGTTAAGCTCCATTCTTCCGATCTTGTCTCAGTGTGTTCCGTTGCTTCTGGAATTGTGCTACAGTTTAAGCTATCACCTATAAGAGGAATCCAGTAGCCACTGGTAAGGACTCCCGCTCCCCATTTAATTGAACCAATCTATTCAAAGTCCTCAGATGCACAAGGCCATGGCTAATGGTGCTGGGTGAAGCCAAGCATCCAGGTGGTGGACCTGTCACCAGCAGGATCAAAGACTAAACAGCAGGAGGTAGCTCTGATTCTAAGGCAGTTTGCCTCCCAGAAATTATATATCTAACATCAGATATTGCAAACATTCTACATATTCTATCCAACTTGGTTCCTCTAGAAACCCTGTAAGAACAGATATTCTTTAAGAACATCTTAAAGATGGCAGAACCGGGGTCTGAGATAATTGGTCCAAGGTCTGAGCAGTATTAGGAAGGAGACTTATACTCTAGCCATTCTCACTACTGCTGCTGGGCAAAGCCAGCTCATTTCCATTTTATGGGAGCTGGAATGAGGCTCCAGTCTCGTTAACCTGCAGGAGGCTTCTGAGCAGGAACATTGCACAGCTGGCTGGCTGCTCTATGTCTCCCTACAGATCTTGTTTTGTTCTGTTATTCCTCTTCAAGACAGCCATGAGCCTCATTGCAGCTGGCCAGCATCCTATCATCTCTGTGATCTCTTAGTGCTAATGGACTCATTTCTGGGATCCCCACAACCATGTTTGGCTTTAGAACAGAGGACCCCCCCCATTTCTTTTCTTCCTTCAAAGACCTATTTTTTAGAAAGCAGTTAACCACCAGCCTAAAATTATATAGGCTATCACAGGGCTTTCACAAAAATATGGGTTTTTTTTTCTCCCTTCCAGAATTTTTTCCCCTGCAATTTCTATTTCTCCCTCAGCAGCCCCTAATGCCTAGCAATAATTTGTATTAACATGTTGGTGACTAGAGTTTCATAGTAGCTCATCATCACTGCTGTCTAAGAACACACTAATAGGACAGTGATTGTAAAGTCATGTTACCTGGGAAAGGATGGTGTCTCCATCCAGACAAAGCCATCCATTAATAGATCTCCTCAATCCAATACCTTAGGAAGATACTTGACTTTGCTTATGCAGTAGCTGGTGGGTTTTGAGTGACCTCTGACAAGACCAGTGACATACAGTCTAGAAATAATAGACTGGGGTCAGATTTAAGTCTTGGAACATTAGCAGTATAATTGGTTTAATTGATGCAGTTAATCAGTGAATTTTGTCCTAGTGAAGTTGGGACCTTCATTTTGTCTCTCCTCAATTCCTCTGAGTTCTCTCACATGGGATGAAATTCTCCTTAGCATCTGTCTACATGAGATATTGCAAAGCCCCCTCTGTGGTTCCCATTGGTTTCTTTCTGAGCATTCCCTCCAAGGATGGAGACAGAGTTCTGTTGAGAAAGGTCTAAGGAAACTGTCAAGATGCCTTTCATCCACGGACACTAATTAATGAGAGTGGGCATCCTAACTTTAGTTATGGTTAGCAGCAGTCACCTAAGTATCCCTAGCAACGGAATTGTGAGTTGAAATATGCTTTCAAAGGCTCCTGATACCTAGTACCTGCAAATATGACCATATTTGGCAATGGGGTCTTTGCAATTGTAACTAAATAAAGATGATGTCATTTCAGAATAGACGAGGGCTTAATCAATAAAATTACGGTTCCGTAAGAGTGGGAAAGGGGCTGGAGAGGAGGCTCAGCCAGTGAGGTGCTTAAGTTCAGATCCCTAAGCCAAGTCTGCTAGTGTGCTCCTGTGGCCCTAGTGCAGGAACAAAGTGTTGGGGAACAAAAGCAAGAGGAGTTTTGCTATGGCCAGTTTAACCATAGCAATGGGTCCCGGTTCCGTGGGAGACTCTGTCTCAAAAACATAGTGTAGAATGACTAAGGAGACATTTGACATTAACTTCTGGCCTCTATACCTACATGCACATATCCACTCCCCCCCCCAAAAAAAAAACCCACCCTCAATTACACACATATACCACACATACAAAATAAGAATGTGTGTGTGTGTATGTGGGGAGGGGGGAGGGGGAGGAAGAGGGAAAGATATATAAACTTAGGAAAAACACGTATTGTGTCTGAGGCAGAACTATATCCATAAACCAAGAGATACCAAGGAATCCAGGCAACAACTGGTGTTAAGAGAGGGCATGGAATAGGTCCAAGGCTAGGAGAGAATCCATTTCTATTGTTTTTAAGCCACTCAGATGGGTGCAAGCCATTATAGCTGGTCTAGGATATTCGTGCAGATGGGAGAGAGACACTGGCCCTGGTATACAGACTACAGGATTCCCTAGAAGTAGAAAGCAGGAAATGCCTCCCCTGTTGGCTGTAGAGCAGAGGCATGAGCTATCAGTATCTCCATCGGGCTAGCATGTCCTGCCTTGCGGCCACTCCACCCAAGGGAAAGACCTGGGAGCTAGCCTGCGTTCTGTTGGGGCTGTCACCCTAAGGAGCAGCCTGGGATCACTGAATGGAACTGCACATGGATGGATCAGGTGCTTGGCTGAGTGCCAGGGAAAGAGGAAGCCGCCCAGCTTCATCCCTTTCACAACTCTGCCCAGGGCCAGTTTTCCTAACAGGAGTCAGCACACGTCAGCTCTTTCTTATATGCTGCATAGGAGCTCATTGACCAATGCTTGCTTTGCACAATCCTTCCTAGCTAGGGTTTACTGCTAGGGTTTTTGTTGTTGTTGTGTTCGTTTGTTTGTTTTAATCTGCCTTAAGCTTTGCCTGCCTTCTATGCTTATTACTTGCCAGGAAGATAATTCAGGGAGCCAACTTAGTTACCTTTCATCTGCTAATCCATTGGGTACTCAACTAAGGTTGATAAATAGATTTTTCTTTTCTTTGCAAGCAATGGGGGATGCCATATAGGACATTCCCAAGAATTGGGCACAGATTTATTCTTCTTGGTGCTGGAAATATTATCTAAATCAAACAAACTGCTTTGGCCAAAGTTATGTCTTCCTGGGCCTTCATTTAATAACTGCCCCCCTTAACTCTTATCACAATATCTCCAGGAAATGACCTAGATTCAGAACTTTACACATGATTGGATGAGGTCTCAGTTATACCTGCATGGACTATGTGGTTGGGCTTCTCCACTGACCAATCAGTGTCCTGTCATGTCAGTTTTGATGTTAAGAATTTCTATATCACACCAAACATCCTGCACACAATCTGTCTCAGAATCTGATTTCCAGGCATCCTGACCCATACGCCCTTTCATCTGACAATATTTAGAAGAGAGATATACTAAGCATACTTCTATATACTGACATTGAGTCTGAAACCCATGGAGCAACATGTAGAGAAAAACAAAGTCTCTGTGTAGGCTGGTGGCCGGCTCATTGAAGGCTCATGAGTATCATTCATTTCCCATCAGGCTTTCACTGGATAAGGTAAGAGATGTGGCCATGGAATTTGACTTGGTCCCGGAATGAGTTAAATTGAAAGAGCGTCTTCCTTGTCCCTAATAGGAAGGATGGTCTTCGTAGTGTGCATGAGCTCTCTTCTCACTGTTGCGACAAAATGACCTGGCGATTGACTTAAGGAGGAAGGGATTATTTGGGCTCACATTGTGAGGGTAAACCTCATCATGATGGAGAATGTGTGGTGTCAAGGGTGGCTTTAGCTGTGGCAGCAGGATCATGAGGCAGCTGGTAGTTAGGAAGCAGAGAGCTGGCACTCAGCTGCCTTTTCCTTTTTGTTCAGTCTGGGACCCCAGCCCATGGGATGGTGCCACCCACATCAGGATTGGTCTTCCCTCTTCAGTCAAGCCTCTCTGGAAACACTGTCACAGGCGACTCCATAGGTGTATCTCCATGGGGATTCCAAACCCAGTGGAGAATGAAGATGAGCCACCACAGTCATGTTAATTGACTATGAGCACCTTGGTGCATTGGAAAGGCACTTGGCCTCTGGGGTCTTCCTCACAAAACTTCTAAGTGAGAGAAAAGCCAATCACATCCCAATCAAAGGACATTGTACAAGCCACCTCACCAGTTGTCAATACTACCAAGGCCATCAAGAACAATACGTTTGAGAATGTATCACAGCCAAAAGAACTACAAAGACAGATAACAATTAGTTGCAGTATGATAACCTAAATGAAACCCTGGATAAAAAGTGGTTACTAGGTAGATACAAAGGAAATCCAAGCAACCAAATTTAATTCATAGGAATCATCAATATTGGGTTAATAACTATTCTAAGTGGTAGGGCATGGTGGTGGGTACCTGTAACCCCAGGAGGTTGAAAAGGGAGCATCATGAATTTAAGGCTAGTCTGGACTGCATAGTAAACTCAGTATCAGTGGAGGTTATATAGTGGGATTCTGTTTCACAAACAAGCAATCAGGCTGGCAAGATGGCTCAGCAGGTAAGAGCACTGACTGTTCTTCCTAAGGTCCCGAGTTCAAATCCCAGCAACCACATGGTGACTCACAACCACCCATAATGAGATCTGACACCCTCTTCTGGTGTGTCTGAAGTCAGCTACAATGTACTTATGTATAATAATAAATTTTTGGGCCAGAGCAAGCAGGGACTGAGCAAGCTGGGCCAACCACAACAAGCAGAGGTCCTAAAAATTCAATTCCCAACAACCACATGAAGGCTCACAACCATCTGTACAACTAGAGTGTACTCACATACATAAAATAGACAAATAAATCTTAAAAATCAAGCAATCAATAATAGTATATTATCCCCATCTAAGTTAGTTACAGATAAAAAAAAAAACTAGGAAAAGGATATATGTAAATTCTGTCTTTGGATTTTTGGATAGATAAAATTCATCTACAATAAAAAATATTTAAGGCTGATCCTATGCCACAGCACTCCATACCCAATACTGCCAGAAGAGAGCTGGTGTCCCTGAAGACACACCTATGACCACAGGTAAGACCATGACTTCTGCTCAAATTCCTGGCCCAAGATGGACCTGCCCAGAGCTATCAGGACACAGGAACCAAGGAATAGTCAGGGACAAGATCCTTCTGGTTTCTGTCTGCACCCCAGAACTGACTCTGTGCCACAGTTTTCAATATCCAAATTAATCCTGGAAAGAACTAGTCTCCCAGGAATACTGACACACAGGCTTGCAGGAGGGATAAGCCACAATCAGAGACAGCAAGAGTAGCTAACACCAGAGACAATCAGATGTCGAGAGGCAAGGGCAAGAACATAAACAACAGAAACTAAGGTTCACGAGAACCCAGTTCTCCAACCCTAGTGAGCCCTGGATATCCCAACATACCAGAAAAGCAGGATTCTGATTCAAAATCACATCTCATGATGATGATAGAAGAATTTAAGAAGGATATAAATAACTCCTCTAAAGAAATATAGGAGAACACAGGTAAACAGCTTTAAGCCCAAGAGGAAACACAATATTCCCTTACGGGAAAACACAATCAAACACGTGAAGGAATTGAACAAAACCACCCCGGATCAAAAAAAAAAAAAAATGGAACTAGAACAATCAAGAAATCACAAAGGGAGACAACCATGGTGACAGAAAACCTAGGAAAGAGATCAGAAGACATAGATGCAAGCATCACCAACATGAATACAAGAAATAGAAGAGAGAATCTCAGGTGCAGAAGACACCATAGAAAACATTGACACAACAGTCAAAGAAAATGCAAAAAGCAAAAAGTTCCTAACCCCAAAACATCCAGGAAATGCAGGACACAATGATAAGACCAAGCCTAAGGATAATAGGTATAGAAGAGAGTGAAGATTCCTAACTTAAAAGGCCAGTAGATATATTCAACAAAATTATAGAAGAAAACGTTCCTAACCTAAAGAAAGAGGTGCTCATAAACATACAAGATGCCTACAGAACTCCAATAGGTTGGACCAAAAGAGAAATTCCTCATGTCACATAAAAAGTCAAAACACCAAATTCGCAAAAACAAAGGAAGAATATTAAAAGTAGTAAGGGAAAAGGGTCAGGTAACATATAAAGGCAGACCTATCAGAATTACACCAGACTTCTCACCAGAGACTATGAAAGCTAGAAGATCCTGGGTATATGTCATACAGACCCTAAGAGAACACAAATGCCAGTCCACGTTACTATATCCAGTAAAACTCTCAATTACTATAGATGGAGAAACCAAAACTTCCATGACAAAAACAAATTTACACAATATCTTTCCACAAATCTAGTCCTGCAAAGGATGATAGATGGAAAACGCCAACACAAGGGGAGAAACTATACCCTAGAAAAATCAAGAAAATAATCATCTTCCAATAAACCCAAAGGAAGTTAGCCATACAAACATAAAAACAACATCAAAAATAACAAGAAGCAACAACCACTATTCCTTAATATCTTTTAACATCAATGGACTTAATTCCCCAATAAAAAGACATAGACTAGAAGACTGGATACATAAACAGGACCCAGCATTTTGCTGCATACAGGAAATGTACCTCAGTGCCCAAGACAGACACTACCTCAGAGTAAAGGGCTGGAACAAATTTTTCCATGCAAATGGTCCCAAGAAACAAGCTGGAATAGCCATTCTAATATTGAATAAAATCAACTTTCAACCAACAGTTATCAAAAAAGAAAAGGAAGGATACTTCGTACTCATCAAAGGAAAAATCTACCAAGAAGAGCTCTCAATTCTGAACATCTATGCTTCAAATGCAAGGGCACCCACATTTATAAAAGAAACTTTACTAAAGCACACATTGCACCGCACACAATAATAGTGGGAAACATCAACACCCCACTCTCAGCAATTGACAGATCATGGGAACACAAACTAAACAGAGACACAGTGAAACTAACAGGAGTTATTAATCAAATGGATCTAACAGATATCTATAGAACATTTCATCCTAAAACAAAAGAATATACTTTCTTCTCAGCACCTCATGGTACCTTTTCCAAAACTGACCATATAATTGGTCACAAAACAGGCCTCAACAGATACAAGAAGATTGAAATAATCCCATGCATCCTATCAAATCACCACGGACTAAGACTGGTCTTCAATAGCAACAAAAACAACAGAAAGCCCACATACACATAGAAGCTGAACAATGCCCTACTGAATGATAACTTGGTCAAGAAAGAAAGAAATTAAAGACTTTTTATAATTTAATGAAAATCAAGGCACAATATACCCAAACTTATGGAACACAATTAAAGCAGTGCTAAGAGGAAAACTCATAGCTCTGCGTGCCTTCAAATAAAAACTGGAGAGAGCATACACTAGCAGCTTTATAACATACCTGAAAGCTCTAGAACAAAAAGAACCAAATACACCCAAGAGGAGTTGATGGCAGGAAAAAACAAAAATTAAACGCAGGGCTGAAATCAACCAAGTAGAAACAAAAAGAACTATACAAAGAATCAACAAAACCAGGAGCTGGTTCTTTGAGAAAAATCAACAAGATAGATAAACCCTTAGCCAGACTAACCAGAGGGCACAGAGACAGTACCCAAATTAACAAAGCCAGAAATGAAAAGGGAGACATAACAGAAGCCGAGGAAATTAAAAAAAATCATCAGATCCTACTACAAAAGCCTATATTCAACAAAACTGGAAAAATCTGGATAAAACAGAAAAATTTCTAGACAGATACCAAATACAAAGTGCAGCATCAGTTATAGAGAAACAATAAATTTAGTAAAAATAATAATAATAATAAGACAAGAGTCTTGTGACCTCAGGTTCTTCAAAACAGGGAATTGTTCTTTATTCTTTGAAAGTGCTCTCGTGCTCTTCCCAGGTGTAGCATGTAGGAGAACCACTCATCATTGATTGATCATTATACTTAACAATTAAATGTATAAACTGTCCTTCATATGCCTCTGTAGGAAAGCATGCTTTTGTGAGGTGCACCTTGTCCTTGCTGATTGTATACAGCTAGAACTCAAGAGAGCTTTACTCCTGTAAACTTTCTCAATGGAAAGAATATAAATGTTATGAATAAAGTTGGATATTGCATGAGAAAAAATATTTAAAATTTGAATTTAAAAAGCACAACCAATTTTCTACAAGCATTAGTGGTTCTATCTTGGGCTCAAAACACACACTTGTGTCTTCTCTGGCCTTTTGTTACCAAAGCCCTAAACATATATCAGAGAATAATTATGGCAAGAACACCATGCCTTTGTCTTTGATCTGTGTCGTTAAGTCATTGTTACTTACATACTTGAGGTTTTTCATTCTAGACATGCATCTAACCATCTGTTTATCTAGTTGTCATACATACATATATACAATGGTCCCCAAGTTCCCTGAGTCTAGATACCTCTACAAATCAGCTCTCTAGCTTAGCATCATATGGAGTTTAACCATCCATCTGTCCATCTATCCATTATACATACATACAATGGTCCCCAAGTTCCCTGAGTTTAGATACCTCTACAAATCAGCTCTTTAGATTAGCATCATATGGAATTACCTGAAAATAACTTGTCTATCAAGTCTCACCTAGCTGTCCTGGTGACCCACTATACAGCCATGTGTTTCACCCAAAGTGATGGCACACTTACAACAACCAACTAAGGCATTTAGATGCCTTTAAGAGGTTCTGAAACAGACCATTATAAATAGTTGACAGTAAGAAGTCTCAGGTCTCAGTTACTCTTTGTGCTTTCTGCTTTGAAGGGGCAATGGGATGGGTTCTATACAACCAGTTTCCAGATAGACACTCTATAATTGAATAGCATGCCTATGTACAAAGGTAAGCAGCTAACCCAAAGTAAAGCAGGCAGATGCAAAATGAAGGCAGAGATGCCAGGCTCTCACCTTGCTCTTAGTTACCTCATGGGCCCAAGAGAAGGGACTGTAGTTCTTAGCAAAAGCAGCTTCTAAAGCAGCCTGTCACCCACCATGGGGCAACTGGTATGACATCAGCACTTTAAGAGGGAAACAAAACAGAAGCCACTCCACCTTGTATTAATTCATTCAAGGTGTTCTTCCCCAAGATCATGATTTCTGCCTCCTTGAATGCTCTTGTGTAATTGTTGCCTCCAGAAAATGAATCTCTCAAATGTCACCTTTGCGAGTGACAGCATCCGAGTTGAATTCAGAGATGTGCCACGGTTCCCCTCTCCAGCACAACACAGGAATAAAGTGGTTCTGAGGTCAGGATTTGAATTTTTTTTAAGCTGGGCCGTGGGAGCCAAAGGGCAGCTAGCTCAGGCCTGTCCCCCACCATTACTGGTCAATTGCTTTGACCTATTGACTTTGCAGCTGGCCAGGCGCTCCATTACTGCACAGGCAGCAACAGCATGGCCCAACTGAGCAAATGTTGACTTGACCTATTGGTCTCCTAATGCTGTTATAAAGTCCACTCCATTGGAATGTTTATTCATCACCCTTCAAAAGCGTTTGTACAACGTTAGAGTAGTGCCACTCCATGGGACTCAGTACATGTTGGGAGTAAGGAAAGCACATTTTATTTTTAGGAAAGGCTGCTGCCCCAATCCTGCCATTGTTTCCTGTTACATATTTAAGGTATTGGTCTGCCCATTCATTTTGTTGTGAAGTAATATTTACCTTAAATAATAAAGGCATATATTAATTGTGTCTGCCTAATAGTTGCTTTATTTTTTTTTTTTCTATTTCAAAGTGCTTGCTTTTAAAATGAAGGTTCTCTGGGCCTACTCTTGTTCTATTCATCTCTCTTCCCTAGAGCCTTCATAAAATTTTTGATGACATATACACGTACTTCAAACATTAAAAAAAAATCAGGGTTTCTCTGTGTAGCCCTGGCTGTCCTGGAACTTACTCTATAGACCAGGCTGACCTCAAACTCAGAAATCCACCTGCCTCTGCCTCCCAAGTGCTGGGATTAAAGGTGTGTACCACCACTGCCCAGCCCAAACTTTAAAAATTCTTAAAGCTTTAAAGTCTAAAATGAAGCATGCTAACATGTTAGATATGTCATTTGATCCATTTGTTTGTTTGTTTGTTTGTTTAAAAAAATGAAGTTAAGCCCTGGTTTCAACCCTCAATTCTGAAAAATAATAAGATAAAGGGCCAGGGGTATAGTTCAGTAGTAGAGAGCTTGTTTTAGCATCTGTGAAATCTTGCATTTGATTTATAGCAGCATGGAGAAAGGAGGGGAAGAAAGGGGGGGGTGAGAGAGGGAAATGAAGAAGAGGAGAAGGAGGAAAAGCATAAGAAAGGAAGGAACAGGAGGGAGGAGGAGGAGGGAGGAGAAAGGAAGCAGGGGTGGAGGAGGGGTGGTTTCCATTGCCATCCGAACAACTGTAATAATGTGAACAACTGGTAGCCTGCCCTTCCCAGCATCTCTACTGTGTGCCTGACCGTGCCTGCTGGCTGCTTACTATAGTTGATAGTATTGTAATAGTAAGTCAGATTGTCACATAACTTTCCACTCAGTTTTAATTTGGAGAAAGCACTCACTGTAGACAAAAGGACAGTGACATTGTATTTGCATAAACCTTGTATATCCTCTACTTCCTAGCGACTATCTCAGCAAACTCAGCTGGTGGCTATCTTTTTGCCAGTACTTGCTAGTGTGTCTTTGAAAAGACACTGTGGTCAGGCGGTGGTGGAGCACACCTTTAATCCCAGCATTTGGGAGGCAGAGGCAGGCGGATTTCTGAGTTCAAGACCAGCCTGGTCTACAAAGTGAGTTCCAGGACAGCCAGGGCTATACAGAGAAACCCTGTCTTGAAAACAAACAAACAAACAAACAAACAACCAAAAAGAAGAAAAGCAGCTGTGTTCTGAGAAGTGATTATGTTTGTGAGAGACTGGTTGTTTGAGCTCTCTGGACCCATGTATAAAATGGAGTAGTATTTGGCTGAAAAGAGAAGGACATAAAATTTGCAGAGAAACTGATGGGCTTAGAATGGAAAATATTAAGTGAGGTAGCCCAAACTCAGAAGCCAAAACAAATACGACCTGCGTTTTCTTTCTTCGTGTGCAGATTCTAGCCTGTATTGTATACATGTAAACAGTTGTATGTGTGGTCATTAACCATGTCTTTGGTTTTCAGCATTCTGATGGATGTGTCCGATCTCCATGCATCTTTACCATCGTTGCCATCCAGTCTTAGGTGAAAGGAAAGGGGAACGAAAAAGCACAGAAATCATTACAGGAACACATATGGAGTTGGAATTTTCTAAAGAGACTTACACTTCTAACTTGATTAAAGTAATATTATCCAGTTGGTAGATGACTTATAATTCTTTCTAAAATAAAGAGAAAACGTACTATGTTAACTTTCATTTTTTTTCTTTTTTTCTTTTTTTTCTTTTACTTCCCCTCTCTCTTTCTACCATTCACATAATACTCCCAGGCCATGCTGGTTTTTTTTTTTTTTTTTTTGATGGAAAAACTATGGATCTAAAAGAGCACAGGTGCTGCCTTGTCCTTAACCACTTCCTAATAATCAAAGTAGCATAGTTAACAGGCATGCCTGTGCAGAAAACAACCTATAGCGGAGTTCCCAGTTCCTTCCCATACTAGCTGGGTGACAAAGGGTGATGACCTGAAGCTCTGAGCCTCAGCCTCTTAGGTATATGATGGGGATAATCGTACACTCCTCACAGGATCTTTAGGTGAGCAGATTAAACAATCTATTGGTGGCCACAGTTGTTGCATCAATAGGAGACTGTCAAGCTAGTCCTGGGACAGTCACCATGTTATCTTGTCCTTTCCTATATAATGAAGTTTTAACCCAAGTCATGAGAGGTTTATGAGTTTGAGTTTTATTTGTATAACCTACAGTCCTAGCCTCCATCGTAATCTCTAGATTTCAGGGAGCATGGCAAAGATAAGAGACAGCACATTAAAGACAGATGGGGGGGTACTATGAACTTAATCATGCCCTGTTGTCTTACAGCAAAGAGTTTACAGCCTTTGTCATTTGTTCCTTCTGAACATTATGCTATTTGCAGTTTATGTATTTATTAGACACTTATTCAATAAACTTCCCTCCACCCTGCTGCTATGACTAGCAATGAGAAACACAGAAATCATCTGTTCCAGTCCAGTCAGGACAGGCTTCGTGAAGGAGGAAGAGATTGAACTGAGGTCCAGAATTGACGGGGATGTCACCTTATTTGGAAGTGGTCCACGTCAACCCAGGGTGGTTACAGAATGTCAGAGGGAAGGTTCTGGCTACACACAAGGTGCTGACATGTTGAAAAACAGCTCTCAATGATCTCAGACACTGGTCTTCTGGTAGTCCATCTCCTCATCCCACAGACTTCTATTTGGTCTGCTGAGGACTATTGTTTCAGGAGAGATTCTGAAAGAGATTTCCTTACAAATCTCATTGAAACACAGGAGTAAATGGGATGAGGAGTTTTTCCTGCCCTCTCTGAGAGGCCCATACTGGGAGAAGGCAAGGAAGATGAGAGGGGAAGGGATGAGGATTCCCACACATCAAAGAGAATGTGTGGGGACCACTGAGAAAGATGGAGACTCAAGGCCGACTCCAGTCTCACATCACTTGGAGCCTGTGGAATCTGGCTCAGGCAAGGGAATCTCGGAAGAGCACTCTTCTTGTTTACAAGAGTCTTTGAAAGATGATAGCTGCGTTGGTGTGGTATGATGAGAAGGCTTCTTCCACTGTGCTGATTATTTTCGTTGACATCACCATGGGTGCCCAGCTAACTCCCCCCACCTGCCTTTTATTCAATCTGTGGCCAGAGCTCAGGGGATACTGTGGACCACCTCCAGGGGGTTCTTCCCTTTTCAATCCCCTCTGGATATACCTTAAGACACACCCAGAAGGAGACTGTATCTTAGGAAGAAGGAGAAAAACAAGGAAAAACTCCTAGTGGGTTGAAGAGCTGCGTGTAATAAATGGAGCTGTTTATTTTTCTGAGAAAACTTGGGTGACTTTCTGACTTCTTAGTTGGAAAGCCTTTCTGTGACTCAATATAGTAAAAGATCAATAACCCTGTCTAAGGCTACATGAACACCATTTTCAGTGGCAAAATATGCCACAAGCAACATCAGGAGACAAATGACCAACTGGGAGAAATGTTTGCAACTTCTAGCAGGGAGGGCTTGAACTCTCTCCCAGTTAGGTAACACACGCTGAAAATAAATCAACAAGCCTGATAGGAGACGGGCAAATTGCACACAGACAAAAATAATTCACTGGGGGTAAGGAACTAGCTTTTAAGCAAAATTTTTTTAAAAATTCAACTAGACTTACAGTAAGAAGACTTCTGATTAAAAAATATTCTGATCTATTTTTCATTTACAGACCGGAAAACAATTAGAAGTTGAACCAGCCATACATTCTGTTTGCATAGATATTTCACATAATGGCCCCACAGAGATGGAGTCATATAATCTCAATGCATCTATGATAGTTTGAATACAAAATATCCTCTATATATCATGTTTTTGACATGGTCCTGAGTTAGTGCTGTTTCGGGAATCTATGGAGCCTTTTATCAGGTGGAGTCTTGCTGGAGGAAATACGTCATTGAGGCAGGACTTTGAGAGATTTTTAGCCTTGCCTCCTTTCCTGCTCCCCCTCACCACACCTCCTTGCAGCACCACCCACTCCACTCTGCTTGTGTAGATGACATGTGATCCCTGCTTCCTGTTCCTGCCTCTGTGCCATCCCTCCCCCCTCCCCCATCATTGATGGACTCTGTCCCTCTGGAGCCATAAGTCAAAACAAAGTCTTTCTTTCATAGCTCACCTCTGGTCGCTGTGTTTTATCACCGCAACGGAAAAGTGAATTCATATATCTAACCTACAAAGAAGCAAAACATTGCTTCTTTGCCAGGAGTGACTTAAAGATGGGTGCTTGGCTCTTTCACACAGTCAGCATATTTAGCTCTACACACACACACACACACCTGCAAACACTGGGTGAGACTACCCACAAGGGCAGTGTGTTAAGCAGTGCAATGTCCCAGAAACATTTGCCTGGGGAACCGAATGTAAACCCAGTCAACTCTGACCTATATATCTTCTTGCTTCCTCTTCCCCTGAGTTTCCCTTCCTTTGTGGGAGTCATCAGAAACTACTGGGAAGGAGTTTAGATTCCTGGCTTGCTCTCTTGTGTTTAATTTAGTTTTTGGTTTTGACTAAGAACAATGGCTCTCAGTCTGCAACAGGGAAAGAAACTTGCTTGGAAATTTGCCCTGCAGGAGATTCAAGTCTTGGAGCTCACAGGGGATGTAACTCGGACCAAGATCCTCATGCGCCGATTTTGTCTTAGAGAAAGGCAGCGTGACAGAGTCACTTGGCCTGTGAGGGATGCATACACTTGACTGAAGTGTGGTGAGGGATGCATACAGTTAAGAGGCTGTCCTCTGGTCTTGGTTTCAAAGTCATTTCCAGGCTGATAATCAACTTATAGATCTATTTAACTTATTAAGACAAAATGAAACAAGAAACCAAATTAATCCCCGCCTCCAAATCTGGACATGACTATGAAATGCTTAAGTAAATCTCTCCTTAAGCCAGGCCATTTCTCCCCCTCCCCCCCCCCCCCTTTACACACTCACTCATTTACACCACCAATTCTCACACGGTCAGCACACATTACACTAACCTGTGTTCCAGTCACAGAGAAAAAGGGAAGAATGTCTGTAGCAGCCTTCATGCTTGAAAAACAAGTCAGAAAAGCTCTAAGTCTCAGGGTTGTGCAGAACCTCAGAGGTCATCTTATGTCAGCCCTCAGGCTGTGGACCTAGGAAGCATAGCCCAGAGTATCCCTCCCCCGAACCACAGTCAGCTACTTCATAGCAGAGCCGAGGAGAAGCTCCGGTCCTGCTTCACCAAGTCCAGCACCATTTCCATCACAGACTGCTACTTGTAGATCAGTTCTGCAACGTGTGGATGAGCAAGAAGGCTGGAAAACATGTGCTACCCAGATAAGTAAGCTGATGACTTAATTTTCCTATTTAAGATGCTGGAAGAAAAGCATTCTTCGAGGACAGGTGCTAAGTGGGTGAAGAAAATGTATTTAATTAATCATTTTGTGATTCACTCGCAAATATGGGCTTCTTGGGATAATATCCCCTAAGATTTTGAAGGAAGACTGGAGCATGCTCCTCTGTGCTAATAATGCAAGATGAGTAACTTTACTGTCTTACATATTGGTCTCCTCTTCAAAATATGTCTCTGAATTAAAAGGCCTTGCTGTTGTAGCTGAACTTGGATTCACTTGGTCTCTATGGCAACTGTGAGCGAATCCCCACAAGTCACAAGAAAAGGGCACTTGACATCTTGAAGCACAAGAGACAGGCCCATTAAATCAGATCCATTCCTATCGAGGCTGCAAGGTAGAATAAGGAGGGAAGTCACCATCAAACACACGTTCCAGAACCATAAGACAAAACCTCTCTGCTTGGCCTGATTCTTTGTGCTGCTGTGGAGGTCAAGAGCCATTCATAAATACTGTTGTCTACAAGTGACAACCCTCCACACTCCTTGACACTCTTCTTGCTATGCTCACCCCACACCCGTGCAGAGGATGCATCAGGCACTAATCTTGCGGTGCTCTGCAGATGATGCAAATGAGCAGTGGCTTAAACGTTTTGTGTAAAATGTCCAGGGGAAGGCAGCCTGGTACATCCATGGAAGCTCACCAGAGACTCGAAGGAAACAGGATTCCTTCCAATAAAGTACTCCACCATCTTTAGGGGATGGCTTTTTGCCATCAAAGCCCCATTCCATGTAACAGAAAGAATGATGCAGAGGGACTTACAGCTCTTTCAAGGAAGCTGCTGCACAGCATTTGTGCTAATAATCATTGAGCAGTACACTACCACCACCACCACCACCACCGTCATCATTTCTAGGACCTGATCCCAAAGTCTCCTGTATGTTAGGGTAAGCCTTCTAAACCTCTGAGCCTCACTGACTCAGCCAGTGAGCCAGCCTAGACCATCATCTAATGACTTGGTGATACTTGATGGTAGGAAAGGTAGGGAAATATAGTCCTTATGCCTGATGGCTGTGTGCTCTTTCCTATAATCTTCACACTCTGAAGGCTGAGACAAGAGGATTCTGAGTTTGGGGCTAGCCTGTGCTACAAAAAGTAGAAGTTTTCTTGTGAAATTTGAAGAGGGGTGTTTTTGTGGTCCACAGTCCCTGGAGTGTATGCAATCTTGCTCTTTGGGGAAGCTGAAGTTAACTTTTAATGACTCTCAGACCAGGCTATCATTTGATTTTTGCCTCCTAGCCTACTGGCTGAAATGAAATATTTCCTTATAACAATGGACCAGTGATCCTGAGGCTATATTGCATTAGTGCATTGGTGGAAAGAGAAACTTCATGCCGAGGCAGCTGTATAATGACATCAGCCAAAGGGACCTGGAGACTCAGGCATCAGGAGTATGTATGAGCTGGGACCTATGGAAAGATGTCCCCAGATAGATGCAGTCTCCTGTATCTCAGCATGCAGCAGAGCCAGATGGAGCAGAAGCAGATACGGCATGAAGCAGAAGAACTCCCCCTCCCCCATAACTTTGGCCATACCTTACCTGCCGAAGCCACTGGGTATTAGCTTCCATGCCAGCTGCAGGCAAAGGTACTGAGGAAGCGTGAGTCAGCATCTGAAGGCCCACAGTGAGCCCAAAGCCTTATCATATTCGTGGCAAGTTGAACACAGGGAGGTCACCCCTTCTACCCACACTTTTTTTTATAGGCCTGCTAATCTCACACTAAGATTAGAGATGGTCAGATGGTTGTATTTTTCAGGCAGTCTAGGCTTAAGGGAAGGAAAACTGTGCAAGAATGACTTTAGATCAGAATATCCCTTTTAGCTTCGGAGGTTCAGAAAAGACTTTTGAACTCTGTGCGGACACAATGGGTTGTCAGAATGGGCTTCTGTGCCTTGGTGCCTGGCTTTGGGGCATTAAGAATAAATGGTTCTGCATTAAGCACAGATTTGAAGGAAGTGCTTCGTTGTAAGGTTAGGAATCAATGTGTCTGGTGCTTAGATCTGTCTGAAGACAGATCCGAGAGCAGCCAGTAGAGGTGGTGACAGTGGGGTGGCCCTGCTGCCTTGGGCTCAGTGTCGATGAGAGGCAGGGTGCCATGATTTTGAAGTTGAGGGCCCTGAGTGGCATCAGGGACTCTGTTTCCTGATCTGCTGTGACCTGGGAGGGGAAAGGAGATCTGACAGTCTGCGATGCTTAGAGAGGTAGACCTCAGATGGGTTTGCATAAGCTCCCTGGAGCCCACCAGTAGAGCTGAAGGATACCAGGATGTGTCACCCCATAACATGCCGCCCTGGAAAAATGATTCCGTTTTGCTGAAGGCAACTGAGGACCAGAAGTGAAGAGAAGGTGTCCTTGAACCAGAGGCAGGGGGGAGGGCGCATGATTGGGATAGCACACAGAAGAGCTACATAAGCTAGCCTTACTGAAGCAAATTTTTGTCTTTCACCTGCCTCACCCCACCCCATGTCCAGTTTATTTGCCAAAAGTGAGTCCTGTTAACGAAAACACAGAGAACGTTACCAACCTGGTGGCCTTGAATTCATTCATGGCAGGAGGAATTTGAAATTTCTATAAACTACATATCAACTTATCAAAAATGTCAACAAAGGTATTGGACTTTCTATGAATG
This sequence comes from Mus musculus, assembly GCF_000001635.26. NCBI lineage: Eukaryota > Metazoa > Chordata > Mammalia > Rodentia > Muridae > Mus > Mus musculus. The sequence continues at coordinate 45,270,502 of NC_000079.6, forward strand.
CATCCATAAGAGAGATGCCTAGGAGGTCTTATGAGTAGAGAGAATTACTTCTTGTAAATATGAATAATCTTTTATTGACAGTGGACCACACTGATCACATAATGTTTAATCTGGTCTTATTAATATTTGCACATGAACAACCGCACAGAAACCTTTGTTAGATAAGGATCTTCCAAGAAAGAAATAATGGGCTAATCATGGTCTCTCCGGAGAAGTGATGTCTTCCTTGCATCCCTTTCCCAATCATCCCCAAACTTACTGGTTGTCTCCCATGCAGGTTCTATTCTTCCTGGAGCTTCTAGGAGTCCCTACAGTGTGATTCTGTTTGTCCTTTACCATATCTTGAGAAAGCTTGGATGCCAGTCCAGTAGGACAGTTGTGGACACAGTGTGGGAAGATAGTCTTACTGACCAGGTGCTGGTTCCTCATGTTCGCACTTGTGTGGCATTCTCTAGCCACACAGTGAGTGAACATTTTTACCTGGTCTTCCATGAGCTGAGGACTCTGCCCTTGGTCTTAGTTGGGAATGACTCTCCCCACTCACTGACTGTGAAATTCAGGCCCATAACTTCTGTCTTCTCAAAGCATAAAATTGGAACATTCATACTTCTGCCCTGAATTGTCATAAGAATTGATATAAATCTTGTCACCTGGTATACAGTAGATACTTCTTAGTGGTTTTTAAAATTTATTATTCTTTGTTTATTTGGGCACACATAGGGAGGTCAGAGAATTGCTTGCAGAAATGAGTTTTCTCCTTCCTCTATGTGAATCTCAGAGAATAGCACCAGAAACCTTTATCTGTTGAGACTTCATGCAACTTTCATTATTCTTTCTTTATCCCTTCTTTGGTACTTCTTCTGGAATGAAGTACCCTTGAGAGCTCCTCTACTCCTAGCTCCTATTGGGATCTTCTAATAGAATTTTCTGAAGGTCAGCTATAACCAGTGCTGCCGTAGGTCACCCGCAAACTCCTATATCCATCCACTGATCTTTATTTTTAAGCAGTTTGAACATTTGACCTCTCTTTGGGAGGAATATTGGGAGGACTTGATTATCTCAAAGGGAAAAAAAAATGATCTGTCAGCCAGATAAGTGTGTCTAAGTTATAGGAAATTGAATTGACACACAAGAGCCCATTGTTTCTATGGTAGGAATTGAATTATGTTAGAGAAAGATCAGAGAGCTGTTGCTGACTTCCCAGAGGATGCTAAAATTAGATAAGATGCTGCAGTTTTGTTATATGGCACGGGGGTAAGGAGACTTTAAAGAAAGCATCTAGCTGGGGCCCATTCAAAGTCAATCAAGGTTTACTTAAGCAAAGGACAACTAAATGTAATGAGTTCACTGAAAGGCAGAGGAAAAATAATCAAAATCATTTTCTATAGTGGCTATTAAAGTGAAAGACACGGGGCAGAAAATGCCATTCAACAAATACAGCAAAAAAATAAAAGCAGAGGCTGTAAAATGTTGATTATCTTGGAGCCCTTTAGAAAGGAGTTAACAGTTGACTTTATCTTTTCAAGCAAAGATCTTTTAAAAAGGATTTTAAGTGGATGGTTTCTAGAAAGATTACATTCTTTTACAAGTTCTCAGAGTATGAATAATAGAATCTAACCCTTTTCTGACTTGGAGTGCCAGTGAAATTATATTACTGTTAGTTATTGTAGACTCTTTTGTTGATATATGATGCCCTCAATATCTGATTAGGTGCTTGATGCTAACTGGCTTTAAAGTGTTCCCAGACTTCTGTGGGTATCAGTTTTCTCTCTCTGCCTGGGTGTTGCTTCTGATAGCTGGCCATCTCTAGTGTCCTTCATCACTTGCAGTGATTGCTAAGTTCAAACCAAATTTGTACAAAGCTACTTGTAGATTGTTACATACAATTTGAATGTTAACTTTGCCTCACGGGCTTACACATTTGATCAATTGGTTCCCAGATAATGGCACTGTTACAGGTGGCTGTGGGACCTTTGAACATGTGTCTTGGCTAGCACAAGTGGGCCTCAGGGGGTGATACCCACTCCTGGTTTCAGTCTGAGCTCTGATTCTTGTCTAGCACTACAGTGTGACTAGCTACCTCATGGTCTCATCGCCATGGATAGGAGCCAGTCCTGGTGGCGTGGTGTGAGCTGAGATCAACACTCCCTTCACTGAGTTGCTTCTGTCACACATTTTGTCACAACAATAAGAAAAGGTACAGATATATAAACTAAATTCTGAATGAACATTTGAGGGTTTAGGTGGAATAAATATGAGACTTCATCTTTTTTTTTAAGATATTTCAATTATTCTATCATCTTTTATTCTGAACTATGCCTAAATTAGAAAGAGTACTCCAAATATAACCTGTAGAATGAATATATACTAGAAGGGAAGATTCATTAGATTGGTTTGGGCTAGAAGGGCTGGGTAGTGTCTCATACTGAAGAGCCTGAGAGCCAGGTAGCTTCTCAGTCTACGAGGCTAGGTATCAGCAGTCCCTGCATGACACTACTAGCTTGGAGGATTCCTGAAGAACTTCTGGTCTTTAGCTCACGTAGGAGACCTGCAGAAGCTGGACTCTGAAGTCAGCAAAGAAATGCAGCAGCAGCAGCAGAGTAGTTGAACTTGCCAGCAAGACCGAAGGCAAGCACTCGAAAAGCCAAGCTTCCTCCTTTAACCTCTTTTAACCTGCCTGACATCAGAAGGTACTGCCCATGTTTAGGTACTGCCCATGTTTAGGTTGGTCCTTCCCACTCCAGGTAACTCAATAGGGCATATCTCTCACAGGTGTGTTCAGTAGCTTGCCTCTTATTGACTCCAGGTCAAGTTGACTACTGAGATTGACCACCCCCACGCTTTAGTATCAAACAATGCCTCACATGAGAATGCTTTCCATAAATTATAATTGATATTCAAGTATGAAGAAATGTGGTATTTTCAGGGATGGTCATCTTCAGCTGGCGCAGCCCTCCACACTCTGGTTATCTTTATTACTGGGTGAACTTAGGGAGATGGCGCTTGATACTGATGAAGATGCTGAACCTGGAACCTAGATCTTATGCTAAGGAGTCACAGTTGCCTAATGACTATGTTTTGCAGGAGGTATAGTAGGTCAGCTTGGCTGCTCAGCTGTCTCAGACGCCAGGCTCACTTGATAGGTTGAAGTATATATCCACGCAAAACTATATAACCTTCCTGGAGACCATTGGGGCTTGGGATACCTGACCCTCAGGCCAGTCTCCTGCCATAAGCAGCCTATGTGCTTTATTCCAGTCTGCTCTCCAAGTCCTGTTTCTATGTGTCACTGTGCAATAAAGAATGCTAACTAGCCCTGTGTTGGGTGACACACTGAGTCATAAAGCCATGCTTATGGCTGTAGGCAGCTCATGCTCCCTTCAGCTGTCATTGCGTGACATGCTTAGCTGAGAGTTCCATATGACTGGGTGACAAGAAAGTTTGCTCTCCTGGGGCCACTAACCAAGGATCTAGCTCCTTGGTTCTAATATGAGAAACATTTTAGAAGGTTCAATTTATGAGTTCAAGTTGTGTCACATATCTGTAAATTCAGTATTCTGGAGTAGAGGCAGAAATAGGAGGAACGTGAAGTTCAAGGCTAGCCTGGGCTACATGATAAAACCCTGTTTTGTTTTGTTTTGTTGTTTTTGTCATTGTTGTTTTGAATATTTTGGTTTGGTTGGTTGTTTTTTATATATTCATTCAACGGTTCATCATGGAGCACAGACACTGGGATAAACTCTGAGACACCAGAATGAACAATGTGAGCAACCTGCTCCAGTGAACTGTGAAGGTACAGAGGTCATCACAGCACAAGGCTACGATGCAAGCACCACTTAGTTCTGACCTTCAAAGTGGAAAAACCTGTCTAATCCTTGATCTCTAGTTCCAAACAGGACACTAATACAACCTGGCCGAGGCCTCAGGCGCTCTCATCACTTCCTGGAGGGTGTGTGGGGGAGGGGAGAGCTCTTGTATCATCATCATTAGAGCTCACTCACTGGACATTCCCCCATGTCCTTTTGGCAACCTTCAGTGTGGGGCTCTTGAGCTGCTGCGGCAGCTTACATTTACCCACAGAGCTGGAGGGCAGACTTGTGGACGGTGGCTGTCATCCCAACACTTTAGATAAGAGGATAGACACAGAGCACAGTTGTTGTGTCTCTCTGAGCCAAAACATGTGCTTAGCAGCATTGTTTGCCTTCTACCAGGACAGTGTGCCTCCACAGAAGACTTTCCTCTCTGAAGGAAACCGAGACTATTGTTCAGAAAGTTCAAGAACAGGAAAGATGGAGTTTTAATGTCTTTTCCCTCCGTGGGTTGTGAAACGACTAACTTCTGACCTACAGGAACAGAAGGAAGTTAAGCAGGTAAACAAAGCCATGTCTAAGGAGGCATTATGATTGCCTTGTTTTGAAAATACAAGAACATTCTGAGCTTCCAGAGGAAATGCTTGTGTACGCACAATTTGAAGATTGCCGTTTCCTTCTTGGACGAAATGATTGGAAACTTCATTCCAGAGAAACTTGAACTAGCTTTGTCTCCCCAATACCTGTCATCTTCAGAGTTAGTTGACTGGGGTTCAACTTCCTATCCAGAGAGAACTACAACTAATGCTGGCACATTTGTCAGGAACTGTAACAGATATCTCGATATCTTATTAAGCCAAAATAGAGTGTGATTATTGTGAGTCAAATGTTATGCTCCTTGTGTCTTTCTCACACACATATTTTATTGCATGTTAAAAGATTTGATAGATACAAAAGGAAGACAAACAAGTTATTTCCTAGTACGGAATCTGGCATCGTGGGTTGTCCTGGTAATTATCTGAATGGAATGTCTGTTTTTGAAAACATGCCTATTACTCCTCTGAGCAGGCATACTGAGAGTCCGCATGACCCTAGAGTGGAAAGCAGGTTTGTCTCTGTTCAGATCTTGCTTCCTGGGGCCCAGTATCGAGCCAGCAGTGAACTCAGGTCTCCCCGTGCTGAACAGAGGGTTAATTAGCCTTGAGGCAGTTTTACAAGATGAAGATGTTTCCTCACTGTGAGAAGAGTGTCATAGTCTTGCCAGGAGAATTTTGGTGCCCGGGATATCAAAGTAGAGGCCTTCTTGGATCAATGAACATGCCATCCATTCAAGGGTCCAGGGAAAGCTCAAAGATGAGAAGGCAGCTGCAGTATCCTGCCTTTTGTCTGCCAGGATAGCCAGCTTCATGCACAGTGACCGCCCCCCCCCCCATGTCTGTCCTTTGAAGATCTTGCCTTGTCATTTACTTCAGTACTTTCTCACCTGTTGTAACCTCTGCCTGGAATTTCCTCTGCCTTGCCTTGCCTTGCCTTGCCTTGCCTTGCCTTGCCTTGCCTTGCCTTGCCTTGCCTTGCCTTGCCTTGCCTTGCCTTGCCTTGCCTTGCCTTGCCTTGCCTTGCTGCCTCCTCCTCCTCCTCCTTCTTCTTTAAAAAAAAAAAACCCATAATTATTTGGTTTATTTCTTTATATGTCAGCATGGGGTAGGGTGTGCATGTGAAGGGCAGAGGGCAGTTTCTGGCAGTCTGTCCTTTCCTCCTTCCATGTGGGGTTCAGGCAATATCTCAGGCCAGCAAGCTTCTGGACCCACTGAGCCATTTTCCAGCCCACCAGCTTTCGTTCAGCCTGCTCATTCTCATATTTTCTCTGTCTAATCCATGACAGACTCCTCCTGGTCCCAGCATGTATTCTAATCCTGTGTGTTTACTCTCCTACTATTCTCCAACTCCATTGCCTACGTGCTATGTTCAATGACAGCAGGGAGAGTCTGTGTCCCTCTTGGCCTGCATGGTTTTCTACTTGGCACATGGTCACAGCTCATTGGATATATGTTGAATAATATGACTGAGTCATGAGTGGATTAACACTAAAATTATTCGTGTTGCCTGTCTTAGTTGCTTTGCTATTGCTATGACAAAACACCATGACCAAGGCAACTTGTAGAAGAAAGCATTACCGTTTCAGAGGGTGAGTCTATGGCCATCGTGGAAGAGCATGGTGGCAAGGCAGGCAGGCATAGCCCTGGGGCAGTGTCTGAGATCTTACAGATTGATCTGTATGTAGGAGGGAGGGAGGGATAGGGAGAAGGATAGATATGGGGGAATAGAGGGAGATGGAGAGAAAGACTGGGCCTGGCATGGGTGTTCAAAACCTTCAAGCCTACTCCTAGTGATACCCCTCCTTCAACATGGCTACTCCTTCTAATCCTTCCCAAACAGTTCCAGAAAATAGGGGAAAAAAACCATTCAAACACATGAGCCTATGGGCACCATTCTCATTCAAACCCACTAAGTTAAGAAAATGAGGTAGTATATAATTATATATGGTCCTTAGTACTTAGTTTCTCAGAAGTATGTCCTCTGAGAATGCCAGATGTGGTGAGCAAGTATAGAAATGAGTTAGGACATAAGCTGCAACATAAAAACCAGGTATGTGTATGGGGGACATACCTGTAATGCCTGCCATCACTGGCAAAAACAGGAGGGTTTTAAGTTTGAGGCCAACCAGCTTGGGCTACGTAGAAGACTCAATCTCAAAAGATAAATGAATCAGTAAGTAAGTAAATAAATAAAAAGCAGAAGAAACACTATGGCGATAGTACATTTACCTTTGAAACGGGATAAAGAAGTGGGCCTTCAGTCATCTTTAAGTCTTAAAAATATTTCATCTAATAAAATCTTGTCACTCTTCAGTTGTTCCCCAAGTCAGTCTTATCGAGAGAAAATAGAAATGTCCACCCACATTCCTGATGGCCTCATGTTTCCCATAAAATTAAGGCTGGAGAGACTGAGAGTGGATGTGGGGAGAAGGTATTTAAAGTTTCTTTAAAAAATTGTTTTTGGGGGTGGGGAACATTCCTGTCCCCAGCCACAGACTTCTGAGTCTCTAGCGATGTGCAGCAGCTTCCAGGAAATGAAGCCATGACAGATAATTCTGACTTGGATGGGGTCAGGGTGTTGGCTTCAGAGCTGCCATTGGGCTGATGAAATTTTGCCAGACCACAGAAGAATCTGGAAGAGGGGAAATGGCATGAGCCTGGAAGAAAATCCCCCTGGGATTGTGAAGTTGAGTAGAAGAAAGGGGTGCGGGCTACACTGTTCTTGGAGCTTCCTTTCTTGGACACCCCCCCCCCAAGTTGTAGCTAGCCTTTGGAATTCTCCAGAGCTTGAAGGTAAGAGGTGTGAGTAAGAAGTGGCCTCAACTGTGCAGAGAGGAAAATGCTGGTGATGTGGAAGGTTCTTGTCTCCACCTAGATAAGGTGGCATATGACTCTCTGCTACCACACCTGCCTTCTTTGAATGTTGGAGTTCCCCAACTCACTGACATTATTCATCTCCAAATTGCTGATGGTCTCTGCCCCCAGGACCTACGTATCACTTGAGAGGTACCATTTGTGCAGATATGGACCAGAGAGAGCACACTTCCTTTTGAAGGTCAGGAAAACACAAGAAACCTGGCTCCGACGACGTGTGAGCTGGCTCAGAAGGAATTGTGGGAGTGGCTAGAGACACAGAGGGAAGAAGATGAATAGGAGCCTGTTGCCTTGGCTGTGGAGAGAGGAAATAAGGGGGTGATTGGGAATGAGTGGAGTGAAAAATGTTCTCACAAGAAAGCAGAGTTGCAAACCAAGGCGGGGCCCAAAAATAGACAGTAAGAAAACACCATTGCCAAAGACTGGCTCTATCTTCCTTCAAGCAGGGCAAGGAGGGGCATGTTAAGTCTGAAATGCCCTGTCAGTTCATGTTTTGAGTATTTACTCTGTGGCTGCTTGGGAGGCTTTGGAACTCTTAGGACTGGGCGCAACACTCGGGGTGCACCTTTAAAAAGTAAACTCAATCTTTGGTTCTGGTTCCACCTGATGTGAGGAGCCTCCTTCCCAAGTACCTGCCACCATGAACTGAGCTGGGTCATGATAGTATTGTCAGGGAAGGAGATATGAAGAGGAAGCTGGATTAAAATTCTCTGAAACAGCCGAAATAAACCTATTAAGTTGCTTCTGTCAGGTACTTTGGTCATAGCAATATGAAAGACTTAACGAAAATGATTTCTTATGGTTTCACTCATTCTCCTACTCATATTTCCCTCCTTCCTTCTCCTTCCCTCCCCCCCCCACTACTCCCTCTCTTTCTCTCTCTTTTTCCTGTCTTCCTTCCCACCCCCCTCTGTGTGTGTAGTCATACATAGAACATAACTATAAATGAGAAGAACAAAATCCATCCCCCAGTTAACAGGTGACATAGTAAGCAAGGACCAGATAGTACGATTATAAGCCATGATACTGGCAACGGAGAAAAGGAGAAACTGGCATGAGTCTTGAGGGCTCCAGAGAAAGAAGAGCAAGGACCAACACCCTAAGGGAGAAAGCTTATGGATATATTGTGGATCCCACATCGTCTTCCTCCTGTCCCTTCCTCCTCTTCTCCCCTCTCCTGTCCCTTCCTCTCCCCCTTTCTTCTTAGACAAGGTTAGAACCTACGGCTTTGCACATACTAGGTTTCTTATTCTATCACTGTGATACCTTCTCAGTCCTTTTGCATATTTTAATTTCAAGACAGTATCTCACTGACTGGCCTAGGCTGGCTTTGCAACCACTCTGTAGCCCAGACAGGCCAGAACGTGCCATCAGCTTTCCTCAGCCTCCCAAGCGACTGGGATCGCAGACCTGTGCCATCAGGCACAGCTCTCCTATCTCCTTTTAAATGGCTATACCTCTCAGTGGGGGACTCCTGTAGACTCAGGCAGCCTAGCAACCAAAAGTGGAAAGGAAGCAGAGTAGTAGAGACCATTGCAGTCAAACTAGACAGATGGTTTCTCTCCTTTTACCTCCAAATGGGGGCTAGGCCATATGTCCAGCCTTCTTCTTATTCATTGGCCCTCCACCTGATGGTGGAGGGCACTGGCTTACAAACTCCAACAGAGAATGGGAAGGTAAGTATCTCTCTCCTCCCTAGCTGCTTTCTTCCACACAACCCTTTCCCTTCCAGTTCTGTGCCTGATATGGAGGGAAACAAAACAAAACAAAACAAAAACCAACCCCAAACCAAAAGCCAGCCCTACATTTACCACCCCACAGCTTTTGCAATAGAGCCAGAAGCTTTGCTGGCGGGCATGTTGGTGGCCAATGCGAGCAGTGTGGACTCTTGCTTGACGGATTGGCCAGCAGGTATTCTAACCCAGGAGCCTGCTCAGCAGGTAGGTGCATGGGGCCATCTCCAGCCTCACTGTGATGCTTTGCTGATGAAGACACTGAACTCTGGGCGATGGAGGCATTGCCTACAGATACACAATAATGGAACAAGGATTTGAGGCCAACTGGACCAACATAGAGGGGAATCTGGAAGGAAGATTTGAGCTGAACAAGCCAGGATCTAGGCAGCATGACCTTCACCTTTGCACAGTTGAATCACCCGGGGAGATTTTTAAATTCTCAGGGTCTGAATCTTCCCCAAGCCAACTAAAATGGCATCTCTACAGGTGAGACCCAGATACCAGGTGTCAGATGATGTACCCAGGCACAGCTTCATAGGTGATGCCAGTGTGTAGCCATGGACCAAAGGCAAGCTCAGTTGTAGTTATAAAAAATAAAAACTTAGACTCTCTCTGTCTCTCTGTCTCTCTCTCCAGTACCGATAATTTGCTATTTATTTCTTCCTTCTCTGACCACTTGAGAACGGTCATTTTTCAAGATAAGAAGTAGGGTTAAATGAGTATAAAATCACAAATAAAATTGAAAGTAAATTGCCAAGTGAGAAATAAAAGCTATGAATAATGTAAAGGGTGTGTATGTGAAGAGTTGGAACAAGTAGGGCAGAAAGCAAGTCCACGAGAATATCATAAGCAGAGGGCCACTTGGGGAAGGCGCTATGGGGTTGGAATACAGATGCAGGAAGGAAAACTGACGGGCAAACCCTGCCTCTTTCGAAACGCAGGAGCAGTTAAGTACCTTGGGCACCTGGGGGATTTCAGTTCTTACAGATGATTGACAAGCTCTGGCCACAGGCAGCCAGCACCTCCCCAAGACAGTCAGCCTAGGTCTGCCTAGCGTGTTCAGAACGGAGAGGCGATGTCGTTAGCGCAAGAGGACTCTAGTGTCACAGTCCTTTGCTGAGCTGGGAGGTGTGGTGGTAGGCGAAAGTAACCAAAATCCAGAGGGGGGTTAGAGGAGCCCCTTGCCAATTTGGAGAAACTGTGCTGGTTTGTCAGGCTTCTTAATCTCGCTTTCACTTCTGGTCCTCGGCTGTGAGGACGAGAATCACTGTCCTTAGATGACCACCCGTGGGATGGATCAGTTTCTCTGTAGATCACAAGCCACCGGAAGTCATGTGAGCAGCATCTTCCTTGCACTGTCTAGGCAGTTACCTGAGTGAAGACTGCCCCTAGACTTGATGGTTGGTAAAGATGGCAAATCTCTGTCACTCCATGACTGTCGTTGATCTCCATTACAGTTACTAACCAAACCTTCCAGAGAGAGAGCAATCGCTATGCCTTTTGATTGACATATACCTTATTCCCTAAGATTAGCCTTGAACCAAATTCTCAGCAGTCTCAGGTTGTGAATGGTTTTTTTTTGTTTTTTTTTGTTTTTTTTTTAAACTCAAAATATTTCATCTAACAGTCACCGTGGTTTTGTATAATGGTTTCAGGATAATGCATTTTCTCTTAGGCACAGCTTACTGGAGGGAGACGCGCTCTGGCAAGTTTTTCTGACGTGATTATAGGCTGCAGGTTGAAGAGGGGCATGCACCTGCGGGTGTTTGTTTGTGGGGCAGCTGGCAGGCACAGAATGACATCTGTGAGACTACGCTTGAGCAGGGCCAAGGCATGTGACCCTTTGGCTGCATTGTTTACTTGCTGATTTTGTAAAGGCTGAGAGTGTGGGCTTGCCCATCTTTATGTATTTCCCCTGCAATATCCTTCTTGAGAACAAGGGAGTTCTAATGTACCAGCGCTAGCAAAAGCCCCTGTCTGCAGATTCCGGCTGCATTTCTGTTGTGGTGATGAAACTAAATGCTACTTAGGATGTGTAATTTCAGGTCAGAGTTCATCACTGAGGGAAGCTAAGGCAAGGAGCTTGAAGGCAGGTCTGCTGGCTATTTCTCACAACATCATTTCCAACCAAGGGACTCCCTTCACAACCAAAGAACTACAGCAGGAGACATAGAGTTTATTGTTTGCTTGTTGACTTATGTGCAGTTTATTCTCAGTTAGCTTTTGTTAGGACCATCTGCCTAGGGATAGTACTACCCACAGTGGGCTGGATCCTTCTAATTAACAATGGAGACATCCCCCACAGACAATCCCACAGGCCAATCTAATCTAGGCAATTCTCGACTGAAGCTCTCCTCTCAGAAGAGTCTAGGCTATGTCAAGTTGACAGTGAAATCTAACCAGGGCTTTTAGTTATAGAATAAATATCTATTATATAAATATGTCTCAAAAGGAAACATTCTGCATGGAAGATTCTCTCTTTACTACTTTTCCATTCACCCTTAGGTACCACCTTTCTATGCTTTATGAAATAGAATATTCTAGAATGTTCTCAAAGCAGTGACTAGAAAAGCAGACATCATTATCAGGGTGTCTAAATAGATATCCACCCTCTCATTGACTCATGATGTTACTATGGCTTCCTGAAAGGAGAAAAAAAGTCCTAAATTTGAAGATTGACAGGTATCATGCATAATGAGGTAACTTTTTTGCTCACCCAGGATAACAAGCTTGTGATGTGATATGAAATGCCTTTCTGAGTGCCTTCATACCCATGAGTAAGTGTGAGAAGCAATGTCGTGGTTCCAGGTACAATAGAAATTGCCATAGGCACAGAACTCCCAAATCACTCTACTAAGCTGGACATAGTGTTCCCACTGAATAGTCTTACATGGGCTTTCTGTGCCTACACAGAATTAGTCAAATTCTACTTCTGTAGGATTACATCTCTGCTAGAGCTGCCTCCAGAACGAGCCTACTTCCTCAAGTATCGCTGATTCTGTGTACTCACTGATGGGAAAGGACACCTTGAATCTCTTCAAAACATGACCAGGTTGGAAAAAGGAGAAACAGAAAAAAAAAAAAAAGAGTTGATTGCCAGACAGATAAAGAACAAGTCAGAGAGTGAATAGTCTAAGGATTTGCCCACACCCTGGAATATACATAATTCCATAGCAAGAAAAGTCAGACATTTGGAGAAATGGATCAGCTGTTAAGATCATTTAGCTCTTCTGAAAGACCCAAGTCCATTTGCCTAAACCCACATAGAATGGCTCACAATTACCTAGAATGCCAATTCCTAGTGTTTACAGGCATCCCAAGAGAGGCACAAATGTGTGCACACACCCACACACACACCACACACACATGTACATGCATACACTACACATGAACATACACACACTACACACACACACACACAATACATACACACACCCTTAATGAGTGAATGAAAACACGTTTTGCAAATTTCTCTGAAAGATGTTAGACAGATTCTAGCTGGGAAAGATCAAACTTTAAAAAACAAACAAACAAACAAAACACTGATTTTTTTGTTTGTTTGATTTTGTTTTGTTTTGTTTTGTGACAAGGTCTCTCTACATAGACTGGACTATTCTTAAACTCACAGAGACGCACCTGCCTCTACCTTGAGTGCTGAGATTAAAGACATGCACCACCACACCTTGTAAGAAAGCAATAATTTTTAAAGGAGCCACATAGTAAACCTTTTTTTAACCTTTGTAGACCTATGATGTCTATTACAATAACTCAGTTCTGTTACCAGGTCACAAAGATGGCCACAGGCTATATGGAGACAATGGGAACTAGCCCTGTTCTAATAAAACTTTATAAAAATGAGGTGAATGCTAGGTTTGCCAAGGGCTGTAATTGTCAAAAGATTCCCTCTATTTATATAACTAAGAATGATGTGTGCACAGAAACAGGTGACCAAATTGCAAAGCATGACTCTTAGGGCCTGTCTTAGTTAGGGTTTTACTGCTGTGAACAGAGACCATGGCCAAGGCAACTCTTATAAGGACAACATTTAATTGGGGCTGGTTTACATGTTCAGTCCATTATCATCAAGGTGGGAGCATGGCAGCATCCAGGCAGGCATGGTGCAGGAGGAGCTGAGAGTTCTCCATCTTCATCTGAAGGCTGCTTGGAGAAGACTGACTCCCATGTGGCTAGGAGGAGGGTCTCAAAGCCCATCCCCACAGTGACACACTTTCTCCAACAAGGCTACACCTACTCAAACAAAGGCACACCTATTCTAACAAGGCCATGCCTCCTAATAGTGCCACTCCCTGGACCAAGCATGTACAAACCACCACAGGGCCCTTTTAGAATGTGAAGAAACAGATTCCAAACTCAGATTCTGACATTGCCACTTGATACCTGGGTGAGCTTGGGCATTTGTTAAACATTATTTATATTCATCTGTAAAACCTTGTTTTGCTCAGCTATACAACGAAGATACCAGTATAACTGAAAGCAGTGTGTTGAGGACATTACAAAGAACCCCTGAGGAAAAGACTTCTGTGCAAATGGTTTCTTCGAGATGAGATTCCCAACATTTATTACTGTAAAGGTCACGTTAGTTGACATTTAAACACCTTTCACCCTGGCACGGTTTGACACAGTAAGTAGGCAAAAAAAAATATATCCTACTGACATAAATTATTTTGTATACTTAGAGGGAAGGAGGGAAATGTTGAATGGGTGAAATTCTGAGGGAGTGTGTTTTGGTTAATATGAGCCGACCATGCCAAGGAACATGCCAAGGACCAAGGAATCTGAACCATGGGAAATGGGCAAAGCCTTCCCCTCCAGCTCAAGTTCAGAAAGGTGAAACCCTCCTCTACTCAAGTAGAGTGAATGAGTGGCCAGTGTGTGGGAAAATTAGCAACTGCAGCTTCCTGCTCTCCAGTGTTTACAGCCTGAGACTGCTCACCCACAGAGACCTTCCACAGGGAATCCCTAAGTCCCCTCCCTGAGCTGTACCTAATAAAAACGCTGAGATTCTAGGTTGGTGTGGCCGCATCTGAGTGCACATGACCCACCTGACGTCAGCTTTTCCATACTTGTGTCTATGTCTCTGACCTTTCCTCATTCCCTTAACCCTCTCCTCAGGGTTCCATATCCAAGCCTGTTTGGGTTGGGACATACTAACAAATGTTTCTTCTTCCCACCTGTGCCTTCTCCACGATGCTGATCTGGGAAGAAATGGATCACTTTCCTCAAAAGGCTGATATATCCCTTGAAGTCCAACCTTTCCTATTTACAACTTACTGGACACTAATGTCCATCATTCCTACCTGATCAGGTGTCTACCACCATGGTTCTACTATCACATTTGCATGTACTTTTAAAGCACATGTGCACATTTCTTTTTTCTAAGGCACATCCTTAGCACTGTATTGTGTCAGGCTGTAGAGCATGATCCCTCATCCCAGGCAACCCAGACAATGCAGGAACATAGTAAATCTCAGGACTGGGTCTTTAATGTTTAAAAGTTGCAGGTGGTAGATGAACCAAATGATTTACCAGGGCACAGGGCAGTGAAACAATAATGTGCAAGCACAATAATGTCCAGGCAGGTTGCTTTTTGTTTCAAGGGCTCTTTGTGAAAACCCCCACAATGATCTTAGGACTGGATCAGTTGCCGTAAAGAATATACCTGCCAACCTTTTCTGAGGGATTAAGGGAGTTATCCCAAAGGGTAAGAGGACACACTGTGCCTCCTATCTAACCCTACCGCATATCATGTCACTAAAGTCAAACAGTAACGTGTGTCTAACTCAAGATGAATTTTAGCTTAAAAAAAAAAAACCCAAACAAAATTAATTGAAAGTAACTGAAAATAGAAGCAAATTCAATATCTCACAGAAGAAAACATCCAAGACTGCTAAATCTACTGGCTCAAAAGATCCAGGATCTAGAGTCCCTTTATTCTACCAACCTTCATGTATCACCTTTGTCTCCAACTGCCAGCACCCCTCTTGGCTGAGGTCAGCTGCTGCCTCTTTCTTCACCACCAGACTCAGCCACACCAGAGGAGGAAGAAACTATGTCTTATGGGGGGGTGTCTCTTTCAGGGGTGGGTACCTTTCCCAAAGTCCTTCTCAAGTTCTCGTCACGATTCCTTGGTTGCTAAAGATGGCAAGTTTAGTCCAACACTGACTCCAGGCAAGAGGAAATCAGAAGGACCATCGTGTTGGCTAGAATGGATCCTAGAGTTTAGATGGAAGTAATGTGGACCTCTACGTGTCATCTGAGGGAGGAGTAGACACCCAGCAAAACCTGGAGCTGTGCTACCAAGGAAGACAATACATTGGATGTTGGTTGACAACCAACATCAGGAATTTGGAGATACACTTAAAACTCACTCGATGCTCTTAACCTTCCCCTCCCCCACCACCTTTCCTAGCAACCTCTGATAGGCAGATGCCTAAAACTCATTTGCAAGGATGAGAGGCATCGTATTCCCATTTCAACTGTAAAGCACAAAGATTAAAAAAATGAAAAGAGATTGAGCTTCTCTTAACTCGGGGAGCTCTAGCATATAGTCTTTTCCCCTTGGTAGAAAGGAAACGGATAAGGATCAGAACAGGATGTGGGACCCAGACATGGCGTATAGACTTTCTGTACATAAGTACGCTAGAGTAATTACCTTGCACCATGTATCTTTTTTTTTTATTACGTATTTTCCTCAATTACATTTCCAATGCTATCCCAAAAGTCCCCCATACCCTCCCCCCCACTTCCCTACCCACCCATTCCCATTTTTTGGCCCTGGCGTTCCCCTGTACTGGGACATATAAAGTTTGTGTGTCTAATGGGCCCCTCTTTCCAGTGATGGCCGACTAGGCCATCTTTTGATACATATGCAGCTAGAGACAAGAGCTCGGGGTGGGGGGGTACTGGTTAGTTCATAATGTTGTTCCACCTATAGGGTTGTAGATCCCCCCAGCTCCTTGGGTACTTTCTCTAGCTCCTCCATTGGAGCTGACTGTGAGCATCCACTTCTGTGTTTGCTAGGCCCCAGCATAGTCTCTCAAGAGACAGCTATATCTGGGTCCTTTCAGCAAAATCTTGCTAGTGTTTGCAATGGTGTCAGCGTTTGGAAGCTGATTATGGGCACCATGTATCTTTAAGTATATGACTCTCCCCTACCTTAATCAGAGCCTGCTGTGGGCAGAAGATTCTTACTATTCCTCATAGTATTCCAGCAACCAGGGTAGGCCGATATCTATTTCCTGTCTTGCTGTACAACCATTGTAGTCACTTTGGTAGAAACTACAACAAAACCACTGAGCCCAATCCTGCCTTCCAGGCATAAGTCTGGCTCATGATGGTCCAATGGTGCCCAAGCAGATTAAGGACCCATTCTTGGTTCCGATCCTTGAGAATATTCTCTTGAGAGGATTTGTCAGCTCCAGTGACCCTTCCTACCCAGTGCCTGACCCTGAAGCCTTCATTTGTTACTCTCCAGCACTGTCATGGTCTCTCACTTTAAATCTCCACCCAGCTTGAAGCTTGGAAGCCGTTTCTCTGCTTTGTCTTTGATCAAAGGTCGGCCTACAGATGCTTTTGACACAGAATCACTCTCATAATACCAACGCGGCGTTTGCTCGGAAATGTGTTTGTCATTTCTTCTTAGCACCTTTCCATTGCATTGTCCTCACCCCTCCGGACCTCAGATCCCCCTTGTCCTGTTTCCGCCAGTTGTCCCCTTACAGAGAAGCAGCCATCAAACTCCAGTTCCCATCAACATGCAAAAGATGGTTTATGTATCCATGAGAAGGGGAACAAACACAAAAGCGCCTGTTCTAGACTTGCAAATGCTTCCTACAAATGGCCAGTTTTACACTACCCCTCTTCGCCCACTATCCCTGTCAGCATAGAAACTAGGAGGCTACAAATTGCATAAATTCAATGAATGCTTGCAGAGGCCTGCCAAGTGGAAGCCTAATGTTCTTTTCCCTTCTACAGCTGATCCTAGTTTGTACCCATGCAAATGGATGCTGGTATTTATATAACTTTAAAAGACTTTAGAAAGTCCACAAAAGACTCTGACACTCGAATTAAAGTGGTATCCTTAGATCACCTCACTGTGCAAAAAAAAGGTTGGAAAATATTTGGTGAAGTTAATCCCCATTTGGCCACATCCACAGTCGCTAACCATAGCAGGAGAAAATGAGAATCATAAATTCCAGGCGTACCTTATGATTTATTTGATATATGCGTTTTAAGCTAAAGCCTAAGCGCGCGATATATATTTGATTTTCAAAATAGGCTGTGGAAGAACAAACTGAATGTAGGAGTTCCATTGCTGTCTCTGGGGCTTCGCTATCCTCTGATTCTTCTGCTTTTTTTTTTTTTTTTTTTTTTTTTTTTTTTTTTGTAGCTGCATGAGGTTAGATTATATATATATTTTAAATGATCTTTAATAGTGCATTTATGTGGTAGGTATTTTTGACCTCATTTCAAGGACTGTGATACAGGCTGTGATGTCTACTCCCAGTGGTTCCTTTGGGACCTGACAGCATGGTGAACAGAGATGGGGTGCTGGCACATTTTTAGGGTCTAAAACCTGATAGCGAGAACATGGGCTCACAGGAATACTTAGTAGCGCTCCCTGTGGGAGTCATTATGGTTAGCCATAGATGCTGCTTTATAACCTGCAGGGCTGCAGATTTTTAGAACCACCTCGGTCGTGACAGATGTGCCTAATGCTATCCTGGGTTTACAAAAGACCCACAACCAGCATTTGTTACATTGGTTTGAAGATCAAGAATGGCAGGAGCTCCCCGTACTTTGTAGAGGAGACATACCTACCTGTTCCTTAGAAGTGAAGGAAGCCCGTCCTCTTTGAAACCTGACTTTGAGCTTTTTTTTTTCCCTGAGATGGGATTTCTCTGTGTATCCCTGGCTGTTCTGGAACTCTCACTGTAGACCAGGCTGTTCTTGAACTCAGAGATCCGCCTGTGCCTGCCTCCTGAATGCTGGGATCAAAGGCGTGCACCACCACTGCCTAGCTGAAGCTGATCTTCTCAAGGTCAGTGCTTAGAGGAGAAAGCATGGGCTGGGGAAGTCCATCGAGCAGTCACAAAGCAGATGACTAGGGCGAAATGGGAACTAGCTACAGGGTAATGGAGTGATGCCTCACCAAGACAGCAGGGGAATAAAAGGGAATTGTGGACGCATGAGCATGTAACAGACTCTGCTCTTTAATTGAAAAAAAAAATGAATTTCTAATGAGTCCTCACGCTATTCCAGTATTCCTGGCATTCTACAATAAAGCAGGGTTATTTTAAGTTTGCCTTTACACTGTAAATCTTTTGGGGAAGAACTCGGGAAGGGTTTTCGGGATGGCGGTGTACTGATACTGTCTGGATATTCAGCAATGTCAGGTCTTAAGACACCAGAGGCAATAGTCTCGAAAGTAACATATCTTGGTTAGACTGCCTGTCTCCCATGGGGTAAGAAGCAGCATAGTTCGGGTTGGGTAGGAGAGGAGGGCCTGCCCACTCATGTATTCCTTCAACAAGAATCCATGGGCTTTGCCAAGTGGTATGTGCTATGCTCATACTTGGAGGATACAACTGGTTTTGATTGTCAAATGTTTCCCATGGGCTCCCGAGTTTGACCACTTAGCAACATAGTAGAATTGTCTTGGGAAGCGATAGAACCTTTATGAGGTAGGACCTATACATGGAGGAAGTGGGTCATTGTGGCATGGGTTCTGTGGCTTGTAGCCCAGCCTCTGTTCCAGACTGTCTTTGTTAGGGTTTTACAGCTGTGAACAGACACCATAACCAAGGCAACTCTTATAAGGACAACTTTTAATTGGGGCTGGCTTACAGGTTCAGATGTTCAGTTCATTATCATCAAGGCATGAACATGGCAGCATCCAGGCATACATGGTGCAGGCTGATCTGAGAGTTCTACACCTTAATCTGAAGGCTGCTAGTGGAAGATTGCCTTCCAGGCAGCTAGGATGAGGGTCTTAAAGCCCATGCTCACAGTGACATGCCTATTCCAACAGGGCCACACCTTCTAAAAGTGCTATCCCCTGGGCTGAGCATATACAAACCATCACACAGTCCAAGCTCCCTTTGCTTAACACTCTGCTTAAGTTACTTCCGTCATGTTTCCCATCATGCTGTTAAGAAAAGCAATGCAGCAAAGAATAAAATTATCCTAAGGATATAGTCCAGCGGTTGAGTGCTTGCCCACTATGCACTTGGACAAGGCCTGGGATTCAACGTCTAGAACTTCAACAAACAAGCAGGTTCAATTCCTTACTGCTATGGGGCTTAGCATCTGGCAGGGAGGTGGATAGGTAAGTAAGGCATGCCAACAGAATGTGAAAGTTTACAAGCAGGCAAGTCCAATGTGTAAGGACCATATGGAGGGATCATCTAATTCAATCTTCGGATGGTGCTAAAGCAAAGGACTGAAGGATGAGGAGCCGGAAGCAGTCGTCAGGAGTGGAATGGTTGCCTCAAGGATGTGGCTGCAGACAGGGAGGAATAAGAACACTAAGGGGAGTCTCACTGTGAACTGGGATGTTGATCTGGGCATTCGGGCCATATCCCTAGGGCGATCAGACAATAACCATTATCCTGAGTGGTATAAATAATTGAAAAGGCCGCCAAAAGAACGAGGGCACTGAGTGCATGGCATGCGTCTCCTGTGGTTTGGGTTATTCATCTCATTACCTTAGGCACTCCATGTGCACTTGGGCCTGGTTTACTGCCTGAAGCAAATGAAACGTATGTAATGATACGTGCCAGTGACCGTAAGCACACGCCTAGTTTACTACTGAACTATTTGGCAACTGAGCTTAAATAACGATAATCCACAGTGCTTTCACAGAGTTAAACCATTTTTTTAAAATTCTCTTTGTTAGTGCCTAAATATCTATTATGGTTGAAATACCACCTGTCCCTCACCTTATTATGCTAAGGTGATTTCAAGCAAATCAGAAGACAAAAGCTCGCTGCTCTCTTCAGGGGGTGGAAGGCTCCTCATAACCCTCTATAGGAGATATCTGTGCCGGACTGACGTACACATGAATGGCTCCACTATGGGATGCGAGCATCACGTGGCTCAGTATTAATAGCTCAAGACAAGCAAGCAGACAGTGACCACAAGTGCTTTGAAGGAGTCATGTCTGTGCTAGGCAGTGTAAGAAAAGCCAAAGAAAGGGATTCCAAGGAAAAGGTGACCCAATGACTGACAATGAGCAGTTTGGGGAGGCGAAGAGTTCTTTTGGCTCACGACTTGAGGAGCTACAGTCGACGGTGGCCAGAAAGCATGGTGGCCAGTGAGTCTACAGCAGCAGGAGCTTGCAGTAGCTCATTCACATCTTGGCAGATATCGGGAAGCAGAGAAAGTACGGTTGGGCTGTAAACCACAAGGCTTGCCCTTAGGCAGCTCACCATCTCCAGCTACTGGTCACCTCCTGAAGAGTTTGCCATCTCCCGAAACAGCATGGTGAGCCAAGGACCAAGGATTCCAGCACATGAACCTGTGGAGGGTATCCTTCATTCAAAGCATCACAGCATCCCGATGAAAACAGGAGGATTTACATTCCAAGGAGCCTTGTAACCATTCTATCGGGCACAGCTTCCCTTTGTGTGGTTACTTTCACACAAAAGGAGTTGTGTGAAGCCTTGGCTGCCTGAACTCATGGAGCTCTGCCTGCTTCTCTGAGTATTCAGGTCACGTGTGTGTGTGTGTGTGTGTGTGTGTGTGTGTGTGTGTGTGTGTGTGTGTGTGTGTCACCATGCCTGGTACCCCTGGTGATCATGGACATCATGGAAAAAGAATATTGGAAATGTAGACTTTAGGGTCTTGCCCTAGATCTGCTAATGCAAGCCTGCATTTTAACAAGATCCACCCACCACAGGTTCCTATCCTGTGGAGAAACTACTCTTAAGAATCTGAAGTATCTATGTGACTCAAAGACGTGCCTGTCACCTTCCAGGATGAAACCAGGAATGAATTCTCCCGGACTTCATGACACTGACCACCATTAAAGTGCCCCCCCTAACCTTTGTCTAGGGCATACATCCAGAAGGCCATAGGATGGTATTGAAGTGAATTTAAAGAAACTGGAAGGGCAGGCATGAAGTCCCTGGTCTTTGCATTTAAGGATGGCTGCTTGGCTTCATTTCTCCTTTCTACATTAGGAAGAGTTATAACTCAACTAACATTTTAATTTCAATTGAGTTAGTGATCCTGTTCTCAACCTTCTATGCAGAAACCTGAATAATGAGGGGTTAGTTTAGCCTTGAATAGAGCCATTTGCCATAGCCATAACTAACATTATAGTCTAAGGGGAAAAACAGTAAAAACTAAAAAGAATGTAAGGTCTATGTGTAGGGACAAAGACAAAATTAGAATGCAACATAGTTTTGTGGGATGTGATATATATATACACATATATATATCATTCATACATTTCAATATATGATATTCAATATATATTTCAAATTTTCAATATATATATATTCATTCATATATTTCCTGCCTGGAAAAGTGAGTTAGAGAGCAGGCATTCAGGGGCCTCACTTCCCAGTGGACTTGAGTTTCACTAGTCTGAGCATGGATGTCTCTTGTCTTCACCAATGTTTCCATCCAATTACCACCCCTCCAAACTTACCACATTGCATGAAATCCATCTATTCCATTTGACACTGTTCTATATTCTCTACTATTTGGATCTCACAGTGTTGGTGAAAGCACTTTTGATGATTCTTCCAAGTCTTTAAAAGGATACTGCACATTTATCGGGGTGTGGCGGCACACCCCTGTAATCTCAGAACTTCGAAAGCTGAGCTAAAAGGATTATGAGTTCAAAATTAGTCTGGGCTGCTTCTAGTGCGTTCAAGATCAGCTTGGGCTATATAACATGACCCTTGCTCGAACAGTAAAAATGAGACAAAGGAAAAAGAAGAAGAAAACCTCAGAAAACATGGAAATTTTTCCTGAAATAAACAATTGGAAGCTGCATGTTTTAAATGATCATAATAAATAAATTGTCATGCACACACACACACACACACACTGGAATTTTCAAGAACAAAATTATGTTACTTGTGAAATGGATTGGACTAGAGATCATCATGTAATGTGAAGTAAGTCAAACTCTGAAAGAAAAATCTCTCTAGTTTCTCTTGTATATGTAATAATGTATATGTAATAATGTATATGTATATACATGGTATCATGTATGAAGATGTCATAGTGAAGTCCATCCTTTTGGACAATTTTGAGATAGTTTAAAATATTCACTGTGCAATAAGGATGCTGTTTTTATCCTGTTGAAGGGAGACAGAAGGTTGGTAGAAACACAGTGTGGGGGTTCTTGGAGATCTCGGGGACCATCTTAACCACACAATTGTGAAACTGAGGCCAGTAAAGTATGTGTTAACTGTCAGAATTACAACTTTGACCCCCGATCAGTGGGTGATTCAGCAATAGAATGCGCCACTATCATACCATGTAATGACTGATCTGAGACTATTATTTTAACAAATCTAAATGTATTGGCTGTAAGTAGCAATTAGTAAATGACATGAGTTACCTTATATGCTTTGAGAAGACTAGAAGCTCAAAACCTGCATTATTACATACATGAAAGCTTCCCTCTGCTCTGGTGTCAGACTGGATGGACGCTCAGCTGTTGGCTTCTTTTCATGGTCAAAGCAAGTAGAAATGTCCAGCTGCTTAAAATAGCACACCATCTTTTTTGCTTTGCAAATAAATAAATAAATAAATAAATAAATAAATAAATAAATAAATAAATAAATAAATGTTGTTTAATGAAGTAGCTAAATTTTTTCCACATCAAGATGTCACCTGTACAGATGAACTATTTTGAGAAAGAACAAATATTCAAAATACTAAGTTGGTAGACTGAGGGATATTTCAATGGCTGTCCTGGAACTCACTCTGTAGACCAGGCTGTCCTTGAACTCAATCTGCTTCCCTCTGCCAAGTGCTGGAATTAAAGGTGTGCGACACCACAGCCCGGCTCTAAAGTATTTTAAAGGTTTGATTCTCTCTGATAAGGAGATGAGGTGGTCCATGGAGGATAAGTGATGGGTGACACCTGGGAGTGTAGGGGAGGAACAGAGGGGTAGAACAAGGAGCCAACCAGCAACAGCTCCAGGGCTCACATCGTGGTCCCTTAGAGGAAGTAGGGTTGGGGTGTGGCTGAGAAACAAGCAGCAACATGGATTCTTCAAAGCTCCGTTCCAGCTCCTGTTGCACCAGCTACCTCGGGCAAAGTCTCCAGTCACAGGCTCTAATTGCACGGCAGGGTGGACTGGATGCTCTACCGCACCCCTCCAACCTCTCAAACTACAGCTCCGGTTCTTTGTTGCCTGCTTTTCTTCAAGAATGGAACTAGGAGTTTGAGGCAGCTGGGAGATTAGGAGGTAGAGCTAAGGTATGGCTAAGTGTTTCATTTAAAAATTATAACAGAGGCAGCCATGATGTCAGACTTTGTGACGATGCTGTCTGAGTCCCTGTTGAAGTCTGTCTAGTTTTAGGGACCTCTTTTTAAAAATAGGGATCTATGCTAAACATTCGTTCTTCTCTCTCCCTCCCCTTCTCCCCTTTCTCCCCCTCCTCACCCCCACCTCCCTGACTCTTTCTATTGGCTGTGCTTTCAAGCAGAGAAGGCACCAAGGGAGGGAAGTGGCCGCTCACTATTTTTAGAGCACATGAGATGTGAGAGTTTTCTGCTCTGTCCTCTGTGATGTAAAGATTGGTTAGCTCCCGAATTAGAGTTCAGAGAATAATCCAGTGATTTTTTTTTTTCCCTCTAAGCTCAGTGTCATTATTGCTGGTTCAGGGCACTTTTCTTCCATGTAAATCATGTCTCCACTGACCACTAACTCCTGAGTGTCTGGACCATGTATGGGCGGGCTCTGGAAGAAACAGATCTTCCCAATACTCCACCCCATTATTTATTCTCATCTTAATGTTAAGAGTTGTTTCAGAGCTTGAGGAGATTCTGAGCCATCAATAAGGAGTCTCGAGGCCCAGATGTACTGCCACGAGAGTTGTCGAAACTGCCGACACTCGGAGCTGGAAAGAATGTGACAGAGATGGACACAGAGTCTCAGCTTCCACTCTCTCCAGAGACCATCAAAGGAAGTGAAGTCAGGTGTTAGACCTTCAAGCTGTCAATTACAGACATATAAGAAAGCTTGTTACTTGTCCCTTGAGAGCTTGTTTGGAGGTTCTAGCAGGGGAGCGCACACGTTGTCTGAAGGCTGCTCCTCCTCTATTTGGAGAAGGTCATGCTCTTCAACTGAGGGCGTGGCTTCGGGAGGGACACACATGGAGTGGTGAGGGCGTGGCTTCGGGAGACATGCATCCCACCTAGCCAGCTAACCAGCATCTATCAACCCTGGAAGGAGTTGATAGATGCTGCAGCCAGATTGCGCTCACCCCGAAAGCTTGACATTGTAAGATGTCGGTTCCTTCCAAAGTCATCTCTAGTCGTCCCAATCAAAATCCCAACTAGGTCTTTTGCTGTGTTTTTAGAAGAAAAGAAACATACTGACTCTCGAGTTTGTTAGCGGATGATGAAGGACATGGGCAGCTAAGGAAAACTTAAAAAAAATATTAGAGTGGATGGGCACGAGCTATCAAAGCTGAACGCTAACAGAAAGGATGCGACGGGAGTGAGTGTCAAACTAACCAACGGGACAAAGCAGAGCCGGGAGAGTTCACAGGTAAATAAATGGCCACTTGAGTTGTAACAAAACTAACCCTGCAGAAGAGTAGAAAAAGACTGGTCATTTTGATAAATTATGTTGGATCAATTGATACTCATTTTAGGTAGTAATAAAAACTGCTAGGTAAAAATTCTCAGCCACTGACTGTATCTGAGATCCTGAAACCAATCTCCAACAGAAATCAGACCACAGTGGAGTCCCTTGAATTGCAGCTCCTTATCACCAAACCAACCCAGGGCTGTTTATTTGACCTCTTGAGAAACCAGGAAGGATAAAAACTCAGCCACCATGATAAGCCCCCTCTACTCAAAGGCAAGCGAAACCAAAGGAGCACAGCTCTAGCAGACCCAAGTTTTGTCTCCTGAATCTGCCTTTTTTGACCTTTATTTCTAAAAGTATTTCTTTATTGCATGTGTCTGTGTGTGTGTCTGAGTGTGAATGCGTGCAAAAGCCTGTGGAGTTCAGAAGAGGGCATCAGAAGAGGGAGGGAACTGGAGTTAAGGGTGTTATGAGCTGCTGCCTGGTTGCTGGGGACTGAACCTGGGTCCTCCGAGCAACAGGCGCTCCTAACCACTGAGCCACCTCGTCAACCCCCTTTCCTGCGCTTGACACAAACTTTCTCTGCTGAGCTCAGGGGAGAGAGTCTCTTTTGCATTTTTTAGAGGAGATTCTGTGATTCATGAATTGCAAATAAAATCCAATTAGATGATTTCACCAAATTTGTTGCTGCTCGGTTTTTGCCTCTCGTTGACAAAAGCAAAAATAAAGACAACAGGCCTTTCAGGTTCCTCCAACAGAATGCAAAATAAATAAATAAATCAGACAGGAGGGAGGCTGAACTGAAGGAGCAGGCTAGGGTAAACAAGAACTCACCTTCATCAAAGGATGCCACTGAGGGGAAGGAAGGAACAACGTCAAGTTCTATGTGAGGAATCCTGACATAGATACTGTATCTTCACCTCCATAAAAGAAGACAGGACAACTAACTGTCCAATACATAGGGAGCCAGACATATTTCACTCTGGTGGCTGACCTCCTCCTCCTGGATCTGCTCACTCATGAATTTAAGCAGTATGTTTGAAACAAAAAATCTGAGCTCTCACCTATAATTCCAGCACTGCAGAAGTAAGGACTATGAGGGTCAGGAGTTCAAGACCGGCCTGGGCTCCGTGAAACCTGGTCTCAAGGATAGAAAGAGAATTTGAACATGGAGAGAAAACAAAGAGAAAGAAAAAAAAAAAAAAAGAAAAGCCACACTAAACCCTCAGATTACTTTAATTCCACCCTCCCATGTTACCACCTAGAGCTTTATTTCTGTTGAAAATTTGAAACAATGAAACTGAATGCTAACTGCAAGGTGTAATTTTGTTTGGTAAGTGCCAATTTGACTTCATGCATGGACTATTTTTATTGTTATAATAGCATTTTAGCTGAAATTTATAATTTTAAAACAAAGCACATATGAGGAAAATGATGTAATTACTTTTCAAGTCAGCCAGGTCACATAGACAAAGTGCCATACGGACGTCTATAGAGAGGGAAGACCTTTAGTCAAATCACCTCTACCCAAAATATTATAGATTTTATTGAGAGACATTAAAGACTAGAGTAGGTAGAGCGACATTGTGTTAAAGGATTGAACGACGGTTATTATAAAGCTAATTCTTCTCCCCAATTTAACTCAGTCACAAGAACAAATCAAAATCTTAAATTCTTCTTGATTGATTGACTAATTGATTGAGATATGGTTTCTCTGTGAATCTCTGGGTGGCCCAGAACCTGCTATGTAGGCCACACAAACCTCGTGACCTGAGTTCAGTCTTCAAAATCTGTGGTAGAAAGAGAGAACTGATAGGTTATATTTTTGACAGTGAAATGAGTCAATTCAAGCCAGATTAGATTATATTAAATGCAGGGCTCTTGGGCGAATTCACTGGCCCCAAGGACTGAGGCCAGGGGAAAGTCTGGATTGTATAGGGAAGATCTCTGGGTGAAGGACAGCTCAGCCCCTAGGCTGGAAAGTTCAGGTCAGTGTGTGGGTGGGGGTGGGGGTGTACAGGGTATGCCAGGTAGGGACTGAGGGATGATGCTGGGAGAACCTGGAGGCCCAGTCTGCTTTGATATGTAAAATATGCACCTCACTCTCTTGTCCCCCAGACCAAACAAGAACCAACTCATGCAACCTGTCCTCTGAGTTCTACATGTTTGCTGTGGAACACATCCACCCTGACACGTGCACATGCAAACACATACACACGGTAATAACAATACACGGAATCAAAATGTGTTTACCAAAGATCAATAATAAAAGAGTAGTAGAAAAAAAAACCTATGCCATGATAGAAATATTTGAAATGTATGGTTGACCAGGAGCTCACATTCAGCATATAATAAATTGAGACACAGAATACTGAGTGAAAGATTCCAGACACAAATTCATGTTTGGCTTAGGACTCCATAGATAATAAAGTTTAAAAAGCAAGGTAAAATTTAAAGGGTTGCCATCGTAAGTGGCACAGATAAAAGGGAAAGGAAGAAAGCAGTTGCCTTCAAAGTAAGGGGCGTGGATGTCTTTGCTGAGGGGGCTGCATGCTTGTGGGGTTGAAAACTATCAAGAGCACGTGCCTCTTTTTGAGGCTTCTGATTCACGCATGTGCGCTCCTACACACACACACACACACACTAGCAGTGGAAAATGATGAGGGAAGCCAATGAGTGTGTTCAAGCGTTTTTCTCAAGAATCTTTCTTCACGAAGCTGAGAATGGTGGCACATGCCTGGAACTCCAGCTCTGGATGGACTGAAGCAAGAGGGTGGCAAATCCAAGGCCAGAGTGGGCTGCGTAGGGATACTCCAAAAGTGTTTGAAGACTCTGTCCATGATCTTTTAGTGAACCAGCCTTGGCAGGCCACAGATAATCTGGTGGCCAATCGTAGACAGTTTGGTCCTAGACAGTGTTTGCTTTACATCTGTAACACAATCACAAAGCATCAAGCCCTGTTCTGATTTGGTGTTTTTGAGGAATTCGTTGATCATATAACAAAGTCTTTCTGGAACGTTCTCCAGGGTCTCCCCCTCCCCCCTGAGAAACTTATTATTCTCCATGTATCGTTCCGCAGTGTACTTTCTGTTTGTCGTTTCTCTCTGGCCGTGCTGACGTCACGCGTGGCCTGTTTATGCATTTTCTCTTCCTCAGATCCCCTTAGTCAGTGCTTACTGCCGCTGTGCTACTGAGTGGGATGTTTGTACTGCCCACTAAAGGCGAGTGCAGAGGCCGTCACAGGATTGGGTTTTGCATCAGTGGAGAGGCTTTGAAGTTCCTAACATCTTATGTGGATGATGCATTGGATAGACGTCATTGGTCTACTGGGTTGCGTAGTCTGATTTCAACCAGATGTCCCTTAAGACTATTATATCAGCTCACGAAACCAAACAAAGCAAAAATATCCAAGTCACTTTGCAGGAACATTTTGAAGATGAATTCCCATTTTTAGCAGTTGAGTGTATGAACAGATTTTATTTAGTGTTCATTAAGTTTATGGACTAATATTATTTATGTTTGGGAAGAGGTAGTATAGGCGATTATTGCGTCTAAAAATGTGTGTGTCATAATAAAAGCCCATATAAATCACCGTGTATCCCTCCCATTAGGTTTTGGCCTGTTTTCTTAGAAAGCTTTGTATTTTCCTATAAATAAAAACTTATCTCTTTTTTCTTTTTCTTTTTCCACATCAAAATCTACTTCTTCTGCATAGATGGAATGACCTAGTTTGGGCACTTTAAAAATCTTGAATTTTTTTGTATTGATTTTGTGTTGATTTTTATAAATGACAAATGACTACAGTGTTCAGGACACACACAACTCATTGTTGGATGCTTTGTTTTAATCCAGTTTTCAGTTGACAAGAGCTGTTTTTAGCAGAATATAAGGGGGAGGGAATGTGAAGGACTCTGGTTAAATATTTTAGTCAGCTCTAAAAAGTATGTGTGTGAACAGCACAGCAGTAATAATGAATGATAAGGGCCATTCTCCAAGGACTTAGTGTAGT
Organism: Mus musculus; assembly: GCF_000001635.26. Lineage (NCBI taxonomy): Eukaryota > Metazoa > Chordata > Mammalia > Rodentia > Muridae > Mus > Mus musculus. Next base: position 45,299,332 of record NC_000079.6, read on the forward strand.
GGGCCATTTTTCATCTTTATTAATTTTTTTGTCATTTCTTTTTTTAAAAAAAAAACACATACATGGTGCCTTTTCATGTTATTTTATTTGAAATGTTTTTCCCTTAAGATTTCTGGGCTGTTGCTATAGCAAAAATAATGATGAAATGAAACTTTGCCTAATGTTCTCTTGCTCCTGAATTTCAGATGAGAAGTGGTGGGGCTCATGCTAACCGCAGCCCAGTGTTCATGGGAGAGAAGAGGATCTATTTATTCCAGGCACCACTAATTTCACAAGTGAACTCCCATTTCAACATTCCTCCTATCCATTTCCACTGAATAGTAAAGATTGGAACTGAATTTAGATAGTGCTAGTTAGATATCGTTCTCCCAAATCTGGCCCACGCCGTCTGCAGAGTGCTTAGGGATGCCATTACAGAGTGGGCGAGGAGAGGTAGCAAGGGTGTTTCTCATGCATCTCTCCACGCATTCCACACCTATTTCTTGTTGCTGTGGTTTGCTAGGTTAAGGGTACAGTGTAGAGAGAGAGAGAGATGGTGGGCAAGGACAGGGGTTCCTGTCGACACAGAAAAAATTACATCAACGTGTTACAAAGGAGCAAAGCCAGGTACTGTGGGAGTTGCTTTGGGTTACTGGAATCATAGAAGGCTTCCTTTTATTTATAAATAAATAAATAGATAGATAGATAGATAGATAGATAGATAGATAGAGGCTAAACACTCTGTTCCAAGTCGCAGAACCCAGGAGAGAGGATTAAATGCTTCCTCTGGAGGGTGGATGTCAGGGAAAATATGACGGAGTGTGCAGGATGGGACCAGAAACATGGACAGGAGTCAAGGGCTGGATTCTGAAGGAATTGATGATCTGGGTGATAGGAAGCCCTTGCAGTGTTTTCTGAATGTGCACCTGAATTTACTGGGTCTAGAAGTTGGTCCTGAGATACAGAGTTCTGCTGGGTAAAAGTGACCATTTCATTCTGATCCCACTGGAATCCATATATCTACCACCCAAAAGCTTTTGAATGTACATTACTGATTGTGTGTGTGTGTGTGTGTGTGTGTGTGTGTGTGTGCTTAATGGAAGGGAGTTGTACATGTGTGTACATGTGCCTAAGTATGTGGGGGGGGAGTCATAGGTTAACCTCATGTGTCATCCTTCAGGCTCTATAGAACTTGTTTTTGTTTTTTGGTTTTTTGTTTTGTTTTTGAGATATGGTGTCTCAATAGCTCCAGGGCTTTCGAATCAGTCTAGGCCAGCTGACTAGAGAGCCTCACATACACATCTATGTGTCTTTTTCGCTACAGTGCTAGGATTACTGTTGCACACACCACATCCACTGTAGTGATCGGACTCTGGTCCTGATGCACGCAATGGCAAACACTTTGTTCTCTGGACTGTGTCCCAAGTCCCTTCTTGGTGGATTCAGTTGGTGGAAGACACCGTGACACCCTTGGCTGACGGCTGGCATCAGGAAAGGACTGGGAAGTGGCCAACAGGACTTTGGCATCTGTCTTTGCTCAGCTGGAGGTGACCTTTGTATCGCTCATCTCGAAAGTGAACTTGGAAGACAGAAACAAATTGTTTGGCTCTGTACTAGAAAGCTCAGTACACCGGACAAGTTGTTCTTCTTGAAGCATCACCAGAAGCTGCTGAAAATAAGACCAGCATTGCTAAGAAGGAAAAAAAAAGATCATTCGTACAGCTTGCTTTCCTTCAGTCTCCTGATGCCGAGTGGGCAAATGGTATGAACAATGAAACAGGATAACCAGGAGATGTGTCCTTGTCTGTTTTCCCGTGGATTTGACTCTAGTGAGACCCTCACACAGTAAACTGAACCCTGCTAATGATGGTCTCTGCTCTTAAAAGTATGTAGTATTACCATTAGAATGGAATTGAATGAAGAACTTGGTCCTTCTCTACTTGGATAACTCTTCTCTCTGAACTCCAAAGAGACAAACTCTTCCTGTCAGACCATTTGACAGGAAGCCCTGCTTCTCGGAGGCTTGTTTGACTCCTCAGGCGTGACGGATCCAGATCGTGCTCCTCCCCATGGTTGGGAAGAAATGCTGCAGCTTAGGGCAATGGCTGCCATCCCACGGACCGTGGAGCACCGTGATGATCCAGGAATGAGTGGGTTTTTGCTCTCTCTGAACACTCAGCAGCTGTGATTATATCAGAAGCCTGGGCCCATTAATGCTCATCATTGGGACAGTCTCCAAGGACGTGTAAATAGTTAACAGTCTCTAGGGTGGAAGAAACCTTTATTTTCAGAAGTGCAACTCTCTGTAAATTGTCTGTGTTCCTATAAATAACCTCCCACCCATACTCTGTGAACGACTCCCTGAACTAATTGGCTCACCAGTTGGCTGTGCTGCTTAGCTTTCTGTCAACTTGACAAACAAGCTAAAATCACCTGGGAAAAAGACACTGCCAGTGGCCCTTAGGCCAGGCTGTGGAAGCATTTTCTTGATTGATTAATAATTGATGTGGGCCAGCCCAACCCAGTGTGAGCAGTGTCATCCTGGCCAGGTGGTCCCAGAGTGTGGAGTAAAACAAACCGAGCAAGCCATGAAGGTAAGCAGTATTCCTCCATGGCCCTTGCTCCAGTTCCTGCCTCTAGGTTCCTGCTTGGGTTCCTGCCCTGGCCTCCCTTGTTGATGGGTTGCATGATGTCTGATGAAATCGAGTCATCCCCCACACCCTGCCCCATGTTGCTTTTGGTTATCACATTTATCACAACAGAAAGCAAACTAGGACCCTAGCTTTGGTGGAATTCTGTTCTATTGTTGGTGCCTATGTTGAGTATGCTGATATTATTTCCTTCAACCCAGGAAAAAGCTAACATGTGTGCTAATGGGGCAGAGTAGCTTAGATAGGAAGGAAAAGGGGGGTATTGGGGAGATGGCTGCTCAGTTGATAAAGAGCTTGCTTTGTAAGAATGATGATGAGACTTCAGTGCCACATCAATGTCATGTGGGCATGGGAGCCAACACAGGTTGGAAAGACAAAGACAGGCTAGCTAGACTAGCCAAATCGGCAAGGTCTGGGTTCAATTAAGAGGGTCTGCCCTAATGAATGAGTAAAGAGCAATGGAGAAAGACTGTGTTAAGCTTGGACCTCTCTGTACACACTAAATGGCACACATGCCCCCCCACACACACACACATGTGGAAAAAGAAGAAATTTGACAGTGATGAGGGCTAATGACACCAGCAATGGGAAGACAAGATTGTTGTACTTTAGAATCTGGGTCCTGTCGACACTACTAGGATGTGTGCAATTTTAATGGCGGGTGTAGGAACGAGCATGGTGGGGGCAGGGAAGGAGCTGTACAAGGGGCGTGGCCCCTGGGAGTGAAGAAGTGAGTGTGAAAGATGCAAGACATCACATATTATGAAGATTCACAGCTCTTTGCAAGCTCCGTACTAAAAGTGTCCAGACGCCATTATCTAGCTTGTTTTAGTTGTTGTTGTTTTTTTTTCTTTACTTAAATCTTTCTCCAAATCCCCTGTCCTCTATTTCCAGGGGCTGTGGCAGACAGTTCTTCCTGAGGCTGACATTTTCATCACAGGGAAAGCCCGCAGTTCCTAGTAATAGCTGATCACAGGCATTTGGGATATCCAGCCTCGGTGTCTACCCTTGGTCTCTCTCTAATTAGGTGATCATAGCCATCTCTCTTGACATGTCTGTGAGGGGCTGGAGCTACTTGGCAACAAACCTGTCAGTCACACCGGGAGCACAAATGGGCTGGGTCAAAGGCAAACCTCGCCTTTATTCCACATGACTTACCCAGAAATTGGTTCACAGGCTGGAAAGGGAGGACACAAAAATGTCATCAATATATAACGCACGGGAAGCTTTCTGTATTGTATTCTAGGTTAAGAAACTTGAAATATGAGTCCTTCTGTAGTAATAAAAATGACAATGTTCACAAGAAGTACCAAGAGACGATATAAATAATAAATTCACAAGGTCAATAGTATTTCAATGTGCTAGAATAACTCATGATTTAAAAAAAAAATCTGAAGTTTATTCCTGTACTGTGAAAAACTGAGACATTTCTCTTCATTTTAAGTTGTTTAACCATCTGGATTTTCCCGGAAATTGCACACACTGACCATGCCATTATATAAAAGCTGTTGTGGTTTGGGCAGTGGATGTTGCTCTCATCTAAGCCACCACAACAAAACAGAATGAACACATAGTAGGGGAACACAGTGGGGAACACGTATCGGGGAACACATGGGGGGAACATATAGCAGGGAACAAATAGCAAGGAACACATGGGAGAACATATAGCAGGGAACACATAGCAGGGAACACATAGCAGAGACTTAGCTGTCTCCGGCTAGGACTCCATTATGCCACAGTAGTTCCATCCTTAGGCAAGCCACACACAACAACCAGAGATGGTCTGTATCCAGGGCTTCCGGATGCAGAAGGCAGTGAGGCCTCTAGGCCAGGCAGGCATCGGCCGCTGGCGACTTCTTCCCATGATTAAAGTGTTTATTTTTACAAGTCAGGGCATCTAAGAATGTTTCCTTCCTGGGAGCACTGCTGGGGAGAGGATAGTTCTTGATAGCGAAGATATTTTAGGCTCTAAACCATCCTAGAACAAACTCAACTCCTTTCAGAAATTCAGAAACAGGGAACACAAATGCAAGCCCAAATCCTAGACAGCTTTGAGTTTCAAAGAAAACAAGGAACACTGTCATAGAGGGCTTGTGCCACAGTAGGATGCAGCTCAAGTCGCACCCCTGCACCATGCTATGGTAGGTGTTCTTACAAACAGGGAAACTAGAGGTAAACTATTGCCCACAATCATAAAGATCCCAAAGGCTTGATTAAAAAAAAGTGTCTGTGTGTGTGTGTTCATTGCTTTTTTCACTCTCCTAGAATACATGGTAGCGATTGCTGCTCCGCTCATAGCCTATTTGCAGTCCCCTGATTTTAAAGAATATTCTTAGTCCTGATGGAGTTGTCATTTTCATCTGTCTGGGGGCAAGGAGATGAGAAAGGGACCCCCGCTGATGCCTGCCATCATCATTATCCCTTGCTAGTTTCTCAGATCCCTAAGTCAGCCTTTAAGAAGAGCAAAGGGATTCCAGGTACATATAAGGAATTCTCCTTCTGATTGCTTTTTTTTTTTTTAAGCCAAACAACTGTGTAGTACCAAAGCATACTAAAATGCGTTCTTAAAATGTATCATTAATGTTTGATGCTTCCTTGAGTATCGTTATGGTACACGACGCTGCCAGGTGAATACAATCCCAGTCTTCTGGAAAACACACGCGTGGTCTCAGAATGCTGCTTATGCTCGAGCCACTAGGGATGCAAAGATGGACGAGAGATGGACCTTCACAGTGTCAGAGAGAAATTAGGAGCCACTCAACTAGCTAACAGTGCTACAGAGATACTTTTACTACTATTATTTTAATCTTGTAATTGTTCCATGTTTAGCCTTCCCCAGATTCTCCCTATCTTCTTTTGTCAGGCACACCTCACCTTTTCTTGCACCCTGTGTGCTCACCCTGGGAGTGGCCACAGCCTTTCCAGGCCTCCATCACTTCCCATGAAGACCTTGACTGTTCTACAGCATCTAAGTTACCGACCTTTCTCAGCATCTATGTCCTCCAAGGAGCGGGTCTTATCCAAAGCAGCTCATTGCTAACTGTGTTAGTTATAGTTCTGTTGCTGCAACAAAATACGTGACAGAGAGAACTCAGGAAGTGAAGGTTTGTTTGGGCTCACCGTGTCATCGGATTCTCCATCGTGTAAGGGATGACGGCAAGGCAGAGCAGTTAAGTTTATATTGTGGCCGGGTGGTGGTGGCGCACACCTTTAATCCCAGCACTTGGGAGGCAGAGGCAGAAGGGTTTCTGAGTTCGAGGCCAACCTGGTCTACAGAGTAAGTTCCAGGACAGCCAGGGCTACACAGAGAAACCCTGTCTTGGAAAAAAAAAGTTTATATTGTGGTGGGCCAGAAAGCAGAGGATAATCTTGACGCTCACCTTGGCTTTCTCCTTCTCTTCCCTTGTGTCAGTCTCCAGCTGTAGTTAGGGTAGATCCTCCCTCTTAGTTCATCGTTCCTGAAAATGCCTTCAGAAAAGGCCAGAGCTGTGCCTCTATCTGCTAAGTGATTCTAATTCTGGACAAGTGGGTAGTGGAGGTTAACTACCACATTAACACAAATTTAACATTGTCAGCAATAACCCATATCAGCTAGTATCTTACAGGCAAGACTCTGAACTACTGCTGGAAAAGACAAAACATTTGAGGGACATGGACACATGGGTAAGAAGCTGATATCTGCAAAACCATTTCTGTGTGGGCTTTGTAATACAGGGCTTTCAATCATACCATGGTTTCTAATTTGAAATGGCCACCATCTATCTGGGCCTTCTGGAGTTTTCTTCACTCTGTGTATCGTTCAGTGAGGAATTCTATTTTCCTCCATAAAGATTGATGTTGTTAGTCAAAAACAGCAGCCACTCCTGAACATTTGCATTTTAAATTTAGGATGATTCATTTTCAATGAAAAATCCACGGCTGGCTGCCACAACAGTTAGCCCAGCTCCGACCGAGAAATTACAGATTGATATTGAAAGATTATCAGAAATGTGGGCTTCCCTGGAGAGTGAAGAACGGTATGTTTGACTTCATAGTTTAAAAGCTGCGTATGGTAAAAGATCACCATCAACAAAATGACGTGGTAAAAACAGATGTCAAAAACAAAACAAAATAATTGCAACACACATAATTAAAGATATGTTATGCGATGCTAGCATCAGGCCCCCACAGCTCCTAAAACTTAGAGAGCACAAAGAAAACCACCTGATGCACATGGACAGACAAAAGAACCGGTTTCTCTTAAGTCTAGCTTGGTGAAGCAGTGAGTTTAATTAGAGTTACTCAGGAACACAAGTAAGGGCTTGTTCACATAGCCGTGGGCAACTTACAAGTAGCTACAACAGTGAAGAAGGTGTTCCCCTTTTGCCTAACAAGTGTTAGAGGCTCATATATCCTCAGGGAGGGGTGGGGCTCCTGAGTACCTCCCCACTTTCATGATGTTAATTGGCCCTTGTGCAAGTCTCCTGCAGGCAAGCACAGCTGCTGAGTGTTCAAGAGAACAACAAATGTGTCATGCCCTTAGGACAGCATTCCAAGACAGTGCTCAACACAAGGCCAACATCAGTTACCTAACTTGGATGCTCCCAACGGGGTCAGGAAGCAAAACGTTTACGTCAGATGTTCTAAATTGTAACCTTATATTTTACATTATTTTGCCTATCTTAAGTGAGCTTTGCGGTATATTAGTTGGCTTTAGAAGTACCATATACAGGGGCTGGGGATTTAGCTCAGTGGTAGAGTGTTTGCCTAGCAAGTGCAAGGCCCTAGGTTAGGTCCTCAGCTTGGGGGGCGGGGGGAGACAACATAACAAAAATACCATATACAGTTCAGTATCCTATATGAGAATAAAATAAAGTGTTATAGTTTGGATATAAAAATTTTCCCCAAAGGCCCATATGTTAAAGGCTTGGTCCTCAGTTGGTGAAGCTAGTCACTGAGAACAATTGGTCAGGAAGGTTCTAACATAACCAACAGATTAACCCTTAGGTAGACTAATGATATAAGAGTTGGGAGGGAGAAGTCAGTGGGAGGTGGGCCTTGCTGGAGAAGGAGGGTCACTGGTATTGGGCCCCAGGTAGAGTGTGGGGATGGCAGTTGTATAAAGGTTGTCTTGTTCCAGACTGTCTTAGTTGGGGTTTTGCTGCTGTGAACAGACATCATGACCAAGACTACTCTTATAAGGACAACACTTAATTGGGGCTGGCTTACAGATTTTGAGGTTCAGTCCATTATCATCAAGGTGGGAACATGGCAGCATCCAGGCAGGCATGGTGCAGGAGGAGCTGAGAGTTCTACATCTTCATCTGAAGGTTGCTAGCAGAATACTGGCTTCCAGAAAGCTAGGATGAGGATCTTAAAACCCACGCCCACAGTGACACACCTACTTCAACAAGGCTATAACAATTGCAACAGGGCCACACCTTCTAATAGTGCCACTCCCTGGGCTGAGCATAGACAACCATCACAGTGATCCTTATTTGTCTCACTCTCTGCTTCTTGGCCACAATGAAGTAAACAGAGGTGCCCTCCTGTCACCATAGCAACGGGTCAAGGTAATCAGGCATTGAAACCTCTGAGCTCATGAGCAAAAGCAAATACCCCAAACTCTTATTCTTGGAAGTTGAGCCACTCAAGAGAACTCTAACATATATCGATAAAAAGAATAAAAAGTGCAGGAGAGGATTGAGCCACCAAATCTAGGATGTGCAAGCTGACTGGAAAAGATTAGGATTTGGTGTTAATTTTGACAAATAGCCCTGCCGGGATAGAACAAAAGCCTTAACTGGCCTGGTTCTGTAGAACAACTCAATATTTATCAGAAATATGTAAAATTATGTACTTCTATAAATATATAGTTATATATAAATATGTCATCATATAAATTATACAACTGTATTATATAAATTTCTTGTGACTCAGTAGATTTCCCAGGGATCTAGAAAGCATAAATATTTGAACAGTTTGGACAAATGTATATTCAAAAATCTTGAAGGCAGTGTTGTCACAAAGACATTTGGGGAGCCATCGCATGATTCCCCACTGTGATGAGAAACATCCATGTTGTAGACACACAACAACTGAAAAATGAGCACAAGAATTTACCCAGAAAAGCTGGCATCTTCCTTATCTTTAAAGCTCTAGCACATGATCAATAAGCACACTATTTACATTTTATTGCTTTTATTCTTTTACAGCCCAGTCTTTGCCCCCTTCGCAGTCTGCCCTCCCACAGTTCCTCATCCCATTCCTTCCCACCTCCTCTGCCCCAGACCCCCAACCCCCAATCCCGCTCCAAGCCAGGCCTCCCCACTTCTGGGGCCTCTTCTCCCACTGAGGTCAGATCAGGCAGTCCTCTGCTGTATATGTGTCAGGGGCCTCGAACCAGCTCATGTATGCTGCTTGGTTGGTGACTCAGTGTCTGAAAGATCTCAGGGCTCCGGGGTAGTTGAGACTGCTGGTCTTCCTATGAAGAAACTCCTCCTCAGTTTCTTCCAGCCTTTTCCTAATTCAACCACAGGGTTTCTGACTTCAGTCCAATGGTTGGGTGTAAGTATCTGCATCTGTCTCAGTCAGCTGCTTGTTGGGGCTCTCAGAGGACAGCCATGCTAGGCTCCTGTCTGAAATCACACCATAGTATCAGTAATAGTGTCAGGCCCTGGAGCCTCCCCCGTTAATCCACGAAGCCAAAAGCTGACTCTTTGAGAAAATCAACAAAATAGATAATCAATCCCCTAGCTAAACTAACTAAAGGGTGCAGAGATAGTATCTAAATTAACAAAATCAGAAATGAAAAGAGGCATAACAACAGAAACTGTGGAAAAACAAAAAAGTCGGATCCAGATACAAAAGGCTATATGCAACAAAACTGGAAAATCTAGGTGAAATGGATGACTTACTATTTACATTTTAAAATAATAGGAAATACCACAAATACATATGTGGATATAGTTATTGAGTGAAAATAAATTGATGATTCAAAGTAAGTAGTTTGGGGTTGAAGTTGGGAGGTGTCTCCATTTTCAATTTTTATTAATTTCTAAGTTATATTTTAAGACTAATTCTCATTATTAACACACTAACTTTCTCAGTTTCATTTCCTGTTATTGTGACAAAATATGTTGATGAAAACATCCAGCTGGTAACTTCAGGTTACAGACACTCTTTATGTGGAAGTCTAGGCACCAGGTACTTGAAGTACCTACTTACATCACATCCTCAGTCAAGAGCCAAGAGCAGTAAATTAACATACACATGCTAGCGAGTGTTCAGCTTTTTCCCCACTCATCTAAAGTTCAAGATCCTCTGCCTAGGGAATGATGCCACTCACAGTGGGCAGATCTTCCCACTTTAGCTGACTTAATCGAGATGACCCCAATAGGCACAATCTCAGGATAACCTGATCTTTGTAATCCTTCACTGGTAAATCATTCGTTTCTTCCCAAGTGAGATTCTACATTATGCCAAGTTGACAACTAAGACTGTCATACCAAAAAAAACAAGAAATGGTTGAAATTATTTTTTATTAAACTATGTGCCAAATAGCCACATTCCATTATGATGTCACTGTTTTCTGGAAGAACTTATCTATTCAAATGCCTCTCTCTGTTCATAGTGGACATTTACTCGAACTTTCTACTGATTACTTAAAAGTCCAGGCAGAGCACCATCTTAAATGTTGGGGGAATATGAGAGCATTTAAAAGGAGGAAATGGAAGAGGAAACTGTTGGAATTATAATCTCAAAGTTTTTTTTTTTTAAAAGAGGGGGGATGAAAATTCTAGTTCCAACTGTGTATATTCTTAATGTCTGTCTGCAAACTATAGTTTTACTTCTTTCTGTTCACATCTAGAAAGTGGAAATTGGCAAGATTAGTGGTTTTCTAATTCTTCTTCCTGAAGATGCAATGACTTGTGTTCAAAACCCCCAGACACCCACACTCTCTGCTTCTCAGTCACACCAGCTCTGTGTCTATGCTTTGACTATCTAGCCAACCAGTGGTTGATTTCTGGAACAAGTGTCAGGTAAACACATCGAGTCAATTTATTTGAAGGTTCTTGACAGACCAGTAATGCTTGAATCTGTAAGATCTAGGCCTCGGTTAGAGAGGGTTAGAGAGTAAAGACTTTTCTGTTAACTCTAGCTGGAAGCTGAAGTCACCCGTTCATTAACCAGAAGCACAGAATTTTATTTTTCCCAAGGCATACAGTTGTGTTGTGTAAGCCACCATGAAGATGAGTGAGAGGAACCGAGGGTACACAAGTCAGAGAGAAGGCGAAGTGCTGGAGAAAAGGGAATCCTTGATTGTCTCATCTTCAATGGCTGCTGAGCCAGGTGACACTTTTTATGATGGGTTTGTTAGAGGGTGACGGTTTCTGTGCAGTTCATGTCCCCTTGAAGGGAAGAATTTAACTGAGTGAAACAGAGTTTAAGCAGAAGTTTATTTGGGAAAGCAAAGGATAGTGTGGGGTGGTGAGGATGGTTGGGGAGGTAGAGGAAGGGAAGACGGGAGAGAGAGAGACAGACAGACATACAGACAGAGAGACAGAGAGAGACACACACACACAGAGACAGAGAGAGAGAGAGAGGGAGGAGCAGGCAGCTGACCCCTGGACAAGTAGCAGCTTATTGGGTTCTCTATTGTTAGTTTTATGTTTTTAATCAATATTTATAAGGTGGTTGTCATTCATGGGGATAAGGTGACTTTTGTTCTCCTTAGAAAGTCACTATGAATTGGATCTTCTCATGATCTTGAAAAGTTCACAAAGGGTGGGACTCAAACCATAACACGAATGATATTTTCATTATATTTTAAAAAGTTTTGTGTGTGTGTAAATCTATGTGTGGGGGTTTGTGTGTCACAGCCCATGTGTGGAAGTCATAGGAAAACATGTATGAGTGATTTGTCTCCTTCCACCATGTGCGCTCAAAGATAGACCTCAGGTCATCAGGCTTGGCGACAAGTGCCTCCTTTCGCCTACTGTGTCACTTCCCAGGCCCACACAAATTACAACGTAATGAAGACACAGTCGCTGGCACCTGCAGCCCTTCCGTTGGTGCATACATTTGGACATTGGAAAAGTGTGCTGGTATTTGGGTTTCTGATAGAGTGTGACAAACATACCTCAGCTTCTGTCACTAATGAACATTCAGACCATCGGGATACACAGCTACCAAGATACAGTGGTGGTTTCTTTGGCTCCCTCATGTCTAAATTCCCTGTGTGATTGGGAGACAAAGATGCCAAAATTTGAGCATAGTTTTCCTTGGTTACCTCCTATCTAACTCATTGACTACCAGATCTCAATGCTGGTTTTGCTTATAAACAAACATATTCTTTTGAGAAATAACAGCTGACAGAATGGTGCTGAGACTATTTCCACCAGGAACTGCAATCCATTCCAGTCTGTAGAAGCTCAGACTAGAAAACCACCCCAGAACTTAAGCTAACAGCTCCATTGACAAACAAAGCAAAACAAAAACAACAGACAGGGACTGACCTCCTCTCTGCCTCAGTCCAATGGAAAGCTTATATTCTGCATCTACTGCTGGGTACAACCCAACAGTATGGCTTTTTCTTTGATTTAAGTAGAAAAGTAAAAGAGAGCCTTCCAGAGAGTCCTCAACTACTGAATTAAGCTGGGCATGACTGTGTTGTTTCCAGCTTCCCGACCTTCCAGTGTACAGCATCATAAGTACTTTCTATAACACTTCTGCTGCCTCCCAAGTGACCACGAAACTGTTGGCCACACTAGGAAGTGAAGCATCATGATTCAAGTCATTCTGGGTCACCCTTCCCTTTCATAACCTAACCACAAGCTGAGGAGAGAAACACATCAACCAGGCATTTTGTCTATAATTACATTTTATCCCATATGAAACCCTTAATACCATATTCAAACATCACAGACCAAAAGCTATGTGACTCCAACTCTCTGAATCCCCCAGCTGCCTCTTACCTGTCTGCTACAGGTCCTTGAAGTGAATTCTTATCACTTAGGTATGTGTATCAGAAAGAGAACTCTGTCTCCTATTTCTTTCATATCTCCTCTGAGACCCAAGTAAAATGCTAAAAGGAGGCTAAGTGTGGCTGATATTCTTTTCTATTAAGGAGACTAGAAACAGTATGTTTCAGTTGCCATTTGAAATGCGGCAAATTGAAAAATACACACATTCATGTAATACCTACATTAGACACCTCCAAGTAAAAACTCAAAGAAAGGGAAGAGTTGATAGATGGGCAACTGTCTCTTATTTAAATAAAAACCGATTTGGATCATCAAATGCCTGCAGTAAACAATTTCCAAATGTCTCCTATGTGGCAAGTTCTGTATAAGTTACTGACGTGATAATGCTGGAGCATTCTCCTCCATAACTCAGTCACCTAAGTAAAACATTGACATTTAGTGCAGTGGTCTGAAGATTAGTGATGGATGCATATGGGTTCTTTATGCCTGGCCCAGCCTTCAGTCCGGAGGTTCACTGTTTGTCAGCTGTCTGCTGGGGTGGTCACGGTTAACTGAGATCTACATTTTCATCTTCCAGCCAGCTAGCGTGGGCACATTTTCATGGTGTGCAGAAGGCAGAAGGCCAGTGTTAGTTGCTTGGCAATCCTGTCTCAAAGTAAGTGCCCTGGATGGACCCAGAGTAGAGAGTATGAGAGAGCATTGCAAATCTACAAAGAACATGAATATTTGAAGAAATAAAAAATTTGAGGCTGTAAATGCCCTCTTCTCACAGATTCTGTGCCAATTTAATAAAGGCTACCTCATCCTCATTGAACTTCACGCTATCATAGAAGTCATTACTGTTGTACCTATTCAATAGTAGTGACTATTATCAGAGAAAATTACTAATGAGCTGGTAATTAGCAGAATTAATAGTTCCTATATTATAATGGTCTTCCATGTCCAAATGGTTTTGTAGGGTTTTTAAAAAGTGTGTGTGTCTATATGTGTGTGTGTGCGTGTTGGATTCCTAAAAAGACCAAAAAAGGGTATTGGATACCCGGAGATAGAGATACAGGTAGCTGTAAGCCTCCAGATATGGGATCTAAGCCTGAATCCTCAGGAAGACCCACAAGTGCTCTTAACCACTAAACCATGTAACCATGTCTCCAGCCCACATTCACTTGTTTATAAAAATATGGAAGTTTTGGGAGGGTTTGGAAAGAATGTATGGGATATAAGAAGGAAATAATTTGTTCTTATTCTACTTAACTCGGTTCATAATTCTTTTCCAAAAGAGATGGGCCTACCATATTTGAGTTATGCCAAATCAAAATCAAAATAAAAGAAAGGAGATGAAAAAAATTCTTCCTGATTCAAATACACACACATACACACACACACACTCATACACACTCACACACATACACACACACACTCACACACACACACACACACACTCACACACACACACACACACTCACAAACACTCACACACACACATACACATACACACACACATACACACATACACACACACGCGCGTGCGCACACACACACTCACACAGCTGCTTTGGGGATTTGGATGGGGAACAGCCAAGATGTTCCACATTTTATAAAGGTAAAGTAATTAAAAGAATCCAGCAGTGTCACCTGAATAAACACATCAGCAGAAAATTAGACAGTAGAGAAGTAGGTTAGAGTCCATCCAAGAATGCATCCTCTCATTACAGTGACAAGTCAGATCAGTAAAGAAGCAATAAAGTCACTTAACAAATGATGTCAATATACTCAAATAACTACCCGATAAGTTACTACTATATGCTTGTGATAGCCTACACTACAAAATTCCACATCTGTCAAAGGTGTGAAATCATAATTTTATGAGAATAAAACATGAAAATACTTTAAAAACTAATTATATAAAACGGGGAAAGATTTCTGGTCTTGCACAAAAAGCCATGTGTCACCTGGAGCCAGGTGAGAGACAGGAGTGTGACTCACAGCTGTCCCATTGAGGGGTGGTAAGGCTGCCGGATGAAGTTTTTCCTGAGAACTACTCTTGCTGGAGGCTCCTCCCCAGGGCAACAATTCACAGCTCTTCTGACTTTATGAATTCCTTCCCATCGAGCTGAGGGACCAGGACAGCACTCGGGTATTTGATGATTATGAAAGCAAAATCTTTACGTTTCCCTGGGTGAGACGGGGAGAGGCCACTCTCGTTCACACTTGTCTCTGTATTTATGAACTACAGCCACAGGAGAAACAGTACCACACACTGGTTACTTTCTTAAATTCTAGGGGACATCTTTTAAAATAATCCCCCAAATTAAAGAAGCTGTAGACTGTCATCCAAAGCTATCTTACCATGTTTTATGGTTTCCTTCCCTAGGTGATAGATTTGAGGCAAAGCCGGTGAAAAGCAGTGTTGGAGAAAACCTTCAGATTTTTTTGAATCATGAGGGCCAGAGGAGAGAGTTGCTTGAATTTCTTTTTAGATAATTTTAAATTACATTTATCATATTTGTGTCTGTCTGTCTGTCTGTCTGTCTGTCTGTCTGTCTGTGTGAGCCAAAAGACAAGTTATGGGAATTGGTTCTCCCCTTCAACCATGTAATGCTCTGGGGCTCTAACTCATGTCATCAAGGTTAGTGTCAGGATCTGCTGAGTCATCTCGCTGGGGCTCCTTGTATTTCAACTTTGCTCGCACTCCGCACCTTCTCTATGTAGGCCTCGGCTGTACTCACGACCAGTAGCCCGAGGGTTATATGGCCATAGGTTGAAGCATTGCGCTTCTTTCTTAATGGAAAATGCACAGAGAAGCAAATCGCTTTTCACTTTGAAGAGGATACCTTGAACATGGCAGGTGTCAAAACCCCCCAAAATCTTCATTCTGGTCCACCAGAATTTTCATAAGAACTATCTTATGATGCAGACATAGTTTCCACAGATATCTGTGCTACTGGCTACTCTTTGGTTTGGTTTGGTTTGGTCAGCACAGTGTAATCAGCATAATGGAGCTGAATGATGACCCATGGGGTGATGAACTGGTCAAGTCTCTACAGACTAGTTTTTTGTAAACAAACAACCAGGAAGGGTGCCTGCACTTGAACCCAGGGCTTGATGCATGCTAGGCAAGAACTCTACCAAATGAGCTACGCACTCGGCCTCACATTCCATGTTCTCACTTGCTACTGCCACACCTTGGCCATGGCGAAGGGGAGAAGCAACCTGAGGCACTGCGGGAAGCTAAATGTCCCTTAGAAAGCATGGCCGCCATCTTTGCAATGTCTGTTCTTGCTAGGGTTTTAATGGGGCCCCAGACTTTCTGTAAATGGGAATCTTCTAGAGAGTTGTCAACAGTTAAGGCAGAGAATTAGGAGAATGTGAGTCAGAGTAGACAGTGGGAACAGGAAGAAAGAGTGTGTGGGAGTGTCATCCTTTAGATGGCCAATCACCAATCATCATGCTCAGTCCATTCTCCTAGATGAGCGGTTGCCATGGCATTCTTACCTCTATCTGTCAGTCAAGTATGCCTGGTCAGGAACTTCACCTCCTCCTCTGGTGTTACAGCTTTCTGAACCTGAATGCACCAGTAATTCATCTCTAATATTGGAAGGATGTAATTTATGTTAGGTGACCGAGAATGAAATATTTTACTTTCTGTCCCCAGTGACAGGGAGAAGTGAATGGAGAAACTGCTGGAGGAAAGGGTTCTCTTGGAAAGAGAACACAAAAGCATTTTTAGAAAAAAAAAATCTACGTGGGGTGCTGGAAGTGCATGAATTAGGAAATTCCGGGTGTTGTGTGCAGTGTGTCCCTTTATACCACAATTTCATCGAAATTTCAGCAGAATCCATACAGCACAAATAGGCATGGACTCATAAATATAGAATAATTTCCAACTTTGTCTGTATGCTGCAATCACCTAAAGAGCTTCTAATAAATGGCCACTGCGCTGGCTTAGATCCCAAATCTTCTGTGTTTTAAGTGGGGTTTTAGCTGTCTTCAAAGTTCTCCATGTGATCTGAGAATTTGAAGCCACTGGTCCAAGGTCTAGAAGAGTGAGTTTCAATCACCTGGATTATTACCATCACCCAGGGAGCTCTTAATGACTCCAAATGGATGCACTCCCATGTCGGACCAATTTGTTTAGAATCTCTGGTGGTTGGCAGTTTCTAAAAACTTTCCTGGGTGATTCTGATGTGAGCTCAATTTCAAAAGATCACCATTTCTAGAGGAGACTGATACCAACACCATATTTACACCTTAAGAGACGGGGGCGGTGGGGGGGGGGGGAGTCTGGAGAAATGGCTCAGCAGTTAAGAGCACTGACTGTTCTTCTAGAGATACTGAGTTCAATTCCCAGCAACCACATAGTGACTCACAACTATCTGTAATGGGATTCGATGCCGTCTTCTGGTGTGTCTGAAGACAGCTATAGTACACTCATATAAATAAAATAAAATAAAATAAAATAAAATAAAATAAAATAAAATCTTTCTTTAAAAAAAGAGAGAGAGAGAGAGGGTGAGAAACATGAAAACCTTTTCTTAATAGCAGCCAGTAACTAGTTTCCCATAAAATCTCACTCTCAGAATATACTTACCAAATTTCATTTCTGTGCTAAAGTCAACAACAACAACTAGAGCTGCCCAAGGCTAAACACCACGTTTTGAATAAAAAAGTAATAAGGGCTGGAAAGATGTTCCAGTGGGTAAAGATATTGGCCATCAAGTTTGATGACCTAGGTTCTATCCCTGGGACTTGCATGGTAGAAGGAGAGAAATTATTCCCAGAAGTTGTCTTCTAGCCTCCACAAGAACACAAGCACTCACACCCACACTAACAACAACAACAACAACACCATAGTAAATAGTTTAAATTTTCAAGAGGGAGTGAGATGTTTGGATAAAAACATTCAGTACAACCTTTACTTCTGACATTCATTGGTTTAAATTTAGATTTGCTAATTAAAAGCATTTCAAAGTGGAAAATCCTAGGAACCCTGATTTAGAGTCATGTTACATAAAAGGAAGAAATTGTCTAATCTAAAAATCATAAAAACTATCACTCTTCAGCAAGAAGTCTCTTCTCATCACACGAGTGTGAGGCACTGTTCACTACCAGAGTATTGCAGGCTAGAGTTTATAAACATAGAAATGTATACCTACATGCACCCTAAAAGCATATAGATACACACCTGCACATATACAACAGTGCACACACATACAAAAACAAGTTCTTGGCTATATGCATATGTGATTGAACACATGCAAGTGCTCACACATGTAATTTCTTTCAGCTGATCCTGCATATTGTCATGTTCCTAATATAAGAGAGCAGCTGACCATAGCTGCAGAGACTCTTACAGTGATTAGGGCAACGGCATCAGTTGCCTACAAACCATAAAGGCTCATTAGCTCAAATGCCACCACTTTGGATTTGGGTGAGATTAGTTTCTTACTTTGCTTTGCAAGCATCCCAACCTAAGTTTGAATTCAGAGCCCACAGGAAAAGCTGCCTGTAGTGCTGTGTGCCTATAATCCCAGAGGTGAGCAATGAAGACAGGAGAATCTGGGGGGCTCACAGACCAGCCAGTCTGCACAAAGACAAGCTCTACCATCAGTAAGAGGTCCAGTCTCAGAGAGTAAAGGTTAGAGAGCAATAGAGAAAGACACTTGAGGTCAATATTTGGTAAGTGTGTGCACGCACACACGCATGCATACACGCACACGTGCGCACGCGCGCGCAGGTGGTGGTGATGGGGAACACTATCTTTAAAACCCCTGAATTGGAAGGGAGGATTGGTTCCAAACTTTCCCATGCTCTCTGTACTGGCTAGTTTTGTGTCAACTTGACACAGGCTGGAGTTATCACAGAGACAGGAGCTTCAGTTGGGGAAGTGCCTCCATGAGATCCAGCTGTAAGGCATTTTCTCAATTAGTGATCAAGGGGGAAGGTCCCCTTGTGGGTGGGACCATCTCTGGGCTGGTAGTCTTGGGTTCTATAAGAGAGCAGGCTGAGCAAGCCAGGGGAAGCAAGCCACTAAGTAACATCCCTCCATGGCCTCTGCATCCGCTCCTGCTTCCTGACCTGCTTGAGTTCCAGTCCTGACTTCTTTCAGTGATGAACAGCAATGTGGAAATGTAAGCTGAATAAACCTTTTCCTCCTCAACTGCTTCTTGGTCATGATGTTTGTGCAGGAATAGAAATCCTGACTAAGACACTCTCTTTTTCAGTGTGAGAAACAAAGCAGACATTAAATCAAGAGCAAGAAAAAACAAAACAGTTAAATCAAAGAAGTTAAATTCAGAGTCTAACTTTGAGAGCTGAACAGAGTGGGAGCCTTATGGGCCTAGAGTCAGAGCAATGGAAGCCAATTCCATCATCCTGGCGAATCCTGGGCCCAACCCAAAGACCAATCCCCCTGAGTTATAATGGTGCTATCAGATGACTGGAATCTGAAAAAGATGCCTTTCCAATTGACACATGGAGGATAATTAAGGCAGCGTTTGTTTTGTTTTGTTTTATTACAGTATAACTAAATAAAATGAAAACCTTCATTACGATACCAACTGCCATTATAGACTTTTTAATTGGTTAGGAATATAATGGTGGCGTTTTATGCTATATTTTCCCCAAACACTGCCCATATTGACTCAGTGATTAGGGTGGATCTGTTTCCAGCGCTGCTGTACTCTCCCTTTGCTTCTGTGAGTCAGAAACAGACAGCAATGATATCAGCATCAACATATTCAATATTTATTGACTGGGCATCAGGGAGAGGGAACTGGCTTAGAGATAGGGATTAGTACATTCATGTGGAATGCAACGTGACAGAGCACCCTAGAGAGACCTGAGGTCTTCTGCCAGAGATGCAACTCTGGAGAAGTGACTGGGTTTGTATCTACCAGGGTAGGTGTTAGAAGGACCAAATGAGTTAGCGCATGTGAAGTGCTTAGCACAGCCCTCGATAGACGCTATTTTCTCTTAGTCATCTTTCATCTGCTTCCTGCATCTGGCTCCTTGCCAAATCCTATGGATTCCATCTGAACAAGATCTCGTTAATTGATTATCCTCCCCTCCCTACTCCCTACCTCCCCCCCCCCCCCCCGTTCTCCCATTTCTGCTGCTATCCTGAGTCAGGCAGGTCCCTGTACTGTAGAAACTGTAGAAACTCTCACACCGGCCTCCTCACAAAGAGACAAAATTAAGACTAAATTCATCTTCTGGAACTGCACTTCGGGCCACATCCCTGTGCAAAGCCCTGTGAAGGCCTAGTTATTGCCAAATAAAGTTTTAGATACAATGGGCTTCCTAGGCTGACTCCCTTGATGTCTCAAATGGCCCAGATACATCTATCCCAAGCATGTTTGTGTGTGCTTTGTGGGAAATATTAAAAAATGCCATTCACGTTACACTGGCAGCCCCAATGGGCTGGCCAGCCAGACATTGGCGGGCATTGGCTGGCCTGTTCTCATCTTGTGGAGACTCTCTGACTCAGAGCTCTGAAATCTCTCCACTTAGCTTGCTAAGTTCTCACAGGTGGGTCGTTACTACGACAACCCCATGCTTCAAAATTCCTACGGCCTTTTGGGGTGCACTTCTTGCACACCTATGCTTTGCCACCCGTACCTTTTTCTCTCTGGAATTCAGTTGAGCTGCCACACGAAGGAAAACACCACACAAACTTAGTTCAGAATCAATGGTAACTCAGTCGCTAGACACAACAACCAGAATGGTAATCTTGTAGGCCATATTAAATCTGAATCCTCTGGTGGCGAATTCTGGCGGACCCACCATGTAAACTGGGGACCATCTGTAGCTACATCTTGTCTTCCCTCTCCTGCCTTTTCTCTTTCTCACTCTGACCTGGAAGTCCCGCCTACTCGCTCAATGATTGGTTTCTTTATTCATTCTGAAGGGTCACGTGAAGTCCTGAGAACTTGATTCACTCCTCTTCCCAGACAACCTCTCTTAGAGAAGCTGAATTAACATCAAAATACAAACAGCACCAGGCCTATCCACAGCAGGGGGAGAGTACAATGGTACATAGCTTAATGCCATCCCTAACTTTGGCATCGGCTAACTCCCAAATCCTGCTCCTTTCCTCTCTCTCTCTGCCCCACTTCATCCCTATGACCTCACCCAAATGTTTCTGCTGTTTAGATCGAAGCCATTCTTTATGTTTGAACTTAAATGCCACCTCTGTAAGCCAGCCTCCCTCCATCAGTGATATCCCCTGCAGAAGTATTGTGACCCCTGTGTCTTAGTTTGTGCATCTGAAAAATGAGGATGCATATAGCACCTACCCAGGGAGAGGTTCAGGAGAGAGAATTAAGAGGAACAAAGGAGTTGGGGAACATAAAGTGATTGGGCTCTGAGAAGATTCTGCACTTAATCTTGGGGACCCTTGCAACCCTCTTCTCCCTGTGACACAGCCATGTTTATCTGTATAGTCCTTTTGCCATTGAAAGCTTTCGGAGAGCTTGACCTGAGTCTTATATAATTTGTCTCCACTGCAGTTCCTAACTATACTGAAACATCCAACCCCCAGAGAGAACTCTGTGCACATCTTTCAAATGAATGATATTCATTGGGGTTAAAATATGTAGACAAATAAAAAGGAGGTTTTCATATCCTGCCCTGCTTCTCTGCCGGGGCTGCCTGGAGTGCTGTCAGCACACGGATGGGAAAAGGCGGGGCAAAGTCCAAAGCAGGGAGTCCACAGTGGTTTCCAGCCTCCTCTCTGAGTACCCCAGCCACGTTGGTACGGCGCTGAGAGTGGGAGTCGGGAACTGAGGTCCATGGGTCTAGCTTTCCCTCTGGGCTTCTGTGTGCTAGGCAGAGAGGGAAAAGGCAGGGCCTGGAGCAGGCGGAACCCATTCTGATTCTGAATATGTACCAGAGAGGCTGGAAGAGGAGGCCTTCCGGAGTTTTAGGTGCAGCTCTTTAAATGAAGGCCTTCCCCAACCCTATCCTTAATGAAGAGAGGGTCCTTGATTGTTCATACTGGTTCATTTGATGGTGGCTGTGAATGCATACACTTTATTAGCGGTGAACCAGGGATTAAATACCTTCTGAGGGAAGGATTGCCCAAGAAGGGCAGCTCATTGGTTAGATGCTTGGGACTACCTAGATACCTCATTAGCATGTTGAGCTCCAGACGTTTGTGCTATGTGACCCAGTGCCTGAGGTCCTCAGTGGGGTGTTGCGGTTATGTGTTCCAGAGCAGGCAGAGGCAGGCAGGGAATGGCTCCAATCCTGGCCACTCTCAGTTCTGAGATTCCCAGGATTTGATCTCATTCAACCTTACCATTCTTATTGCCTGTCTGGTAACAAGGTCCCACCTGCTCTACAAGGTGTGCTTGAAATGAAGTCATAAAACACAGGAGGCTAAGACTTAGACTTTGAGAATGAGAGGGATAAAAGCATGTAGATGTCATCAAAGCCCATTATATGTGTGTGAACTTGTGAAATCATAAATCATTTGAGAACTCACTTTGAGCACTGACAGTGCCTTTTGGCACGGGTATCATTATTTTGTAGGCAGTGTGTGTGTGCTCTCTCAGAGCATATGGAAAATATCCCTTAAGGAACTCTCTGTCCTTTGTCCTAATTGGCAATGAGGTTTCCTGGGCATGTGTGTTCTTAATAGAGAGTAGACTGTTCATTAGCAAACACCCTGGTCTTCAAAAAATGCGCACTGGTGCTTTCCTGGGGCTTGTTAAGATTTCCTGTAATCCAGGCTAGCCTAGAATTAGTCAAGGATGACATTGAATTCCTCATTTCCCTACCTCTGCCACCAAGGTGCCAGGTTACAGGCACCTGCTACCATGTCCCCCAATACATTAATACATTAATAACTAGATGTTTGACCTGGAAATCAATAGGATGTAGAATCCTCTTTAAGGTCTTGAGCCTTGCTGGCAAAGTGTCAACGGCTTCTAAGGATGCAGATGGCTGAGACAGGGCTCTGTACCTAGGTCCCCTCTTTAGGCCATAGAAGGAAAACTGAGAGACCCGAACAAGCCAACAGGTGGGACAAACACTTTTCCAGGGCCCAGCTGTCCTTGTTTTCAAACAGGTCCAACTCCTTCCTTGTGATTTCCTGACTCATTCCTCTCCTTTTGGTATCATCTCTCCAGCCTCCTATATACTACTCAGGGTTTGGTCTAAAGCTGGAGGAAAGGTCATGAGAGTGAACGCCTATTTCTGCAGGTTATAAAAAGCAAAATCTAATGAGTTCCTTCTTCCCCCCTGTGCCTCCTATCTTTCTCTTAAGAACTTATGGCTTCCTCCCTTTCCTCCTTGCTCTGATAGAAACCTCCCCACTCTCTCCCCAAGCTTGGTTTTCTCTTGTTAGAGCCTGAATGTCAGCCGTGTGTATCTCCACGCATTTGTCTCTGCTAAACTGCGATGCTGTTAAAGTTGTATATATCAATATGCAAATTTATGCGACAACTAATGTGTAACTTAGCATTTTTTACTTTAGAGCCAAATAATGAAGCAGGATCACTCCTAACCATTTGGTTCCCTCCCCTCCTCCCCAGGAAGTTTTGGTGGTATAAACATACATATTGACAGCATGTCTTCTCAGCCACTGTCTTGGTGGCTCTTGGGGCCACTAGAAGGAAACCTTGGGGGATGTAACCACAAGGGTGGAATATCTTGGAACTAGTTGTAAAAAAGGAAAGGAAAGGAAAAAAAAAAAAAAAAAACAAAGCAACAAGAGAGGTGTGCAAAGTGGTAGCATATGGAAGCCAAGACAAGAAACTCGAAGCTGAAGACAGTGAACATAATCACTTGGAAATGGCACGTTATGAGCCAGGGGATGTTCCGCTAACCAGTCCTTAGAGAATTGCACTCCACACGAGAAAAGGGGAAATCAATAATCTTCAACGACCTGAGAAGCGAGCAAACACGTGGAAACACTCATACACACCATAAAATTAATGAGGAAAAGCAAGCTCGATTTTGCTATATGGGTCTACGTACTTAGAAGAATAGATTTTTCATGAAAGTAAGGTCATGGTATTTCCTATTTATTTTACTATACAATAAATCAAGAGACATAAAGGTGCTAGATATTGGGGAGGGGTGTATTATTTAAGACATACCGAGAGGGTTCTTGTTTTTTTTTCTATTTTCTGCCCTTGCTTTTCGAAGATGGCTAAGGTCACCTCTCACTGCTAGGACAGTCTCATGCTGAGTGGCCAGGCGTGTAAGTTAACAGCTCAAAGGTTATCATTTCCTGTCAAGCAGCATCAACTCATGCTTTAACCTGTTCTCAGAAGCCTTACTATTTGAGCAAGATGTTTAGAGTCCCCAAGAAAATTGAGCAGAGGCCCAGACATGCTTGAATATGGGGCTTGGGGGAAGCTTTGGACTGCCTGGCTGTGTTCCTATGGATAAACAGTAAGAGAGAAAGGGACCTGAAAGAGGACTTCTACCCTGGGTTTATATACAGAGCCATCTCATTGTGCAGGCATCTCTGCCTCCACTTCAGTCCTTTGTTCTGGCTAGGGTACCAGGTTTGTGTTGGGCCACAGTGTGTTGCATAAGATGACTATGGGTCACATATGACAAAAAGACATGTATAGAGGCTTT
This sequence comes from Mus musculus, assembly GCF_000001635.26. Lineage (NCBI taxonomy): Eukaryota > Metazoa > Chordata > Mammalia > Rodentia > Muridae > Mus > Mus musculus. The sequence goes on from NC_000079.6 coordinate 45,323,519, forward strand.
AGCCACCCTAGGCTTTAACCCTGTTGTCTGAATTAAAAAATCCAGGTGCTGCCAGAGCAGAGAAGAGAGGGAGATGGTGCCAAGGCTCTTCGCCCACTAGTCTTCCAAATTCTTACTCTGTGGTTCTACCTAGGTACTCAGCCATTGCAGTTATAAGAGGAATCTTATGGGTACTACCTATAGTCTATCCTCCTAGCAGGAAAAGGAGGCTGAAAGAAGTGTCACGGGCACACAGTCTGCTCTCTTATGAAAGAAGTGTCATGGGCACAGTCTGCTCTTTTATGCGATGCACAGGAACTTTCCTAGAATTCCCTTCCCACAGTCCACAATCACGTTGTCGGTCTGGTCACAGTGTGGTCGCTCCTGCCTGCACAGAGCATCTTATCCCGAACAAATTCACTTTCCCTTTGTTAAGAGAAGGATGGAAGGGTTGGGGGACTTGTAGGAGAAGGGGATGAAGGAAAGATGGAGGAAAAAACATTAAAATACTGACTTATGGACTCAGAAGATGGCTCATCTGGTAAAATGTCTGCTACACAATCATGAAGACCCGAGTTTGAATTCCCAAACTCAGTGGGAAAGCTCACAGTGATGGTGCCCATATAATCCCAGACGTATGGAAGATGGAGACAGGCCCCAGAGCACACTGGCCAGCCTACCTAATGGATCTTCAAGTGCTAGGTAAAAATTGACAGACCAGAGAGCTAACACAGGAACCAGAGTTTGGATTTCCAGAGCCAATGTAAAAGCCAGGAAGGTGTGACAGCTCTGGATACAGCTCAGCACTCAGGAGGTGGGAAGGAACTTTAGAGCTAAACCAACTAAACTGGTGAGCTCCACGTTCAGGGAGAGAAGCTGCCCCTTTAAGGTGTGAACAGGACAAACTCCTAATGTTTACTTCCAGCCTGAATTCACACACACACACACACACACACACACACACACACACACACACACACATACACACGCACGCACGCACATACACACATACTATACATGTATCCACACACTTGGAAATATGCATACATTTGTGCATATCACACATACACACAAGCACATACTACACACACACATATCCACACACTTGGGAATGTGCATACATATGTGCATATCACACACACAAACATGTACAAAAGAAATTGAGGGACTTTGTCTCAAAAATATGGAGTATAGCTGAAGAAGATATCTGAGGATGCCCTCTGGCCTTCATACTTACATGCACACACACTCACAGCTCAACATCCATGTGCATCTACACACAAACATGCCCAGTTTCCCCTCCCCCACAAAACCCCAGTGACTTAGGATCTGTATAGTGTGTTGCTTGTAGCTGGCATCAGGGAGCCTCCAACTTTGAGACAAAATAGACACAGCATGGTAAATCGCCCTTCTCAAGTCCTTTAAGATGTGACGTCTGGAGCAGAATCTAATTGACTTTGATTTTGCATCTTTTACCAAACAAAAGTAAAGGAGACCAGCAACCGTGTGATTTAACATCCTATGGCAAATTATGATTGGCATATGGCATAATTACACATTCACAGTAGAAATCTCAACCTAGCATGGTTATTCATACTCTGCAGTAAGATCTGTTATTTACGCCCCACTAATTCAAAGGGGAGCTGAGCCTGTACCTTCAATGAGAGATTAAGTACAAATGAGGCTTGGCGTGGGCCTTCTTAAGAAGCCGCCATTTTTTAGAATTTCCATTCTCCTTTCGTAGGCTAATTACAGTAAAACTTGAAAACAGCATTCTCTAAAACTGCTCATTTTATTCTTATATTTCTATTAATAGCGTGGCGGGGCACTCTCATGTGGGACTCGTGTGAAGAAAGGTCAGAAGATAACAGAAAGCAAGCAAGAGTTGGCTCTTTCCTTCTAGGTTTTGGACTGTAGGGATCAAATCCAAGTTATCAGGCTCAGCAGCAAACGCCGTTAACTGTTAGGCCATGGTTTCTCAACCGGTGGGTCGTGACCACTCTGGGATTAGATGACCTTTCCACGGGGGTCGCCTAAAAAAAGCAGAAAGCACAGACATCCACGTTACGATTCATAACAGTAGCAAAATGACAGCTGTGAAGTAGCAACAAAGGCTGAGAACCAGTGCTCTAGGCCATCTCGCCTGCCAGTCGTGGCTCAGTATAACACACCATGTGTGATGATTCGGATCTCACTGCTCCATTTGAGATTCGTGAACTTGGTATTTTATGCGGATCTAATTTGACCTCACAGTTTTGACTTTGCCTTTCTCTGGAGACTAGGAGTTCCCTCCGTGCTGTCGTTCCTGTGACCTGTTTGCAAAATGACATATGAAATTCTCCACTTCCCGCACATCTTTGAAGACAACTTCTAAGAGCCAAGCTCACAGCAACCGTCAAGCTCCCACTTGAAGTCTGGCTCCCTGGGCAGCTGTGACTGTTTTTAAGCAGCTTTGTGGATTCCTCACTCCCAGTGCCTGCTGTGCCAGAGCTTGTGGGTTCTCCTGAGCACAGCCCACAGGCAGGCATTTGCTCTCCTTGTAAATCTGCTGCCCCATTTGGTCCCATCTATCTGACACAGTCTTCAACATGGAGCATGTACACTCTGCACAGTGATGGGGTCAATCTAAGAGGAACTCTGGGGCTAATTGCCCAACCGGGCCTCAGAAGCTGGTCAGTCAGCTCTTTTTAGATGTCTTTGATGAGGGCAGAATTAGACAACACCCGCTGTCATAGTGGGGCTCAAAGAGAAAGAACAAAGGTGTATTACATTGTCCTGTGAGTACTGGGCGAGAACTAAGGAACTCATAAAACCAAAGGCCATCCCTGGGGAGCGAGCCCCTTCTCATGAGAGCACACAGGAACAGTATCCTGCAGGGGAATGCCTAGCTCCCAGAGAAAGGCAAATCAAAACCGCAATGAAATACCTCCCCACAGGCAGGGAGAGGGACGGGAGGGTATGGTGCATGAGAGGAAGGGATGGGGAAGGATATCCAACACTAACCGTGGACAAGCCATATGGAAGGATATCTAACACTAATCTGGACAAGCCATATGGAAGCCAACTATTCTATAAGCCTCCTATATACAGATACAGAGAGAAAGAGAGGGAGAACCAGAAGGGGTATTAATTGGAGTTATCCAACACAGGAGATGACATTCCTCCAAAAAACCAAACCAAACCAAACCAAAAGCTTAGGGCCACATGTGGGATACCACTCCTTAGTCTGTGGGTCAGGTTTTTAAAATCAGGTTGCCCAAGACACCACTCACTTTTGGTTACAGAACATGAGGAAATTGCAGCTAACCAGGAAGCTCCCTCCCTGTCGGCTAGCTTTTATAGCGCTGGATTCTGTTGACTAGAAGGTCTAGGCAGATTGTTGGAGGAGAAAAGTCATGAACAGTTTTACCCAGCTATGAACCCTGGCAAAGTATGCCTGTGACTGCGGTCATGGCATGCATGCCAGCCGGGTAGCCATCTGCTTTCTGGTTGGATTTAAGGTCCACTCCCCAGGTGGAAATGCATTTCTGGTGCTGCAAACTTGATCAAGAAGACCATGACTTTGGAGCTCCCTAGGGGTGAACTTACGACTGCTGTTCTGCTACAAAGACATAGCGGCAAAGTGAACTTCAAATTATTATCTCTCTACCCACGGAGTAGTAAAAGCTTCCTCACTGGAGCCCGTTTCTTTGTGCAGTAAGCACTGCTTAACAGAGACGCGAAACTGGTGACTGCTCAGAGAAGAATCTAGGGAATTCTCAGCCATATGTGGAGAGTCTCTATCACAGTGTTCCCTCACCCCACGGCCCAGGCTCAAGGCACACTGTGGAAGAGAGGACAGTTACATTATCAGAGATGGAGGTCTGGGAGGACCAGGATGTTTAGAACGGCTACTACACTCATGAATTTACAATGGCTGTGGTCATCTGCTCAAGGCCTAAGCAAGGTCAAGGCAGTCAACATTTTAGCATGACAGGGCAGGGTCTCAACCCCCACCCCTAACCAAAGAGCGACCAACAGATCTTCATCTGTTGAGTGCTGGGGAAGAGAGAGTTACATTAAGAGTATACCCCCCAATTAGGTCAAATAGGCTCCAGAGGGTGGCCCCACACCCATGGGTATGTAGAAAGCACTAATTGAACCCAGAGGGTTATATGAAAAAAATATAGGCGATGAAATTGAAAGAGGTGGGGGGTTGGGGTGGATCAGAGAGGAATTAGGGGTGAATATGATCAACTATATTGTATATGCATATGCACATACACACAGGTATATACATGTGTATGTGTGTGTGTATGTATATATGTATATGCATAGAAAGAGCATTGTGTCACATATCTTTAATCCCAACCATTCAGCTGTGAGGTATATAACAAAACACATGCCTGTCCATGCACACACACTAAAGAAAGAATGAAAGGAAAGAAGGAAAGAAAGAAAATGAAGGAAGGAAAGGAGAGGAGAAAAGGAAGAAAGAAAGAGGGAGAGAAAGAAAGAAAGAAAGAAAGGAAGGAAGGAAGGAAGGAAGGAAGGAAGGAAGAAAAAAGAAAGAAAGAAAGAGAGAGAGGAAGGAAGGAAGAAAGAAAGAAAGAAAGAAAGGAAGGAAGGAAGAAAAAAAGAAAGAAAGAAAGAAAGAAAGAAAAAAAGAAAGGAAGGAAGGAAGGAAGGAAGAAAGGAAGGAAGAAAAAAGAAAGAAAGAAAGAGAGAGAGAGAGAGGAAGGAAGGAAGGAAGGAAGGAAGGAAGAAAGAAAGAAAGAAAGAAAGAAAGAAAGAAAGAAAGAAAGGAAGAAAGGGGAAAAGAAAGAACCCCTTTAACCCCAGCACTTGGGAGGCAGAGGCAGGTGAATCTCTGAGCGTTCAAGGCCCACCTGGTCTACATAGCAAGCCCCAAGACAGCCAGGGCTACATAGAGAGACCCTGTCTCTAAAAACAAAAAAAAAAGAAAAAAGAAAAAAGAAAAAAACTTTAAAGCAAAAAATAAAAGAGCCAGTCAGTCAACATTGTAGAGTGGAGTAGGACGAGGTTCACAGCCTCCACCTTAACTGAAGAACTAGACTGGTTGGCAGCTTCTGGGGGAGAGGCCAAGAGTCAGTGTTCTTGAAGGGTGGGGCTCCCGGGGATGCCCCACACTCAGAGGTATATGGGCAGGGCGAAGAGGAATCAATGTTTTTTTTTATATATATATTTTTTTATTAGGTATTTTCCTCAATTACATTTCCAATGCTCTCCCAAAAGTCCCCCATACCCATCCCCCCCACTCCCCTGCCCACCCACTCCCCCTTTTTGGCCCTGGTGTTCCCCTGTACTGGGGCATATAAAGTTTGCAAGTCCAATGGGCCTCTCTTTCCAGTGATGGCTGACTAGGCCATCTTTTGATACATATGCAGCTAGAGACAAGAGCTCCGGGGTACTGGTTAGTTCATAATGTTGTTCCACCGATAGGGTTGCAGATCCCTTTAGCTCCTTGGGTACTTTCTCTGGGGGAACATAAGGGGACAGGGAGGTGGGGGTGGATCTCAGAGGAGTTAGGGGAAAGAATAAGGAATCAAGATAATAAAATACATCATATTACATTCTCAGAGAATTGATAAAAAAAATTAAGATAGAGAGAATAAAAAGAGATATCATTTTATACTCTTTAGGAGCAAGGCCTGAGGAGCTGAGTTCAATTCCTGGCACCCGTGTGGCAGAACTGACCCCCCCAGATTGCTCTCTGACATTCGCATATGCACCGTGGCGGGCATGTGCTCACACATGTACACACTAAGCAAGCAAGCAAATAAATAGATGTAATTTTTAAAAATGCCAGTAATTAGAGTTAGCTAGGGTGTTGACAAACTGGATCTACAAGCACTGCTGTTGGGCATGTAAAACAACAGTGCTGCCATTGGAAAAAGAATTCAGGGTAGTGAGTCCTCAAAAATTAAATGCATGATCCAGCAATCCAACCTCTGGGTTCATACTCCCCTAAATTGTACATTAATCTCAAAAGCCATGTTATGTGCAGTAGCCAAAAGGCAGAAACAACCAAATGGGTTGGATGGGCAGAACAGAGCATATGCTGGCTATAGAATATTGTCCAACACTATATAGAAACAAAATTCTGGCCCACGCTTCACCATGGATGAACTTTGGTGACACCGAGAAATGTTGTCTACATGGCTGGACGTACCTCGGTGGTCAGATTCAGAGACACAGGGAGTAGAGCGGTGGTTACAAGGCGTGTAGGGAAGAACAGAGCTGCACAGTTTAATGTGTACAGAGTCACAGCGTGAAATGAGAAAATGTTCTCGGTGTCGATAGACGGTGGTCGTGAAGTAATCTTAATGTACTTTATGTACCATTAAAAATAGCTAACAAGGTCAAATTGATAATATGGATATTTTACCACAATTCAAAAGAATACAGGGTCAGTGGGCTAGCTCAGGGTCAGTGGGCTAGCTCAGGGCTAGTGGGCTAGCTCAGGGCTAGTGGGCTAGCTCAGAGAACAAAGGTACCTGCTGCCAAGCCTGATCACCTGAGTTTGACAGCTGTAGGAGGGAACTGACTGCCACAAGTTGTCCCCTGGCCTCTATACATGCTGTGGGATGTATAACAAGAGAAAGAGGGAGGAGAGGGAGAGGGAAGGGAGGAAGAGGGAGGGGGAGGGAGAGGGGGAAGAGGAGGGAAAGGGAGCCGGAGAGGGAGGAAGAAGGAAGGAGGGAGAAAAGAAGAAAGAACCCCTTTAATCCCAGTCCCTAGGGACAGAGGCAGGTGGATCTCTGTGTTCAAGTCCAGCCTGGTCAACAGAACAAATTCCCAGACAGTCAGGGCTACACAGTGAAACCCTGACTCAAAACAAACAAACAAACAAACAAACAAAACAAAACAAAACAACCAACAAGCAAAAGAAACTATAGAGAAGGATTCAACGGGATTTACTCCCTTCGTACAAAGGAAGCCCAGAGGCTGAAATGGTTCTTATCTATTCCTTAAAGAAGTAAGAAGCTAATCTTCAATTTACCTCATTAAAAACAAAAAACAAAAAAACCCGCATGTATATTGAATTACGTGTTATAAAGTCAAGTGGAACTATCTAGAACTACAAAACCGTAAAGTACATTGCACCATATCACGACAGAACAAGTTTGAACATCAGCTCTTTACCCTGAGGACTGTGCTGACTCTGCTGGATGGTGTGAGCCTGCTCTCGGGGGAGCAGAGTCACTTCCAGAGGAAGAAGAGACAACACCAAGCCAGGAGACCAGGGCTGTGCCAAGCTGGCCATGGTAGTCCTGGGCCAAGCTCCAGACTTGTGTGGAGTCCTGGAAGAAAACAGATGCAGGCCGGGTAGCCAGAGTAGGGCCATAATGAGGGACACTACGTAAATCCAAAGTGCCCCTGGACTTCTCTCGCAGGAAAGGCAGACCAGGAACAAACTTCAAGGGCAAATGCTGCCTCCAGCTTGGCCGAGTCTCTCTGCGAAGGGAAGAAAATTATAGTCGAAAGCTGACTTTTGTCGAATTCCTGCCAAAAACCCCTCTCCTTTGCTATCTTTAACCTTCAAACTAATTAGTTTTAAAGTGCTATGAAGTGGCCATGCTTCCAGGAGCCTAGAAGAAGCCAGCACATTAGCTTCAATTCTCAGTATCACAGAAGAAGGGGGTGGGGCGAACACACTTTCTAGAAAACCCAGAAAGAATTACCCATCGCTCCAAAAAAGAATTACTACTACTGACTACCAATTTGAGTCACAAGCCACCACCCTCAAGTACCAGGAGCAATAAGGCCTAGAAACGTCAAACCCAACTATGCTTAAATATCGGCGATACACACACACACACACACACACACACACACACACACACAAATCGGGTAAGGTTTAATTCTTTGAGGCTATAAAAGAGAGATTTAATATCTGAATAAAAGAATAAAAGTAATAGACAAAGGCAAGAAATATCTCAAGTCCTAAAAATATCATAAAACGTGAAGGCATTCCAAACTGCAGCTTAAGCCCCAATTTAAAATGGAAACTAGTGAGCTGAAAAATTGATTTGAAGAAATGGCTCCAAATACAGAGCTGAGAGACAAAGAGATGAAAACTGAGAGGTTAATAAGTGTCCCGGAGACTGGGTGAGGGGTCCCCTCTATGTCGCATTGCAGATTATTCATAGAGAAGAGAGAATAAAGAATGGGAGAGCTAAAGAGATATGTTTCAAAATTATTGCAAGGTACTTCTCCAATCAGACACCCAAAGGCAGGGTGGCACACACACCTGAGATCCAGTTTGTTCTAGCCTGCAGCATGAATGCGATGTGCCAGGCTTTGTAATCGTAGTTTATAGAAGGCAACTTGAATGGTGAGAGAGGCAAGTGCGTGTAAGAGTTTTACGCCTTTGTAAAACTCAAGGTGATGCCCTTCCTCTGTGCCCCATTCTGATGCAAAGCCTTTGTCCTGCTGTCCTGCTGTCCTGGTAGGGACTCAGTTCATTTGAGTGACTTGTGAGTCAATTGTGTTTACGATTTGGGTCACTTTCAGGGTGAAATTTCTGTCTTTTTTTTTTTTTTTCTGCAGCCTTTCTCCCCAGAAGTGTCTGTGGGGAGGGAGCCATAGGTTGGATATATATCAGCAAATGCCTAGGCACTGGCATTTTCCAAAACAACCTGTCTATGGAATCTGCCATGGTGGTTTGGAAGCTGCCCAAGGCCAGGCTTCTCATATATACATATATTGTATGTGTATGTATATGGGATAGATAAGAGTCCAGACATCTGGTTTTCATTGTGGCTGTGGTTACATCGGACGTAATTACTTGGCATTCCAGATTCTTCTAGATTTTACAGTCACATGAGAGTATCAGTCTCTAACCCACAATTCAGATGTGAATCAAAGATCTTTCCAGCAAAGCATGATGGTAACGTGTCTGTGTTGGGAAGCAACTGGGAGACAGAGGCAAGGACCAGGAGCAGCAGGCCAGCCTTGGCTACATGAGAACTTGACCTTTGTTACAGTGATATTTTCTAAATCATGGTCTTTGGTTTGCTTGAGACAAGGAATGATACTGGATCATTTCAGCTGTCTGTGAAGGCTCCTGTTTGAGCGTGGATGACATAGTAGGCTGAGGAGAGGTGGGGGAGAGGGAAAGGTTTGTTTATATTTCAGAATCTGGCATATATGATAAAATACAACATGAGCATCCTGCAAAGAGAAAATTCATATCTTCCTGAAGATCCCCAGGAGTCAAAATCCTAGCCTTCAAAGTGAGAGTTCTGGAGTGCGTGTTTTGGGGTGGGGGAGGAGTCATGTCAGTTGGAGGGTGCTTTGTCATGTTCATTTCTTACTCAGTCCTGGGAGGACAAGCAGCCTGGTGATGAAGCTGAGTTCCGGTTGGGACTCACATGTAATAGCAGCAGACAGCAGAGCTTGCCTAGCTCATGAAAGTTGCTGCACAGCAATCGAGATGGCTTTTAATACAACTCTTTGTGACATCAGAGAAATAATTTGGTCACAACCTTCTCCTTACTATAATGTACTAAGTGTTTTATTAATTTTTACATTTACTTTATTTTATGCATAGGAGTATCTTGCTTGACTGTATGTCTGCACACTACATGTATGTCTGTTGCATGCAGAGTTCAGAAGAGGGCATCAATTCCCCTGGAAATGAAGTTAATGTTGATTGTGAGCCATCACGTAGGTTCTGGGACTCGAACCCAAGTGCTCTGCCAAAACAACAAAGGCTTCTAACCACTGAACCACCTCTCCAGACCACAGTAAATGGTTTTTGAAATGTTTAAGGTGAATAATTAATGTAGAACATTGCATTGTGATCACAGTTGGATCCCCTCTGTGGTTATGGACGGGGTGGTTCACATATGATGCCACATGTCACTCATATATGTTTGCAGTCAAGAATGATAACTGAGAGTGGGCAAAGAGACGCATCCTCCACCCTTACCGGACGATGCAGGAGTTCTCGGTGCTTTTCTTCCATGTTCATACAACTTTGTTTAACGTATATTTCATGCTTAAGAGATTTCCTTAGGAAGAATTAAAGAATTTCCAAGTGAAATGAAAATAAGCAGTGTTAGTGTCATGGGCACCGATTGTCATTTAGAGTCTGAATTAGTTTCTTAATGCTGCGACAGGATCTCTGGGGAGAGCATCTAAAGGGAGTAAGGTTTCCCTTGGCTCTCAGTGAGGAAGGCATGGTGACATCCGTAGGAGAAGCAGCTGGCCACACTGTGTCAGCAGCCACGGAAAAGAGAAAGGTAAGGGCATTTACCTTTCTCTGTGGGATTGCTCCCTTTGCATATAGTCTGGGCCCTAGCCCACAGAACAGTGTGACATCATTCAGGTTGGGTTTTCCCGCCTCAGTCCAATGTCTCTGAAAACGTTCTCACAGACATGCCCAGGGGTTTTCTCCTAGCTGGTTCTAAACCCTGTTGAGTTTACCATCTGGGTGACTCAGGAGAGGTGACAGAAAAGATGGTTGGGGAACAAGCTACGTATAATGGGACACTGAGACTGTGATAGGCTCCTGCCCTTTTCCTCCACCAAAAGCCAGAAAGAAACACAGACCGACTGTTGGTATGTATGGTAGGTGAACACTTCCCAGGCAGCACCCAGAGAAGAATAAATGATTCACAGCTAGATAGAAGAGCCGAGAACACCTGGTCTCCATCATTATAAAACCTATTGCTTAATCGTGACAGCTCCATCATAGCTGCCACACTTTCACACACGTTCTCTACCTACACTTAGCTGCAATGAATTGATGTTGTCTGTTTACACTTCCACCTCTTCTAGAATGTAAGCTCAGGTGTTCCTGTGGTGCTGTATTCTCAAGAGTTAGAACTGACTCCTGTGCGTGCATAACAGGGGCTGGAACAAGGCTGGCTTAATAAAGGAACGAGAAAAGTATGTTTTTCATAACAGATGTCTAAAATGGGATGGATTATCCCTTAAGATGCTCTCAGCGTCCTATTAAAAAGCTGACCTTCAGGAAGCTCCCACGTTGATCAACCGAGAATGCCCTCTTGACATAAGATCTCACTCTACCCGTCGTGGCGCTGAAGGCAGCCTTTTCAAGGCTGCAGGGGGAGCTTCCCTGGAGAAAGATGGCTGTGTGGTTCCCAGCTTGACTTTAGAGAGAGGAAAAGTATGTCAAGAGTTTCGTTCAGCCTGACTGGGCCTAGCCAGGAAGCACACGCCCAACTCTGACCACTTTCAGAAAACTTGGGCCTTCCTTCCTAAAGCAACTGCAAACCAGATATTAGAATTGTCCACGGGGCAGATTTGTAACTAAACATCTGGTGTGGGGCTGGCAGGCCCACTAGGTCTTTGGGTTCTTCTTAAGTCCACATCCTTTCTCGTACAAAGTCCTTCACTCCGGGGAGGGGGGGGGAGGGGAGGGGCAGGCGGGGGGGGGGGCAGGCGTGGGGGGGGATGTAGGATCAAATTCTGGGAAGCAGCTAAAAAGATTTCAATTTTATTTATTTTTAAGAGCTGGATCTTACTCTACTGTGCAGGCTGCTCCCCAGACTGGGTTCAAGAAATCCTCCTGCCTCAGCCTCCTGATGGGGACAACTCAAGTACACTGTGACTTTTCTAAGGGAAAAAAAATGTTAAATTTCTCCAATCCCAGAAAATATTTGATTTTTTAATTTATTGTCTCATATTTTACACCCTGACTGTTGCTTCCCCTCCCTCCTGCCCTCCCTCCTCCACTCCCTCCCTTTTTCCCTCTGGTCCCCACCTCCTCTACCCACCTCCCACCCCTCTTCTGTTTCTTCCCAGGAAATGCCATCAACCAAACAAGGCATATCAAGTTACAATAAGGTTAAGCTCCTCTCCTCAGATTAAGGCTAAATGAGGCAACCCAATAGGAGGACAAGGATCCTAAAAGCAGACAAAGTGGTGTCAGAAACAGCTCTCTTGACTGTGGGTCTCTGCATCTGTGTCCATTAGTGACAGAAGCCACTCTGAGGACAACTGGGCTAGGCAGCAATCTATGAGTAGAGCAAAATACCATTAGCAATTATTTCACTGGTTTTTTTTCCCCTTCATTGTGTTTTGTTCTATTCTAGGTCTCTGGTCTGTCCAGCCTCTGGTTCATGGCCCTCCATGCTGTGTCAGTGGTAGGCTCCCTCTCATGGCATGGGTCTCAAGCTGGACCCATGGTGGTTGGTTGGCCACACCCACAATTTTTGCATCACCCTTACCCCAGCACAACTTGTAGACAGGACAAATTGAAGGCTGATGTTTTTGTGGCTGGTTTGGTGCCCCACTCCCTCCACTGGTCTTGCCTGGTTACAGGAGATGGCCAGTTCAGACTTCTTATCCCTAAATGCTAGGAGCCTTAGCTAGGGTCACCCTCATAGATTCCTGGGAGTTCCCATTGCAAGGTCTCTATCTTGCTGCCAAATTGCCCCACCCCAACCCCCAATTCCAGTTGTTTCCCCCAGCACTCTCTCTCTGTCCTCTCTTCTAAGGGGAATATATATATATATATATATATATATATATATATATTTTTTTTTTTTTTCCAGGAAACTTACAGCATGCGAAGTAGACAGAGAAAGAATACTAAACATGAAGACAAGTCGTGCAAGAAAATTGTTTTTTAATCTGTGTTTTGTGAGGCTGCCACCGTGATCGAAGGCTATCAATCACCCCTGAAACCAGTGGACCAGAAGCTGAGGAATACTGAGTCCCCTCAGCTATCTTCCATCCCACACCAAGAACTGTCTCTCTCCCTCCTTCCGCTCTCCCCTCCCTTCCTCCCTTCCCTTCCTCTTCCTTCTCCCCTTTCTCTGTCTCCTCTCCTCCTCCTCTTCCTTCTTTTCTCTCTCTCCAAACCATGAGCAAGTGATCTATTTTCTTAAATTCAAGCCTCTTAATCTTTCCTTTGTGTGTTATAGTTTGGTGCTTCAGAAAATAAAGTCTCAGAAAAGGACAGATTTCTTTGTTGTTGTTGTTGTTGCCAAATAAAGAAAAGTCTTCTTCCAATAAAAGCTTTTCCCTTTTATTTGCCTTTCACGGTGCCCCTCACCCTTATGTGCCTTGTCCTAAAATCTTATAAGCCAAGACTGGGCTCTTTTATAACTCATGGCATGAGATGCTTTGAGCCTTCAGTTTTCTTTAGAAGACGAATGAACGGCCACACCACTCATTTCTCCGCCATGGGGCAAGATAGCCAGTGCTATTTTTTCTATGAAAGCTAGAGATTTGGGCTTTTTTTTTTCTTTTGGATCAAGTTCGATGTCTGTGTACTGACTGCTGTTTCAGAGCAGAGCCCAGCAGAGAAATATAATCAAGTGTCACTTTTATAAGAACTCACTGGGTGTGAAGTCCGACTAAATCAATAAAAAGTTTCGAGTTATGGACTCCACTTCAAAGAAATCCAATTTTTACCTCTTTCCAGTGTACAGGAACTCAAGGTAGGCCAATCGGGTGTTGCGTGATAAAGGCCTTTTGAGAATTTTCTTTAGCAAATAAACAAAAATAATTATCCTGGTTGGCTGACCAATCAATAGCCTTTGATTGCATTGATTTGTTAGCTCGCCAATACCACTGGATTTATTTGGGTGTGGATGTGGGGTGCACTGTGCACCCCCATGTCTGTACATTCATCTGGAAAGCTGAGGTAACCCTCAGGTGTCTTCCTCAGTGGCAGGCCACACAGGCTGCTTTTAATTGGACCTCACAGATCAGGTGACACTGGCTGCCCCCGAGCCCTGGGCATCCATCCACCTCTGATTCTCCAGTCCTAGGATTGCATTGCTTACCACCCACCACACTAGCCTGTTTTCCCATCTGCCTTCTGGGGATGGAGCTTGGGTCCTCATGCTATGAGTCAAGCAAACTGGCCAGGTGTGATGGCGCACACCTTTATCTCCAGCGTTCAGGTGGATTTCCATGAGTTCAAGGCCAGCCCAGTCCACTTAGTGAGTTCCAGGCCAGCCTGTCACAGTGTGAGACCCTTCTTAAACTAAGCAACCTGAGCCATCATTTTCTGCCCTGGTTTCTTATCATTTCACAAATGATGCTCTTACAGCAGACTTCCCAGGTTTATTCACTTAACCAACTTAAAACCCACAATTGCATCTTCTTTATGTTTTTCAACTTGCTTAATAAAGTTTAGTTTCAAGTGTATTATCTCAGAGCAAAAGTTTGGAGAAAATCCAGGATGAGCAAGGTCTGTAGCTAGGTGATTCCTCACTGTCCCGACGATCCCTTGCCATCAGCTCTGGGATTCCTAACTGTCCCGGTGATCCCTTGCCATCAGCTCTGATTTGGTGAAGAAATAAAATGAAAAGAGGACCCAGATCTGGCTTGAATGACTTCCCTTCTGAGATAGTTCCTGTTAGTTCTCAATTTGATTAAATTCAGAAGTGCCTGGGGCCTGTGAGATGGTTCAGTGGTAACAGCACTTGTCACCAAGCCTGATGACATATGCCCATGTCGTGAAGGAGAGACCTGACTCTTGGAAGTTGCCCTCTGACTTCCATACTCCTTAAATGGGCACATAATACAATATCATATATGTAATTAATATATATATTACATACTTATGTGGGCACATAATACAATATCATTATTTATGTATATATATTACATACTTATATGGGCACATAATACAATATCATTATATATATGTACATACATATACATATACATATACGTATGTGTGTGTGTGTGTGTGTGTGTGTGTGTGTGTAGATATATGTATATCTGAGGAGTTATTTCCAGAAAACATTCATTGAACCAGGAAGACAAACTCTGATTGTGGACGGCACCATCCTGGTGGGCTACAGTTCTAGACCAGATAAAAAGAGAAGAAAAAGCCAGCAGTATGCTAGCCCTCCACTTCCTCTATTTCCTGGTCTACCAAGATGTCAGTGTGCAGCTCCGTGATCCTCCTGCCTTAGAGTCACCTGCACCATGGCTTCCTCACCAAGACGAGTCTTCACTCCAGCCCAGGGACAGAACAGATCTCGTTGCTTCTTGTCAGGTATTTGTTCATAGGGATGAAAGAAGCAACTACCACAACCTTCCCTTTTCTCCAGATTGGCATTGGTATTACCTGAAAAGCTCGTAAGACAGAACAGG
Organism: Mus musculus; assembly: GCF_000001635.26. Taxonomy (NCBI): domain Eukaryota; kingdom Metazoa; phylum Chordata; class Mammalia; order Rodentia; family Muridae; genus Mus; species Mus musculus. The sequence continues at coordinate 45,338,591 of NC_000079.6, forward strand.
TTTTGCATAATGTGAGCTACTAAGTTCTTTGTGGACAGCACCAATGTTCTTGCTTATGGGGGGGGGGTATGGATATTTACAATTCTGGAGTAATGAAGCCAATGTTAATAAGATGACTTTTTCAAAATATATTAAAGGAATTTTGTTCAGTCAGATTTTCCCTGAAAGCGATCCTGCTTTGTGAATGAGGAAGGTCACAGGAAGCCCCTAGAGTGTTGGTCTGTTTGCACAGTACAATATTTATTAAAGAGAATATTACCTCTGCTTGAGGATCCCAATTGAGATGGGCCTCTTCCCGAAGGGCCTGCTATGATTCATCCCAGTGGTTTCCCTGTCTCTTCTCATTGACTGGAGCCTGGCCCTGGATCCAATTTGCCAAGTCAGTACTGAAAATGCTCCAAGGTGAAGATGTTGTATTGGGATGCACTGGGGTGGAGTGGGAAGGGACAGGACCCAAGGTAAGGAGAGCATCAAGGACAAAAACCTACTTAGAAAATGCTTTTGCAGCTGTGCGGATGTGGTGCACGCCTTTAATCCCAGCACTCGGGAGGCAGAGGCAGGCGGATTTCTGAGTTCGAGGCCAGCCTGATCTACAAAGTGAGTTCCAGGACAGCCAGGGCTATACAGAGAAACCCTATCTCGAAAAAGAAATGCTTTTGCTAAAAATCATTACCTACACACACACACACTTTTATGTATATAAGAGGAGTTGTCTCAAGACAACCAGAAGCAGGAATGGAAATTTGGTGTCTGTGCCTTCCTTTAGTGGCTATCTCTTTTACTTCAGCTGATGTCATAGAGGAAGGGAATTGTCCTTAACCTCTCCTCTTCAGTCCCCTTGGCTTCTCAGAGCACCTGAACCTCAAAGGATTGGCCCTACACTTTCCCAGGGGAAACCAATTACCCATGAGGGAGAAGATTGCATCCTGGAGCAGAATTGTCTACGAATCAGCTTGTCTCCTCTGCCATGGACTTCTTTGGACCACCTTGAATGCCTGGAGCTGAGATGGTGATCATCAGACCCCACCTTGGCCAGGACTGCTAACTGTGCACATCTCCTCTGCCTGTCCCAGTTCTTTCTCTACGTAAAGTTCATAGAGATACCCTAAAGACAAACTTGGGGTCAAGGCACCTGTCCATCTGTTCTTCCCAATGAGGCCACACTGGATTATCTCCATTCTCTGCTTCTGACCAGAGTTTACTCTAATTTGCATATCAGGACAGGCATTCTGCTTAGGGCTGCCAGAGTCCAGGCTTTTGCCATAACATCTCCAGCTATAGACAAGGGACGTATGTTGGACATCACGGTAGAGGAGATAAATAGTACTGACTGCAGCATAGAGATCAAGACTGGGTATATGGAAGTGGGAGATTGTTCTGATAGGGAGCAGCAAGGTAGGCTTCTGGGATGAGAAGAGATTATTGTACGCTGTCTCAGGTTTGAGGAACAAGGCTAGGTGTGTAGTTGAATCAAAACCGGAGTGATCTGAGCTGGCTTTGGACAACACAGGGCCCATCAAGGAAATCTGGATCATGAGATATACAGAGGATGCCATGCTGAACTGGGTAGAATTCTGTATCCCTAAACTGAAGTATAGCTAAAACAAAAACAAAACAAAACAAAAACCCAAACAGTGTTCCAAGCTCTGTATGGTGGCACATGCATATAATCCCAAAAATTTGGGAAGTGAAGGCAGAAAGATCAGGAGCCCAGGCCATCCTCAGCCACATGCCAAATCAGAGGTCAGCTTGGATATATGAGACCCTGTCTTGAAAAACAAACAAACAAACAAACATGTTGTTCTTTATTTAAAACAACTTAATCCAAATTCCAAGATTCTAAACCCAGTAAGAAGTTGGAATATTCCATCTGGCCCATGAACAGCTAGTTCTCCATCTCTAGTAATGCAGGATGCTGTGGCAACCACAGAAAATGGAGCCAAAGCCTTTGTGTGTCAGTCAGTCACAGTCCTCATTGAGCCCCATGGCTTGTATGCCTGAGTTGTCATATGATGGCTTTGTATTTCCTAGTCAAGAGTAAAGACCTTGTCTTGTTTCCTTGGCTGGGCACACCAGAGTCAGTGGTCAGCCTTTATGCCATCTCTCACCTTCATGCAGTCATTTCTCCTGAGCCCCAGAGATTACCTGGGATATAGGCAGTCTTTTGTATGTAGGTCATCTATCTCCTTTTCATGTTGGGAAAACCACCCTTCCACCCTTTGATGCTATAACCCTTTACCCTCTGCTGCCTCAGGGATTCTTCTATCCATTAGACTGCTGTAATAGAGTGGCTTAAGCAAGAGATATTGCATTCCCACAGTTCTGAAATCAGCAGGTACCACATAAGGTACCAGCACTCTCATTCTCCAGGGGGAACATCTTGCTTTCCAGCTTCTAGGTAGCCATCTCCTTGCTGCATGCTCACATGGCCTTTCCTGACTGAGCCACACTTGGAAAGGAAGAAAGCACCATCATAGTGAAACCAATTGTTTCTTCGTGTTCTTAGAGAAGATCCTAACTTCATAATCTCATTTCAACCTAATTGTCTCTCAAAGGCTTTGTTTCCGAAGACCATCATAGGAAGGTTAAAGATGCAATGCAGATGTCACGGGAGGAGAGAGCTCTTCAGTCCCCAACAGTGATATATGCGATAAGCATGAGATTTTGTAATGGCAAGAATGCCCTTGGCCTTGCAACGAATAGTGGGAGGCTTGACTCTCTGTTGGAAATATGTGGAAAGAAAGGTAGAAATAGAAATTGAAACTCAAGGGTAATAGCATTTTATGGCTTTTTTCAGATGACTGTCTCTGATACCTCTTTATCTGGGTCTGTTTTTCAACCTATCATCTCTATTGTGGGTATCTTGAGACCAACCAGCAGGCATGGTCTTACATCATGTTGTCTTTTGTAACACTTAGGCAAATTGGATGATCAGAAAAAGCACTCAGAAACACTTGGTGAATGGCAAGAAATGAGTGTTCTCCAAGACCATGTAGCTCACTTCCCCGTGAGGAAAGGACTCCATGGCTTCTTGTGAATAAAATAGTCCCAATTCGAACACACACACACACACACACACACACACACACACACACACACACACATACATATATATACCACACTTACTTCAAGGACTACATAAGACCTCAAGATCCCAGGAGACTTTTGTGTAGAAAGTTTTTTTTTGTGCTATTGTGTGATGGAGAACTGGGCAGGCATTCACACTGCAGGAAGTTGCCGTTTTCTGGGTGACCTTCTTACAGTAAATAACTTACCCAGTAAATAAGACACTGGATATGGAGGGAAGGCAGCTTCTCATAAGCCACACTTCTACAGGTTGCTGTGGTTGAGAGGCACGAGGAACAGCAAGATGGGAATGTCTTCGTCGTCGTTATAATCAAGCCAAATGGGCTGGGAATGCAGCTCTCCTGTAGATTGCTTGCCTGGTGTGTGTAAGGCAAGTCCAGTCTCTGGCACAGGAAAGGGAGGGAGGGAGGGAGGGAAGGAGGGAGGGAGGGAGGGAGGTGTGGGGGTGGGGCAAAGCTTCAATGGTGCTGTGGTGGCTTGAATAAGAATGCCTCCCCATAGGCTTTTATATTTAAATGCTTGCCCCTGCCACCTGGTGGAACTGTTTTGGAAGGGTTAGGAGGTGTGGCCTTGTTGGAGGAGGTATGTCACTGAGGACAGGTTTTGACATTTCAAAAGCTTAAGCCATTCCCAGTTAATGATCTGTCTTAGGGTTTTACTGCTGTGAACAGACACCATGACCAAGACAACTCTTATAAGAACATTTAAATGGGGCTGGCTTACAGGTTCAGAGGCTCAGTCCATTATCATCAAGGCAGGAGCATAGCAGAGTCCAGGCAGGTGTGGTGCTGGAGGAGCTGAGAGTTCTACCTCTGATTCCAAAGGCAGCTTGGAGAAGACTGGCTTCCAGGCAGCTAGGATGAGGGTCTTAAAGCACACACACACACAGTGACACTCCTGCTCTAACAAGACCATACCTAATCCAACAGGGCCACACCTTCTAATATTGCCACTCCCTGGGCCAAGCATATACAAACCATAACATGATCCTCACCCTGCCCTGCTGCCTGGTACTTATGGGTCAGATGCAAACTCTCAGACACTGCTCCAGTGCCATGGCTGCCTGCCTGCGGCCATGTTCATCACCATGATGGTCATGAACTCTAATCCTCAGGAACTGTGAGCACCCATTAAATGCTTTTTAAAAATAGGTTGCTTTGCCCACAGTGCTGTCACAGCAGTAGAAAAGTAATCAAGACAAGTTCCATAAGCAGAAACGAATGTATATACACACAGAGAGAGGCTAGAATCCACAGAATTGTATCCACTCAGTTCTGAACTCCAGAGGCCCGAAATCAGTTATCGCTGAGTCAAATCAAGGTACCACGAGGGGAAGGTTCCTTCGGCTCCAGGGAAGAGCCCTCCGTTCTTATTTAGCTGTAGCTTCAGCATGCCTGGGCCTTCTGCTTCCTCATGTGAGGCATGGCCAGCATCTTCAGATCTCCCTCTGCTGTGTCTTCCTGCTTACATCTCCCCTTGAGTCAACGCTCCTGCCTCCCTCATTAAAAAAAAAAAAAAAAAAAAAAAAAGTCCAGATAAGTAGACATATACGTCACTTAGATAGGCATCGTCTATCTTAAGATCCTCAGCTTCACTTGCAAAGACCCCAACCCTACCCCACCCGCCTTGCTCCACACTTACAATCCTGGGTTAGGGCCTGGGTAAGGGCTGGTCTGGGTTGTCAGCTTGGGATGATGGGAACACAGCTCTACACAAGGCTGCAAAGGTGTTTTCAGAGAACTTCAGCTGAGGAGGGAATGTGGACAGCGCCATCCCATAGGCTAGGGCCCTAGACTGGATTTAAAGAGAAGTAATCTGAGCGTTAGCATCCACTTCTCTCTCTGCTTCTTGGCTGTGGACACACTATGGCCAGCCATGTGATCTCCTGCCACCATGACTCCCCCACTGTGGTGAGCTGCACACTCAAACCGTGAACCCAGAGAAACCTCTCCTTCCTTGACTTTCGATATTGTTGGGTTTTGGTCCAGTATTTTTTGTCACAGCAATGGGAAAGTGACCTAACTTGGCTATTTGGGAGGACCACTTTTCAGTCTACCGCAGAGCTGATTTTATTATCCACCCTGGAAGCCCTCTGAGTGCGAGTGGAATGGTTGTCTGCCACATAGACTACCCAGGCTTTCACTTTCCTTCTCTGATTTTTCTCTGGCCTATTTTTGACCTCATTATCCTAGGAGTTGAGAAATGAACTCGAAGAAATCAATTTAACAATTACCGGCTCTGGCAAAAGCTGATGAGGAATTAATTAATTGACTAAAAGGAAAATAATATTACCTGGGATTTGTTTATTCCTTGCCCAATTTAACTCAGATAATCAAGAATCAATAATATATGGAGAGCTAAGAACCCAGGGGAAGATCAAATAAATTCATTTTCTTTGGGCTTTTCTATCGCTAATTTAACAAAGTACAGATGAATGAGCCATGCAGAAGTAGATTATGAAATCCGACCTGACAGGCAGGGGGGGTCTCTGCTGTTTCTCATTATATACACAGGATTCTTCTGCCAAGTCACTTAATTTCACTGTGGAGAGACTGAGACGTGGAAAGAATGATGACTTCATTTTGTGCTAGGATTCTTTAAAGATAATGTGTCTACAGACACACTCTGGAAAAGGTGCACAAAACGCCTTTTCTCTTGTTTTCTTTTTCCAATGAAAAATTTAATACCGCAATTCTGTTTCCAAGGTCACCCAGTCCCTTATCTGTTCATTTGTCAACTATTTATCATTTACTTGGTGCCAGCCATCTGTGTGGGGCTGTTAGGGTTGCAGGGCCACTCGAGGCGAGGGTCTGCATCACACAGCGCTCTTAGGACACAACCTAAACGCCTCAGAATCTAATCTAATTACAGTAACTTGATTGGTCTCCTGATGCCCTAAGAGGGAGGGTGTTAGTTGACCCTCACTGATCCTCACAGTCTCTTCTGAGTCACAGGTAGTGCTGGCTATGCTGTGGTGTGGATGCAAGTGCCTTTTTGCAATTCCTCTTTAGCCTGACATATCAAAGAAATGAAGGCTTTGGGTCTGCCCTCGTGGTGGCTTGCATAGGAATGGTCCCCATAGACTCATGTGTTTGAACACTTGGCCCTATAGGGAGTGGCACTATTAGGAGGTGTGGCCTTGTTGGAGGAAGAGTATCACTGTGGAGGCGGGCCTTGAGGTCTTCTATGCTTAAGCTACACCTAGTATGATCATCTCTTTCCTGTTGCTTGCCGATCCTGGTGTAGGACTCTCAGCCCCATCTCCAACACCATGTCTGCTTGCATGCTGTCATGACAATAATGGATAATAATCCTCTGAAACTGTTAAGCCAGCCCTGGTTAAACTAAATATTTTCCATTATAAGATTTTCTGTGGTCCTGTTGTCTCTTCACAGCAAATAAAACCCTAAGACAGCCCTATTCCCAACTAAAGCATAGACTAAAGACACTCCCTCCCTCTGATATAGAAATATAGGAAATAAGGCTCTGACCAATTAGCCAGCTGATCACACTGATGAAATTGTTTATTTAAAAAAACCCTCATTGTAGAAAGAAATTCTTCATTATTTATTATTCTTTGACACTCTCTGATATGTATATAATGTATTTGACATTTTCACCTCTATATATTTCTCTCACTCCCCCCACATCCACTCTGGTTGAACCCCTTCTTTTCATCAACCTCCCCCCCCCCTTTTCATATTTTTGTTTGTGATCCACTTAGTTTAATTGGGGTTGCTTGCCTTTTCCACTGGAGAATCCAGGAGATGCCAAGACTTTTAGGTTCAGGCAGAGTTGAGTGGGAGGGTTTTCCACCTGTTGCTATTACATAAAGAAAGCTACAATATTTCATCTCGCCCATTGTGGCTTGCCAGTTTCTCCTTTGAGCATTTCAGAGGGGGTGGGGGAGGGGAGTTCCATGTCCCAGCACAGCTGCGGAGGCTCTGCTTGGATTACCTCCTTGGCATTCCTCAGGCACAGCGAGTGGTTACTTAAAGAGTATCTTAGGGATATTTCTCACTTTTGTGCCCGAATGCTCCGCAGAAGCAAGTTAAGGGAGGAGGTCTGGGCTCATCGTTCCCAAGAAATGTTTCATCATGGTGTGGTAAGCACCACGATTTGGTTTATGGCCTTGGCACAGCGTGAAGCAGTTGGTTAAATCATGCAGGGCAGGAGGAGGGGCAACCAAGAAGCAGAGAACTCAGGCTTTGGAAGTAAGGCTGTAACATTCTAGGCCTTGAGTGACCTCCTTTAGGCAGTGAGGACTCATATCCTGAACGTTCCAAAGCCTCTCAAAACAGCCTCACCAGATGGGGTCCGCGTGTTTAGGCACGTAGCCTGCTGCAGTCATTACATATTCAAACTACGACAGGTGGCATCTTTTTTGTGTTCTCTTCTTTCAGCCCCTTATAGCTGTCTGTGTCTGTGACTGAAAAGTACAAAGCAGAGGTGAGCCATGCGTTTTATGGAAATCATTTCTCTAGTAAACCTACTCTTTCCCTAGTAACCCCACCCTTCTCTAGCAGCCCCACCCCTTCTCTAGCTAGCAGCCCCACCCCTTCACAAGCAGCCACAACCCTTTTCTAGCAGCCCCAACTTTTATGCCATTAGCTCCCATCAGTGAATTAGCACAGGTTCTCCATTTTCCTTCTAACAATTCCATAAAAGCACACACTTTGCCATGCTCCTCTTTATAGTGTTACTATCTTACCTAACACCTGGCAATTTATAGTTGTATGAGAGTATGTAAAAATAAAAGGAAATAAAAAGAATGAGATACACACCAGACGGCTATTTCTCCTTTAAATACAAATATAGTTGAAGTTACGCTTTCGTGCGTGTATCAATTTTATATTGAGAACTTTTTATATGAGAGGATCCACCCCTTTCTCCTACATTTCAAATACATAAAACCGTCTGTGGCGCTGATGAGGAAAAATAAAATTGAATTTTTAAGTGACCTGTCTATGGTAATTAGGCATTTTAAGTGCCTCTTACTGCAGACCGTCTCTTTGTCTGTCTGTGCACAATCCTGCACAGATATGCAGGTGTTATGATGGCTTCCTAGCTTCAGTGCTATAACCAGCGGATACTCAGTGAATGCCCTCAAAGTAGGAAACTTTCTTAAATAGGAAAGGTGGATGACAGCGCCCTTGTGACTATCGCCAGTCCATCTCCCTTTGATAAAATAAGAGGTGACTTGCTCATGTCGATCTTACTTCTTTGTATATCCTTTGACGCATAGGAGAGTGATTATTCTCAGGGCACCAGTGTATACTCCACCAGTGGTATTACTCACGGCCTCTTCATTCACATTGGATTGTTGGAATTTAAATAAGTGTCTGGTACAGTTTGATGCCCGACCACTGGCCTCCTTGGTTAACCAGAATGAGCCCAGCTGGAGTCATACAGGAATCCTTGCTTCCCACGTATGAGATATGGTGACTTGGTGGAGGGATGCCAATCAACAGATAGAGAGACCTCACTATCTGTTACCTAAACATTTCATCTTCAGTTCTGTCTTGTAGACGGTTGTAAAACCAAATGAGATCTTGTCTGTGCATGGCTTTCTTCTCTTAGAGAGAAAAACTACATTATAAACGGTAGGTCATCTAGCCACACGTTATAACTTGTTGCTGCTAAAGGGCTCAAAATTACCCTACATGGACTATGACTCGACGGTCTTCTTTGCATTTAATTTTGGAAATGGCAACCTTCTAAAGTTATAAAGAGGAGCTGATTGGCAAGAGTAGGCTGATAAAATAATGTTTTCCTTTATTTAACATTCTTCCCCAAACGAACCCCCATCTCTCTATGTCTGTCTTTCTCTGTCTCTCTGCCTCTGTCTCTCTATGTCTCTGCCTCTCTCCCTCTTCCTCTCCCCCAACTCCCCCCCCCCGTGTGTGTGTGTGTGTGTGTGTGTGTGTGTGTGTGTGTGAGTGAAATCTATTTCTTGTGATTCAAACCCATGCCTCCTGATTGCAGTAACAGTTCAATCACTCTATAACCAGGGAAGGAGGGCTTGTGGCTATTACATATGTGAGGTGGCTATGTCTAAACCATGAAGTGTTTCATTCACATACCACTGTGCTTCTAAAGACTGGATCGCCTCAGGTATTTTAGCCATCTCAGCATATGTAAGTACTGCGACCACGGCAAGCAATACATTCCCTCAGGTTCAGCCTATATTTTCAAGAGAAATTGGTGAGTAAGCCAGGTTTTCAGGTAACAGAACCTAAAGCAATGGTGCAAACGTCCTGTGACTGTCTAACCAAATCAGATAGGCAGATGATTGGTCATCCACAGCTGCTTTGCTGGGCCCACGGAGTCAAGGTTATTCAGTGCCCTAGAGACAATGTCTTGGACTTGTGACACAAGTGACATGACTGGCCAGGCAAGGAGGCCCTGGGATGCCTATCAGAGGCTGCTGATCATGTGAAGGTAAAATTCATACCATCCATAGTGAGCAAAGTCTGGTCATGTCATATGGATCCACTAGACATTCTGTGGCCATGCTAGCTGGCTGCTATGCCTACCTACCTGTTCATGTAGTCATTCACTCCTTAAACTCTTACAGGAGCCACCTGACCTTTGGCTAGATGATTTTGGGCAGACAGAAGCAGCTGTATAGTTATGTGTCATAATCATATATGCTATGTAGCTAAGTGATAATAATCATCATGTCATATAACTACATAAAATCTGGGATTTAATATTTATTCAGGAGAAATAACTTTTCATATCTGCCCTCCTGGGATTTTTTCTACATCAATCTCAGTTGATTCTGTTTAAATAGAACCAAAGCTACCTCAGCTAGGTCAGGAGAGGAAGCCGACAAGGTGAAGCTTATCTTGCCCATCTAGCAGGCCAGTGTTGATGGCACCAGCGAGACAGTCCTATCTGCAGGCCAAAGGTCTCTGTGTGTAGGCTAGGGAGTCCTGGTACTCAGCATGGGAGGAGAGGAGTAAGAGATTCCAGCAGAGCTTGATCAGCAAGAAAGATCATTGTGTCCTCTTCTCAACTTGAATCCAGATCTAGAGGTTATAAAAAAGGAAAAAAAATACTAAAAAATAAAAATAAAGGATATGGATGGAGCTAAGCCTGGAGATTATAATTGTGTTGCCTCCTAATAAATATAGACTGTCTTACTGGAATTCCAAAGTGGGGGGAGGAGAGGGAGGAAGAGGAGGAAGAAAAGAAAGAGGGTGATGTGGACCCTAAATGTTCACGTGGTTTCATTTTATAGAATAAAATGGTATTTGGTTGAACACTGTGAAATTGCCGTAATAAAACCACAGCCTAAATTATATTGCTTAAACTCATAGTCCTATTTAATGCTGATATTTAATCATATCAATATTATTAACTTACTCATTATACTAGAAAAAGTATATGGTGTTTCTGACTCGAGAGAATTATTAATAGCATGATTCCATAAGGCTACCACCTGAAGCCAGACAAAACCGTGTCAAGAATTCACTACTCAGTTAAAAATAATTTAAGGCATGCTTGAGAACAGAGTCCTAAAAACATAAAGAGAGGGTACAACCTACCCAGTTCTGGGATCTTCCAGGTGGCATTTCTTAAAAGCCAGTGAGCTCAAAATTGTTGTTAGAAAGGCATTTGTATGCCACAGAAATTCGCCCCCTAAAAGGAGCTTCCGGGTGATTGAGAGCCCAGATGAGACACTTGTTTACCTCTGATCCAGAGCAGGAAGAGAGGCAATCACTCTGTCTTTGAACCTAAGGAGTCATTAACAAAACAACTGTTGAAAATTAAACACTCACTTGTGAGGAATCCCAAGGGAGAATCCAGGCAGCCTCCACCTAGTACACATCAGTACATGTGATCAACTGCACCTAAATGGCTGCTGCTGCTGGCCGGGCATCCTTCCAATGTGTGTTGACTTTAGTCCACAGGACTCAGGACTCATCCCAGAGATGCCAGCTCAGCCCTCTCCTTCCAGCAACTAGAAGGAAGCCTGCTGATGTCGTCCATGTTCTTTCTCTTTTGCATCCCTACTTGGCCAAAGTATGAATGTTCAGACCCCCAACTAGACTCTCATCAGAATATCCATACTCCCCGGGGGTGTAGGGCTGAAGTAATTCTGGAAAATGGCATCTGTGGTTGGAGCAGGACCGTGAGCCCGTAAACCTTTTCTCTCATTAGTCATTTCTGCGTGTTCTGATTTAGTCACGGCGATGAGGAAAATAATGACCAAGGAGGCCCTTTTCCATGACCCCATCCCAAAGGTTCTGCAACTTCCCAAATCTAACGGGACCAACTGGGAACCAACTATTTAAACTCTTGAGTATGTGAGGAACATTTTCGATTCAAACTGTTACTTCTCCTGTTGCCTCAATGGACTGTGCTCTGTGAAAGTCTCAGAGAGAACAATGACTGAATTGGTTACTGCGGTGGTTTGAATATGCTTGGCCTAGGGAGTGGAACTATTTGGAGTAGGCGTGGCCTTGTTGGAGGAAGTGTGTCACTATGGGCATGGGCTTTAAGATCTTTGCCCTGGCTGCCTTCGAACAATTGGTGCACCTCTCAGCATCTCCAGCCCCTCGTCTGTCTGGCTGCTGCCATGTTCCTGCCTTGATGATAATGGACTGAACCTCTGAACCAGTAAGCCAGCCCCAGTTAAATGTCTTTATATGAGTTGCCTTGGTCATGGTGTCTGTTCACAGCAGTAAAACCCAAACCAAGACAGTAACCTCTCAGAGGCCCTCTGGTACTTCCAGAAAATCTTGGATACCGAGCCAGAATCCTTTTAGAGCTATTATCAAAGCAAGAAAGGCTAGGATAAACAAACAAACAAACAAGCAAGCAGTCAGGTGCCTGGCATAAATAGACTTTTATTTTCAAATTAGGGAATTAGAGATGGGTCAGCAGTCAAAACTGCTCTTCTGAGGACCCAGTTTTCATTGCTAGCACCCAAACAGTGGTTCAAAACTGTCTGAGACTCCAGGCTTCCCGTTCCAAGGGATCTACGTCCTCTTCTGGCCTCTGAAGGCCTTGCATGTACACAGCACACAGACAGACAGACAGGTAAAGCACCCATACGCATAAAATAAAAAAATAATAACTAAATAAACACTGGATCATAAATATCCCTGGTAGCTTGCTCCATTGTGGCATGCTTCTGTATTCTTTAACAAATATCACGGCTACATTTTTAATGTCTCTTATTCCCATACATGCAACTTGCCGTGTTTATCACCCTTGCTTCAAAATGCATGATGAATATGGTTTCAAATTATGAACTAGAGTTCTCAGTGTGTGCTTCTTATGAAATCACAGATCACTTCTCTTGTGGACTGCAATCAATTCTCATAAAGGTGTGGGGGAAGGAGTCTGTTTTGTACTCAGAATGGAACCCTGTGAAAATGATGTATTATAAATTCAAATAGAGCTGCTGCCTGGCTTTCACTGGGCTGGCAAAGGCTCCTTTCACTTCTTTCCGCATGTAAATTTTTCTAGGATAGGGGGAAAACAAAACTTAAGACCTAAACAAAACCTTAACTCATTAGTAGCTTAAGTGATTTTGTAACTGGCTTTAAAAATATTTATAATGCTTGATTAGTCTCTCCAAGACTCCAGAGTGTGGCTGTGAGCAAAAAAGGTGTGGAAAGCACACACCTGGAATCCTAATGTCTGGGCGGCTGAGGCAGGAGGATTGTGAGTTCAAGGCCAGCCTGGGCTAAATAGGAAAACTCTGTTGCAGAAAGGAGAAAGAAGCAAGGTAGGAAGGAAGAAGAGAGGAAAAAAATGAGGGGGAGAAATGGAAGAAGAAAAGTAGGGGGGGATGAAAATAAGGAAGGGATGGAGGAAGGGAGGAAGAGAGGGAGGAAGGAAGGAAGAAAGAAGGAAGAAAAGGAAAGAAAAAACATTAGCAGCATCAATCCATGTTGTTACATTTCCTAGGGGCTGGAAGACAGCTGATATCAGGATGTGACGGTTTCTCAATAGCAAGAGTGACGACAGGGGCAAAGCCACTAAGTTGCTAATCACAGCCCTTGGTTCCTCTTCACCTGCTCGCTTACAGTCATAGATTGCCTTCTGAAGACCAGACTCCATGGCCCCATGGTGGCCATCATACGTTTGTGAAGAAGATGCAGAAGAATTTAAATAAGTGAGTTCTAGAGAGAAAGGAAGGGATTTGAAGCAGAAGGCACCCAGATACACAGGGACTTTGATTCGGGGGTGCACACTAATGTAATCTCATATGTCACTGAAGCAGAGCGTTCAGCAGAAGATGAGTGTGTGTTGTACACATGTTCGTGAGGCCATGTGCAGGAGGCACACGCAAACCTGTGGAGGTCAGAAGTGTTCCTCCACCACTTTTTAATGAAAAATGTTTTCATAGGGTATCTTCTGATTATGGTTCTCCAATCCTCAGCTCCTCTGAGATTCTCCCCAACTCCCTACCCATCCATATTCATATCCTTTCTCACTCTTTCTCTCTCATTAGAATAAAACAGACATCTAAAAATAATAGTAAAATAAGATCAAAATAAAAGCAAACAAACGACAACAGGACAAAAGAAACAGCATCCAGCAAACAAACAAACAAACAAACAAAAAACAAAAAACAAAAAAACCCAGAAAAACAAAACAAAACAAAACAAAAAAGCCGAAGAAACACAAGTAGAAGCTGAGACATACATTTGTACACACAGTACACCCATAAAAACAAAACCAAAATCAGAAACCATGATACCTAAGCAAAAGAACTTTAAGGTATATATAAAAAAAGCAAACAACAACAACAACAAAACCTTCCCTTCCCAAATATCAAAATATCATTGAGTTCATTTTGTGTTGGTGTATTGATGGGCGTGGAACCTGCCCTTATGTGTGATTTGTATACCCAGTGAGACTCCGTTGACAAAAACTAATGTTTTCCTTGGTAAGCAGTTATCAGTTGGAAGTAGTTTCGGGGTGATGGATGGGGACTTGTGTCTACTTCCCCTCTCAGCACTGGGACCCCGATTGTCTTAGACCTTTGCATGCCCTATGCATGCTGCTGTCTCTGTGAGTTGGTATGTGTGTCAGCCTTGTTGGTTTATACCACCTTGTTGCCTAGGTGTGTCCCCTCCTCACTGGCTCTTATATTCTTTCTGCTTCTCTTTCTGCACAGTTCCCCTAGCCCTGAGGGGAGGGGTTTCATGAAGACATCCCACTTAGAACTGAATGTTCACTCTCTGTGTATTTTCTAATTGTGGGTCTCTTTGTTCCCATCTGCTGTTGGAGGAAGCTTCTCTGACGATGGCTAGACAAATCAATGGTCTGTGAGCATAGCGGAACATCGTTAGGAGTTATCTTATGGCCACAGTCCTTTAGCATAACAGCAGTGTTTAGTTTTCTCCTAGGTCCATGGCCTATCTAGTCTCAGGTCTTAGCCACCCAACCACTGTCAGGGATGCATTCAATGCCACAGAGAGGGCCTTACTTGCATTCAGATATCGGTTGGTTTCTCCCACAACCTTATTGCCACACTTGCACAAGCATATATCTTGTAGGCAGATCATCATTGTAGATTTCAGGTTTCATTGCTGCATTGGTGTTTACTTCCTTCCTCTGCTAGTGTACAGAGTACCTTCCTGTGTCATGAACACTAGTCCGTTTAGACAAGCTCTCACACAAAACCTGGAGCTTGCCATGTCAGCTAGACTGGCTAGTCATCAAAAGAGTACTCATACCCGCATGCGTCTGTCTTCTGTCCAGTGATATATGCCGCCATGCCCAGCTTTTTATATGGGTGCTTGGGTCCTTATTCTTGCTCAGCATGTGCTCTCCTCATGGTCTTACCTCCCCAGCTTCACCACTTTATAAGTTACTATCCTATCATACATCAAAGCTACTTAGGAGAAATGGAGTTTGTGGGGTGTTTTTCGAGAAAAGCATGAGCAGGTAAGGTTTCCTTCAGAGTGATCAGCTAGGTGACAATTCGGGGGAATGAGGGTGGACTAGAAGGAGAAGGTTCAGAATAATCACCAAAGTCCATATGGGAGAATCTGGATTTAAAAGCTTTGCTAATGTTAGCATCAGAAACTGTTTACGGCCAGCCTCTGCATCCACCGATGACGTCATCCCTGGGCAAAGAAGACCCTCACACATCTGTTGCCATGGCGACCACCTCACGCTCCCTGCCCATGCCTCACCTGCATCACCTGTGCTTGTCACCATCTGTGTCACCTATGTCACGGCCCGGAAAAAAGATAGGGACCCCCACCCATCTCCCTCTTCCTCTTTTCTCTTCTTTGCTTCTTCCCCTCTTTCAATAAAGGTGCTCTCTCATGGGAACTGTGCTGGCTTGGTGTGATCTGCCCAGGAATAAGCCGTTTTTCGCTAACAGCTAGGACTGTGGCAAAGGAGAGATCAGGCATCAGTTACTCAATGGAGTACGGACCAGCCATTTTCTCACAGGACATGGCTGAAGCTGTTAGAGTGGTAAAAATTGGGGTGACCTGAAGCAGCTCCAGCCTCCGTCTTTTATCTAACATGGTAGGCTAGCCTAGCACAAACCTGTAAGTTTTCTAATTTCCAATAAAAGAAAGAACAATTTGGGACAATCCCCCTTCCCCATGTGATAAGTATGTCCCTTACAACCTAGACAGCTCCTCAGGGGCACATCGCTATTTAGATTGTTTATTCCCCGCCAGATGAGATAAATCAACCCAGATTGGTTATTCTCTGTTGGATGACATAAATCCCCCCATCACACTTCCATGTTAACACACAGACTTCGGTTTTAGTTACTGTTGCACTGCTGTGAAGAGACACCAGGGCAATTTATAAAGGAAAGCATTTAACTGGGGCATGCTTACAGTTTCAGAGGCTTAATATGTTATCATCATAGTAGGGGGCATGGTGGCAGGCAGGCATGTATGGCACTGGGGCACTAGCTGAGAACTTAGACCTGACCTGCAAGATCACACACACACACACACACACACACACACACACACACACACACACTATTTAAAACATTATATATGTAACATTGGCGGGATTTTACATTTTACTATTTAATTTAGTGAGCAAGTGTGTGGGTTCTGGGGTGCATGCCAGAGTTGCCTTTCTCCTTTCACTGTGAGTTCCGTGGGTCGAACTCAGGTCTTTGGGTTTGTACCACAAACTCTTTAACTAACGCAGGCCCAAGTTTACAATTCTGTGTTTGGCCATATTCATAGCTGTCCTTGCTATATGCAGCCCACCAGCCACAGGCTGACAAGCCTGCTAGAACCTCTAGCAAAAAGAAAATAAAACGAAGGGAAAAACTAGACCCAGAATTGCATCTATACCTCCTCTGTTAGAACTCAGTGATATGCCCTTACCAAGTTGCAGAGGAGCCTGGGAAATGTAGTCCAGTGATATAATGAGACTGAAGAGGAGCCTGGGAAATGCAGTCCAGTGGTATAATGAGAATGAAGGGGGCACAGATATGGGGGAAACATCCCACAGATTGTACCACATAACTGCTCCAGATGATACTCAGCCAGCAAGTTGCATAATTTCTTCCATAGAATGTGTTCAGCCTGGGATTGCAATGCAGCCAAAGACACCACTCAGGGAAGCTCAAGGTTTTAGCTAGTCCTAAATTCCAGCAAACCTCACTACTCTGTTTAGCTTACAAGTAGTTCAGATACATCAAAGACACACCTAAAATTGGTGCACAGGACATTGAATACAGGCTAATTAAATTCACAGAGGTTGCTGTATGTATATGCCCGGCTATCCAGAGGCTAAATATGACTGGTTCTTACTGCAATAGAAGGGATGTTCTTTAGGCCCAAACCTTATAAGCACTATTTACACAAACATGGTTTTGGTTTTATGGCTTCATCTGGCAAGCAAATGCATTCAGAGTTAGAGACACCTTTAAGGGAATATCAAGTTGTTTGTTCTTTTGAAATATGTTAGGGGCTTAATGAGAGAGTTTAAAGACCACCTATAATATAGACTGAGCATCCATCGGGGTTCAATGTGTCAGATATTTTGCCCTACACGTGTTTACTGCCCAGATAGCCTTTTGAGTCATTCATTTCAAGTGTTACAGTGAAACCATTCACATCTCACAGAACATGTATTGGCTGTGATTTAAAACGTCATTCAAGCACAGACATGGAAAAGTGTCACTGTAGCTCTCTGAGTCTTCCTCATTCCAGATTTGATTCCAAATTTCCTTCACTGTTTTTCTGTTTTCTCTGAAAATCCCTAAAAAATAGTCATGCTATGGCTTGCGCGTGTGTGCGCACACGCGCGCACACACACACACACCTCAAAAGAAGTGAGGAGGAGAGAATGATAGTCTGTGGAAGTACAGAGCTGGAGTCTCTACCCAAGCTATGCCTGTTGTTTTGAAAGAACTCAGTGGGGAAACCCCCACTCAGCTCCCGATTTGGCGTGCACCCAAGAATCACGAATAGTACACAACACCTTGATGTAACAACAAGAGGCATTTTAATGGCGGAGCTCCGGGTCGAAACGTATCTCACACAGGAGACAGTGGATTCGACCACGAGGCTTGGAAGCTAGGGGTTTTTATAGAAAAGGAGTGGGGCTGGGGGAGGAATTGGCGTGGTTTCACATGATTGGTCAATTTAAACATCAGCAGCCTGTAACATTTAACTTAGGTCAGAGGGGTGGGAGATAGGGAGGCGATGGGCCTGCCTGGGCATGTCCTGGTCTGTTCTGCTATGTTCTCAGCCCCAGGTTTCAAAGCTCACAAACAACTCTTTGGGCTATTTGACATACATTACATGAATTACAGTTTTATTTCCTTTCAGTTTCTCCGGGGCACGTTACTCAATCCAAGCCCTAACTGACTCTTCCAGGAGATCTGAGCAACTTCATGGCCAGGCCCAAAGCACATGCTCAAAAATAATGTCCTAGTTTCACCCACCAAGACTTGTGACCTATGGACAGATGCTTGTCTCTTAATCCCACTCTTTGATCTTTAAGCATCAAAGAGAACCGTCTCTGTCTTCTTCCTTGTGATCTACCACTGTTCCATGGGAAGAGGGAAGCAGCAGTGCCTGGCCTAGGCCTGGCTACAGGGCAGGGTGGATTCACTGTCTGCAGTCACATAACAAAGCAGCAAAGGCTACATGACTTGACAGACAGAGGAACAAAGTCTCTCCCAGCTCTGGAGGCTGGAAGACCAGGATGAAGGGCTTGATTCTACCAGAATCTCGGAAGGAAAATTTGTTTCAGGATTGTCTCCTGGTAGCTGCTGCCAGGGGTTGGCATCCTCTGGCTGGTCACTACACCATCTTAGTTTCTGTCTCCATCTTCCCGTGGCATTCTCCCTCATGTGCGTCTGTATTTTCTCTTCCTTTAAAACCAACAGTCATCTGAGTTCCAGGGTCAGAGCACTTCCTGGAGACAAGCGCTCCTCTAGCAGGAACAGTGCACAGGGGTCTGTGGAACAGCCCCACCTCTGCTCTGCCACCTCTGCAACCTGGCTAGCCCTGCCTTAGAACAGAAGTGGATGCTCACAGCCATCCATTGGACTGAGCACAGGGTCCCCAATGGAGGAGCTACAGAAAGGACCCAAGGAACTAAAGGGGTTTGCAGCCCCATAGGAGGAACAACAATATGAACTAACTCAGTACCTCCAGAACTCAGGGACTAAACCACCAGCCAAAGAGTACACATGGTGGGACTCATGGCTCCAGCTGCATATATATGTAGCAGAGGATGGCCTAGTCGGTCATCAATGGGAGGAGAGGCCCTGGGTCCTGTGAAGGCTCTATGCCCCAGTGTAGGGGAATGCCAGGGCCAGGAAGTGGGAGTGGGTGGGATGGGGAGCAGGGGGAGGAAGATGGGGAGTTTTCGGAGGGGAAACCAGGAAAGGGGATAACATTTGAAATGTAAATAAAGAAAATATCTAATAATTTTTTTTAAAGACCAACAGTCATAGGATACAAGCCAAAGTCACAGTCACAGAATGGGGACCAAAGTCACAGTCATAGGCTCTGCATAGCCTCTTTTCAAAACCCAAACACAGAGATGGCAAAGGAGTGGCCATGTTTTCTAAGTGATTGGCTTCCCTCGGTGCCTGGGATTGCGTCTTCATTTTGCCTTGATCAGGGCATGACAGCAGAGAACATGGGGGATGAGGCAGAGGGTATCACTCAGTTGGTGGAGTTATTTGCCTAGCATTCATCAAGCCCTGGGTTCGATCCTCAGCACCCACAATTAAGAAAAACACTTCTATGAGCTTGCTTATAGTCAGTCTACAGGGCATTTTCTTGATTAATGGTTGATGTGCAAGGACCCAGTCCAAATTTTGGGTGTAAGTAGAGGTTTGCCACCCCCTGGCAGAGAGCATGCCTTAGGGAGCAAGACCTCCTCTGGTGATTTGTTTCCGTTTTCACCTCCAGGTCCTGTCTTAAGTCATGAAGACCTCCATTTGATTCACCTTAGGGACTGAATTACAACCTGAGAGTTGTAAATAAATGGAAATAGACCCTTTCCTTTTGTTTGTGGTATTCTATCACAGCGATAAATACCTTAACTAAGACAACCCCGTAAATTAGACACAGTAGCCCATGACTGTAATCCAACATCCAAATGGTAGAGGCAGCCGTACCAGGAGTTCAAAGTCATCCTCAGCTACATAGTGAGTTCAAGGCCAACTTGGGCTGGGGGAGAAGGATAAC
Source organism: Mus musculus (assembly GCF_000001635.26). Taxonomy (NCBI): domain Eukaryota; kingdom Metazoa; phylum Chordata; class Mammalia; order Rodentia; family Muridae; genus Mus; species Mus musculus. The sequence goes on from NC_000079.6 coordinate 45,358,351, forward strand.
ATTAAGTGAGCATTTCCAGGGAACCTGTGGTCACTTCACCCTTAACCCACAGACAACGTCACTAGGGCCATTTCCTCTTGAAACACACAGCTGCCCCTGGCCGCAGCTTAGATAAGAACTTGTTCTCTTTTGCCTTGAGAAGCTTTGAGGAGGAACCCAGTGTCGTCCATGGACTATCTCCACCTCTTCTCTCTATGTTCAGTCTGGACTCTATCCCAAAGAAATGTGATAAGAACACCTAGAAAACTGTCTTCACAAAAATAGCTAGCTTCTTTAAAGTCTGCCCGTGGCAGCTAGGGAGGCAGTCAAGGACTTTAGTAACACGGTATAGCTGTAGAAGCTTGTTCAACGACCCAAGCTAAAACTTTAGGTCAGAAGAGATAGGATTTCTTGGTTACACTTGTTAACACCACATGGTTTAAGCTAGGCATGTGACTCATGCCTATAATCTCAATATTGAGAGCATGAGGCAGGAGGATTGATAATCTAAGGGTAGACTGAGTTACACATTGAGTTATGGGGAAGCCTAGACTACAGATGAGAAGGAAAATAAAACAAAATCTCCACGGCTCAGTTACACTGCCCTACCTCAGTTCTTATATCTTCCTCGTGGTCTGTTAGACTCTTCTGTGTTTATCATGAGAAATAAACATTTGGAAGCAAAGATATACAGAGCATTAAAAGATAAGGTTATTTGCATGCATGAGTTACGTTGAGGAATGTTTTCAGTTCCAAAATTGTGAGCATATCACGAGACCCTGGGATGGAAAGCAGGCGCTGGCTCCAGCTGTTCCCCCTTCTGCCAACAGCAGCCGCAGCTCAAAAGCCTAAGACCACCACGCTCCCTGCAAGCTATCTGAGATGATAAGAAGGTAAGAGGGGACACTTTTACACGTTCACCAAGGACACCGTTTAAATGGGTTTTGACGTAGTTCCGTGTGTTCCAGATAGCCAATGGAAAGGAGACCCCGATGTCTGCCTTCCCAGCTTGCTCAAATGTATGACTTGCTTACCTTTCCTTCGTAATTTAGAAGCAAAAGTCCAGGGCACAAGGTTTTGGGGAGCAGTGGTGCTTGTGTATTTCCATGAGTACTGTACTGTTCTGGATTATTCTACATTGCTCAAAACTCTGAAGAGGGGCCACATTCATGTCCAAACATTCTGACCAAATCAAGGCCTAAGGCTGCCTACTTGCTGAGTTTCCCTTTGAGAATGGAATCAGCCCGTACTTGATTAGAGCCTCCAGGAGCACAGCTGCTTCCAAGGTCAGGCTGAAAGGTTAACAAGCCTAATCTGACAAGTTAAAGGTCTTGAGAGATATATGGTGACAGAATATTTACATATATATATTTTGATACTTCGTTTATGTGTCTGCGCACGTGAACACTTTCGTGTGGTAGGGGACCATGATGGCCAGAACAGGGTGGGTCCAATTCCCTGGAGCTGGCAAAGTTAGAGGCAGTCGTGAGTCACCTGATGTGGATCTTGGGACGGGAACTCAGGTCCTCTGTAAAAGCAAATACTAGTCACTGCTCAGTCATCTCTCCAGCCCCAGGAACCTTTTTGTGTAAGACTTGTCTCTGCTCAGGCCCCCCTGCCTTTGATAACCGCAACAGTAAGATCTAAAAGTTGCGTTTCCACGTTGCTATGGGAAGCTTCTTGGGAGAGGTCTCTTAACTCTATTTTAACCTCCAGAGATTTTTACATATAATACTAAGCGGGGTTTGGTGTCTCACATCTGTCATCCTGACACTTTGGAGGCTGGGGCCGGATGACCACCGTAAGTTTAAGGTTTCACTCGGGCTACATCATACATTCATGATGAGTTCCAGGTCAGCCTGGGCTAGCAAGTGAGACTCTTCCTTAAGAAGAAGGATAAGACTAATACAGGTACCATTGCTTCTCTATGCCAACATGGGATGGTGACGGGAAGAAACTAAATCAAGTTCCTTTTGGTACAGAGGAGGCTCGACTATTGTTTTGTAAGATTTTGGAGGATGTAAAATAATGGCTTTCTTTAAAGGAACAAGTGGTTTCTTCTAGCTCCCATTTCAGCAGTCCGTCATGGTGGGGAAGCCAAGACAGCATGAGCTTGGAATACTTGGACACATCACGTTCACAGTCAGGAGCAGAGAGCAAGAGATTGACTCATGCACACCCGTGTTCAGCTGCCTCTCTCCATTTTAACGTATCTGAGAACTTCATACACACATTCTATATGTTTTGATCACAATCACTCCCCTCTTTCTACTTTCCAGCTCCCCAGTCCTCGGCTCCTCTATGCCTCTGCCTCCTAACTTCATGTCTTCTTAAAGAAAAAAAAAAAATTCCCTGATTTGAATCAATGCTTTTTATATGTATATGAATGTGGGACCATCCCGTGACAATAGGCAACCTACCAGTGGCCACACCCCAGCTGCCGTCAGTTGCCAATAGCTTCTCCGTGCAGGGTGAGGCCTCCTCATGAACCCCTTCTCTAGCCACACTGGCATGCTGACCTTGTGTGTGCAACTGCAGCTGTTGTGAGTTCGGAAGTGTAGCAGCCATGTTGTTTCCAGAACCCAACACTCCTCCCCAACCTCTGGCTCTTACATTCTTTCTTCTCCTTCATCCTCAATCCTGCCTGAGTATGGGAGGGCGGGGATTGATCTAAATGTTGCATTTAAGGATAAGCATTCATGTTTATTCATATTTATCCTAAACATTTTGACTACTTCTAAGTCACTTTAATAGCCACGGCCCACTGCAAAAAGAAACATCTTTGGCTAAGGATGACATGCATCACTAATCTATGGGTATAAGCTTAAATATTTAGATGGCAACTTGACAGCATGTTTATTTAGCAAACAACAGTAGTGAACTATCCCCTAGGTCCTACAGTCTGTCCAGCCATGGGGTTTTGACAAGATTTACAGAGTGAGACATGAAATCTCCTCTTTGGGGCAGGCCTCACATTCATTCAGAAAGTGTTTGGTTACCCCTATGACAACCATGCCACTACCACACCAGAGGGTACATCTGCAAGGCTCAGCCTAGAGGGAAATTACTGGTGTCCTTTCTTTTCTGGTGGTCTATATTATACCTTCCATCAGTATGAAAACTAGCCAGCTGGGAGGATTTTTTTTCTCAGTTCTAGTTTGAATTCTCCATGTCCCACAACCAAAATGTATGATATCTTTAGCAATTGGATCTTAGCATCTAGTTAGAAACCATAAAGTTTATAAGAAACACTTAAAATCATCAACACCTCTTCTCTTTAAACTTTTTTCTATTAAATTATAACACACTGGACTGTTTCCTTAAAACTGGTGACTGGAGAGATGATGGCTCAACTGTTAAAAGCTAGGCTTACAACCAAAAATAAAACTGAATTGCTTCCTTTATCAGTCTAGCACTTCATTGGATTTAAGATGGCACAGGCTAAAAATGAGCTTGCAGAAAAGTATGAAGCCATTTCATATAGCGTGGAGTGTGCTCAAGTGCACATGACAGGTACATGTGTTTGAAGGCCAGAGATCAGAGTCAGGTGTCTTTCTCTATGGTCCCCCACCTTCTTTTTGAAGCACAGTCTCTCACTGAGTCTCAAACTTGCTCATTTGGGTAAACTAACTGTTCCACAACCCCCAGAGAGCCATCTGCCTCTGCCCCTTCACTGGAGTTACAAACACACACTGCTGTGCTTGGCTTTGGGGTGAGTGTTGAGGATCTGAACTCAGAACCTCTTGTGTTTTCACAGCACGCACTTTGCCCAATGAGCCATCCCCCCAGCTTCCCCCAAATATAAGATAAGCATTTAAAGCTTGGGTAAAGTTTAAGCATTCAAAATAAGCTTTTAAAATTTAGTCACCAAGTTTTCCTGAGTGTTTGTGTTTCCTGAAACAAATATATAGTAATGTAGCACATGGTGATAAGCAGGCAATGAAGATGACATTGTATCTGTCTTAGCTTGTATACGTTCTCTTATTGGTATCTTCATAATATCAAAATTGCCCGATAATGAATTCATTAAAAAATGTATCTCTGACACAACCCTATATGTAGCTAGAGACAGATGGATCAGTACTATCTAATGAAGTAAACATTCCTGCCTGAGTATTAGATATCTTTAATTTGTCACTGACTTGGTTAACAAATGGTATATAAGTATCTTAATATTTCCTGATGCTATAATAGAACGCACGAGACTGGATAATTTACAAAGAGAAGAGGCTCATTTTGACTTATAGTTCTGCAGGTTGGGCTGTTCAAGCTGTACCTGGCAAGCCACCTAGGTTGTGTTATCCCATGAAGGGTGTATGGATGGATGAATCATCTGTGAGGGTGGGGGTGGGTATGTGCAGAAGAGCAAGAAGGGACAAAGGAGCTGACCTACTGCACAGCAACCTGTTCCTTTGAGTATAAATTCATCTCCTGGAGACATAACCCAGTCTCCCGAGAAAGCCATTCATCCTTTTTGAAGGTTCACCACCAACTAACAGTGCTATATTGGCAAACATAATTCATCATGAGTTTCAGAAAAAAACAAAATCACAGCACTTATTTTATTGACCATCACAATACCTTCCATGTCAGTGCTGGGAGAGGCAGAAGAAAATCTTTCTTTAGTCGTCATTGGTCACAAAATGTCAATTAGTTCCTCTGTAGAATGCTGCCTGCTGAGTGCCATTAATTAATCGCCATTCTAGGCAGACCATCTCTGATTACCTACTAGAAAGCGTAAGGTGGGCCGTGAGGACATTCTCTCATAAGAGAAGAGGTTACAATCAGCCATCAGGCCCTCACCTGAGATGCCAGACGCTCCTTCTGTGCCCCACCCCTAAGCTGTATGTAGCGCTGCCTCAGCCGCATGTGGTCTCAGAAGCTGATGTAGTCTATGGAGGGCGGGAGGTTAAGTGAACGAGGCAGGACTCCACCGACACATCCGTCATGCTGGCTTTGATGGTTTGGTGATTCAGCTGTTTTGAGCATATGCATAATCCTAAACTAGACTTGGATGGGCTCACTGGTCTATCCTTGGTGCCCTAAGTGGAGTTCATGTCTGCCCAGGAAAATTACTAATTACAACAATGACTCGCCTAACAACTACTGTCGGTTGGAGCCTGTGGTACAAGTATCCAGATGCTAGAGGTGTGCCTTACTTATTTCTGTTTCTCTTTTCTGTACTGTGGGTGGAAGTAGCAGCCCCGATGGCCAGCCATTCCCCTCTGACCTCCATTTACAGATACTCATTAGGCATCTGAAATAGCAAGGGTCAAGCCACTGGTTACTCGGGAAACCTAGTCTGACTTCTGGTGTCTCTCTGTGTTTGTCCTCGGCTCTGTAGAGCAGTTGGTCAAAGAGTCTGGTCCCGGTGGGATGCAGTTCTGACACCAGATGCTGGCAGGGTTCCTCAGCAGCATTTTATGACTTGCCACATCATCTGGTGAGCCTTGCAGTTCTTCTCAATAAACAACAAAAAGCTTCATTTTATTGCTGGCCATTTGAAAACAATACTACCTGTCAAGAGAGTCTCTCCTTCATTCCAGTCAGTTCATTTAAGTATCCGTAGGTGCTAATTTCTTTAATTAAACAAAAACCATATGGGTGGTAACAAGGATAGAATCCTGATGAATCCTTTGAGTCCCAGTAAAGGAAATCCAGTAAGAAGACACTGACATATCGCCAGACCTGATAGGATCGAGGAACCCTCTGTGACAAGAATCAAGGCTCTTCCTGCTGGGTCCAGTTGTCCTCTAGATAAACACAGGCTAATGAAGTAGTGTTTGAGGGCAATTATTTGCAGAAAGGTACCAGCTTGATTTGTCCATGGTGTGAAGACAGTGTGGCCTTGATTCCAACTTGAAACCATAGCTTCGCTCATGAGCCACTTAGACTATGCTCGCTAAAGACTAACTTACATCCCGTCGGCAGAGCTGGGAGCAGGGGGCCCTCTGCTAAGCTGCTGTGGTCAGACTCAAATGAAATGAGTGCACACAAGACAAGTTGGGTGTCACTACCCATTTATGTAACTTTTACTGTGGAAACAAGGAAAAATTCACCCCAGAAAGGACTCCAAGAACAGGGCAAGGAGGCGATTCCCCTTGGGTCTGGTTTGGTGAAACTTGGTGAGTTTATTAAGGTTACTTACAAGAGCACAGGTGAAACAAGGAGGTAGAGCTGGAGAGGTGGCTCAGTGGTTAGAACACTAGCTGCTCTTAGGAACTGGATATAGTTCCCAGCACACACACACACACACACACACACACACACACACACACACACACACACACACACAGACACATTGGCTCACAACTACCTGTAACTCCTGTTCCAGTGAGTCTGGTACCCTCTTCCGACCTTTGAGGGTACCAGGCAAGCACGTGATACACAGTATGCCAGCAAAACACTCATGAACATAAAATAAAAATAAATATGTTTATATTTATAATTTTTTTAAAAAAACAAGAGGGAGAGAACTTAAAACCTTTTCTAATTCTCTTACTGTTTGATTTATAGACTCCAGTAAGCCAGCCTTCCATTCACTGGTCTTATGACTTGAGAGTCACTTCCCAGGTAATTCTGTCCTGAGAAGTCTTGGTCCTGTGAATGTGGTATCCGGGTGAAGATGTCTGCTTTAGCCAAGCCTGGGTTTGTGAGCCTAGAGATTCCTGTCCTCCAGCCTCACACAACTCCAGGAAGCTTCTAGGTACAGGCTATGGTTTCCTCCTCTCTTTTGATCTTAAGCAAACAAAATCACTGGTGACAACTATTTATTTCCAACCCCAGCATACCTAAATACGGCACAGTGAAAATATTTAATGTGTGTGTTTGTCACAGTATCTGTTATATCAGCATTCAAGTTATATTGAGCATCTGTCACAAGTCACATTTGTTTTCCATGTAAATGGGACTTAGTAACGTGCCTGTTGTGTACCATTCACAGTCAAGGTGAATCTTCCTGTCTCAGTCAAACCTGTCTGGCAGCACCCTCTCAGACACACAAGACATATGTCTCTTAGGTGATTCTAAACCCAGTCAAGCTGACAGTGAAGATTAACCGTGATACTTTTGAGGTAAAATTATTTTAAACCCTGACAATAGTGTTGCTTACCTGTTATAGAAATGTTTATGTAGTCCCTTGTATATTTGGAGCACTTTGTTAGGTCATAGAGGAGAACGAAAAAGAGGAGAGGAAAGATGAGGGGGAAGCAGTGGGAAGGGGAGACAGAGAAGAGAAAGAGAGGAGAAGGGGAGAGAAGGGGAAAGGAAGGAAAGGAGAGGAGACATAAAGGTAGCTAAAGGCTTTCTCAAGGGAACTCTCTAATAGGCACTCACTCTGTGTAGGTGTGGCTTCCATCCCATTTCCCTCAGAAGCCCACCCTAACATGTCCAGAATCCAAGGACCATGTGAGGCTCTCTCCACGTCTTCTCACCAGGCTGGGTTGCATTAAACATGTAAACTGTGTCGATGTGGGTGGCTAAGGTCAGAATGTAACTGTGATTCCGACATGTAAAAAAAGAAAGGGAAACATTTTCTTTAATTGGTCTTCTCTTGAGCTCTGAAAATGATTTATTTTTGTCAACTGAAAAGTGACAGATCCGTTTAACGCCTCTTGCAGAAACGACTTAACGCCACGGGCCCGAGAGTTCTATCTTTAGACAGTCCTACTTGTAAGGCTGGCCTTTGGGATGCTGGGAATTTGGATGTGGCGACAAGAACAGTTCCCTGTGCCTAAGCTGTTAGTGCAAACAATATGGTTGATGCCAAACACCTGCCTTCCTTCCGGAGCTCTGGAAGTTTGGTATGTGCCAGGCAGGGGTGCCTGTGTGACCAGACTTCTGTATAAACTTTGGGTCCCTCCAAGTCCTTAATGAGCTTCACTGGTGAGCAACACTAAAATCCTGGCCATACTCATTGCTGGAGGAATCAAATGTATCCTGTGTGATTCCAGCAGGAAAGGCTCTGTGGGAGCCCTGCATGGTTGCTCTGGTCTGGATCCCGTTTCTTCATTATGGGATCTGCTCCATGCCCTCCTGCAAGAGCAAACGTCCGTGGATCAAAGGTAACCCTGGAAGTCCCAGACGTACTCATTATGACTCAGGATCTCCCACATGCCAAGCACCTTCCCTAGGAGTTTTACATATATTGTCGAGCAAAACCAAGTTCCTGACACATGGACCAGTATTTTCTGGAGGGCAGGAAGGAAACAGGTAACACAAACAAGTTAGTTATACAGTGTGCCTTGATGGTGAGGAAGACTTGGAGAAAATAAATCAGACAAGGAGGTATGAAGGAGGTATGCTGTGTTGTGGACTCAAAATTTTACACAAGGGTTTCCTTTCATGTTGCTGTGATAAAAATACTCTCACTATAGCAACTTAAGGTTCAGTCCATCTTGGTGAGGAAGGCAGAGGAACGGAAGTCTAAAGCAGCTGTCACATCGCATCCACAGTCAGGAAACTGAAAGATGTATGCAATGCGGGCAATAAGTGGTCCAGCTCTTCTTTCTGTCTTCATTTACACAGACCAGGACCACAGCTCGGAAACAATACTGACACAATGGGATTAATGCAATCAAATTCGCCTGCTTGCATGCCCGGAAGCCCATCTCCTAGGTGAGTCTAGATCCTGCCAAGGTGCCAGTTAGCCCTAACTCTCACAGTATCTTTCATGCTTAATCTTGGCCAGTTCCCTGGACTAGGAATTACTTAGGAGACACATCTTTGAGGTGTACCTACTAGAGTGCTTCTGGCGGTGTTTGACTCGGAAATGAAGTCTGTGGCGGAATTACCCCTCTGTTCACCAAGGCTGGGAGACAAACAATGGAAATGTCCTTCAGCTGGTGAATTAGTAATGAAATCATGAAGTGCGTACACCATGGAATTCTATTCAGCTATAAAGAAAAATGTAACGATAGGACTAGGAAGATGCCTCTGTGGTTAAGAACATTTGCTGTTCTTCCAGAGGATCCAGGTTCGAGTCCCAGCACCCACTTGGTAGCTCACAACCCCTTATAACTTCAGTTCCAGGGGAGCTGATGCAATCTTCTGGCCTCTGTGGGCACCAGGCGTGCACATGGTATACAGGAATACATGCAGGCAAATCACCCATACATACAAAATACTTTTAAAAAGAGAAATGGCATCATAAAATTCCAGGTGAAGGAATGGAACTAGAAAATATTATACAAAGTGTAACTCCCATCTATCGTCAAAGAAGCTTCCCTCTGCAACAGGTGGAGACAGTGACTAAAACCCACATCAGGTAAAAGTTCAGAGAACAACATATTGTGGGATGCTCAACCCCAGTTGAGCATCTAGAATACAAGTCCTTCATCTAAGGCACAGGGAACATCTCAGAAGTGGTGGAAAGACTGTATGGAAACCAGGATGCCTGCCACATGATAGGATCTTCTACACATGACAGGGAAACTTCACCCAAGAAGTCTCAAGAGTATAGCTGCCTATGCAAGACCTACCTAATGACAACACCAGTTGACATACCAACTCAGATGTGGAACACATCATAGGGCCTTAAACTATTAGCCATCCCCAGTTAAAATGGTTTCTTTTATAAGAGTTACCTTGGTCATGGTGTCTCTTCACAGCAATAAAACCCTAACTAAGACAGCAATCAACAGCTGCCTGTGGTTCTCCCTCTAGGGGAAAGGCCCTATGATGTGTTCCCCATCTGAGTTGGTATGTGTCCTGTGTGTGTATTCCACAGTATAACATGCTAAAGAGATTTGGCAATGTGTGATCCTGGAATGAACCCTGTGCCAAATTGATTTCTTCCCTTATTTTATCTCATTTTTGTCATAAAGGACATTATTGAGGAAACTGGCCAAGTTTGAATAAGGTCTGCAGATTAGATAATAGTATTTTATCAGTACTCATTTATGTTTCAATAGATTATTGTGTTGCTATTTTACAACAGTGCCCTGTTGCTGAAAATGCACCCTGAAATATTTAGGGATGAGGTAAATAATCTACAAAGTGGTATAGAAAAATATCACATGGTGGGAGCATAATTGTGATAAAATGTTAATGATTGAAGCATTTGAATGCAAGACACACAGGACAACTTCTGTCCAATCTGCTTTTTGTATTATTCTTACAGCTTGCTGCATATCTGAATTTTCTCAAAGTGCTACAGAAACAGCCTATGTTTATTATAGGAAAAACAAAACCACGAAAAAATTAACATATAAAATTCACCATGAAAAAAAACAACAACAACATAAAATCAACCACATTAATTATCTTTCAGAGTAAAGCCAGACAGTGGCAAATACATTCACATTGTCATGCAACTGATCTCCTGAATATTTTCATCTTACAAGACTGAAACTCTATATTCATTAAATGAGAACTCCTTATCTAAACTCAGCCTAACTTCTGGCCACAGTCTACTTCCTATGTCTTTAAGTTTGATTTACTTAAAGACCTGATGGATGGCATCATCTTGAGTGAGGTAACCCAATCACAAAAGAACTCACACAATATGTACTCACTGATAAGTGGATATTAGCACAGAAACTTAGAATACCCACGATATAAGATACAATTTGCAAAACACATGAAACTCAAGAAAAACAAAGACCAAAGTGTAGACACTTTGCCCCTTCTTAGAATTGGGAACAAAACACCCATGGAAGGAGTTACAGAGACAAAGTTTGGAGCTGAGACGAAAGGATGGACCATCTAGAGACTGCCATATCCGGGGATCCATCCCATAATCAGCTTCCAAACGCTGACACCATTGCATACACTAGCAAGATTTTGCTGAAAGGACCCAGATAGAGCTCTCTCTTGTGAGACTATGCAGGGGCCTAGCAAACACAGAAGTGGATGCTCACAGTCAGCTATTGGATGGATCACAGGGCCCCCAATGGAGGAGCTAGAGAAAGTAACCAAGGAGCTAAAGGGATCTGCAACCCTATAGGTGGAACAACATTATGAACTAACCAGTACCCCGGAGCTTTTGACTCTAGCTGCATATGTATCAAAAGATGGCCTAGTCGGCCATCAGTGGAAAGAGAGGCCCACTGGTCGTACAAACTTTATATGCCTCAGTACAGGGGAACGCCAGGGCCAAGAAGTGGGAGTGGGAGAGTGGGGGAGTGGGTGGGGGAGCATGTGGGGGACTTTTTGGGATAGCATTGGAAATGTAACTGAAATAAATACCTAATTAAAAAAAAAAAGACCTGATGGAGGTGAGGCCTACTACCTTTCTCTTTTGGGGTGTGTATGTGTGTTTGTGGGTTGCATGTGAGCATACAGATAGACCCACCAGTTGGAAGGACATTTCTATCACTCTCCACCCCATTCCTTAGGGTCAAGGTCTCTCGTTAAGCCTAAAGCTTGAGAGTCTCGCTCTTTGAGCTAGACTGGCTGCCAGCGAGTTCTCGGGGACAATCTATCTCCACCTCCAGGGTTGTTTCTACATATACCATGACATTATTTTTCTTTGTGGCTGAATACAATTCCTTTGTGTCTGTGTACCATGCTTTCTCCATCCAATCATGCTGACTTAGTTAGGGTTTACTGCTATAAACAGACACCGTGACCAAGGCAACTCTTATAAGGACAACATTTAATTAGGGCTGGCTTACAGGTCAGAGGTTCAGTCCATTATCATCAAGGTGGGAACATGGCAGCATCTAGACAGGCATGGTGCAGGAGGAGCCGTGAGTTCTCCATCTTCATCTGAAGGCTACTAGTGGAAGTCTGACTTCCAGGCAGTTAAGATGAGGGTATTAAAGCCCATACCCACAGTGACACACCCACTCCAACAAGGCCACACCTAATAGCGCCACCCCTGGGATGAGCATATACAAACCATCACACATGCGTTGATGGACATCTAACTTAGTTCCACTTATTAGCTACTGTGAATACTGACCGCAGCAATAAACATGGTTGTGCATGTGTCTTTGTGGTAGTGCTTAAAAGTCCTTTGGGCAAATAACTGAGAGTAGTACACTGGGTTACATGCAGCTCAATTCTTAGTTTTGTTGAAGAATCTCCTTTCTGATGTCCACCATGGTTGTCCCAATTTACAGTCTCCCTGGCAGTGGATACAGGTTCTTCTTTGCCCACGCTCTCTCCAGCATGTGTTAACATTTGTTTTCTTAACATCAGCCATTCTGACTAGAGTGAAGTAGGGTCAAGTCATGGCTGAGAACACTGGGCACACTTTAAAAACATTATTGTCTATTTGTGTTTCTTTTGAGAACCGTCTATTCATTTCTTTAGTTTGTTGATTGGAGATTTATACTTTTGGTATTTGATTTTTGCAGCTTTTATATGTGCTAGATAGTAACTGCATTTCTGATTTTTTTTTTCTCACCCATTCTGTAGGCTGCTTCTTCACTCTGCAGAAACCTTCTAGTTTCATGGAATACCATTTGTCAATTCTTTTGATTATTTCCTGAGGTATTAGAGTCTTTTCCAGAAAGTTTGTACCTATATCCATATCATGAAGTGTTTCCCCCTACCAATTCCAGTATCTCAAGTCTTATATTAAGATCTTTGAAATGTTTTCATTGATTTGTGTTCAGACTAAGAGGTATGTAACTATTTTCATTTTCTGTATATGAATACCCAGTTTTCCCAACACAATTTGTTGAATGTGCTGTCTTTTTTCCCAATGTATATTTAGACAACTTTATCAAAAACGAGGTGGCTGTAGTTATGTGAGCTTCTTTCTGAGATCTATACTCTATTCAACTGGTCTACATACCTGTTTTTGTGGCAGTGCCTTCTGGCTTTGTCACCATGGTTCTGTGGTCTAACTTGAGGTCACATGTGGACTCTCCAACATGGTCCTTTCTACTTTCAACTGTTTTGGTCATTTGGGCCTTTTGTATTTCAATATAAATTTAAGGATTGTTTTCCCCCCTGGATCTGTCATTAGAATTCATTGGGGGACCCCATTGAATCTGCAGGTTATTCTTGGTAATATACCCATTTTCATGATACCAATTCTGCCATTAATAAGTGTGAGAGCTTTTTCCATTTTCCGGTGACATCTTCAAGGACTGCTAACTCAATGGCAACCTCAAGGCCTGTCTGAGTTACAGAATAAGTACAGCTCAGTGATAGTGCTTGCCCAGGGGCGGAGGATCTAATATCAATTCCTGATACTACAAACACATACAGATAGACACATATGCGCACACACATACACACACAATGGAAAGAAAAAAAATTGAAAACCATGGCTGAAAGAATAGATAATGAACCTATAGATACAAAGTAGTGTTCATTGATTCTTCCATTCAAAATCCAAGTTCTGAAGAATATTGACTATCATGCTATTGAATGGATGGTCTGTAAAAACAAAAACAAAAAAAAAAAACAAAACAAAAAAAAAACAGAACAGTCTGTGACTAAGAAGGGAAGGCCCTATTATTGGCTATTAGCTTCTATTCACAAAGTTGGTAGAAAGCAGGGCAGCTCTTTTAACCCCACGTGACCATCATGATGATCAAATGCTGTTTCCTCTTGTGACTTTAGATGTCAGCACATCCTGTAGAAAGCCCAGACAAAGCACAATCAAGGTCTCTGTCAGGAGGGTGGAGGCCTACACAGGAACCGCCAGCCTTTCATAAGATAAAAAGCTGAGATATATAAGTATATAGTATAAAACTGCACTTTACCTTAAAATCAGTTCTGTGTGCTTGAGGGGTGAGTTTGGCACTGTTTGCCTATGTGTGTAGGGGTTGGGAGCTTTTTCTTTGTTCTTTTGCTTGTTTGTTTGTTTTTTTAAGATAAAAGGCTACCTAAATCCAAGGATCTGAAATGGCTAACATGACAGCTTGGTGTAAGTACTTAGTAAAACCTAATGCCATTAGAAAGACCCCTTGTTAAGGCTACCATCTTCCTTGCTCATTTCCAGGCCTCGCAAATGAGTTATGCATTCTGTTCATACCTGCATGCCTTTGTCTGCTAGCAAATAGGAACTATTTTTGCTATATATTTGCTACTGTGTTCCAAATAGGAACTACCCCAGACACTCATGTGTTCAATAATTGATCACCAGCCTTTGGCACAGTTTTTAGAGGTGATGGGAACTTCAGGGTGATGGATTCAGGACCTAGGAGCATGAGCTATTTTCTGTAGTACTGTACATTTTACTCAGTTTGACTGATACAAATTTATAACCCCAAATCTTATGAATTCAAACTTTAGCTCTCTCCAACTTGGAGTTAGAGGAGGGGTAAAGCATCAGATGGAGGAGTGTGGGTTAGCAGCTCAGCACAGGGAGAGGAGCATGTCTGGAGGTGTGCGGCACTCAAAGGCAGCTGTGTTCTGGAGCAGAAGTTGATGTTCTGGGCCCTTCTCTGAGAACAGGCAGGATACTGCTGCCATGGTAAGAAGATGGGAGTCAAGCCTAGGTATAAAAGGAATTGAGATTTCACCAGGAGGAAGAGGTCCACACCAACTGTACACAACCTCTTCTAGGAAATACCAAAAAAAGAGAGCTTGCTTCCTGGCTCATCCCGAGACCAGTATTACCCAAACCAGATAAATGTCAGAAAAGCCAACTGTCACTTGGCTTTATCTGTGTGTAAAAGGTCTGTTTATATTTGTTTTGAATATTCTTTTTTGTTGTTTTTGATACCCACTCCCCCTCTTTATATCATCAGAACAGTTTTTTTTTCCAGTCACATTGATTCATATCTATAATTCCAGGTGAGGTGGAAAGGAATTGCAAGTTAAAAGCTACACTGAGCTACATGATCCTGTCTGGGATCAAAAAAATGTCATAAGCAAACAAAAGCAACAGCGATGAAACACCTTATTCGTGTCTTCTACAATGTCATCCCCTCCCCATTTACTTTGAGCTAGTGGCAAAAGAGAGGCAGGCTCTTCCCATCCTGGCCTTCTATGTTGCCGTGCAGCTGAGCAGAGCTGGCAGGAAGGAAGCTTGCATTCTCTACGCAATTCTTTGTAATCATAAAAGATTGCTTTTAATTTGAGCATCCAGTGTAGATTCACATCAGAGACATTGTAACATATATTTATAGACTAAAGAGGTTTAGAAAACTGTAAGATTTATACTTTAAGGCTTATCTCATTATAATTTGCTCTTTATGAAATATTCCTTCCAGCTGGGCACAGTGGCACATGCCTGTAATCCCAGCACTAAGCAGGGTATAACTAGGGACCAATCTGGGCCACACCGTATGATAGGACCCTACCTTTAACACACACACATACACCACACACACATACACACACACACACAAACATACATATACACATGTATTCACATATACACACACATGTATTCACATATACACACATAGGCATAAATACGCAGACATACTTATACATGCACATATCACACACACACACACACACACACATATACAGACATACATATGCATACATATATACACATACACATACATAGCCATAAATAAAGATATACACACATACATGAATATATACACATGCATATATATACATACACATATACATACACAGACATACACTCACATACATACACATATACACATGAATATACATATTTCACTCTTGCAAGTGAAACAAGATCTTATGAAGACCTTATCACTATAGTAACAACTGGATGAATATTAACTACTGTTTATGATATTTATAAAAAGATGAACTACAATAACAAGCATTTACATTAGCATGTCAAAAGAATAACCCCCAAACTGTAATCCACACAAAATAATCACATAAACAAGTTTAATTACAAGAGACTTTAACTTACAACTAAGATGTCAAAAACATTCTTAAGCTAATCGCCCCAGGTTCATTTAGACAGAAAATAGCACTAAACATACTTAACATTATCCAATGGATAATTCTAAATATAAAACCATGAAAAATTAACAACATATATGGAAAATCAGATAATACAAAAATTGAATACAGCCCCATACTGGCCATTAAACCTCAAACCATATTCAAAATGCATGGACAAATAGTACTAAAAACAGTGCCATTTTTAAGAGGCAGGACACTCAACAGCACTATGGATAACAAATTATATGACTTTTAAAAGAACAATTATCCATAGATTTTGATGCTGTTGCATAGTGAGTAATTTTAACAGTTAGATCCTTTTCCTATGTTACATACTTTAATCCTCTAAACCTTAATAGAAAATCATATCCTCCACTGCATGCTAAGCAAAATCTATTACAGATGTGGATGACGGCGTCTGTTACCCATGTTAGTTCTGTCTTTTAATAACCCAGCGTGTACAAAAGATAGACAGTTTACCACTTTACATGTGATAAAGTTGAACTTCTGGTTGAAACTTGTCCCTGACAACTTGCCAAGCCAGCACTGGCTTTTCCTGTTTAGTTTTTTGCCTCTTGTTTATGCTGGGATTTTGAACCCACAATTTTATGCAAATTAGACAAATGCTCTCCCACTGAGTCACAGCCCTCAGAAGACCACCTATAGATCCATGAAGGCACTTTTTGGACCCCCGGAGCTTATTAAGTTTGGGAACTTACAGTGATCAGATTTCCATTGGCCTTAGGATCAGTGTGGGAGTTCTTGAGGCTGTAAAGAAATGACCTCCAGTTAAATCCCACACCTAAACGTTTAGAGAAAGTATTATCCCATTTCTCTCTGGAAGCATCTCAAACATTGTGATGTTAAAGAGTATGCCTCATTTGCATATGTAGAAAGACCCATTCTTCTGGTTAAAGGGAGGAAAAAAAGTTTCTTAGGCGGGATAGAACTTGTTCTGGTTAAATTCGGTCCTGTCTGGCCACCTGAAACCACACACTGGCGAGATGGGGGAATGTTAAGGAAAGTTTCACTTTACTATTTACCTGGGGCAGTTTGATGGCGCTATTCTAATTAGCCACGATCAAAGGGTTTTTCAGGTAATTAGAATGTACAGTGCTTGGAAAAACAAGAAAGAAGCATTTAGTGAAATTTAAAGACAACTAGAGTTCCTATGTCTGCTTCCAGTAATCTGCTTGCCCAACTAAAACTTCCTGCTCTATGAGATTTAGGGAAATCACCTGAATACTTAATTAGTGCCTTAACTTGCCAGAGTGGGAGGAGTAGTGTTCTTCCTCAGCTTTTGAAGTACAGCTACTGGAGCTGGCTTCCACTCACCCCGGAGCGCCGCATCAAAGCTTAATTCCGTTGGTTAGTTTAAAATAGCTCATTAGTATTTCAAATAACGCTCAAGAAATAACGTACTTGATATTTTTCCCCCAGAATTATTTTTAGGCCCATTCATTAAAATAAATTTGTGATATTTAAAAAGCAAATCAAGTGATTCTCTACCCCGACCCTGTCTCTCAGGCAGGCCAAGCAAACTACACACCTCTAGTCCCTCCATATATATATATAATTGCTTTTATAAATGTCTATGGCTCCAAAAAATCTCAGGCAACATTTTGTTTCCTTAATAACACTCTGGTGACCTTTAAATTTGCATCTGAGGGCAGAAAGAAGATAAATGGCACCATGGCTCCTGGGGTACCAGGAAGATTCTCTGCTTGTTGTTCTCTCCATGATTTTGGGTAAGCCTGGAGGAGCTGAGCCCCTGCTGATGCTCGCTCACCCCAGAGGTCTGCAGAAGAACCTAGCTCTTGAGTGACACATGGGGACAAAGGCTGTGTAGTTTACAGTAAGCACCAGAAAGAGTGCTTGGTCAGACACTACTGCTGTGATGAAACATCATGACCAAAAGCAACTTGAGGTAGGAAAAGTTTATTTCACTCACAGTTCCATATAATGGTTTACCATCAAAAGTGCTGAGGGGAGGAACTCAAACAGGGCAGGAGCTGAGACCCTGGTCATTGGGGGATGCTGGTTAGGGGCTTGCTCGCCATGGTTTGCTCAGTCTGCTTTCTGATAGAACTCAGCACCACCAGCCTAGGGCTAACATCACCCACAATGATCTGGGCCCTTCACCATTGGTCTCTAATTTTTAAAAATGCCTTACAGCCAGATCTTATGAAAGCAGTTTCTCCATTGAAGCTCCCTCCTCTCTAATGACTCTAGCTCGTGTCAAGTTGACATCAGACAAGCCAGGACACTGAAGGAGTTTGAAAGCATCCACACACAAGGCTTGTCTCCTTAATGAAACCGGTTCTCCAAGCCACTCAGCCAGAAGGACACTTACTCCATTTTCCATTGTCACAAAGGGAAACGGGACTGGGACGGGAGTTCAAACAGGGATGCTGAATAGCAGCCCAGGGTGGCATCCGCTGACCAGACCCCCACACTAGAGAGGGCAGGAGGGCTGTGTGCTTAATCAGGACTTCTTAAGCTGTTCCCACGTATTAGCCCTTCTTCTATGTGATTGAGGGAGGGGGGAGTATGTGTGTGTGTGTGTGTGTGTGTGTGTGTGTGTGTGTGTGTGTGTATGTGTCTGTGTGTGAGAGAGAGACAGAGAGAGAGAGACAGACAGAGAGAGAGAGACAGACAGACAGAGTGACTGACTGGGACGTGGGTTTCAGGCACATGAATATGCAGGTACATCTGCCTATGTGTGCACACGAGGCAGCCAGAGCAGGATGTCATACGCTGTCATCCATCCTCCCTTGTCACCTTCACATGCTCTCTCACTGAGCTGGGAGTGCACCATTATGGCTACAGTGGATTGGCCAGGAAGCTTCTGGAAGAGCTACCCATCTCTGCCTTCCAGTGCTGGGCCTGGAAGCTTGCATGGTCACACCTGGCCTTTGACATGGCTGTTGAGGAATTTGAACTCAGGTTGCTATGGTTACAGAGCAAGTACCCTTAGCCACTGAGCCACCTCCCCCGTCTCCCCTTTTTAAATTATTATTTTAAATTTTATTTATTTGAGGCAGGGAAAGGGAGAGGAGAAAAAAAAAAAAAAGCATGTCCGCATGTCACGTGACACAAGTGGAAGTGTTACCTTCCTTCTTCCAGGTGTGGGTTTAGGGGACTAAACTCAGATCATCAGGTCTGAGTCACCTCAAGGTCCCTTGCTGCCCAAGAAAATTTTACATGACTTGTGTCTAGCTATACAGATAAAACATTTACTGATAATAAATCATAAATAAATTCTTCTTAGAATAATTCTTTGGTATACATGTAATTTTGTCATTTATTTTCAATGTGTACAAAGCCGCATGCTAATGAGTGGTTATGCCTGTTTATTTTTAAATAAAGAACTAAATCTTGGCTGGATATTTGATGCTACAAGACATAAAGCATATTCAGTGCTGGGGAGCTGGTGGGTATTTTGGTTTTATTATCATTAATGCTGAGAGCACCACTTCACATAAAAACGTTGTACAAAAAGGCAATAGTGTAAGACGGTTTCAGAATTCTGTCCTAGCCCCAAACTGAAATTCATTTGTTCACTTCCTTCTTATAAAAGTCGAGGCATTCACTCAAACAGAAAATTTGAAAATCAAACATGGTAACACAACTCGATCCAAAAGGCTGCTAATTTGTTTTATATATATATATATATATATATATATATATATATATATATATATATATAGAGAGAGAGAGAGAGAGAGAGAGAGAGAATGAAAATTCTTTGCTTTCCATAATAAAACCATTATGTTTCTATGAGAGCAGGGGGAATTTCGTGGACAGTAAAAATATTGCAATTGATAACAAATAATAATAATAGTCTGGAGTCTGAACCCAGATGTCCAAGTATACTGACCCTCTGTGGCGCGTTTGCATGAGGAACACAAAGTGCACGTGTTGTTTGTTCAGAACTAACAGCAGTGAAGTCTTGTGAGGCAACCACAGTTGTCTCCGTGAGGTGAAAAATGTCCCCCATTGGGCCCGTTCGGGAGGTTTGAGAGGTGTGGTCACTGGGGACCGACTTTGCGAGCTGTGGACTTATCCTTGCTCTCTGCTTCAAACTTGCATTTAAAGATGTGAACTCTCAGCCATGTGTGATGTCGCACACCTTTAATCTCAGCACTCAGGAGGCAGAGGCAGGTGGATTTCTGAGTTCGAGGCCAGCCTGGTCTACAGAGCGAGTTCCAGGATAGCCAGGGCTATACAGAGAAACCCTGTCTCAAAAAAAAAAAATGAGCTCTCACCTTTCTGCTCCAGCCACTGGCCCCTGCCACACTTCCGTGGTCATGAGAGACCCATCCGTCCTGGAGTTGAGATTCCAAGTAAACTCTTTCTTCCATGAGTCTCCTCAGTCATTTTTATCACAGGAACAGAAGTAAATAATATAAGAACCCAGGACCGCACTTCTGGAAACCCCTTGGATTCTCTGTGCATCGGAGTTTACACTATTTGATTGCTGTACATTCATAAACTTTACTCCTGCCAAATATTTTCACAGCTCCCATACTCAGTTATGAGGCCTTCTGTGAGGACACAACCCATAGTTTAAAAGGCTGTGTGTGGTGATGGTGGTGGTGCGGAGCTGGGACGATAATAGGAAATAGAGAAGCAGGTTAGAGGCATTGATAGCGTCTAGGGAACAAGGAAGAAAGTGGCCAAGAGTAAATTCCCTGGTTTGATTCATCTCATGTCAGCATACACCAAGGAAAAACTTGCAACACGAATGAAGTCTCAGCTGGAAGGGAATGGCCAGCCCTAGCAAAGCGACTTTCTATTTGGATCACTGGGACGTCATGGAAAGGGGAAGATGGTACAGCCAGTGCCTTTAGTCTGTATGACTTCAGAATACAGTTCCAGTTAGAAAAGGCAAATATATGAACATTGATTTACTCACCCACCCCCCAAACAGCGGAAAGAGTATGAGGAATTGCAAAAAGGCCTCTTTTTAAAAATTTTATTTCTTCTTTTACAATCTCGTACAGACACAATATACTTTGATGCTTTCCCCCATTGTCCTGAATTATCTGTCCCCTCCCCTTCCTATTAAAGGCCTTCTTTGCATCAATCTCTCTCCTACTTTAATGCCATCCTCCCCACCCCCACCCCGTTGTAACTGTATTTAATTAGCATTGCTTGCATTAGCAGGAGTTCAAGAGGAGATTATTTACTTCAACAAGGGTAACTTTCCAGTGGATACACCACTGAGGAAGATAGCTTCTCCTCTCCTAATAACCATTAACTGCCTATGGCTTCTCAAGAAGGCGCGGGGTCTCCTGGGCCCTTATCTGTGCTGGGATGTTGATGGGTTCAGTCTTGCACAGGTAGCCACTGCTGCCATGTAACCGCAGCGTCCCCGCAGTGTCCTATTCAGAAGACAAGAGTCACAGCTCTTCCCATATCCTCCAGCTCTTAAATTCTTTCTTCGCCCTCCTTTACAATGTCCTCTGAGCCCTAGAGGGCATGAGCAAGATGTCACATCCAGGGCTGAGCCTGGCCAGTTAGTTATGCTCCGTGCTTTGACCAGTTAGAAATCCCCACATTAACCATTGGGCACGGCAAACAGGGGCTTCTCTGGCCAGTGTGTGGGTACGGACATGGGTATTCAGAGGATGCTCTGATGCAGTGTCTACTTAGGAACGCATTACAAGTAGGTTACTCCTAAAGGAGGATGTTTGCCTGTCTTTTAATTAGCCTGTTTGCTTTGTTTGTTTATTTTGTTTGTTTGAATGGACAAGTTACATGGTTGTGTCTGTCTTTGCTTAAGATAATAACTCTATAATTCAGAGAGGCCACAGACATGAACTCTTCAAAGGCCAAAGCCACAAAAAAACAAAGACCAGGTTAAGGGATGATAAAGAAACCTGAACACAATATTCAATATGAGTGGTGTTTTTTGTTTTTTTGGTTTTTCCTTTTGCAATAGAAGACATTAATGGACCTATTGGTGGAAAATGAATAACTAAAATATAAATAAATATTATATCAATGTTAATTTTCTGATTGTGTTAATTATTTAGGATTCTATAGAAAACATCTTTACTTTTAGATTTATAAATTAATACTACCCTCGAAACATTTAGTGTTAAGTGTGGCTTCATGCCTAAAATCTAAACATTTCAGAAAAATAAAAGGAAAATCGATATGATAAAATGTTTGTGATTGAATTATGAAACTACATAGTTCTTTGGAATGCTGTTTTTCGGGTTATTTAAAAATTACTAATGGAAGTTTGGCATTTATTTCAGTAATAGAACTCTTTTTGTTTGTTTGTTTTTGTTTATTTGTTTTTGTTTTGTTTTTTCGAGGCAAGGTTTCTCTGTACAGCCCTGGCAGTCCTGGAACTCACTCTGTAGACCAGGCTGGCCTCGAACTCAGACACCCACCTCCTTCTGCCTCCCAAGTTCTGGAATTAAAGGTGTGTGCCATCACCGCCTAGCTAGAACTCTTGAAAACACGTGATGCCCTGGGTTCAGGCCTAAAGCACTGAAAAACAGAGTAACCATTAGATCCGGTCTTAGTCGGGTTGCTATGGCTACGATGGGACACCAGGACCAAAAGCAGCTTGGGGAGGAAAGGGTTTATTTGGCTTCCACTTCCAAGCACTATGAGGGAAGTCAGGACAGGAACTCAAACAGGGCAGGAACCTGGAGGCAGGAGCTGATGCAGAAGTCTCGGGGCGGAGGGGGGGGGGTGTTATGGGGAGAGGACAGATGCTGTGAATGGGCTTGCTCCCCATGGCTTGCTCAGCCTGCTCAGGGGTGGCACCATTTACAATGGACTGTGTCCTCCCCGACCAATCACTAATCAAGAAAATACCCTATAGGCTTGTGTCAAGTTGACATAAAACTAGGCAGCACACACAGCTATGGTGGCGAGTGCCTTGAATCCCAGAACTTTGCTGCAGAAACTGGAAAGTTGCCATGAGTTCAAGGCCAATCTGATTTACATAGTGAGTTCCAGGCCAGGCCAGAGCTATGTAGTCAAACTGCTTCAAGTATGCAAAACTTAAGGCTCTGGGAATGGTTTGTGAATAAAGTACTTGCTGCTCAAACGTGAAGACCTGAGCTTGAGCCTCCCCATCCTTATAAAAAACATCCAAATATGATATCAGACTCTTATAGCTTCAGCACTAGGAAACAGAGACAGGTGGATTCCTGGGGCTCCAGAGCCAGCTAGCCCAGTCAGCTTGGCACGCTCCAGGTAAAAGAGAGAGACTCTCAAAATACAAGGTGGACTGTGTCTGAGGAATGACACCTGAGGGTGATCTCTGGCCTCCACATGCACACATACATACTCACACAGACACTCACACACACACAAACACACAGACACTCACACACATATACTCACATAGACACACACACACACACTCTCTCAGGTATATGTACACACAGATATGCATAAACTTACACAAAATTTAAAAACCAAAAAAGAAAACAGTACAAGACAGCTTTTTTAGTGTTACTATTTAGTATGTTATTATAGTAAGATTATTTTGGTAACATCAAATAGAGATATAAGCAAATACTTAGAATCCCTTTTTAAGTATTGATGATGTATGTTTTAATTTTAATGACATATACAAAAATCTCTAAGGGGAAAATATAATTTTACATTTATATGGGGTAATGTAATTAATCTCATAATATGTCACTTGGAATGACAAATCCTGTCAGCCATCCTCCACTAAGATTTGTCCCAGAAGAGAACTGAATGTCCCTTAAGAGAACTGACAATCAGGGCCCACAATAAATGCGAGCAGTTTAGAGGGAAACCACGGTTCCTTAGCATAGTCCATTTCTTCAGTATCTTGCCTGAGTTTTCTTTCTATATTTTGCCTGTATGCACCATTTTAGACTTGCAGTGCTTCAAGGAAACATTCGCAGCTTGATGAGATCTTAAAAAACAAAACAAAACAAAAAAAACATTTGAAGCTGGTTAAAAAGAACTACAATCTGAAAAAAACTTCTTGTTGTCTAAAGTGGAGCTAAAAACTGGGAGAAAGATTTTATTATTCTTTAAAGTAAACCAGACATGTTGACTTGCTTAATTTATATAGACCATGATCCTCGAATCTAAAAACTGCCCCAAGCAATCTGTCAGTGGTAAATCTAAGTATCTTTTCCTCGTGACAAGAAGACTGATAGCGATCCAACTGTCATCTTGTTTGCATGAGTATGTATTTGCCCTAATCTTTTATAGTTCAGCTAATTATAGCTTAGTATTACAAGACCTTCCGTCTAATTCAGGCTCCAAGATAAACAGATTTGCTATTTGTCTTCCTTGCCTATATCTAATCAAGCTGATGGGTTATTAATAGTCCCCCCCACCCCCACCCCCCCGCTCAAAGACAGTAATATATATTTGAACTTGCCACTAGATAGGAAATGCAGTAAGATAAGAACTGAGTATACACGTGTACAAATTTGCTACCTTCCGGGAGAACAAAATTAGAAACCAGATAATTCAAGAGGAGAAGGAAAGTGGAACACACTCCCGAGTTTCTTAGTCGGGCTTCTCATCTTGCTCTAGAATTATGCTCTAGGTTGCTGGGCATGGCAGACCAGCACTTGTAATTCCAGCACTTGAGAGGTGGAGGTAGAAAGATCAGGAATTTGGAGGTCATTTTCAGCTACATAGCAAGTCCAAGGCAGCTTGGGACCACAGGAGACTGTCGACAACAACAACAACAAAAACAGAAAGGAGAGAAGGGGGGGGGGGGAGAGGAAGGAAGGGAGGGGGAGGAGGAGGAGGAAGGGAGTGGGAGACAGACTCTCCTGGAGTTACTTCTATGTTCTAGCCTGAACCTTTGGATTTCTGCTTACTTTAAAACTCATCAGGGCCCTGAAGCCAGTTTTTCACTTACTCTATGCACATAAAAGACCAATTAACTATTTGGCTGGGTTTTTTTGTTTGGTTTGGTTTGGTTTTTTCAAGACAGGGTTTCTCTGTGTAGCCCTGGCTGTCCTGGAACTCACTCTGTAGACCAGGCTGGCCTCAAACTCAGAAATCTGCCTGCCTCTGCCTCCAAAGTGCTGCAATTAAAGGCGTGTACCACCACTGCCTGGCAATTTGGCTGTCTTTAACAAAAGACAAAGGGCTAACCGAATGTAGCAAGGCTGATCTTTGACTGAAGCTTGTTCTTCATGGTGGTTTGAATTTGTAGAACCTTTAGCAGCAGAGTCTATTGGAAGGTGGTCATGTCTTGGAGGCACCATCTTCAGAGGGATGGCACAAGTCTTGTAGGATTGGATTCATTCCCTTAAGAATGGGTTATTATAAACTGAGTTCCGCTATTATACGCCATCCTCTTGTACAAGCTTGCTGAGAGGATGTCTTATAACCATCACCCGTCAATAAAAAAGCTGATGGCCAATGAGCTGAGTCAGGAAATAGGAGGTGGGACACTGGCAGGAAGAGAGGGGATTCTGGGAAATAGTGAGAGATAAAAGAGAGCCCTGGAGAGATTCATGGGAAGTGAGACGGGAGATAGACATGGGAGACAGACTCAGGAGACAGAGTAAAACCATCATGTTGATGACTTCAGAGAGTCTCTGAAGAGACGAGAAGGAAGAAGCTGTCTGGGAAGAGGAGAGGTCACTAACCAAATAGTAGACATGGACCAGTTTAAATGGTTAGATAGGTTAAGAGCTAGTCAGGAAATGAACCAAAGCTTATGATCTAGTCATTTAATGATAACAATGAGTCTCAAAGTTGTCATTTCAGGAGGTGGGGAAGGAAAACTTGGAACTATTAATTTTTTTTAAACACAAAAGCCCCATTTTCATTTCTCCTTCTATTTCTCTACCACACTGTGCAGCCAGAGAGCCCTCATCAGGATATTGTCAAGATGTCCTTTAGACCCTCCAACCACCAGAATCTCTAGCCGAATAATCTTCTATGCTTTATAAGTTACCCAGCCTCAAATAGTCTGTGATAGCCTCACAAAAATATTTCCGCACGGAAATATTGTTCCCCAACAAAATGTGGCGAATCGAACAGTATCGTGAAGCTATATGCATCATTCAGCTGAATGACACAGTCCAAACACGGAGATCACAAATGTGGCCTTTCAGGGCATTTTAATTGTCAGGGGATGAATAGAAGAGAAGTTAGTATTTGATTAAAAAAAAAAAAGGGGGGGGGCTAGAGGGATGGCTTAGCCATGAAGAGCATGTATTACTTTTGCAGAGGACCCCAGTTCAGTTCCCAGCACCCATATAATACATGTAACTGCTGATCCAGAGCATCTGGTGTCCTCTTCTGGCCTCTGAGAGCACTTGCAACCATGTGCTTACATACACACATGCACACACACACACACACACACACACACACACACACACACACACTTAAAAAAAGAATTAAGTATTTAAAAAAATAAAGAATTGAGAAACTGCAATAGCTGGTGTGTGTGTGTGTTTTCTTTCTGGTTATGATTTTTCTAATATTCATAAGATTACATTTAGATTTGGAATTGAACATCTCAAGTTCTTCTCAATATCTTGATATATTTGCATTTTACAAATTGCTATGAATCACTTGCTTATGCCACAATCAATATTTACTTTTTATTTTCCCTGTCTCTCTGCCTGTCTGCCTGTCTCTGTGTGTATGTTGTTACAAGTGCCACATCACACAGGTGGAGGTCAGAGGACAACTTTCAGCAGTCAGTTCTCTCCTTCTGCCGTGTAAGTCCCAGGGATTGAACTCAGGTTATCAGGCCTGGCAGCAAGCCCCTTACCTACACTGAGCCATCTCACTGGCCCCACAGTGACTATTTAGAGCACAGTGTATGCAGACAGAAACATCATCCCATCGATTCTAAGTGGAGAGTCCTGATAAAATGACATCCACTCCATTTTCCTCTGTGCACTGTTCTCTTTCAGGTAATCTGTCACTCCAGGTACCTTTCCTAGTAACTAAAATGAAGGAAAAGAAAAATCACTTAAACGGCTCTCCAATTAAGACAATGCCACTGCAGATCGCCCAGGTTTTATTTAATACAGGAATTTTTCCTCTGCCCCCTTTCCCCTTTTAACCAGCCAGTTCCAGAAATGAGATGCTGTGCTTTGGTGGTAGGCGAGGATCAAATTAAACTACTGAGTTTTGTGAGGCTAATATTTCAAATGAGAGATTTCAGCTCACTCAACTTGTTTTAACACACGTATGCCTGATGAAGCGTTACTTATGTGAATAATTAGCTCGAATAATGTGTGAAGGCAAAAGGGCAGCTTTTCAGGCAGTAGATAACTGTTCCTCCAGGGGTGCTCTTACAAATAAATGGGGAGAGAAAGAGGCGGCTGTGGCAAGTGATGCGGCCACTTCTCCTAAGGGCCTCACCTGGGACCCAGTGCAGGGCTTCTGCAGCCCTGCGTGCAATGACAAGGATATAATGAGCAGAAGTAGGTCCCCAGCCATGTTGAGCAGACCACATGCTCAGCCAGGAGAATCTGTATGGGCATAACCATTGCTTCACGTGACGTGTGTTACTCTTGCAACCTGGCGTACAAGACAGAAGAAAAGCCAATGTTTGAGTCCATTGGAGCAGCCAGAACTGTAGTGTCGGTTTGAATATGCTTGGCCCAGGGAGTGGCACTGTTTGAAGGTGTGGCCTCGTTGGAATAGGCGTGTCACTGTGGGCATGGGCTTTAAGACAATCTTCCACTAGCAGCCTTCAGATGAAGATATAGAACTCTCAGCTCCTCCTTCACCATGCCTGCCTGGATGCTGCCATGTTTCTGCCTTGAGGATAATGGACTGAACCTCTGAACATGTAAGCCAGCCACAAATTAATGTTGTCTGTATGAGAGTTGCCTTGGTCATGGTGTCTGTTCACAGCAGTAAAACCCTAAGACATGTACTGAGTTCATCAATTCTACCACTTTGATACAGTTTTTTGCTTTTGTTTTGTTTTTACTTTTAATAATCTACATTCGTGCGGGCCATATTTTTACTGTACTAGCTGAGTAAAGCTTTATTCTTTTGGTTCAGGGGTGGGGGGAGAGGAGGACAGGGTCTCACTCTCTACCCCATGCTGGACAGAACTCAATTGTAGTCCAGATTGGCCTCAAATTTATGATCGCCTCCCTGCCTCAGACTCCTGGGTGCTAGGAATTACAGGCAGGAACATCATGCCCTGCTTGAGAGCAACGGAAAGCAGACAGCAAGAGCGTCTTCCTTGGCTTCAAACACGACTCAATCCGTCTCACTTCTCAACCTTCGGACCTGGATATTCCGAGTCTCTTATTTTGGAGCTAGACTCAGCTGGGGCTTAAAACTGGCTCCAGACGCTCTGTAGCTTTAGCAGATGGTGGAGTCTTCTAAGAAGCAATTCTGCGGTGGGTTTTCTATTCCCTAACAGAGTGTTTTAAACATAACGTGCTTTCTCACGCAGCCTTCTCATCTCTTAACCAGTCTCTGTCTTATCCCGGGGAAGAAATGACAGGAGGGAAGAGACAGGACGCACAGCCTCCTCCTCCACACACAGCCTCCTCCTCCACGCGCACCAGGAGAAACCTGGATCGATCCTTTTCTCCCCAGACATCAGTTCTTTCCCTGGCCTTCTGCTTTTAACTTTTTTGGAGGGTTTTGTTTGCTTGTTTATGCCTCTGCGTGTTTTATGTCTGTTTTTTCACATGCTCCGTGGAGACCAGGGGTTGACATTAGACACCAATAACACGCTTCTGCTTTGTGAAGTTTTTCAATTTTATTTTTTGAAAGGCAGAGTCTTTTACTAAACCTTGAGCTCACGGATTGGCTAGACTATCTGGCCAATGAGCCCCTGGGTTCTTCCTTTTTTCTCCTCCCGACCCAGGGATTAAGAGCACACACCACCAAGCCCTGCTTTTTATGTGGGTGCTAGGGTCCTCAAGCTTCCACAGCAAGCTCTTTATACACTTTTAGACAGAGTCCCACTGTGTAGCCCAGGCTGGCCTCAAACTCATGATCTACTTACCTCAGAGGCCTCCCAAGTGCTGGGATTCCAGGCATGTGTGCATGTGTGCCACAACATTTGGCTAAGAGTTTCAATCACTCAGTTCATTCACTAATTAATTTTTATTTATTTAATTTTTTATTTAATTAATTTGAGGTCTAGTCTTTAGCTAAAGATATCCTCAAACTCCCTACTTAACCTACAATGACCTCAAGTTTCTGATGCTTCTACCTCTATCCTGCAAGTGCTGCTGGGATTGCTGGCCTGGTGTCACACCGCTGCCATTACACACAGTGGTGTCTCACCACTGCCATTACACACAGTGGTGGCACACTGCTGCCATTACACACAGTGGTGGCACACTGTTGCCATTACACACAGTGGTGGCACACTGTTGCCATTACAGACAGTGGTGGCACGCTGTTGCCATTACACACAGTGGTGGCACGCTGTTGCCATTACACACAGTGGTGGCACATTGTTGCCATTACACAGTGGTGGCACACTGTTGCCACCAGGGCCACTTGATGGTACTCGGGGCTAAGTCCATACTACGTGATCACTTTATCAACTGAGTTTCAATCCCAGCCCTTGATCTCTTTTGTTAAAACCACCTCTTTTCTTCAGTAGTAACTGGCGATGCCTTAGTTTAATTTTTACACTTTAGTGTTCATATATGTAACACGTATCGGTCAGAGGACAACCTGTGGTTGTTGCTCCATGGGTCTTGGGGTCAAATTCAGGTCATCAGGCTTGGTGGCAGGTACCTTAATCCACAGAGCCCCTTTGCTGGCTCTTTTCTGGAGATACTTGGTTTTAAAATGATTAGCTCTTTATTGAGGATCTCACAGAAGGAATTCAATGGATGTGGGTTAAAGAGATGCCTATGTCATTGTTAGCCATGCAACTGGTTTGTAAGTAACTGATGGTTGTTAAATTTTTCTTAATTAAAAATTTTAAACCTGACATTTCCTTCGCTTCTACAAATTATTTAGCTGCTCATATTAAAAATATAAATATAGAATCATTTCTATGAAAGAAAGCCATTTAAAAAAAATCCTTGCCAAACCCCAAAGTAAGATAGTTTTAAAGATAGTTAAATAGAAATGTTTCTGTTTTTGTTTCTTGTCTTGTCTTTGTTTATTCTGTTTGTTTATTTTTGTTCTTCTTCAGCTCCTTTCTACTCCCAGTATCTAGGAATTTCCCCAAATCTGTCCCCTAAGTTCCCCCTTGTTTAAGCTGGTTAAGTTTTGGCCTTTCAAAAATATTAAGCAATACAACCAATTTCCATGTTGCCTCCTCTCCTTATGGTGAAATTTCCAGCGATGGGCCACAGATTAGATAATCTAAATGTTATCTCCCAGGTACACGTGCCAGACCTGCTTCCGGGAAGGAAAGGAATGAGCAGTAGACCGGTGGATGAATGCAAGCTTACACTGGACTTGGAGCAGTTCGAGAACTGTACCATGTGTTCCTGAAACACAAAGCCAAAAGACTGAACAGTTCTCTCCGCGAGGGCTCTGCTAAGATCCCAGTCCTTCTCCGATGTTTTCCCCATCGTCAGAAATAAATATCACTGAGCCCAAGTACGAGGTGCACCACCAGGTTGAGCTATACAGCAAGACTTCGTCTTAAACGCACAGCAAACAAACGGCACAGAGATAGGGTCATTGGCAGGCAGGGATGGCTAGATTGCTTCCCAGCGGTGCTGGGGCGAGGGGGGGCGGCTTGCAGGAGGGGGTGTCCAAAAATAGCTAGTCTCCATTCTGCGAGGACACTGAGCTTCAGAGAGATGGAGTTTTCCAAAGATCCAAGGCTGAAACCCATATCTCCCGGCTTATCTTAGAAACCAAAAAAGACAGTATAGGCCAAGAGAAACAGGTGGTAAAAATATGAAGGTTGTACACCTTTAACCACTAATCTCTTGTATTGAGATTCCCATCCTGCTAGGTCCTGAGATGAGCCTGTTATCTTTAAGATGGGGTAACATCTGGGTGTCTGAAAGAAAGGGCAGGGAGTGTACCAGGTGTATAGTGAACGAATTGGATGAGAGATAGGCTGGGTGACATAACTTGGTAAGGTGTTTCAATGTAGCAGAACCCACACATAGAAACCCTTGGCACGAGTTAATATAAGAATGGTGCTTGGATCAAATTACCGGCTTATATTGGGTCAGCTGCAAAAACTTTTCTACTTAGATTCTTCTTTTGACAACCCACGGTGGCAAATGCCAGCGGAAAAGCCTCTTCTTTAGGCTCTCTGTCTTGCTTGCTTCTCTTTTGGCTTTCACAAACCACCTGGTTATTAGAGTAACCCCACGCAGGAGTCCTGAGAACCGTAGTAGCAACGTAGCATCACAGGAGCCTTTGATCACAGTTCTCTCAAACCCGGACAGAAAGGCGTCCCCTGGAGCTGCGGGCGACAGCGGGCTGGGAGGAGCGTCGCCCAGTGGCAGAGGCCGCGACCGTGCTGGGGATTGGGGAGAGGATGGGCTCCCACCTCCCGCAGCTCCACAGGCGGTGCCGGGAGGCGGGGCTTCAGCCCACCGAGACTGGGAATTGGTTGCCGGAGCTGGGGAGGAGGGGCAAGCACGCTGTGATTGGCGGAGTCCGGTGCCGGAGGGGCGGGGCCTCTATAAAAGACGCGTGCCTGTAGCGGCGCAGGCAGTAGGGCTGTCGGAGCGGCGCGGCCGTGTAGCTCCCGGGAACTGGCTGTCGTGGGGGTGGCGGGGACGCGAGTGGCGGCTGCGTGGGGTGCAGGGCGGGTGGCCGCACGGCTGCACCTTCCTCACGGAGCCCGGAGTCGACTTGGAGCAATTGCGGTGAGGCGACAGCTCCGGCGCACACCCGAGAAGAAGCGGCGGTGGCGGCGGCCCCAGCCATGCTGTGCTATGTGACGAGGCCGGACGCGGTGCTGATGGAGGTAGAGGTGGAGGCAAAAGCCAACGGCGAGGACTGTCTCAACCAGGTGAGGGCGGCGATCGGAAAGGGGATCCCTTCTTGTCCCCGGGAAGCCTCGGGGCTCGGGGATGCTCCCCGGGAGCCGGGCGACGTTGCAGCAGCGGCCCGTGGAGTGCTCCCGGGACGCCAGGCTCCAGCCTCCTCCTCCTCCCCGCGAGTGGAGAGTGCGGTGGGGGGGGGGCGGGGGGAGCATAGAGGACGCTTACGGTGGGGGATCCGGGGCCCGGAGACCAGAACACTGCTGGGAACCTCCACCCTGTCCGTTAGCCTGGCACTTTTCTCTAAAGAAGGTGGCCCGGCACACCTGCCGCAGGTGTGTGTGTGTGTGATGCCTCCCGTGGAGTCCTTGCAAAGCCCGGCAGCGCCACCCGCGTCCCGGGATGAGATGGTTGCAAGCGGTCGCTGGCCCCGGGGCTCCCTAGCTGATCAGGTGGGCCCGAATCTCAAGCCGCTTCTCAGAAGGACTGTTCACCTGACACTCTAGGCTTGCTAGGGATCCAGAGTATATTGAGTAATTTGCGGGGGACGGTTCTGCAGGCAGCCTCCTTCTTGAGGGGTCTTTACACGTGTGTTTTCTTAAGGGTGACTAAGGCTCCTAACGGGGTGTGCCTAATGGATATTGGCAGGCCCATTTGACCCCTTGAAATACTGTGTCTACGAGACCTGTGGACCTGAGCTGTTTGGAAAGGCGCTTGTAAAGCTTAGCTGACACTTGTAGCATGCTTCCTCAATGCGTTTGTGTTTTTGGAATCCAGATGGTTAAAACTGTCCAGATAATACGCTGCCAAATCAGCTGTGCAGATGGTGCTGCGGGGCGGAGGGGGGGGGTGGCGGGGGGAATTCCAGCGATTGGAATAAGAAATAAAACACCCTGTGTGTTCTTCTACCTCAGCCTTTTGGGAAGTCTGTTTTGGGGGGACCCCTTTCCCTGTGCCATTGGTCAGACCCTAGAAATAGTCAAGCAAGGCCAAGCCTCCACTGGAGGGCTGCGTTTTGGCTTTGCTGTTTCCTTAAAACCTTGTTTTTCCGGTCGGTCTACCAACTGGCATTGCAAGAAGGTAGAACTTTGGGAAAGCAGGGGCCAGTCCTCTCCTCGGATGGAGCCCTTAGGTTTGCACTGCTCACACCCCATACCTTTGGTTTTGTTTTTAGGTGTGCAGGCGTCTAGGGATCATCGAGGTTGATTATTTTGGGCTGCAGTTCACGGGGAGCAAAGGTGAGAGCTTATGGCTGAATCTGAGAAACCGGATCTCCCAGCAGATGGATGGGCTGGCACCTTACCGCCTTAAACTGAGGGTCAAGTTCTTTGTGGAGCCTCATCTCATCTTACAGGAGCAGACAAGGTAAAGCGAGGCCGAAACAAACCAATGTCAAGTACACCTCAGATTCCATTTAGTGGTAGCTATCGTGCCCTCCCGGAGATGTTCCCTGGCAAAATTGACTTGGTGCAAAGGAAGTTCAGGAAAAATTCAAGTTTTCCAAAGCACAGTTGGCCTGGGTGGGTTTTTCAACACTTGGTTTTTTGTTTTGTTTTGTTTTTGTTTTTCCTGTTCTGTATAATATTAGTGGGAGAGGCAGGGTTGACTTCTTACAAACAAAAAGAAAACCAACTTCCTGACAGCTTCATCTAACGCCCGCTAGTAACCCCGCCTCAGCAGTGTTACTACAGGTCACTGTAGACCGTTCTAGCGGAAAGCAGGAAACAGTTCCTCTTGGGTTACTTAAACTTGGTCAGTCCTCAGCCTAAGTGTCAGATTACAGTGTGTAGCAGGAGCGGCTCTGTCTGGCCTCCTACAGATTTTAAAACTTTTTTAAGTTTCACAAAATCTTAATAAAAGAACTCTTTGAGGGGCCACTGTAAAGTAAATTTCAGCCTACAGATTTATTAAAAATGATTGTTGGACATGTGTTGTTGTTTTTTTCCTCCTTGTTAAACTAAGGGCCACCAGCCATGGTAGACAACCGAAGCCTGTGGGTGTGGTCTCCTTTTCAAACGACCAAAATACACACACACATACCCGGTACGTTTCCCTCTGAGCTGACTATATAATACTTTTCTCAAAGATGAACCAAAATAGGAAGGTGATGTTTAATATTTATTACCAAAATGCAAGAGACTACAGTGGCGTGTGGAAAAAAGGAAAATGATTGCTTTGAAAGCCACAGCAAACTTTGGATCCCAGCACTGATGTTTTCCATACTCCTGTGGCTTGGCAATGGGCCACGCATGTGAAACACGTGATCCTGCAGATTTCGACTCCTAATGGGGAACAGGCTCTTCTGAGAGGGTTTAACTTACCACTTTTTTTTATTTACTAAACAAGCGATGGAAACATTAAAAACTACCATCCATTTGGATTTGGAATGTCCACTTTGCCTGCCTTGCTGTGGCCTTTTAAAGGTTGAGAGAGATTTTGTTTATGAAGGAACCTGGCATAAGAAATTTTTACTGTTTCTGAAAATACCTTACAAATATTCATGTAGTGGCATACTTACAGATGCTGAACTGTCTGTATTAACCACAAGAGGCTCTGTCCTTTTTTAAAAACATTTACTCAGTGTCTCTGTGTACTTGTGTATGTGTGGAGGTAAGAGGACAGCTTTCAGAAGCCTCTTCTCTCCCTCTACTGTGTTGGACCTGGAGTCTGAACTCTGGTTGTCAGGCTCAGCAGCAAACATCTGAACCATCTCACTGGCCCATAGACAGATAGACAGATGGACAGACCGACCAAACTAGTTTGTGAAAGCTTCCTCAGTTCAGTCAATGAGAAAAATGCATGACAGCATTTATTTGTGTGTGTGTGTGTGTGTGTGTGTGTGTGTGTGTGTGTGCGTGCGTGTGTGTAGCAGTCACATTGTGATGCTACAGTGATTTCAGGGCTTCCAGGTGCAACCCAATTCTAGTGACATAAATTTATTTTTGAAATCAGCCAAAAGGTGAGGAAGCAAATAATTTCATTTAAGTAGTGGAAGGATAATAGCAAATGAATTGTATCGGGAATGCGTCATGCTTTATGACTGACTGTGAGGCGGTTTCTACTGCGATGTGCCCTCCTGTAATTAGGTCAATACCTGTGATCAGATCTACTTTATTCCTGTAAGAAAGCGGCGTTTGTGAATGAGTACTAGAATCAGATTTCCTGCACTGGGTTTTCTGTACCTTGGTTGCCTTTGACTCTTGGGAGTTATATCTAATGGCATTCAAAGTATGTGCCTTCCTGGCTCAACTCAGTCATTTCAGTTGATTTTCCTTCGTTTTCAGAGGTCCCATAGGATGGTTAGTGTAAAGCTGAGCCAGGCAAGAGGTTTGTAACCCCAGCGGCTTGGGAGGGAGAGGAACAAAGACTCTGAGGCCTTGGGTTATAGTGTGGGTCCAAGTCTAGTCTAAGAACTTAGTGAAATTCTGGGTCAAAATAAAACATAATCTGAGAGTTGAGAGCACAGTGATGCTTGCCTGACTTGCCCAGAGCTCCTCTTCTGAATAAAGAAGCAAGGGAGATTCTGGGGGGTGGGGGGTGGGGTGGGGAGGGGTGTGGAGACAGGAGATTTCGAGTTACATTTATTATGTTGGCTGCAGTTTTGTGGAGTTATCCAAAAAATAAAACTTTTAAGAAAATGCCTAAGGTTGATGACTAGTCTGCTTCAATATCCTCGTCATAGCGTAATATCTACTTTGTGTTTGTACCCTTTAATTGGACATCAAAAAGTTGTGCTAGGTCCAATTTCATATCTTTTTAATTATTTATTTTAAGAGTGTGGGTCTTTTGCCTGCATGGTACTAAAGAAAAAAACTATTTTTCCTTTAATGTTATATTAACAAAAAAGAAAAAGAAAAAAGAAACACACACACACACAACCAAGCCTGTTGACAAACTTTTTGAAGTTCCATTGTTTGCAATAAAATATTTATGTTAAATCCTGTGGTTCCACTCTACGTCTGTTTGTGTAGTGAGTTAACACAGCTTGGACAATTCAGTTTTAAGAGGTGGCTTTATTGAGGCAAGCCATGAGGGTGCAGTTAGTGGACTGAGGGTATCTAGGCATTTCATTAAAAGGAGATAGCTGGGCACAGTTGCCCTCTGCAGACCACTAAGCAGTAAGCTCAGAGCAAAGCAGGCTTAATGTGCAGGGGTAATATTACTAGTTAGTAAGAGACCAGGCAGGCTGCTAAGAGGAGTGCAGGCAAGAAGGCCTGGGTACCATGGGGGAGGGGAGCAGTGCTAGGATCTAGAAAGATGCCATCTTTCTGAAGAGTTGCACTGGCTTGGTTCAAATGTTATCATAGATTGGTAGATCAGGCTAATATGGTCTTGGGCTTAATTTCCCACTTGGAGCCCCTACCTGGATATTCCATGTGCTCTTGAATGGAGGGCCCAGATAAGAGAGTCTTACTCAGCCAGCTGGCATAGATTAGAGATGGAGACAGCAGGTATTTTCAGCAGATGTTTGCCATGCTGCGGATTGAAATGGAAAGCGAAACAAATGAATGCGTTCTGGAGGTAAATCTGAAATAATAAATCATCTTCGTGGAGACTCTTGTGTCTTTCAGGGGCTCTCTGGCTCTTCACGATGAATTGTGCTGACGTTTTCAAAACCAGAGATTAGAGAAGTGTGCATTTTAGCCCCAGAGTGGAGACTATACCATCCCCTGCTGGCAGGGGCTTTGTGTTTTTCCTGGCGTGGCTACATTTTCAGAGCTCCGTGGTGGTCTCTGTTAGGGACAGTTCAGTTTACTTAAAGTTAACCAACATCTGGATTCCCCCCACCCCCCAGAAAGCAGCCCCAGTACATGAAACTCCATGAGTATTGAACTGAACGTTCGGAGAAATGGCATTATCTGGGCATAGCATCTCCTTAAGATTTCTGTGTGTTGGGGCAGCAAGGCTCTAACCTCCCCAATTCCTAACTCCAGGTCAGCACTTTCTCTCTGGAATGCCTTCTCTAGCACTCACTGCCTGGGGGGGAGGGGGGGCGGTGGAGGGTGGGGGGAGGGTGCATACTCCTAAAACATCACCTGTCTTTTAGAGCATGAATGTGCTTCTAACATTATAGCTACTTAGGTTCATTGCCAGTCACTCCAATAATGTAAATTCCAACCAATTTGATCAGCACCATATCCTCAGAATCTAGCAAAATCGTGCACTGTGTAAATACCTTGTTAATCAATAAATTAAGAATTTACAAGTCTGGAGCTAGAGATGGGCCAATGGTTTAGAACACCATTGCTTTTGCACAGGACCCAGATTTGATTCCCAGCAACCAGGTGGTGACTCAAACCACCTATAGCTCGATTTCCAGGGATCCAACTCCCTTTTCTGCCTCTGAGGGTACCAGACATGCACATAAAATAAATAAAAATAAATAAATAAAATCTCAAAACAAAACTAAAGAAAGCTCA
Organism: Mus musculus; assembly: GCF_000001635.26. Lineage (NCBI taxonomy): Eukaryota > Metazoa > Chordata > Mammalia > Rodentia > Muridae > Mus > Mus musculus. The sequence goes on from NC_000079.6 coordinate 45,395,435, forward strand.
CGAAGCCAAAGTCACAGACAAACTCAAGGCAAATGGGATTTGGCCATTTCAAACCAACCCTGGACCAGTCAGACTGGTCCTAGACAGGGTCTAGAAGTCATGCTCAAAGTCTTGCTTACCATCAGTTTGGGTGAAGGTGGCTTATGTAATCTACCTCAGCGTGATTAAGGATGAGTGCAGTCTGCATGCAATAACATTGCAGACTGTGTGCGTCTGTTACAGAGGCTCATGTTGCTATTACAGAGATCCATTTCCGTTCTCTACACTGTATGTGGAGTATAGCAGAATCAGCCTCCCTCTCCCATCCCCCACTCTTCCCCTGTCTCCTTCTCTCTTCCCTCCACTCCGGTTTCATTTGCCAAAATATAAAATAGGACCCAGGAAAGTAAAACAAAGAAAGTAAAAGCATACATATATACTATTCCCGAAGAACTTATAAATTGGGTTTCTGCATCTTACTTAAAGTTGTTCTCTTGGCCACATCTAAGTGTTCACATTCCTATGTGGTGTTTATTTTGAGATTCTGAGCTCCTTCAGCCCAGACAAAGAGCATCTCTTTAAAAATGCTACTTCATGTACTCATTTTGTGTGTGCGAGTGCGTTAGAAGCATGTGATATGTGTATGCGTGTGAGCGTGCAGGTGCACATGTCCATGCACGCGTACGCAGAGGCAGGAGATTGACAGCTTGCTCATGCAGACGCCTCTTGCCACGGGTAAGGGCATTCTTTAGGGGCGCAGCCTTCTGTGCCTTCAAGTTACAGTATTCTCCTGGCACAGGCTGCCATCTCTCGTGGGGCTGGAAGCCTCCCTGTGGTGAGCCTCATATCATAATTGCTGGAGGGCCCAAGGAGGAACATCTTTAAGAGTGGTTCCATTCAGGGCTTGAAGAGGATCCCCGTAAGCCCAGGTAGAGACCTGATTTAGTAACTCTCAGATAGTCATCTGCCTCTGACAGGTTTTTCAGTTGTAAGCCCTCCATGAAGTAGGCCCGGTGATCTTTCTCCATGGGCATTCCAAACCTGAGCCCTGGGGTTATTTTCTCAGCCTCGTGAGACATTTCAAACTTCGAGGAAAGTTGAGGGGTGTTATCATGGACTCCCATAGAGCCCCTGCACCTACTGTTAAGTTTAATATGCCTACTTTGTTACATAGTTAATCATTTATTGGTCATTCCAACCATCCATCAACTTTTTGATTCATTTTTTAAACAAGTCACGTATAAGCACCCTCCCTCCTAAATACTTCGGCGTGTTATCATTAAGTAGAAACTGCTTGCATATGCTTCTTTTTCCTTCTGAGTTAAAATTTACATGGGGTAAAACATATAAACCCTAATTACATCTCCTAATGAGATTCGATGGATGCATGCTTAACAACACCTCAGCTGCGACTGAGGACGGCAGGCAGCGCCCACCGTCTTAGGAAGTCCCTCATCTTTCTGCGGCCTGCCCATACCCACTGCCCACTCTAACCACTGACTGCTGTCAGCATCATGTCAGCACTCTAGCTCTGCTGTGCCTGTTTAGCTTGATGCACAGGGAGTCTTCCAGTAAGTTCTGCTTCATGTCTGCCTTCTTTTACCCATCACAGATCTCATGCTCTTGTATGTATGTGTTGGGGTTTTCCTTAGTTGTTACTTCATCTGCTCTCCGTTCGTGTTGCTTTGGTATGTGCTGGGGACTGAGTGTGGCCTTGACCGGTCTAGGTGAGTACTCTGAGCTAAATACAGCCTGCTTTGTTTCTCTCGACTACTGGGTAGTATTCTGTACTGTTTTTTGAGCCACAGTCCTGCTAGTGAGCGCCTGTTGTCCATGAATAAAGCTGCTATGGACATTCTAATACAAGCTTTTGTTTTTTTCTTCTCGTAGACACATGTGTTTCCATTTTCCTTGAGCAAATACCCAAGGATACAATGACTGGGTCCCATGATTGTTTAGTTGTATAAGTTCCTGCCAGGCCTTTCCCCCACAGCATCTGTACTGTTCCCTTCTCCCACTCCCACAAAGAATGTAAGGAAGTCAGGCGTCTCACGGCCCTGCCAGCCTTCTGCTGGAGACATGGTGGTAGAGTGTTGTGGTTTTAATTTGCATCTCTCTGATGATTAATGATGTCTGTCAGATTGTCGTGGGCTTCCTGGCCTTTCCTTCATCTCCTTTGGTGAAATGTCCGAGTCCCCCATTTTGATCATTTGCCTTCACTCTTGAGCTGCACGCATTCCTTATGTATCCTAGATACAGTTCATTGTAAAATCCGAGTTTTATAAATATATGTTTCCCCTGTGCCCTGTCTGCTATGCTCATGCCTTTTGGTGAGTAGGAGTTTTCATTTTGGTGAGATCTAGTTTATTCCCCCCCCCCTCCCCACACACACACACATACACCCTGTCTGGAGTTTATTCAGTATGTTCTGAAAAGCCTTGTCCACCCCTAGCCATAAAGGTACTCTTAGGTTTAATTCTCAAGCCAGTATGGTTTTAACATTTTTGTGCAGGACTGTGCTCTATTCTGAACTAATTTTGTTTTACGAGAACGTTACGAGATTTAAAACAAAAAAAATCTCTCGTCGCAATTCCTGTTTCCATTTGGTCGTTTTTTAAATATAACTTGGCAGGCAGAGTTTGGTTTAAAATAAACCGATGCGGTGAAGTGACTCATTGGACAGAGATGGGATGTTTGATTGTAACGGGGTCTGCCTGAGGTGAGTGGCCGCCCAGACACTACTTCCCGGCCATGTGCTTCAGGGGGAATTAGGGACCAGTTATTGGCAACCATGGTTTTAAAAATAGCTACTTAGCCATTCTAAAGTCATGTTAGATTTACTGCTTACATTTTGAACATGAGGCTCAATCTAGTTATTTTACATTTGTTCTCAAAAGCTCTCCAAGATGGCGTAACAGACAAGATGACTGGGAGGCTGAGGCCAACAGTGGCCCTTTTCCTTACCTCTCTGTTGCCATGAGCAAGGCGACTTAGTAAAGGAAATGCTTAGTTTGGGGGCTCACAGTGCCACATTCCATGACCTTCACAGCAGGGAGCATGGCAGTAGGCAGACAGGCATGGAACTGGAGCTGGAGCTAATAACTTAACGTGCTGATGCAGGAGGCAGAGAGGAGAGAGTCAGAGAGAAGAAAGAGGAGGGAGCGAGAGCAAGAAAGAGAGAGAGAGAGACAGAGAGAGAGGCGGGGGGGGGGGGGGGGGGGGGGGGGGGGGGGGGCGGGCGGGGGGCGGGGGAGAGGCAAGAGAGAGGTGGGGGGATGCGCTAACTGGGGATGGCGTAGACTTTTGAAACCTCAAAGCCTATTCTCAGTGAGGTATCTCCTCCTAAGCCTTTCCAAACAGTTCCTCCAGCTGAGGACCAAGTGTTCAAACATAGGAGCCTGTGGAAGCCATTCTCATTTAAAGCATCCCAGTGAGCTATACAGGGGCTTCCACTTGGCTTCTGGAAAGCTCTGTTGTGAATACTAGAGGATTTTTCTGTGAGAGTGTTAGTCTTCAGATGAGAGTCTTTCGATCACAGACTTTCCAGATAAATGGTTCTTATATTCCTTAACACCATGAGGTGTGGCTTTATACACACACACACACACACACACACACACACACACACACACATATATATATATATATAAATAAAATGTTTTTTAACCTTGTGTGTATGATTGTTTGCCTGCATGTATGTATATATGTATGTATGTGCACCACACAAATGCTTAGTGCCCACAGATCTAATCCCCAGTCCTCTGCAAGAGCAACAAGAGCTCTTAACTGCTGAGCCATCTCTCTATCCCCTGTAAAGACATGGGTTTTTGAAAGAGAAATTGATGGAGAATTTTGAAGCAAAACCATATTAAGAGTATGTGGTCTATGGCCATTCAAGAGGGCTTAGTAGGTAAAGGTGCTTGCTACCAACCTACCCTGAGCTCAGTCTCTGAGGCCAGCATGGTAGAAGGAGAAAACTACCTCCCAGAGGTTGCCCTTTGACCTCCAAAAAAATGCACTGTGGCACTTACCCACAGATATACATAAGTGAAGAAGTAATCGTAATTTTAAAAGACTTTGCTTCTTTTTCAAAATTAAAATCTGACGTCTCAAATTTCACCCTTCTTTGAAATTGTTTGTGAGTGCTTTGCCTACATGTATATATCTGGACACCACAAGAGTGCCATTGCCCATGGATGCTATAAGATGGTATCAGATCCTCTAGATCTGCTATAAGTGGTTATTAGGCACCATGTGGGTGCTGGGAATTGAACCTGGGCTCTCTGAAAGAGCTGCCAGTGCTCTTAAGCACTGAGGTATGTCTCCGGCCCTCATCCTTTTTATAGCATGTGTGAATTCATTTGAGCCTATGAGGCCAACACTTGACTTAGCTAGAATGATGCACCCTGGGCCCCACAGTGTGGTCCATATACCAGAAAGCGACCCATTTTCTTAGAAACTGGGTAAAACTTTAAAAACTAATTTCTAAGTGTAACCGTAGGAATGCATAGCATATGTAGTATTGGCTTGTATTCATAAACATTTGCTTAAGACAAGGTATGTACTTTTCAAAGCCTTTCCTTTGTGTGTGGTTCCATGTTGTAAATGATATGGAACTAGACAGGTTATCCACTTGTGAGATGTGCTTTTTAAAAAAATATATTCTCTCCAGGCCTGACTTCTTTGACTACATCTGCTTGTTTTGATATTATTAGTAACCTTTGGTCACTTTCATTAAGAAAAGAAAAGAGAAGAAGAAAAGAAAGAGTAAGGGGCTGAAATCAGGAGGGAAGATAGTTATAAGCCAGATTGTTAAGGTAGGAAGAATGAACTCAAAGCCACTCACAAATCCTGCGCCCTCCCTGAATTCCCTGTTGGGAACATGTCTTTGAGCACTGCCATTCCTCCTCTTGGAAAGAGCACACTGATAGCTCTTCTTGATCGTTCCTCAGAGCTGGTGACGTCGGCTACCCCTGCCCCATTACACTGGTGCCTGGACCCTTGTCACCCAGAAACCCACCTGTGGCTGGAGCCTTTGATAAGATATGTCCCTTTTCTCCAAAGACTCTGTTCCATCAAAACAACAACAAAACCCGACAACTTATCAGACGTGTCCATCCCATAACCCCAGTGTGGGACGGGCACAGATCACTCTTTATCCTCTTGCAAGGTGACCATAAAGCCATGAAAACTACATCATGCAGAAAGAGGCCTGCCGTGAGGAGGAGGAGGAGAAGGAGGAGAAGGAGGAGGAGGAGAAGGAGGAGAAGGAGGAGGAGGAGGGGTAAGGAGGGGGAGGAGGAGGAGGAGGGGTAAGTAGGAAGGGGGAGTGCTTGTGTCTGCTGGATGATGCTGAGCACAGTTCAGCCTCAACTTGCTGGAGACCACCAGCGTGCCCCACCCCCTTTGTTCCAGTTCTCAGCCAATCCTGGGAAGGGTGGGCATTGCTCTAGGCTCTTAGCCACCTATTTACTACGTTGGGTTACCATTTCTTTGCTTTGCTTTTGGCAGCTGTCCCTCCAGAAGTAGGCGTAGAGAATTTGGAAAAAGAAATTGAATAAATTTGAAAAGTCGTCCTTGGCAGCTCTCTGACTGTTTAATAAAGCAGGAAGCAGTTTCAAACTTTATGCTAGGAAAATAAGTCGAGAGAGACCTTTACGTTTCACAGTCATTAAATCGAGAAGGCTCAGTTTGTGGTGCTAATCTTAAAATCTTTTGGCACAAGGTTTCTCCTTGAATATAAGCATAGATTCTGGCTTTAGAACCCAGAAAACACATCCCTGGTTGAATAGGCAGATGTCTGTTAAGATTCCATTTTCCCCATGAGCAGCACTGGCATGTTTGAGAATTTTAGACCTGCATCTTCCTCCTGCTCCTGTCCCTGCCCCTGCCTCTGCCCCTCCTGCTCCTCCTGCTCCTGCTCCTCCTGCTCCTCCTCTTGCTCCTCCTCCTGCTCCTCCTCCTGCTCCTCCTGCTCCTCCTCCTGCTCCTCCTCCTCCTGCTCCTGCTCCTCCTGCTCCTCCTCCTGCTCCTGCTCCTCCTCCTCCTCCTCCTGCTCCTCCTCCTCCTCCTCCTGCTCCTGCTCCTCCTCCTGCTCCTCCTCCTGCTCCTCCTGCTCCTCCTGCTCCTCCTCCTGCTCCTGCTCCTGCTCCTCCTGCTCCTCCTGCTCCTCCTACTCCTCCTCCTGCTCCTGCTCCTCCTCCTCCTGCTCCTGCTCCTCCTGCTCCTGCTCCTGCTCCTCCTGCTCCTCCTCCTGCTGCTCCTCCTCCTCCTCCTGCTCCTGCTCCTCCTCCTGCTCCTCCTCCTCCTGCTCCTCCTCCTCCTCCTGCTCCTCCTCTTCCTCCTCCTCCTCCTCCTGCTCCTGTTCCTTCTGCTCCTCCTCCTCCTCTTCCTTCTCCTCCTTTTTCTTCCTCTTCTTCCCCCCTTTTAAGACAGAGTCTCACTATGTAGGCCAGGCTAGCCTGGAACTCACAGAATTCTACCTGCTTCTGCTTTCAGAGTTAAGGGTGTGGACTACCATGCGGACTATCTGTATAGCTATTTTAAAAGCAGGGCTTCCCCCCAACCCCCGTGGCAATTCCTTTGCCCCAGCAAGGCCCCTTTCTCAGTGTTGCAGTATGGAAGAAGTACTCTAAAGACTACCAGATGTCCGCGTTAATAAAAAACTGTCTGTTCTCTTTGAATGCTACGGTGCATCTTACAGTGGTTTCTTCTTGGGGGCTTGGAGTACGGAAAGACTCGAAACCTTTAAGAGTGTTTCATCATTTGAAACCTTTATCATTACTGAAGATCCAAAAAGATTGAGCTGACTGTTTCTTAGTTTACAAAGACAAATGGCTCTTGTCAGACTGGCAGTTTGAGACTCTCAACACAGACCTTTGTGTTTGTCACCTCTCTTGTCCTAAGTCCTCTCTCTCTCCCTACCTTTCTCATGCTAGCCCCTTGTGTGACAAACTCAGGCAGGCAGCAAAAGCAAAAGCAGAGACAGTGAGGAGCCGAGCTGACGCGGGGGGGGGGGGGGGGTCAGAGCCTCACCAATGGCTGGAACTCATTGTGCCTTTAAGCACATGGGAGAGGCTACCACGAGTCATCAAAGAGACAAAGTTTGTTGTCTAGCCTCTGTGGTGACTCATAACCTCTTCAGGATTTCAGACAATAAAAACAATATCTGAGTTTTCCCAGGAATTTCTGTGGCACACATACCTTGTAGTGAATATAGAATGGAATGTTGCGTGTACCAAGGGTAGGCTCAAGCAGAGCCAACCTGGGATGGACTATAAAATAAACACAGATGCATGGCGCTTTACTTGGCTTTATGGAGTTCTCTGATGCTAGAGGCAATTAAGCCAGCCCAGGTGCAGCTAGGGAAAGAAACTAGATGTTGTAACTTGTTACATAAGGTAACTAGGAAATAGATGGGCTGTGTGCAAGGCAGATCAAAAGGTGACTAAGTGGAAGGACAGGAGAGGAGGCCTTCAGGGCAGGTTGCTGCAAGGCTGGATCTTCCCACAAGAGGGATGGTTCCTATCCAGAGCACAGCCACAGGAGGTGTGGCCGGAGTCAGCCACTGGGGAAGCCTGGCTTTCACCCACCATCAGGCATCCTGTGAAGGACTTTGAGCAGAAAGATGGAGCATTTTCACAGCAAGTGGCTTGGAAGGTGGGCCGGCAGACTCTGGAGGGGAGAGGGGCCCTGGGGTCCCAAAAACTCTTGCCACTTCTAAGCTTTGAGTTGGACCGAGAAGGCCAGGATGGCAAGAATAGACTGGGTCGGGAAAGCCCTGAGAAGTGGGCCGGAGAGAAGGTTCAGCGAGGACTGCTTGTCTGGCAAGCATAAGAACCTGAGTTCAATCCCTACCACCCAGTCAAAACCATGCAAAGCATACACTTGCCAACCAGGCTAGCCTAACAGATTATATCTAGGCCATGAGATACCCTGTCACAGCAGGTAAGTGGTATTTCTGAGGATGACACCTAAGAACACCTCTGTCATACTCTTCAACATGCTGTGGGTGGACATTGGAGTGGGATTTTGAGAATTCAGGAGATATTCTTTTTTTTTTTTTTTTTTTTTTTACTGTCCCTGAAGATCAGAATCTACTACGACAGGTTTTCCAGCTGAGAATAGTAGTTATGTATGCGTATAATCTGCAAAGGCAAGAGGACCTGGAGTTGAATATCAGCCTCAACTGCACTGCAAGTTTGAGGCCATCCTGTCTCAAAAAAACAACAACCCTATAGCTGGAACAACAATATGAACTAACCAGTACCCCCAGAGCTCGTGTCTCTAGCTGCATGTGTAGCAGGAGATGGCCTACTTGGCCATCATTGGGAAGAGAGGCCCCTTGGTCTTACAAACTTTATATGCCCCAGTACAGGGGAATGCCAGGGCCAAGAAGAAGTGGGAGTGGGTGGGTAGGGGAGCAGGGGGCAGTGGGGGTATAGGGGACTTTTGGGATAGCATTTGAAATGTAAGTGAAGTAAATGCCTCATAAAAAGTTGGAAACAACAACAAACCCAAGCAAACAAAAATTTGATTTTTAAATTGCTTTTAAAACATTATAATGCTAACCTGCTCTGTTTCTACTAAAATTTTTATGATATTTTATTTACTGATTTGAAGAGGGGGCATGCCATGCTACACACTTAGAAGTCAGAAGACAACCTGGGGGGCGTCCCCTTGCGATTACTGAGGGCCCAGGGAGTAGAACCAACCGTGGTCCTCAGCCCTGGCTGCAAGGTCCCTCATCCACTGAGCCATCCCTCTCTATACCTGCTCTCATTGCTTAAAAATAGAAAGTACTCGATTGTGAAATTGCAAAGCTGGTTGAGCTCATTTGGTTGTTTTCTGCAGCACTGGGGATAAAACCCAGGGCCTTACACACACGCTGTGCGATTGCTCTCTCCTTGAGCCACACACCCTAGTCCAGCAGGCCACCTCAGATACTGTTATCCCAAGTCTCAGTCTTTCTCTCCTTCTCTTGCAGGCATATCTTTTTCTTGCACATTAAAGAGTCCCTCTTGGCAGGCCACCTCCAGTGTTCCCCAGAGCAGGCCGTGGAACTCAGTGCCCTCCTGGCTCAGACCAAATTTGGAGACTACAACCAGAACACCGCCCAATACAGCTATGAGGACCTGTGTGAGAAAGAGCTCTCCAGCTCCACTTTGAACAGGTGAGGCCGCTGGAGGCTAGCATGTTTGTTCACACCCGCCTCAGACTTGATAAGAATCAGGAAACTGGCCCTGTGGTGTCCTGGTAGAGTTTGGAAGGCAGAGCCCTGCCATTGCCAGGTTTATCCAGTCATTTTTAAAGGATTCATGTGCCTTTTACTGGAGGAGAACCTTAGCAACGCAGAACTGCCCACACAGATAAATGCCCTTATATGAAATGCCATAAATAACAAGGATCTCAAAAAGTGCCTGACCTTTTAAATATGCAAATCTCCTCCAATAAAAGTCTAGCATGTTTATTAGTGTTTGCTTCATCCAGGCAAGACTTACAGCAAGCAGCCTAACGTAGGTGACTGCCTGAGTTACCTATCCCTGTGTCACAAACTAACCCCAGACAACAGACATTATCTGATGATGCCTAGACAGGGACTCGGCTGTGGCTTGGGGGCAGACCAAGCCCCAGAGAGCAGTCTCACCTAAAAGCCCAACTAAGGGAGGCTTCCAGCCCCAAATGACTCTTGTAGCTTCTTGGCCAGCCTCCTTCTTATACCACCTGACCTTTCATGGTGCTCTTTCATGGTGTGGTAGCTGGTTCACCCAGTGGGAGCGATCCAAGAGCAAGAGAGAAGAGCCAGGAAAGAAATCAGACTCAATCTCAGAGGTGGTTTTCATGCCAGGTCTCCCACCATTTTCTGTTCCTTAGAAGCCAGTCCATTAATCCAGACCATACTCAAGCGAAGGCTGCACTGGGAGGCCAGATCACCAAAGACCACAGGAGAGACAACCTTGCCACAACAGAGAGTGTAGAGCTGTGTCTTCTTCAGTTGCAGATAGTCTAATCAGCCCCCTGTGGTGCTTGTCTACCAGGAAGCTTGAGAAGTTCATGGAGATAAACATAAGGGGATCTAGCCTACATGGTTGTCTTACGTGTATGTTTAGAGATTTTTCCATAATTCTTTCAGTGTTCCTAAATGATGGGTTCTCAATATGTGTTGAGATCTTTTTAAAAGTGTGTGTGTGTGTGTGTGTGTAAGATAGCTGGTGTGAGTAAGCACTTTCCTTCTACCTTGTGTGTCCCAGCGATCAAACTCAAGCTTGGAGCCAGCACCCTTACCCGTTGAGCAATCTCACTGGCCCCAGAGCTGAGATCCCGAGCCATGTCTCAGAAGTATTTTACAGTAAATTTGATTAGTAAATGAAACAGGAAAACGTCATTTGGTGCTTTTGTAGTCTCTCAATGAGCATATCCAAAGCTTTAAGAAATGCATACATTGATCTGTCTGATCGTGTGCCGTTGGGTGCCCCACAGCATCGTTGCGAAGCATAAGGAGCTGGAGGGCATCAGCCAGGCCTCTGCCGAGTACCAGGTTCTGCAGATTGTGTCAGCGATGGAGAACTACGGCATAGAGTGGCATGCTGTGAGGGACAGCGAAGGACAGAAACTCCTCATTGGGGTCGGACCTGAAGGCATCTCGATCTGTAAAGAGGACTTTAGCCCTATTAACAGGTAACCTGAGTCATCAATCACATTCATACATGCATGCATACGTGCATATGTACATTCATACAAGCCTAAGCATGTATATCCACCTGTTGCTTTTTCTGAAAGTAGAAAATGGACAGAAATTCATGACAGACAACCTCTATGAATAAAGAGATTCATTTTTTAGTTTATTCATCAATTGCTTTCAGAATTATTGTTTTTCATAAGGTACTCAAGCCATCAATACCTGTGTCGGCTTCTGCCTACACGCACACACACATACACACATGCACACATGAGGTTACTCCAGCACTTGTCCCCACACCACAACTGCCCTTCCTGCTCAGTATCAGTAGTTAGCGTCATCACAGAAGTCCCCAGGCTGAGTGTCTGGTTCCCTGGCCGGTCACGGCCTGCCTGCTAAGGCGTAGCAACAGCACGCTGAGCTCTCCCTCCTGAACCTGCTCACTTCTCTCCTCCTGCCTTTCAGGATAGCTTATCCTGTGGTGCAGATGGCCACCCAGTCAGGAAAGAATGTCTACTTGACCGTCACCAAGGAGTCCGGCAACAGCATCGTGCTCCTGTTTAAGATGATCAGCACCAGAGCAGCCAGCGGCCTCTACCGAGCCATCACCGAAACACATGCATTCTATAGGCGCGTACCACCATGTGTCTCCTAAGCTTAGGCCACAGCATAGCATCCTTGGGGGGCTGGCAGGGTTCTGTGACTTCCCCTAGCCTTGAGTCACAAGTCTTGTACAGAATAGGAGAGAATGGCTACTCTGAATACCTCCATTTGCAGAGCTAGTGGAGCCCTTATCAGCACAGGATTGCACGTGCCTCACTTCCCTTAGAGTCTCCTGCTTATCTCTCACCGTATTTCCTTCCAAGCCGCCTCCCTGCATGACCCCAAGGGTCAGACCTGTTCTGCCAATGCTGTATCCTTTCCCGGAGCTGTGGCACACATCTCTCCCTGCTGAGAAAGACTCTGTTCTGAGCTCTTATGCCTTAACACACTCCAGATACTTTTTAAATTGAATTTAATTTTACTTGGTGTTTTGTGAGACCAAATCTCACTGTGTGTCCAAAGCTCACCTGGAATTCACTATACACCCCAGGCTGGCTTCACGCTCACCTGCAGTCCTCTAGTCTCGGCTTCCCAACTGCTGGGATTGCCTGCATGGACCACACTGCACCTGGCCACGGTGGAGAGTTTTAAATAACACTGTAGAATCTAGAGAGTACTTTTTCAAGCTGAGTTGTGATTAGGCTCATACTTGGAGAAAAATTAAAGCCAAAAATGTAGTTGGTAGGAAGCCTTACAAATGTTTCGTGTTAAAACAGACTACAGAGCAGAACAGAAAATGTGTAGACATGCTTAACATAAAAGCCACGACTTCAAAGAACAAAAGTCCCTTTGCTTCCACAAGCTGCTGGGTGGCAGCTCACAGCCCCAGGGGAACTGGGATGTCTCATCTCCATATTTACAGCTGCTTCCTTGAAAGTATTTGGAGACCCCCTGAGAAGCACAGGGATAAAGTCCCCAAGCTACTGAGCATATACAATGGAAAGTTACTCTCAGACACGCACAAAAGAGTATTAACTGTCTCGGGGAAGGATGCAGCTCTGTCCATGGAGTGCTTAGCATGTATTAGCTCCACATGAAATGAGCATTCTGCACATGTCTGTAGTCCCAGCAGCACCCAGGAGGTAGAAGTAGGAGGACCATGAAGCTCCAAGGTGTCCTTGGCAGCAGAGTTCAAGACCAGCCTGTGTTACATGAGACCTTATCTCAAGGGGGGAAAAAAAGCTGGGTATGGTGGCATATGTCTTTGATCACAGCATGCAAGGGACAGAGGCAAGTGGGCCTCTGTGGGTTAAAAGCCATCCTGTTCTACGTGGTGAGTTTCAGGGCCTACATAGTGAGATCTTGTCTCAACGAAACAACAATGTTATTGAATGTCTTTTAAGTCAGGCATGATGGTATACAACTGTAATCCCGACAAGCAGAAGGACCGTAAGTTTCAGGCCAGTCTGGGGTACATTATCTCAAAAAGCAAGTAAGTGTGGAGATAGATGGATGTTAGAGAGACAGATAGATGACGAATAGATGAATGATAGTATATAATAGAAGAGAGATTGATAGATGGATGATGTAGATAATCAAGAGGGAGACGAGATAGAGTACTTAATGTCTGTGGATATACTGTTCTTATTGATAGCAGCATCTGATCGTCTGACTAGGCTTTTCAATACTAAGTCTGGTGTTCACACTTGGCTTTCATTTAGGTGTGACACAGTCACCAGTGCCGTCATGATGCAGTACAGTCGCGACCTGAAGGGCCACTTGGCGTCTCTGTTTCTGAACGAAAACATTAACCTTGGTAAGAAATACGTCTTCGACATCAAGAGAACATCCAAAGAGGTCTATGACCATGCCAGGAGGGCTCTGTACAACGCCGGCGTTGTGGACCTTGTCTCTCGAAGTGACCAGAGCCCCCCCAGCTCACCCCTGAAGTCCTCAGACAGCAGCATGAGCTGCAGCAGCTGTGAGGGCCTCAGCTGCCAGCAGACCCGGGTGCTGCAGGAGAAGCTGCGCAAGCTGAAGGAAGCCATGCTGTGTATGGCGTGCTGCGAGGAGGAGATCAACTCCACCTTCTGCCCCTGCGGCCACACTGTGTGCTGCGAGAGCTGTGCAGCCCAGCTGCAGGTAAGGCGACACTCACCCTCCTGTCCATTCAGGCTCTAATAGGTGGAAAGCACCCATCTCCATTTGGAGAGGCCCCTGGGGTCAGTAGCTTACACCACTGCACCCTTTAGAGACAAGTGAACCAGCACACTCGCGCCACCATTTGGTTTTGGATATGAGGTCCAGACCGATGAATTCATGCATTCATTTTTGTATTATTGTTATTGGGGACTTATTTACCATGTTTGTGATTAATTTATTGTTTTGTCTACATTTGCATTTATGCTTGTGTGTGTGCGCGAGTGTGTGTGTGTGTGTGTGTGTGTGTGTGTGTGTGTGTGTGTGTATGTGTGCGCACACGTGGAGGTCAGAGAACAATCTGTAGGAGTCAATTCTTTCCTTCCACCATGTGGTGCTGGGAATCAATCTTGGTTTGTCAGGCTTGATGGCAAGCATCCTTACCCATTGGGCAATCTCACCAGCCACCAGCCACCAGCCCCTTAATTTCCTTTCATTACTGTTGGTACTTTCAGAGGTCTCTTCTATTGGCTGTTACTTGCTAGCAAGTCAAGCTACTTTTCATACAAAAAATAGAAGCAACTCACATATAGCGTTTCTCCTTCTTGCACCTTACGTTTCCTCGTACAGTAAAATGTTCTCTTGGTTTCACCTCTCAAATGATTCTGCTAACTGTCATGGTGGATGTATGTAAAGCCAGGCTTGCACATCACCTAGGCCTCACAAGCTACAGTGACAGAGCTAGCGTTGGGATTGAGCAGTGAGCTCAAGACACCTGTGCCTTCTCGGAATACAGCCCGTGCTGCCACCATGAGGGGTTCCCCTCCAGGGTCCTGGGCTTAACTTTTCCTGTGCATGGATTCTGACCCTGCTGCCTCTTTCCTTAGTAGCCAATGAAGGGTGTGTGCCAAAAAGCCACTAGAAGCTTGTTGCCCCTGGCCACAAGGGCATCTGCCCACTGATAATGACCCCAAGATAGTTGAACTAAGGTCTCTCTACAGACATACCTCCACCATGGTGGCCAGAGGTACAGGGACCTCTTCCTGTATGCATGGCTCCAGCCTGGACAAAAGGAAGACTGATGCTAACAGAAGGGCTAGGGAGGTGGCTGGACCAATAAACTCTCTGTGTTGCAGGGCACAGGGATCTGAGTTCAGTCCCTAGAGCCTTCTAGTTAAAAAGCTGTGTGTGTGGGGGGGTCAGGGTTGAAACAGCTGCAGGGATTTTTAATCCTAGTGTTAGCAAAGGAGGTAGAGGAAAGGCAGGAACGACAGGGCTCGAATACCAGCCAGACCAGCTTAACCAGTGTTCTCCATCTGAGAGACCCTGTGTCCAGAAACAGGTTGAGGTCTTTGAGAACTGACACACGAGGATGACCATTGGTCACACATACACACATGCACACATGCACACGCACACACGCACGCACACACAGTTTGACAGAAAATAGTTTTCTTCAGTGGATGTCTTTTCCTAACATTCGTTGTTAATCTGTATAAAGTATAAATATTCAAGCCTGTTCCAGAGCACTTGAAAGCTTAGAACTGGATCACAGTGGCGTCGTATCTAGAAAACTGACTGTCGGGGCACCAAGGCTGAACTCCCAGGTCCCACAAATGTCCTAACCAGTGGTGGCTTCTTTTGCAGTCCTGTCCGGTCTGCAGATCCCGTGTGGAGCATGTCCAGCACGTCTACCTGCCCACCCACACCAGTCTCCTCAATCTGACTGTCATCTGATGCGTCCTGCACTCGATGGACAAGCCATGTCCCCACAAGCTGCAGTATTGTAAACTATAAGAATAATAACTTTGTGAAGAGCTATTTCACTCTCAACACCCATCTGCCATGAGACATTTTCAGAAACAAGGAGGAAAAGAAAACAAGAATGTGACCACACCTCTTCCGTGAGGAGAAGCAACAGGCCCCATGGCCACCAGGAAGAACTCTGGGACACGGACACATTCCTTGAACTTTAGGGTTGGTTTTTTTTTTTAATGATCAAGTAAAGGAGTAGATAGAATCGTCTTCGTCAGTCAAGTGGCAACATGGCCCAACCGTGGGCACCTTTTAGGAAATGACGTCATATGTCTCCTTCACTTTTTCCCCGGGCAGCAGATTTTGTAAGTGTTTTAAGGATTTCCTTGGTTCTTTTTGTATGGTCATGGAGCGCTGAATATTTTTAATAGGGATTTTTTTTCTTAAAGAAATAGTCCTCATTATAAAAGTCATTTCTGTCTTTATAACTCATTCAAGAACAACTGGAAAAGCTGGCAGATTGAAAAAAAAAAAGCAATCCTGTGACTTCCCAAGGGTTGACAGCAATGTTGTCAGATTGGAAGCAGTCTGGCTGAGAGCCAATAGGTAACTCACCGTGGGTGACTTCCTTCCTAGAGCCCTTCCGTTTCCCCTCATTCCACACCCCATGCCTTTCACTGATAAAAATGCTACCAGTTTGGTTAAGAGACATACATGGTAGAGTCAAGCACTCCCTGGGCTTTGGAGATTGGAAAGCGAGAGTAGCTTCCTTGAAGGAAAAAGATGAGAGAGAGAGAGAGAGAGAGAGAGAGAGAGAGAGAGAGAGAGAGAGAGAGAGATGAGCCAGAGAGCCACTCAGTATGCCCGAGTGGTTCTTCACTTTCCCAAGCACTCACTCCAGCTGCACCCATGGGTGTCGCCTTGCTTGAAGATCAAACTTTCTACAGCCTTATAGGTTTCTAGATAGTGTCTCCTTTTTGTGTATGTCTTGTTTCTCGTTGTTCGAGTTTTCCTATGTCAGTGCTTCCATACTCATTGTCCTGCCCCCTCGGTGTCTTCCAGAGGTAGGGCTACTTCTTTATGTTTCCATATTCTAAGTTTTCACCCCCACTTGGGCATTTTGGAAGCTAGTGAGCTAGGGGGTTTTCTAGGGTGTCAGGAAACCTAGCTGACCTCATCGGGTGCAATACTAGCTAAGTTAAAGCTAGAAGCCTACACTGTCACTTTACTGAGATTTCTGAGTCTACGTTTCATATTGCCTTAATGTAGCAGTAATGTGTTTATGCATTTGTTTCTTTGCACAGACATTTTGTCAGATATTAAAACTCTACTTTTTTATGGCACATATTAGCATATAAGCCTTTATTCCAAGAGGTATTTATTTTTTCACTTGTAAAAAAAATAATGTTTCCACATTTAAAAAAAAAAAAACTCTGTTATATCCTAGAGGACTTCTGTCTTTTATATTCAGGATAATAAAGACTTTAAAGCAAACTGGGCCTTTGTGATCTTATGGTTATTGTCACGTAGGCCATTTTGCCATTGAGTGAGCACTTCACCTCAAGGTTGGGACATTTAAGGTGTTAAGGTGGCTTCACTGAGAGGATCTGCCCAGGTCTTCTATCATCTGTTTTTGGACATACAAGGTTTGAAGGTAGGTGAACAAGATTCTGTGACACACATGGTGTATGCAAAGGATAGCTTGGGGAGGAGGGAAGCAAAGTGGCTCACCCAGTAAAAGATTTTGCTACATAAGTGTGATGGCCTGAGTCATCATGGAACCCACATGAAGAGGAGAGGAAAGATCCAACTCAGCAAAGTTGGCTTATGACGGTCACACATGGGGCTCGCAAGGCTCAGTCACAGCAGAAACATACTGTGGTGTCCGGGACTGCCTTCCTACAGTACTACTGCATGCTTCTGCTGGGCTGTGCTGGTGTGTGCACATCTATGCTGAAAATGCTTTGTATGGTAGAGTATTTTAAACTATCTGTAACTGATACCTTTACAATTGGGAGACAGACCCCAACACAGCCTCCCATTGGTTTCTAGGAGTCAGCTCATTTATTCAACATATTTATTAGACAACAACTCAATGGTTAATGAGCCCCAGAACTTTCAAAGAAAAACAGTCAAAGACACAATTTATCACATACCCAGAGCAGCAGCAGAGTATTGGGTGTCTTTGGGATTTACAGTGTCTGTGTAGTGCCTGTGACACGCATGGGTGCTTCCGTATGGAAGTTCAGTGATGTTCAGGTTTGTGTACATGACTGTCTCAGAATGATAACCAGGATGAATGGGTGGGTGAGTGACAGGTCAACAAATAACATTGCTTGTACTCCATGGGCCAGGGACTTAAGCTTAGCAACCAGCATGAAAACCCATGTATTACTTGGCTTTCTAGAAGCATAAGGGACGACACACTGCTGAGCATAGGAGATACTGACTACCTCTGCTTAGGGTCCAGGGTAAACATGCTTCAGTAGGACCTTTGAGCAAGACTTGTATTCTGTAGATGGGGGAAAAGCCGTATGGCCCCTGTCAAGGCTACAATGCAGCCAGCCAGTGGGTCTTGCCCAGGCTCACATATCAATGCACTGATAAGAAATTAGGCTCTGAAGGAATATGTGGCATGGGGAAACAGTGAGGGGAACCTTCAATTCCAGGTTTGACTTTGGTACTCTCTACTGCCTTCAGAGGCAGGAACTGGCAAGACAGGAAAGCTTGTACAACAACTAACACATGAGACAGAGGAGAGCAGAGAGACAACTCAGTTTTGATTATGTCTTGACATGAAGAAAACAAGGAAAGTGGGCCAGAGAGATGGCTCAGTAGGCAAAGACTGACAAAGTGGAAGATGGATGGAGAGATGGCTCAGCCGTTAAGAGCCCTGGCTGCTCTTGCAGAGGACCTTGGTCAGATTCCCTGTACCCACATGGTGGTTTACAACCAATTGGATCCCCCATTTCCAGGGGATCTGATGCCCTCTTCTGGCCTCTACATGCACCAGACATGCATGTGAGACACAGACATACATGCAGGCAAAATAGTCATACACATACTTTTTTTTTAAGGTGGATGGAGAGAAATCAGTAAAGTTGTCCTCTGACCTCCACATGCTCCCCGTGGCATGTACACACACAGACATACCATGCGTGCACACAATGATCAAAGAATAAGATTTTTTTAAAAAGGGTAAGACAAATGAAAAGACTTGATGAGGCGTGTCATAAAGATTGAAAACAACTGAAAGGAGAATCCATAGGGGGAAGGGGTTAGTGACTTGTTGCTATGACCAGATACCTGTGTCAAGAAGCAACCTGGGAAAAGAAGGATTTATTTGGACACACACTCTAAGAGGAGATGCATCTACTCCATCAAGGAGAGGGAAACATGGTAGCAGGCACATGAGGTTGCTGGTCGTGCTGAGCCTGCCAGCAGAGAGCAGACATTGGACAGGAAGTGGGCTAGGCTATGAAACCTCAGAGACCCACTCTTTTTAGCAGGACTTTTCTCCCTTAAGATTTCACAGTCCTTCAAGCCAGCCCCACCGGCCGAGGACGAAGTGTTCAGATATATGAACCTAAGGGAACTTTTTACATCCAAACCACAGTAGGAGGGATCCTCAGGAACAGAAAGGAATTTGCTTTGTTTGGATCCTGGAAAGCTAACAGAGGCCCTACTTAGAATCACCTGGAACTGGTTAGAAGCCAGAGTCAGACTTCCGGGGTCGGGACTTCCGGGGTTGGGACTTCCCGGGTTGAGAAAGAAAGAAGCCCTTTGTGTTAAAGATGTGAAAGTGACCAAAGAAGCAGCTGGTACCCCCAGAGGAGGCGGGGCTAAAACGTGCTCTTGGAAGTTGTTTTGTTAAAAAGCAAACATTTGTTTTTGGTTTTTCCCCTTGGGCCTTCAAGATAACTAAAAAATGAAAGCCGAGCACCTCTGCCTTCTTTTGGTCCCTGTCTCCAGGCTAAAGAGACAGAGACAGAAATCAATGTCCTTAATCTGACCTCCAGAAGTCATCTTGGATTCCCAGCACAGCAGAAGACCACCAGACAGAGAGGCCACGCCCAAAGATGAGAATAATTACCCATGAAAGTCAGGCTGTACCCTAGAATGATCGTGTGGGGGCCATTTGATGCCTTTAAGTCATGACAGCCATAAGGAAGGACTTCTTCAAAACCCTTCACTAGAATAAGACAGAGACCAACTGATTGGATGTTTGATTATGCACACCCCTGTTTTCCTGCCTCGGTTCCTCCTCTATTTAAATCCAAAGCTTATGCCAGTAGTGAGGGGGGAAAAGAAAGAAGGAAGGAAGGAAGGAAGGGAGGGAGGGAGGGAGGGAGGGAGGGAGGGAGGGAGGGAGGGAGGAAGGGAGGAAGGAGAAAGACATGACAGTTCCTCAGTATGGTGAAGGAGAAAGTTTATTATAGAGATGTGGGAGAGCATAGCCAGAGGCTGACACATCTGGGAGAGTCCAGAGTGGTTGTGACCCTGAACCTCCTGGTGAGAGGGGGAGGGGAAGGGAGAGAGTGGAATGGAGCCCGGTACATCAGCCAGGAGGCCAAAGGTGCAGAAGAAAAGAAGGGGCAGGTAACCAAAATGTCTGGATTATGTAAGGAAGAGCCTCTGGGGGAAGAACAGCCTAGCCCCTGGGCTTGAAAGTTCATGGTAGAGGACGGGGTATGTCAGCCATATGCTGTAACAGGTAGGAACTGAGGGATACTGGGAGAACCTGGAGGCCTGATCCAATTTGAAAGGTTAAGTAGGCACCTCAGCCACTTGTCCTGGGTCTGAAACTTAACAATTACCCCAAAGGTGCCCTTAGGGTCTCCAGGCCCCTTTCTTTATCCCTCCTCCCAGTGTGATCACATTGAATCTGTTTTCACCTTAGCTGACATACTGGAGCATAGAGCCAAGCCTATGAAACCCCACCATAGGCCCAGCAGTGTTCTGGCTCTGTGGTTTGGATGGGAGCACATGGGTCAGCAAAGAGAGAGAGATAAACAGGGATTTCCAGGACCTTTGAAGCCCAATGGGCTGATGACACTCAGGGCTGGCTGGCTAATGATCCACTTGACAACACTTGATGAAAAACCCTTGCCTCCTTTTCCTGAGGGTTTCAGAAATATGTAGAAAGCAAATTGTGTTTCCCCACCTCCTAGCACAGCGGTCTTATTATTATCCTGTCACAGGACGAGGGACTCAAAGCCAAGACTAGTTCATTCTGGGAGCTTGTCTCCTTACCATCCACTGAGAATGAGGAATGTAGATAAAACCTGGCCAAATTTCCACAAACAGCTTGGGAAAGAAATACTGCATAGAATAAGACAGAGTTTGCGGCGCTTCCTGAACCCAGGCACTGAGATAAAGTGTGCTGTACTTACTGTTGCTGCACAAGGGGCTGTAAAGGATGCGTGTGGGTTTACAGCACCGAAGAAACCAAGAGGACTGACTGGCAGTGTCTGTTTCCAATAAACTGCGCCAGCATATATTAGTTGCTAATTAATGACCAGTCTGGCTGTGACATTTTTCACACACGTGTGGAATGTAACTTGATCACATTCGTGTCTCTTCCTTCCTACTTCTCTCTCATCTTCCCTCTTCCTCTTCCCTGAGTGCTCTTTCTTTTCCCCAGACAGTCCCCCTCCACCTTAAGATTTTTATTTCAACCTGGATTCCACACATATATCATATACATGATATATATGTGTGTCTGTATATATGTATGTACATATATTGCATAATCTCACAGTTTATTGTGTGGTGGTGGTTCCTTTTATTTTGTGTTTTTGAGACAAGATCTCATGGAGACAAGATCCCAGGCTGGCTTGAAACTCCCAGTCCTCTTAAGCACTGGTTTTACAGGCATGCACATCACGCCCATACTGTTTTGCTACTGTAGAAAAGATCCTAAGCAGAGTTTGAGCACAAACATTGAAGAAAAAGAAAACGCATGCACTTGCCTGTTTCTTACTGGGAGCATCTCCCATGCCTTCTCACAGAAATCCTAAAGCATTCGCAAGCTCCTTCTATTTCATATTTGTTTGAATGGATTTTGTTCTAAAAGCTGTGAGTTATTAAAGAGTTCTCCTTTTGCCTCTTCAATGTGGATCACAGATTGAACACATCTGCCGGTTACTTAAAGCAGCGCGTGCTTCGGGCAAAGCCAAACATCTGTTCTTACAGCGCACAGCAGTGGTAACAGGAAGAAAAGCTCGGTAGGGGCGAACCTTCCCATCAAGGCTATTCTTCAGCGAAGGAGAAAGTCCATATGTGTGTTTATGAAACAAAACACTAATCAA
This sequence comes from Mus musculus, assembly GCF_000001635.26. NCBI lineage: Eukaryota > Metazoa > Chordata > Mammalia > Rodentia > Muridae > Mus > Mus musculus. The sequence continues at coordinate 45,416,840 of NC_000079.6, forward strand.
TAGCACCAAGACCCAAAGCAATACCAGTGCTTCTGTGTTCGTCCCCGAGTGGCAGAAGGCGTTCACAAGAACTTAGAGTCTTTGTCCTGAAGGAAGCTCAGAATTTGAGTGACAGGAAAGGCGCACAAAGCATGGGGATAGGGAAGTGCCCAGAGGGGTCAAGAGCAAGAACACAAAAACCCGACAAAGGCAGAAAGATGCCTAGGCTGCTCCCGAGGCGCCTCCACGGCTGGAATAAAGACTTCAAGTCTGATTTGGTGAATGTGTAGGCGCTACGGCAAGATGTTGGCTCTGTTTGTTTACCATTGTGCATTGGATCCGTTCGGATTGGGGTTCATTAATTTGAGCATTGCTTTGTTAGCTCAGCAAATATTCATTAAGCACCTAGGATGAGGCTGTCTATTAGAACTGGGGTAGTGGTTCTAACTGAGGGCAATTCCTCCTTCTCCTCTTCTCCTTTCTCTACCCCTCCTCCTCCCACCTTCCCATTCTCCCTCCCCCTCACCCCTTCTCCCTTCTCCTCCCCCTCCCCACCCCCTCTCTGTTTGTAAAGTGTGCTCCCCCCAAGATATTATTAGCAATGTCTGAGGAGTTTTTTGTTGTTGTTGTTGTTTTTTAAACTGTCACACTGGAAGTCTATCCTGGTTTTATGGACCAGCAAATTGTCCCAACCTGGTAAAAGCACTTGCTGTCAAGCAAGCCTGATAACCTGGGTCCCTGGGACTCACACGGTAGAAGAGGAGAACCAAGTCCTTTACACTTTGTCCCACACTCGGAATGAAGGAAATATAATGATATTTTTAAAAAGCATTGTCTTGCCTAAAACGTCAACAGTCCTACTGTTGCAAAGCCTTCGAGTAGAGGGAAGAAATGTCTGAAAGGCAATCCTGTCCTCCGTGGGGCACTGAGCGGAGCTGAGACTGTGAATCAATCGTTCTAGCACACTTAGTCCCACAGCAGGTCGCAGGCGCAGTGGAAGACAGAAGAAAGTGCAGCTGGCTTTGCCTAGGGTGGGACAGACTTCTAGAAGTCACACTGGCAGAGGTTCTTAGAAGATGAATCAGCTTCCCTGGTGCGAAAGGTGGATGGAAGGCGTGTGTTGAAAAACATGGAGACCAGCAGACATGTCGACATCACCGGAATACTAGATACTGGATGCACAGAGGAAATTAGGGAGATAAAGGGCTGAGAAGTGACACTGGGACATTCCCTAAAACATAGATGACATAGGTGACATAGGTCCTGGCAAAGCCTCCCGGATAGGAAAGCTGGTCTGTGAAGCTTGAGATGTAGCTTGGTTGGCAGGGTACTTGCCTAGTGTGCACGAAGATCATGGTCCGATTGCCAGTGCTGTATCAGCTGGGTGTGGTGGTCCATGCCTGAGCTCCTCGGTATTCAGGAGGTGGAGGCAGAAGGATCAGAAGGTCTAGGTTAGCCACAGAGGGGCTTCGCTGGGCTATGTGAAACCCGGTCTTTAAAAAAGGTAACAAGGTTTTTTAAAGTGTCTCTATAAGTCCCTGTGTTGAAGACTGGATCTCGTGCAGGCAGAAGGGCTGGAGCCTTTAAGAGATTAAACCTTCCAGAAAGATGCTAGGTCTCTGGGACATGTACAACATCTCTCTCCTTCCAATCTACGGTGATAGCTGATAGCGATAGATAGCAGTGAGCTCTCCCACTTCCTCCAGCCATGACACGCTACTTAGCCAAAGATCCAGAGCAACAGGGCCAGCAACTGGGGCCTGAAAACCCAGAAACCATGAACCCAATTGTGAACCTTCCAGCATTTTGTTGCGGCAATGAGAAACTGAGTGTCTGAGTTCAAAACAGTCGTGAAATGAGATCAAGAAATATCTGGGTTCCTGTGATTCTCTCCACCGCCCTTTTGCCCAGGGATCTGACTTCGTATCCTAAGCTCCAGTAAGTGTATGCCCTCTGTGGCTTTAGTTAAGGCAATAGCGAAATGATCCCTAACTAAACGTTTGCCCTAGAGACGAAAGCCGTCAGGCAATCATCCCGCGCGTTGAAAAGTTCATCTCAATGTTCCTTCATGTGATGAAAATGGCAAAGGAAAAAAAAAAAAAACAGCACGGCTTATTAGTAACAAGTTACCCATTTTTTTCCCTAAACGGTTAGAACACGCTGCCTCTCTGCTCTTTACATCAGCGTGCTGTTATTAAAGCTGTCTATTTTTCAGCGCTAAATCCCCAAGAGATTCTCCCCATGAATTTAACATGACTGAAGAAACTTGCTTGGGGGTAGAACCTGGCTGCAAATTATCTGAGATAGGATTCTTAATAAGGAAGACCAAAATGAATCATAGCATTCTCGTGGTTTCAAATGTGGCGTCTCGGTTTCCCTTTCACCCCGCGGTGTCGTGATTATTCATAATGGAAATGGGACAGCTTTCGAACACAATTACACGCAACAAATGTCCTTTGTGTTCAGCACTGGAAAAGGGCTGCTGCTGCAGGCCAGAAGAATGTGCGAGTCAGGATGTTCCGAGGAGAGCAAGCTTCTAAAAAGGCCATTGTGGGTGCTGGAGAGATGGCCCAAGCAGCTAGAAAGACTGGAGTTTGGATCCCAGCATCCAGATAACAAGCCAGGTATCTCTGAAAATGTCTGTGACCCTGACTCCCAGAGTCGGGTTGGAGGAAGGAGGATTGCTGGTCTTCCAGCCCAGCAGAGACAAAAGACTTGTGTGCAGGAAGATACTCCTATGTCTCAGGACTAGACAGTTCTGGAAAAGAACGCCTGATGCCTTCTGTTCTCTGCCGTTGCACCAGCGTGCACAACTTCCACAAACATGCTTACTTTCCTGAAGACATGCATACACATAAATAAATAAAGACACAAATAAGTAATTTTAAAGGATGGGTGTGGTAGAGAAGCAGCAGATAAGAAGAGTATGTGCTGCTTTTGCAAAGAATCATCTCTAACTCCAGCTTCAAGCAATCTGGGACTCTCTTGGTCTTTCCCAGGGCCTGCACTCATATGCATACACAAACTTGAGTGGTAAGTGCATGCAAGCACTGGGCTATGTGAAACCCGGTCTTTAAAAAAGGTAACAAGGTTTTTTAAAGTGTCTCTAAAAGTCCCTGTGTTGAAGACTGGATCTCGTGCAGGCAGAAGGGCTGGAGCCTTTAAGAGATTAAACCTTCCAGAAAGATGCTAGGTCTCTGGGACATGTACAACATCTCACTCCTTCCAAACTATGGTGTGCAGGTGCGTGCACACACACACACCAAAATTTAAAAAAAAAAATTAAAAATGCTTTCCTAAGCTGGAGATGATAATATATGCCTATAATCCCAACACTCCAGAGGCAAAAATGGGAAGTTGTCTGCAAGTTAAAGACAGTTCGGTTCATGTAGCACATTCTAAGCCAACCGGGGCCATACAGTAAGACTCTGTCATCAAAAACCAAACCAGACCAACAGAATAACTCACAGACAATGCTCATAGCAGGTAAACAGCAGAAAGGACACCCCTAGAGTTAAGAAATAACCTTATGTGTGTAACTCCACCTCCAAAAGATACAACACCCTCTTCTGTCCTCCACAAGCATCCACACACATTGACATAAATAAATAATACAATAAGAATTCATTTCTCCCTGTGACGTATGGAATCTATGCATAGGGAACCCTAAGTGCTGCACTGAATTCTAAAACAAAAAGTTTTTTTTTTCTTTTCTTCATATCACTTTCATGTTTGAAAGCTCATTTTCCTTCTGAGAGGCAGCAGTTCTACCCTTCCCCGGTTCCTTTCTGATTCTGTAACAAAACACCCGAGATCAGAAGATTTATAAAGAACTGAGGTCTATTGGCTCCAGGGTTTGGAGACCAAAGTCCCAGCACCCAGTACCAACATCTATCTGTTCATCACAACAAGGCAAGGGCATCTCACAGAAAGTCAAAACTACCTGAAGCCCCCCACCCCCTTCAAGACAGTCCTTGGTCATCATGGGGGACATACCCTTACAATCTCATCTGATCCTAGTGACCTCCCAAAGTCTGAATCTCCAAACACCACTCCCAGGGTGAATCTGGACAGCAAATTTCCAGCACAGGAAGTTCTCAGAGACACATCCAACCCATAATAGTTGTCCACAGGTCAGGCAAGAAGAAGAAAAAATCCTGCTCCAATGAAGACCTCTAGGGCCACAGAGGCATCTTGTTACCTTGAATTGTTTGACCAGTAAAATCAAGCTGCCTGTTTCCCAGCAAAATCCAAAGCCTCTTCTTGCCTTGGGGCCAGGGGGTGTCAGCCCCAGGGCCAGCCCCTGCTGCAGGTGTCTCTCCACACCTGGAGAAGGCTTCCCACTGCCAGCTCTGCCATCTGTGAAAACATCTGCTCCGTTTTGGCCCAATAAAGCCGTCTTGCCTTCTTGTTTGGTTCTCCTACAAGAAGAGTCTGAATTTTACTGTTTTCCTTCCTAATTAAATCTAGCAATTAGGTTGCCTGATAACTTAGAGTTCTTCTGTTAAGAGTCCCACCTCCCAAGAAAACAGAAGCAGGGATGTCTGGAGGCAGGAAGGAGATCTGCAAGGGAGGACAATGACCTGGAGGAAGGAGGGGGACAAGGTGTAATGACAAATCTGTGTGACAATGCTAGAATGAAACCTATCACGGAATATGTTAACTTTTAAAAGAGAGCTAAACTCTCTACAGACATTGAGAAAAGACCCATGGCTTACGCAGTGAGCACTTACATATATAATAAACTGTGAGACTTAGGCCTTGGCTCACTTGGTAGTTTGCTTGCTTGGTATGCATGGAGTCCTGGCATGCACCTGTAATCCCAGTACCCAAGAGATGGAGACAGCAGAATCAGAAGTTGAAGCCCATCCTCGGCTAAGAAATGAAGTTGGAACTACACTGGGCTATGAGATACCCATTGTCAAAACAAACAAACAGAAAATAGAACTAAGGAAGTGCTTGTCAATTATATTTGCGGCCTGGGAGGATAACCCAAATTTCTCTATGAAGAAAACTCTGAAATTAGGACGTTTACGGGTGTGCATCAGAGAGAACTACTCTTTTATTCAAAAGATAAAGACAAAGTAGTGGGGAATAAAAATAACTCTGACAGGGCATGGGGGTACATACCTGTTATCCAGTACTAGGCAGGAAGAGTAAGTTCAAGGCTAGCCTCAGCTACCTAGTGAGTTGAAGGTCAGCCCAGTGTTTATGAGACCCTGTCTCAAAAAACTAAAGCTAACCACAACAATTACTCTCTGAAAAGAAAAAAATAGAATTCATCTTTACCCCCCATCAAGTCTGCAACAGGGTAGTGGGGCAATAGTCACTCACTCCACGCACAAAGCTGTAACTTCCCCTGCGTGCAGAGATCTCTGGGTGCAGCCTGGTAATACCCACCAAAGGGACAGTGTTTTGAGATTGACAATGTCCAATAAGGTTTGGTTGGATGACTAGATTAATGAGGTGTGGAGCACTAAATGCCCCAGAGTGTCTTGCTCTGTGCTCCCTTCACCTCGGAGTAGCTGGCAAGGATATGCACCGAAATGCTTGGCCCCGGCTTCCGCATCGGAGCAGATGGGTGCCAGCCACCTGGGTAAGGCTGCGCATATTCTAGTGTGCTCTGAATGGATGTGAATTTAGCTGCCAATTAGGCATCTGTGGGGCTGTAAAAGCAGGCGGACTCTGTGGAAGATGAGACTTTTACAGGAAAACTTTAGGTTAATGGGCAACCCTAATTGCTAAATCTAATTAAGAAGGAAACCGGTTAAATTAAGAATCGTTCGCGGAAGAGAAGCCAACAGGAAGCCGATGGGCGAAAACCTTTCATTCTTCATTTGTTCTCCTTAGTCTCCTCTGAGAAAGAGGCAACGAGCTAGCCAGACTTCAAGGAGGATGTTTTACTGGACCCAAAGCTCTGGTCCCAAGATGTCAAAGGCCCCAGAAGAAAGAAAACTGTGGTCTGGTCAGCCAGTGTGTCTCTTTGGCTTATACTCAGAGGAAGCCGACATGTCGCCTCACCAGAGATCTTAAGGATGATCTGAAAGCTCAGGCTTTTAGGCTTGAATCTCTGCCAACCATCTTCCAATTTGGAGGGCTGGCCCTCCTAATTGAGCAAAGGCCGGCTTGGCCTGCTGAGAAGCAAGTCGGCACCATACACACAGCCTCTATAGCCAAACCAATCATTTGCATGCCTTTCTGTCTCTTGGTCTGAAGAAGATGGGTTTCTCATTCACAGCTGCAGTTTGTCATATGTTCATATCGTCTTCAACAGTGCCCTCAAGGATCTTTGAGCTTCTCCCTCCTCCTTGAGAAACCCAACAATGTGAATTAAAATACAACAACTCACTCGATGTCCATCTCGTTCCAGCAGAATGTGGGATGTAGTCAGTCAAGAATGTACACATGTTTAGGAGCGTACACCGAGTGGAAGAGTATAGCCTTAGCATTGCCTCTGTCGGGAATCTAGGTGGGCAATGTCACTCACTGGGTGTGTGAAGTAGGGCATTACATACGTTGTTTCATCTTGGACTTCTTTGCTTCCAAAAGACTAGGGGCCACTGAGACAAAGCTCAGTGGGTACAATATGCTTAGCGCCCATATCAATAGCTGTGTCTGAGCCCCAGAAACTATACTGTGGAGAGAGACCTGACTCCTGAAAATTGTTTTCTGATCTCCACACAATCTCAATCTCTCTCTCTTTCTCTCTCTCTCTCTCTCTCTCTCTCTCTCTCTCTCTCTCTCCCTCTCCCTCCCCCCTCTCTCCCTTTCCCTCTCTCTCCTTCTCTCTCTCTCACACACACTAATAAATAATAATAAGTAATATAACAAAAATAGAAAAAGCATAAACAATATTTACTCACAACTTTTTTGCTGGAGTTTTAAGGAGATAGTGACCATCAAGCAAGCAGTATACTCTAATTTAATAATCGCCCTGTAATCACTGTACTAATTTATTAACCGACTATCTGGTACCCTCCAGACCACTGGCCCAGACCTCCAGAAACAATGGGAGTTTTTCTTAGTCCCTGAACAACTGGCTCTTGAGACTGCTGGAACAGCTGTGCTGGCTACCCACTATACCACTATACCTCAGGAACTTCACTCAGAGTTCATGCCTCAAGGACTTGTAATCGATTGCCTATCATGGTCTCATATCACAGCAATATCCTAATAGGTAAAAACACAGCATTACAGTGCAGGGACAGCTTTTCCTGCTTTGCACAAAGGCAAATGCTGGCCCCCGGACACTTGAGACAAGCGTTGGCGCCAGCTCCCTGAAAGAAAGCCACATGGCTTGGATACTGCTGTTCAGCTGCAGGCTCATTCAAGGGACTCCAGACACTGTGGTATTGTGGAACAGGCCGAGCTGCAGCTCTTTCTGGACACTCCATGGGTTTGTAATGTGAGTTGCTGTCCTGGCTGTCCTTCTAATAATTAATATATTTTTTTGAGGCAGAGTCTCTCTCCTGTATCCCCAAATGGCCTCAAACTGGCTATGTAACAGAGGCCTAATAATCAAGCTTTGACTTTATTGTATCCCTATGGTGTTCAAAGAGAGTCTGCCAAGTTCACAGAAGTCACGCGTGCATGTCCTCTAAGTAACTTGTCAACAGCATGCTACCTGCTAAAGGCGATCCTGTGTTATCTAGTCCCGGCTGGAATGAGATCTGCAGATTCTACTTCACCCTCTGCAATGAAAATACAACCTGACAACAGGGACAGAGGACAGAACACCCAGCCTTGTGAGCTGAGGGACTAGCAGGATGAAAAGAGTCACACAAGAGCCTGGGTCCTTGGGAATGACTAGGTTCATGAGGTCAGCCACAAACATTCAGTTGGCCTCTTGAACAAGGTGTCCCAGAAGCTATAAGCTAGCCATCAGGACCAGACCATGGCTAGAATGTGTCTCTCACTTCTTCAAAGCCCATTAGTATGTTGTCTGTGTCTCCCTGTATGAAATTTTAGATTGCCTGGCCACCAACCTTTGTGGACTCATAAAGAGGAAACAGCACAAGAGCATCACACACACACACACACACACACACACACACACACACACACACACACCTCTGCCACATTTACCACATAGCATTAAATCCATGCTGACTGTAGACATGGTCACCAGGTGTCCCTAGGTAGCCCAGGCTGGCTGCAGACTAGTGATGGTCCTCAGACACCACACCCAGTGTTCTTTCGCTCTCCTAGTACATTTTTCTCCATCCTGATTGTTGTGGCAACGGTTATATAATTCTATGCATTTGACAAAGTCCACAGAACTAGATCCCACAAAGAGTTAGTTAACATCATCGCATATAAAGTAAGAGAGAGGTAAAGCGAGGGCCGAGGTGTGGCTTGGTGTCAGAGCAACAGCCTAGCATTTAGGAGGCCCTGGGTCCTGTCTCCTGAGTTGCAAACATCTCCAGTTGCAGATGGACAGACAGACCACTGGTGCCTCAACAACAGTTCCCTCACTATCGTTTCCTTTCTAACAACAACATTCCAATCTTATGTGCTTTTCTTCCAACTTAGGTAAGCATGCCCTGCTGATTCAGGTGCAGAGCTATTTACTAATCCCCCTCCTTCATTCTACAGCCCGAAACCTTAAGACATTCCCTGTCCCTGCTGCTTTGCAGGCAGTGTGCCACCAAGACCATACACACATCAAGAAGCCAGTGTTGGTCGGAACTCAGTCTTCCACTCCTCTTTCACTGAAATGCCTAGCAGAATAATGTCTTGAGTGACTCAGTAACTTACATTGTTTTGAATTCCATGAAATCTAACTTTCACAGTCCTCGTCAGAAGGAACACAGGTACTATGAAAGGGTTAGGGCTTTTTACGTCGTATGGGAAAGAGCATCCAGGCTGTTAGCGACTTGACTTGAGATGCCTTCAGTACCAGCGGAATAGCTATAACGTGGATTAATTAGTTCTAGTCTATTGCGTCATCCTCTGCTCACCCACAGCTCCTGCACATTGCATTGTAGTGTGAAAAATATCATTATAAACAGGGTATGGTGGCACACGCCTATAGTCCTAGTCAGTGCTTGGAAGGTAGAAGCCAATCATGTGCTCTAAAAAGTAATTTCCAGGCCAGCCAGGACTTCAGATGAGAGTGTCTCAAATAGTAAAACCAGAAGACAGGGTATAGCTTAGTTGGTCGAGTGTTTGCCTTGTGTGCATAAAGACATGGGCTCAATCCCTAATGTTGTACAAACTGGAATGCTGGTACATGCCCATAACCCCAGCACTGCAGAGGTAGAAGCCAGGAGGGTCAGAAACTCAAGGTCATCTTCAGCTATGGAATGGCTGGCTAATCTTGGTAGCTAACACGACATACTTAGAGAAAAAGGCCCTCACTTAAAGAATGCCCTCCATCACGTTGGCCTGTTAGGATGGAACTGTATGAAATAGCTAGCTGAGCAAGCCAGAGGAAGCAAGCCATCAGCAGTCCTCTGTATTTGTACATCAATTTTGGCCTCCAGGCTCCTGCCCCTGGTTCCTTCAATGATGAACTATAACCTGTAAGCTAAAACAAACTCCTCCTTTCCCAGGTTGCTCTTTGTTGTGTGTTTATCACAGTAACAGAGAGTAAAGTAGGAGAGGCTACACAGTTCAGCTCTAGCTAGGCTAGCCTGGGCTACACGAGATGATATATATGTATATGATGTATATATCTGCTACATATCAGTTAATTAATCAGTTCAGTTCTAAGAGTTTGACCCTGATTAAAAGTTTGGTAATGCAGGGAGATTAACAAACATGAGTTTTACTTATCCCTCCTCTACCAGGGTTTGGGGGAGAGTAGAATTTGTGTAAAGGTTCTCTAAAGGCCTGCTTAGCACAATGTTTGATGTTACAGTAAGATGACAGACAGCTGGCCCAGAACTGGTCACCTCTAGGGTTGATCCTAGGTCTTCACCCATGGCTACTTCATACTGCATTTCATGCAGTCACTTGTTGTCACCTGGGGGGTCAAGCACCTCAGGTGGGAACCTCAGAATAAACTAGTGAACAAAACTCACTGTGGTGTAGAAGATGCTGGAATGTCATAAATCTATAAGCTCAGGGAGACCCTGTTCTGTTTAGATGAATAAGGCTGGGTTGGATGTTGTGATGCCATTTGAGTCAAGTCTTTATTTTATTGTTTTTTTTTCTTTTCTTCTCTTTTCTTTTCTCTTTTCTTCTCTTTTCTTTTTTCTTTTTCTTTCTTCCTTCCTTCCTTCCTTTCTTCTTTTCCTTCTTTCTTTCTTTCTTTCTTTCTTTCTTTCTTTCTTTCTTTCTTTCTTTCTTTCTTTCTTTCTTTCTTTCTTTCTTTCTTTGAGGCAGAGATTTGTGTAGCCCAGGCTAGCCCACCAAAAAGTTGTTACGTAGCCAAGAGTAACATTGAGCACCTGGTCGTCCTGATTCCACCTCCCATGTTCTGGGGTGACACATGTGGGCCATTGATCCAGCTCAGGGGTATACACTGAGATGGTATACGGGAAGATGCTGCGTGTGGAGCTCTATCCCTGTAATCCTAGCATTATGGCGTTCAAAGACAGCCTACATTAGACAGCAAGACTCTGACTCAAAAATTATGTAAAGCCTTTTTACTTTTATATATTCCTCAGCTATTTTCTTCCTTTATTCTGTAATCAAGAGCTTCTCAAACATTTCCTGCTAAGAACCCCTTGACACACACAAGAAATTCTTATGTGACCACAGGTACATAGATATACGAAATAGATACACAGATCAATTACTGAGAATAAAGAAACGTATTTTAGTACAGTTTTTGGTATATATATAATTTTACCATTACAGATGAATCAAATCAGCATGCTGACACTCATGTGTTTGTTCACTTTTTACACGAAGAACTAAATCATGGCTGAATATTAAGTTCTGCAGGGAGTCAGGTTATCTTCAATATTTCTGAGTTGATCAATATTTTGATTTTATTGTCATCAGTGCTGAGAATATGGCTTTACATAAATACTTACATAAATAAATACAAAATGGCAGAAGCACAGTTAGGGCTGTCTCAGAATTTGTTAAGAGAATCTCTCCTAATCCAAGCCAAAATCCATGGAATGAATTTTTTTTTTATAAAATTTAAGTCAGCAATTCAAGCCTCAATTCTAACAATCAAACATTCTGGGCAAGCAAAATGGCTCAGTAGTAAATGCATCTGCCAATAAGAGCAGTAACGTGCATTAGATCTCTGGGACCCACAAAATAAAGAGTAAGAACTGACTTCCCCATATTGTCCTCTCCCCTCTGCCAGAACTTTCCACCTCCATACAGAATAAGTAAATAAAATGTTTGTTCTAAATCAGGCATTCTAGCACAAATCCAGCACAAAGAGAATTAGGCACTTGCCTGCTGAGGAAGGATGGTGAGAAAGTATTAAGTCAGTGTTTCAAAATGAAAACTTTGTGATTCCATTAGGAGCGGAAGACTTCCTATGCATAGTAAAAGCACAGCAACTCCTAACACATAATAGCCTCCGATCTGAGCTGAGGCGTTACAGACTGTGTACCGTGGGATGGGTGGTGGTGTGGTGGTATGTGCATGGCGAAGTGAACAGTCTCTGGGTTCAGAACCAGGGCTGCAGCGATGGCGTGCATGTAACACAGGGGTCCCATGGCTACAAGCACCCTAGATCCATGGATATTTGTTTCTGATTAAGTTTTTTTGGTTATTGCACACTGGAGACCCTTCGCTGTTGTCAATATATATATATATATCCCTTCACAGACATGCAGTTACATAACCCCATATGGGGTTAAGACCCATGGTTTAAGAAGACAGACTGTACAGAACATAAGAAGTTCCTCTAGCTGCAATTACACTTCCCAACAATCACCTTCTTTCTTTTTATATCAGAAACCTAGGAGTTCAGCCCTGCTTTAGCGAGCATATCTATTGGATTACTTAACTGTAAATTCCTGAAAGGGAAATGGCGACAATTCTATCATGCCCATAAATTATGAAATGGGACTCAGACTTCTTGAGGAAGTGCAAACTAGCTGGAGATGTATATTCTACTTGTTTTGAATTGTTAACAGTATCAAGAAGGGCTATCTGGGGCAGTTGTGACCCGCCCTCTTAGGAAAGGTTTAGCAATCCAAAAGAACTAGAACTACAGAGATATGTACTGGGCCCTCTGGGGCAGCCAGACCTGGTCAGGAAAAACAGTCCCTAAAAACAGTCTGCTCGGGAGGATGGATGCTCTCTTAAGTAGTCACAGACCTTCCGACCTCGTTTTAACCTGGGGACGAAGTTACTAAACTTTTGCAGCACCCACAGCTGCCTCTTCAGAGTCTCACCATGTTATCTCTTAGTTAACAGTTCACAGTCTAAACTAGATGATGACCTAGTCTCACCTTTAATCCCGACTGGAGACCCACAGAGAAGTGTAGTGCTATTTTTAATCTAGTACATATGTAAAGGGAGGAAATGCCTCTCCAGAGAATGGAAAGCATCCAGGCCTCTTCCGTCCTTCTCGTCTGTAAAGGCACAAAAGCAGCTTCGGGGGGAAAGCGAGCTCTAGAGTCGCTGTTTGAACACCAACCCATGCGCTCTGGAGAAGAGAAGACAAGAAAGGGCTTTGTACTCAAGCTCTCTGCCTCGTGAGCTAAACCTCGTGGGTAATAATCACTTTGTTCTTTGTGGAGGTTTCGAAAGAGCACTGAGTCAAAGTTGGCCTTTGGAAAACAATCTGGATAATAACTGCCTGTAATGATATAAATGTTTAGATTACCACCGGGTTTTAATTGAATTGAACAAGCACAAAAGCTCGCACATCCTTACCCAAGGCCTCTTTGTGTACTGCCTTCCAAGTAACCTCGGAACCTGGCATCCACACAGGAACCGTGGTAAGGGCTGGAAAATACATGAATGGATAAGTAAGGGGTGCCTAAGAATTGTGCTGGGTTTGACCCCAGTATAACTTTTTTTCCCTATCTAAGTTTGTCAATCATTATTTTTGAAGTGTATTTCAAAAGCATTATTAATATGGGAAAGTAATGAACACTATTAGTGATCAACAGAATCCCTAACCTACCACTGTGTGTCAATCCCCTAAATAAATTCACGGCCTGCGGCTCTCCCGACAGGGGTGCAGAGAACAAGGCCAGCTGGAATGAAAGCTAGGATTTCCTAAGCTGAGCTAAACTCGGAGTAAGGCAGAAGTTTTAATAGCCCCGGGGCCCACCCTGCAATCTTTGTCATGTAGGATCTTTCCTGGGTGACTACATGTTTGTTTTGTCAAAGCCTGAAGCCACCACCATCACCTCAGCCACAGAACACCCCCCCCTCCCAAGTCTCAAAGTCAAAACTGTCTTAAGTGTATTGGATGCCACTGGAGACAACCATCTTAGGTGAATTAAGTCAGTGTCAGAAAGACTGATAAGTCTTCTCTCTCATTCTTGGGTTCTAGATTTGATGGTCACATAAAAATCATGTATCTGTATTTAAATAAAAGCAGAAGCGAAATTGTCCAGGGGATCCAAAGAGGTTAACTGGAAGGGGGTGGGCATGAGAGGGTGGAAGAGTGGGGGAGGGGGAATGCTCAACATATGATATATTCATGTGAAGAAAATCCTTAAACATTACAGAACTTTTAAAAACAACTAAGCTTATCAGGTATGGTGACATAAAGCCAGCACTCAGGAGGCAGAGGCAGATATGTGTGAGGCAAGCAACTTCACCCACTGAGTCATCTTGCCAACCCAAGTTACTTTTCCTTGTCTACTTATGTTACTTCTAATCCAGTATTAAATAGTAGGCGGCTGTGTACTTTTCTCTGTTTTAACACAAAGTCGCTAATATTATCAAATTAACCAAGAAGTAAGTCTTATAGTTCACTGTATATCCACATACACACACACACTCACACACACACACACACACACGAGACACACATGTTGTATACCACTCTTTCAGTCAGTATTAGACTATATAAAAGATGATAGTAGTGCCATATCTCCCAGGTGTGTGACAGGCTATACTGCCATATAAACATACTCTATGATGTGCATGCAATAATAGAATTAGCTAATACATTTCTCACAAACACACTGTGTCATGAAGTGACATATGGCTGTATACATAATCATATATTTATTGATTTAAACTTTATTAATAAAGTTTGTGGCCGTGATCAGTAGTTCTCCATCTATGGACTTAACAAACTGTAGATAAAAATGTATTCAGGGCCCAGGTCAGCCACCAATGCCTGCCTACCAGTTCAGTTCATCTGCTTTATTTAGGAGGACAGGAAAGATTTATTCTTACAGCTGGAGATGGGAAATGAAACCACTGAGTTGATGGAGCCTCTTGGTGAAGACATCTCTGGAATCATAGAGAAAGTTGGAAGAAGATCAGCCAAGGCAACCATCACCTATGCATTTTATATCCAGGTTAGACATCTCAGTCCTTTTGATCTTGAACTTGACAATAGAGCCCTGAACATTATCAATTAGATCATCTGTCTTTTACCCTTAGGGGTTAGTTCACACAATTGATCTTCTTGAATTTTTTATGATTATAAATGAGCTACATTGAAGACCTTTAGAGAAGCACGCTCATGTTTATGAAGCTGTATAATCTCTCTGGTATCTCGCTTTCTCTTGACATCTCTTTCCCTGTCTGTAGATATTACATTTGGCAAATGATTTTTTAGTGGAATTAGTGACTGACAATTACCACACAAGTCCTTTTATTAAAAAAAGAGAGGGGGGAGGCTTATTACTACAGTATACAATCTGAGCAGGCAACTAGTCTGAAGGAAAAAAACAAAAAACAAAAGAAAAAAATTAAAGGAAAAGGATTTTGTAAAACTATGACTGCACCGAACATCTGCAGGCTTGTAACTATCCCCTAAATAATACATCAGAACTACAGTTTATGGACCATGTACAATATACTAGAAATCATGACTAAGATGGTTTAAAGTAATAGGAGGGTATGCACAGGTGATATATCAACATTATGCTATGTTATTTGAGAGATCTGAGGATACATAACGGTCCAAAACCCAATTTCCCATAAGTACCAAGAATTGACAATACAAATACACATCATTTATATAGTATTATAGTTTTAGCCTTTCCCTAAAGGCTAGTGAGTTGAAGATTTGGTCCAGATGGTAGACTGCTCCTTGAGAGATGAGCAGATCATGAGGCCTTTGACCTAGTCAGTGACATCATCAACAAATGCCTTTCATGGGAGATGATAGAACTCTTTTTTTCCCAATTATTTTAATTCATTTAACTAGATGTGCCCCCCCAAGTCAGACAAAGAAAGTCGATCTGCAAATTCAATGTGAAAATAAGTGGGAGAGAATGAAGGAGATGGGTAAGAGCCAAATGAATAAGACAGAGGATCAAGGAATGGAATCAGGACCATGCTTGATTACAGATCACAAGGTTTCCCGGGTGTCTGGGCAGACAGTTGTGTTCAGAGACCCAGAAAAGGGCTCCATTGACTCCTTTAGTTCCCAGGCTAATGGGATGAAGATGTTTGAGTGCCCCCACCTTCAATGGGTAACACAGGCCAGGGAAATTATGACTATAAAGACAGGAAAATCCGAATGGAGACAGAACAATAAAATTGCTTGATGTTACATACAGCTCTGATTTTTTATGACACATGATGATTGAAGATAGAAAGTCATTTTGAATTTTAACGCATCAAGGATGACTTTCTGAAAATGATGGCATATGAGGGAGATTTTTAAAGCACACCTGGCTGCAAATTTTACAGACCTGGGCTAAAGGCTGTCATGGTAAAACAAAGAAGGTAACCGTATAGATGCATACCTCAGAGCAGAGCAGGAGAGGGGAGGGAAAATGGCCTTAGCTTTTTCCTGCAGGGCTGAGGTGTGCCTTTATGCCTGCTAAATGGTGATGGTCTCCAGTCTTCAGCTTTGATTGCCCTACTTTGGTTCCAAAGAGTGGCTGAGGCAGCTGAAGATTAGGACAAATAGTCAGGCAGGGTTCACCAAGCTAGTGAAAGGGTTAGCTATACCCTGAGCACAGGGCACTGTCACAGAAGATGGCCCAGGCTGAGCACAGAGAACGGCTTGATTTCTAGCTCTATTCATGGTCCTGGCTGTTCAGACTTATTGATTAGGCCTTTGTCTCAAGGATCAGGGTGCCTATGACCCAGGGCAATGAAGGGAGAAGACGGTCCTCGCACTTCCCACTCCCATCGTCCTCCCTTGCCCCTAGTACACTGATGCTTTTGAGGAGTAGAATAAACTAAACATAGTCACTGTTCAGCTCAAAACTAGGAGGGGATGAAGGTTAATAATTCCAGGGTATATTGCTAATGAGGAGAAGAAGCCTCAGCAGCAGGATGTGTAGATTAGAAAGAAGTTTCTAGAAACAGTGGTAGACTCCAAGGAACTGAGTAATGAAAATCAGTTCAAAGCCTCTGCTTGCTTTTTTGGATCACCAAGCAAGCTTCTTCCTTCTCCAGTTCCCTCAGGAATCCAGAGATTTCTTACTTAGGATATGTGACTGTTCAGAGAGCTCTGTGAGTTTACATGCAACATCACAAAAGCCCATGTGATTAGATTCAAGCCTCCTGAAATTTGGTTCTTGATTGACCAGTGGTCGTCTATATCAAAGGGAAAATCCATATCCAACTCAAAGAAGGGTTAGGCAAACATTACTATGCAGGTAGAATGCTGTAGCTGAATATTAAAAATCCCAAGTGAGCAGAGGACCATGAGTGGAAAAATCCCTGAACAAGTAGAGTCAAAGCAAGAACCTTAGTCTGCCTCTGGAATCAGGACACAAGGGATACTGGTAAGATCAGCAGCTGTAAGGTGAGATAGCGCTAGGTCAGGTATGATGCCTTTCATCCAAGAAATCTGTATGCAGCTCCAGGAACATAGGTACAGAAAGTCTTTGTTTTCCATGACCAAACCATCATGCTCTGTAGCTGAAAGCTTTCTGTGTATAGTACAAGCCCTGCAGTTTATTTATTTATTTTCTAATTAATTTTTTTATTAGGTATTTTCCTCGTTTACATTTTCAATGCTATCCCAAAAGTCCGCCATACCCTCCCCCCCTACTCCCCTACCCACCCTTTCCCACTTTTGGGCCCTGGCATTCCCCTGTACTGGGTCATATAAAGTTTGCCTGACCAATGGGCCTCTCTTTGCAGTGATGGCTGAATATGCCATCTTTTGATACATATGCAGCTAGAGTCAAGAGTTCCGGGGTACTGGTTAGTTCATATTGTTGTTCCACCTATAGGGTTGCAGTTCCCTTTAGCTCCTTGGGTAATTTCTCTAGCTCCTCCATTGGGGGCCGTGTGACCCATCCAATAGCTGACTGTGATCATCCACTTCTGTGTTTGCTAGGCCCCGGCATAGTCTCACAATGATAGAACTCTTGAAACTGGAGTCTCCTTAGAAGCTGTAGGTCACTCGGGCTTGTCCTTGAGCGGAATGTGCTTTGCCCTGGACCTCTCCTTCCCAGCTTCCATGAGGGAACCGCTTTGTTTTCCCCTACCTTCCAGCCATGGTATGTACAGCTCTGCCACCCTCTGAAGCAGTGGACTCAAGTGACCCACGCCTGACATTCTCTTCTCTGGGCTATGGATGAAAGCTTTCTGACACTGGCTATTAGAAACAGCTGACACAAGGAGCCAAGTACATTTTTATTCCTTTTATATTTTTCTCTTAGGTATTTGCCACATTGATGAAAAAGTCTAATATATGGGCATAGTGTAGAATAAAATAGAAAAAAAAGCACATGTCGAGAAAAAGAAGTGGTCATCCGTTGACATTTTACTGAGCGCTTTCAGTATGCGTGGATGTGGCCATGACTTCATGGGCTCTCTTTGGTCCCCAATAATAGGAGGGATAATATTAGTTTTCTAATATGACCCTCTTGCTTTCTTACAATAGATTCCACTTGAGGCATATTATTACTGCATTGCGAGGGGGATAAGTGTATGTGTGTGGGAACCGGAAGTTGACATTGGACACCTTCTCAATCACTTCCCACCTCATTATTTTGAGATGAGAGGTTCTGGCTAAACCTGGAGCTCGCTAATACAGCTGGACTGGCAGGCCAGCAAACCCCAGGGGTCCTGTTGTCTTCACTTCTCCGGTATAGCACGTTATCAAGCAGGCTTCTTCCATGGGTTCTGGAGGCCTCATGTTCACATGACAAGCACTGTAGCAACTGAGGAGTGTCCTCTTTAGTATGGTCGCAACCTCACTTCCCTGTAGAATTCAAAAGCAGTGCTGGAGGACCATATTAAAGATGAACCCAGGATAATAAACAAACAAACAAGAATCTGACTCCTTTAGCAATTGAAGTTCAAAAAAGGAAATGGAAACAAATTACGCCAGTGAAAAGCAAAGCAAGGTTTTCTTCTTTGACAACAAGGGAAGAGCATTTATATACCGTTCACATTTATGACTTAATATAATCCACGGCTGATGAGGAACGTCCTATATCTCCCTGGATAGCAACTATAATTAGATATGATTCACACACGTACCTTCCTTTCATCAGCTATTGCCAAGCACACCCTCAATTTCTAAAAAAAAAACGTTTCTGTTCTTAGTGAAATAAACAGCAAAGGTGCTCGCTGTGTATGGCAACGGAGCACCGGGGCGTGGCCGCACCTGCGCAGTGTGATTCTTGCCCTGGAAAGCTGGATCAGGGGGTGGGCTTTGAAGGAAACAGATAAACAAACACTGGAAGCCTGGATGAGAGGAAAATGTTTCCTTCTCAGAACTACTAATCCTGAGAGCAACTATGAAAAAAAAAAAGTCCTTGAAACCTGTCTATCAAATTCCTGGTAGACTGGTTTTGTATCAACTTGACACAAGCTGGAATTATCAAAGAGAAAGGAGCTTCAGGTGTGGACATGAGATATAGCTACGAGGAATTTTTTTTCAATTAGTGATCAAGAGGGGAGGGCCCATTATGTGTGATACCATCCCTGGGCTGGTAGTCTTGGGTTCTATAAGAAAGCAAGCTGAGCAAGCCAGGGGAAGCAAGCCAGTAAAGAACATCCCTCCACGGCCTCTGCATCAGCTCCTGCTTTCTGACCTGCTTGAGTTCCAGTCCTGACTTCCTTTGGTGATGAACAGTAGTATGGAAGTGTAAGCTGAATAAACCCTTTCCTCCCCAACTGCTTCTTGGTCATGATGTTTGTGCAGGAATAGAAACCCTGACTAAGACACCTGGCTAAGATGCCTTAAACCCACCCCCCATCCCCACCCCTCCCCACCTCTCATATTCTCAAATGCTAGATTACAGAGTCACAATGCCCAACAAAAGTCCATTTTTATGTGACTTTATATTGTATTGATG
Source organism: Mus musculus (assembly GCF_000001635.26). Lineage (NCBI taxonomy): Eukaryota > Metazoa > Chordata > Mammalia > Rodentia > Muridae > Mus > Mus musculus. The sequence continues at coordinate 45,436,153 of NC_000079.6, forward strand.
GTTGTGTGTGTGTGTGCACTTGAGTTCTCGAGTTTGTTAGTTTTATAGTACTAGGGATGGAAGCCAGGGCCTCACACATGACAGACAAGAATTCTGTCACTCTACTCCTCAAAACGTTTACTTTTGAAAACACTAAAAACTTTAAAAGATCAGGGACTCTTTCCTCTGGCACCAAGAAAAGTAGAAAATTGTCCCTATTTGCGTTTTCAGACTCCCCTTTATTGTCAGCTGGGCACAGTTTGCCTTCTCATGGGAGAGCATTTCCAGCGATTTGGGTGAAGGAAGGTGTTTGGTGACAGAAGGGGGAGGGGGGTACAAGATGGACAGCGAAGCCCCAGATAGGTAAACAGAGCATGACCCTTGCAAGCCCTGGTTAGGAGACTGCTGTTGTTTCTTTTCTTTTAATTTTTTTCTTTTATTTTTATTTATTTATTTATTTTTTTTTTTGAGGAGGTGTTGGGTCAGGCCCAGCTTGCTAACTAAGACAAATATAAGCCAGATGTTACAGTGTACACCTGGAGTAGCTGGAACCCAGAAATCAGGAAGCTGAAGCAGGAGGATAGATAATAAGAAACTGATCTAAAGAGGAGAAAGAGAGGGAAAGGGGGATGGAAGGAGAAAGAAAGAAAAAAGAAAGGAGGGCGAGAAGAGGAAGAAAAGACAGATGGAAGGATGGATGGAAGGGCCACCCATGAGTTATGAGTTAAAAGGAAGACCCAGGCACAAGCAATGGCTGTAGTTGTGGCCCGCTCTTCATCGTTATCAGCAGCCCCTATTTTCCAGTCTGTGCAGGAAACACGTCAGTGAACTCTCTCCACCCTGGTCACCAGAGTCCAACATTTCCCAAGACCTGGGCTCCTTCTGGGCTTTTACTGTCTCGTGAGTCTGCTCACCTAGCCCGGAGATAAATCTCCGCTGCTCCTGTGTAAAGAGCCTCCACCCGTTAAGTCACTCAGTCTCCTGTAGGATGTCAGCTAGAAAGAAGGAGCAAGCCCAGCTGCTCAGACGGGTTTCAAAAAACGAGAAGGACACTCTTGCTCTCCACCGCCCCAGTGAGCGGTTCCTGCTTAGAAAACCTAAGGTGTTTCACTTACAGAGCGTGAGGGGAAAGACACCAGCCTCCTGGCGCTAACCCTAGATGTGATCAGCAGTGGCCATTGTGGACGCAGACAGCTGCTGGGCCTGGTTGTGGCAGGGTGCCCATTGGCTGGGCAGTGCAGTCTACTTGGCGTCTCCACCTTGGCTACAGAGTGGCCTTTTCATGCTTTGGTTCCTTGCCGTTTGAGTTTAGATCCCCTTCCCTTACCTCTGACCACATTTTCTCTGTGTTGATTGACAATAAGACCATTGGTGGTTGTGGTTTAATTCTGTTTGAGTTTGTGGGAAAAACGAAAAGTATTTCCAAAAGGGGCTCCTCTCTCAAGGGATAACCATCCAATGCCGGCGAGCTTCGGATCACAGGGCAGACAGCAGGAACCAATAGAGTGGTCGCTTTCCGTTGTTATGCAGGAGTTTGATCGGTCCACAAATATCCCCATGCGGCCAATCTCTTTGGATGTGGACATCCAGCTACACGCCACTCTCTGAAGCACCCTTCTTTCTGGATCATTCAGAAGCTACTACAAGACATTGCTTACTTCCAGACAGAACTGCTTTGTATGCAGTTCGAAAAAGATTAGGACTCATTAAGAATATTCTGTGACCCCATTCAGCAGTCAACGGTAAGTCTCCGATGTGGTCATCTTCCACTGAACGCCGCATTTGGTCCATTCCTTCAAAAACACCTTTTGCCTAAGCTCAGACTTAACCTTGAACTTGCAATTCTCCTGCCTCAGTCACCCCAGGAACTAGGCCTTTCTCAAGAATTACCTTTTCCTTGGGTTATGTATTTTTGTCATTTTAATATGGGTCGAGATAAAATCCATATAGGGATATTGGTAATATCTCTATAAAGCTGAGAGTCCTCCCCTTCTGCCCCTGCTTACTCCCTCCCTCTCCCTCCTCCCATCCCACTTCCACATTTTGGAGCATTATTGCTCGTTTGCTTGTTTGTTTATTCACTGTGACCAGGATGACCTGAAATCACTATGTCTCATACTGGCCCCAAAGTCATAGCAAGTCTCCTGCCTCAGTTCCTCAAGTTCTGGGATAACAAGTGTAAGCTACCTATGTCTAGCTTCTGGAGCTATTTTTAATGTTTATGTCATTGGACAAACACTGTCTATATAGCCACAGAGAGTAACATGGTGCTTTGGTGCATCATGAGTCCATCAAGACGACTGAAGGCTTCAGCACACTTTCTTAACATGTTCGCGAGAACATATAACATTAGGTTGTTTGAACAACTTTGAAATATACAGTGATTGCCATGATAATCTTCCCACTGTCAGTCAGCTTTCCTTCCACCCCATACCCCCCACCCTATGTCCCATGTTGGAGGGTCCTTTTGCATGTCATGCCTGCCTTTCTGGGGACCTTCAAAAGTGCAGGTGAATGCGAAGGATGCAAGATACTCCCTTCAGATATCACTGCAGTTTGGAAGAAGACCGAAGACAGGAGTTTTAAAGGTGTGTTCAGGTAATTTTCTGAAGCTGAGGAGCCCTGTACGGAAGCAACAGCGACATGCAAATCTACATTAGATGTGTCTTCCCCGGGGAGAATGTGCACTCGTTCATGTGTTCCCATACATCTCGGGAAGCAAGTCTCCTTCCTGTGAGTGTGTGAGGGTGCACCCCCGAGCAAGTACAGGAAACTAGAATTTACTTATTTCCATTTAAGCAGAGGTGTATTGGAGTCGAGCTTTGCTGAAATGATTAAAATACACTGCTTATATGGGTCTCATTAAAGGTGTAGCTTTATGGCTTTATGTTAGACCTCCATCGGGGTGGGGCTGTACTCAGTTGGCCGAGTGCTTTCCTAACATGTGTAAAGTCCTGGGGTGAATCTCCAGCACTGCACAAAGTGCGTGTGTCGGGGGAGGGTGTCACATGCCTGGCATCCCTATGATTGGAGGCAAAAACAAGAGCACCAGAAATTCAAAGTCACCCTCAAAGCCATCCTATATGGCCAGGCTGAGCTATATGAGACTCTAGCTCAAAAAAATTAAACACACACACACACACACACACACACAGAGAGCATTATATTTTCTACTTTCCCTTGTCAGAAAAGAGAGACAAGAACAAAACCGAGTGCTTAACTGAGTATCTGTGTACCTGAGTACTGTTGACTGAGTGCCTGTGTGCTTAGCTAAATACCTCGTTGAGTGACTGGTGCCTGGTGGGGTACCTCCTGAGAAAAGACGATGTTGTCCTAAGGAATCATCAAACAGAAACCTGAAATTGAGTTCTTGCTAGGATCCCATTTGCTGGCTAAGGAATCTTAGTTAAAATAAGGCCCATAAGAACCTCACCCAGAGTCTCAACCACAGGGCCCGTGTCTTGGTTCCTAGCCTAGGCCATTCAGAATCCAGCCTTCTTTCTCGCCACTCCTGACTCTGTGTTGCTTCTGGGCCACCATAAAGTAGACAGGCCTTGGGCATACATTCCCACCGTGAAGTCCTTCACAGCATCAGCCCAAAGCCACAGGACCAAGTGACACCATCGGAAATGTGTGCAACCATAAACTAAAATGAATCTTTGCCCTTAAAAGTCAGCACAGTACTTTAGTCCAGAGTTAGTTCCTAGCCATGCAGGATGCCTGTGATGTGATGACAAATGAAGCCATGCACAAGAAAATGCAGCCATGGTATGGACCTGCAAACCTAGCACCTTGGAGCCTGGGGCAGGAGGATCACCAACTTCAAGGGCAGCCTGAGACCTAGGTTATATAGTTACAAACATACATACCCCAATACATGTACATACCACACATACACACATGCACACACCACACACTACACATGCACACACATTATACACACATGCACATCACATGCACTCACACACATCATACAGACATACAACACACACATGCACGCATACACTACACACAAGCATAGTATACACTACACACATATACACACACACATCAAATGCCCACCATACACACACCACACACAACATCCACACCATACACACACACATGCATGCGTGTACACACACACACAGCTTTTTTTCATTGTTTAGTAGCTCATGGTATCAGTGTGTGACCCTTACATTTATTTCAGTCAGCTGCTCTGACAGCGTCCTCTGCAAGAGTGCGGGCACAGAGAAGAGCAAGCCGTTTCTCAGAGTAGCATGCCCACAAACAGTAAAAAGCATGGAGCCATGCCAATAAACACAACACACACTCCACTGGGATTGGACTAAGCAGGAACAGAAACTACATTAACAGGCCTGTAAAAATGGGGACAATGAATGTTATAGCCAGCTTCAGGGTTGTAAATGCTCTGGGAAAGGGGAATCGTGGAGGTTTTACTTGAAATGGTTGGAATTTATCCAGTCACATTAATGTTTTAGGTTAGGTATTTGTTTCATTTGTTTAGTATGTGTGTGTAAGAGAAGGGGGGAGTGGAAAGACGAGGGGGTGGAAGGGATAGGACAACTTGTGGGAGTTGGTTCTTCTATTATACAGGCAGCTAGAAACTTTACCCACCTTGCCGTTTTGCTGTCCCTAGATTGGTTTTATGAGCCCTATATACCAAGTTATACCAAGTGTAAATCATTTTCTCTCCTTTTGGGGGGGAAAGTGGTAAAATAAAGACGAATCATTGTATCTACAGCCAGAAAGCACCAGCCTGGCCCTCACTGCTCAACCAAGTGCCTTGTATACAATGGGCTTCAAGTAGACATCCAGGCAATGAGTTTCTCAAGGCGCCATTCCGTCAGCAATTGCAGCTTACAGTACTCAGACACTGCTGGCTTGGGGTTTTTGTTTGCTTTATTTTTAAAACGAATATATGTTGCTGTGATCTTATTGAGCCGCAAACAAGAAAGGCTGGTGTGATAATCTTCTCAACTTTATGGGAGTTTAGAATCACCATGGAAACACGCTCCTGGGTGTGTCTATAGAGATGTCTCCGGAAAGAACTGTTCCCTGAAGAAGGAAATCCCTCCCTAAAGGTGGGTGGGCGAGATTCACAGGTTAGGATTCCTGGCTGAATTAAAGGGAGAAAGTTGTGTGGACCACAGTATTTATCTCTCTCCCCTACCTGGTCATGGTATGACATGTCTGATCTCCTCTCAGGTCACCACCGAGATGTGGCCAACCCTCAAGCTTCGAGCCAACAGTAAACACTGCCTTCCTTCAAGTTGTTTTTATCAATTGTTTTGTCACAGTGCTGAGACACATACTAATGTGACAGGCGAGGCCCAGTAGCCAGCACTGTAGAGTTTTGCTGCAGTATGTTGTCTTCTGAGCATTAACAGCCATTGGTGATCCAGCCTGTTGGTGTTTTCCTCACAGAGGGGTGGGGTGGGGTGGGGAGGGTTGGTCCGCCTTCCCAGAGATTCTAGCCAATCACGCCTCATTGCGGTCACCTCCCAGCTGTATGTAATTCTGCCTCAGCTGAACAGTTATGTTGGAAGGTACCAGAAAATGTATAGCATTGCGGTTCACCGAAGGCCTGGACTCTATGATATAGCTTCTAGGAGTCATTAGGCATGATGGGGTGGCCCTTTTCAGGGATGCAGATGTTTATGAGTCACCTCTGATCCTGTAGGTAGCTCCCAGTCTGTGCCCCCATAAGTTCCATCAATTCATTTGATTCACCAAATTGGACCTGGGTGACATTTTTTTTCCCTTTGGTTTGTTGTAGGAAGAACCGTTGCTGTGATCCGTCCTCTGTGCCCTGTCTGAAATGAGATGTGTATTCCCCAGAAAAGTCCTTGTAACAGGTACACTTCAGCCAGACCCACAGTGAAGGGTCGTGACTCACCATGGCGCCTTTTCCTTTCTTTGCTAGGAATTTGTCCCAGCAATGGGCAACATTACTACTTTTCTTCTGTCTATTTTTTCTTCAAATTAAAATTTAAGAATAGGAACACGCATGTTACGAAAGCCCTCCTACCACCTGGCTTTTGGAAAACTTGATTTGCGGGAGCAAGCTGTTCGTTCCCAGCGTGCTTTTCCACTTACATTTGTTTTGTTGTGGGTATTGGCTGTGTTGTTTAGGAAATCCAATCTCGCTCCTTACCTCTAGTCATTAAAACGATGTTGGGTTAATGGAAGTTATTAACCAAACACTTTTCCATTTAAAACTGGAGCTTAGATATGTATTTTAGTGTAAATCAATTAAAAGTCAAGATGCTTGTATTTGGCTTGAAATGCATTGCCCAAGGGCTTTGAGTGACATCTGAACTAGAATAACCCCTATCCCAAGCCTTGCTTCTAACTTCATGCTTGGCTCACAAGAGTTCCTTGTTTGCACAAACCACTCCCGACTGCAAAATGGGGGAGGGGGAAGGTTAAAGCTGGAAACACACACCTCACAGAAGGGTGGAGTGGAGAGGGTTGCTCTGCCCTCCCAGAGATTCTAGCCAAACAGTCCTGACTGAGGTCGCCTCACTTGTGCTAAGTCCTTCTGCTAAGTCCTTCTCAACTGACCTGTCACCTAATGCTGTAAGATCCTATGAAGCAATGTACAGGCGGTTGGATCCAGTCAAGAAAATTGGTTGGAGTCTCTACTGCCACCTCGAGGTTATTGAGCTGAACTACAAAAATGAGAAAAAAATAAACTACCAGGCATTTTATGGTTTGTTTGTTTGTTTTTTGGTTTTTTTTTTTCCATTACAAACTAACTAGCATAATAGGAAATCCTTGAGAGGAGTGGATAGTCCTCAGAAAAGTGGGAAATTCCATCAAGGAATGGGCCAACGAGCCAGAAAGATGGCCTGTCCCAAAATCATCCCTCCTGAGCTACAATGGCTAAGCTTGACTCAGCAGCTACATCTTAAAGCTCTATGGGCCAAGGGCTGCTCCACAGGGAGAGGCTGTCAAGCCCCCATGTGGCTTCCCAAGGAGGAGGGGCTCATGAAACAAGCAGGAATGAGTATGTCGGGCATTTCCTGGCTGTAGAACGGATGGCAATCCGATCATGTTGGTGGGCTTTCTGCCGCCATGAGGGAACAACTGGAGAAAGCAGCTTAAACGAGGGACCTTTTGTTGTGAATGCTGACTTCACAGGTCCTGGGCCTGTGGTCAGACAGTGAACCACAGCAGAGTGTGTGAAAACAAGGGGCTGCAAGCTCCAGTAGCCAGGGGTGCAGAGACACAGGAAACATCTGGGCTTCTAATTTATCACTTTTAAGGGTGTGCCAGGGACCCAACTTCCCGGCACTGGGCCCCACCTCCTAAAGGTTCCAACACCCCCTGATGCCTCCTCAAGACACCCATGGTCTTTGTGAGGCAGTTAAGATCCAAACTATAAAACCGTTTACCATTCTCTATGTCCTAGAATCTAGACTCTTAGCTTGTTCTTTGATGCATTTAGACAAGACAGAAGTGAGATACAACATGGAGATTTAATGTTCCCTCATGATTTTATATCCACGGGAGGCCATTCCCCCCCCTCCCCCAATATTTAGAAAATGCATCTTAAAAACCTCCCCATCTGAGACACTGCGGAGGAGGGGAAAAGGAGTGGTAAACTGTAGTTTTCTCCCACGAGCTATTTTAGGAGAACTGTCATCTATGATTGAGATTTTGCGTCTCATTCGGGCTTCTGTCTACTTTGTTTCTGAAGAGCTCTTAGTTTTCCGTGCCCTTCCTGTGTGTCCAAAGCCATCTCAGACTGACCCAAGACTCTGATGACCTTTGACTTGCGGAGCTTGGGAAGAGGGTTAGTTCTTAGCCGGGGGGTGGGGTGGGGGGGTGGGGGTGGGGGGTGAGGGGTACCAAGAGTCCCCCCCCACACCCCATGGACCTTCTGTGGGGAGTTTTGGGATGACCTCTTTCTGCCTCACATGCCTGTGGTCATGGACAGAGCTATTTTCTGTATCTTGCCAATCCTTACCTTCTAGGCAAATGATGATCAGAGGGCCAGCTCATTAGTGACAACCCATGGTTTGGCCTCCAAATGGCAAGCTGTCTTTCACAAGCAAATATGAGTGTTTATGACAGGAGCAGAGAAGGGAACAAATGCCCTTGTGGGTGCTGTGTGTGATATAACCAACCGGCTGGGGTAGCATCCAGTGTCATCTGAGGTTAGTGAGCAAACTTCACAGGGAGATCCTCAGTGTTGGTCTTCCCTATGGAGTGATTTGATTCCTCAGGGAACTGCCTGCAAGCAGCTTTCCTTTCTGTAACTAAAGCGAGCGCTTTATGCCAGCATCGCCCACAGTTGTGTCTATAGCCTATAGTCTTCTGTGGTTAGGTCTCTCCTTTTAAAAGTGATACTAGAGGCAGCACCGGCTCCAAGGATCTGAGAGCATTTCATGTTTCCAATGCAAGAAAATTGCCTTATGTCCAGTGTAGTCCTTTGAAACTCAAGGACAATGACGTTCACCGAGACGCTCTGCCTGTAATTAACTGCCCTAGGGCCCGGGGTACTCAGATGGAGCTGGGGCTCCTTCTTCCACTTACAGGGAAGCCATTCACACTGCCTTAGATGAAAACAACCAGAGTTGCCAGTGGAAAGAATTAGTATGTTTTAGGAATGAGAGCTGAAAGCAGCAGACAAGTAAGTCTGAGGCGTTGTGTTGATGTTAATCAAAGGGGAAGGGGAAGTTCACATTGTGTGCTTATAGTGAACTCTGCTTCAGTAACACCGGGGATAACAGGACAGGATGGTGTCCCAGGAAAGTCAGAGGTTGCCACACGCCCGTCCACAGGATGCATGGGAGTCACGTGCGTCAGTGAGCACTTGACAGTTGGAAGGGCGGATTAGGAGAATAACAGAAGTCAGTATAAACCTCGAAAGACACAGGTTAGAGGAGAGTGGGCATCGCCCTGTGGTAAAGTGCTTAACTAGCAGGCACTGGCTCCGGGTTCAGTTCCCAACACCATTGTTGTTTCAAAAGGAGAAAAAGAAAAGAGGGAACCTCTGAAAGCTATGGAGGAAGTTGGAAGAGGGAAAAGAGGAGAGCTGGCCTCAGCGGACCCACTGACCTGGTAGAAATCGATCTCTCCCCTTGTCAAGGGCTGAGCATCAAACCCTGGACCTTGTATATGGTAGGAAAACACTCTACCACTCAGCTACATCCTCAGCTCAGTGGCCTTAAGAAAATTCCAGTCAAGATGGCTATCCTTTCTACAGTCACTCTTCATTACTGAGGTGGGATCCAGATGGTGTGTGTTTCATTGAGAGAAGCGTGGCATAGAATCTACCTAAATGATTATGTGAATATGAGTTCCCAGGGCTACAATGTATAGAGGTTTGGGTTGGGGTTTTCTTTTGGGGTTGTTTTGTTTTGTTGAGACAGGGTTCTCACTATGTATCCCTGGCTAACCTGAAGCTCACTATGCCCACCAGGTTAACTACATCATAGAGATCCAATTAAAGGCATATACCAGTACACCTAGTGAGGTTTAGATTTAATAAAATGAGTCCTTAATCAAACTTAAAATGTTTATGCTTTTCTTTTTCTTCTTTGTCTCTTTTTGGATGGTTGGAAATAAGAAGCAGAAATAGCCTTTTAAAAGTATATTCCACAAGTGTGGTAATACCTGAATACAGTTCCAAGACTTGGGAGGGAGAAGCAGGCAGCTCAAGGTCACCCTTGACTACAAGCTGACTACACACTGAGATGTCCTTGGCTACAAGAGCTCCTGTCTCAAAACAAACAAACAAACAAACAAACAGTTGTGTTAAAAAGAAAATAATGTCTATTGTGGGCATAGAGCTCTAACATGAGCTGTAGAATGAGACTCTGTCTCTAGAAAAAGGAAAAGGATCTGGGAAGATGACTCCGTCTCAAAGTGGGTGCTATACATGAGACCCAAGACCCACATAAAAGAAAAAGATGGGAGGTAGGCAGGAGGGATTTTCTGGGTAATGAATCTCCCTGAGTCAGCAAGACCCAGGTTCAGTGAGAGATGCTGTCTCAAAAAAAATATGGTAAAGCAGCTGAGAAAGATGCCCACCTCTGGTCTTCATGTACACACACACACACACACACACACACACACACACACACACACACACACACACCAGGCATGGCAGCACTTGCTTATAATCCTAGCACTTGAGAGTTGGAGTTCAAGGTCATCTTCAACTATTCTAGAGTTAGTCATAGCCAGTCAGAACTACATAGACCCTTTCTCAAAACATAGTACTTTCTGATATTAGGACTTAATGAGTTTCTTGGTTGTTTCAAGTGTGAGATTTGGTCTTCTATGATAACGATCGTTTGTTGAGATTGTTAGGCACAAAATCAAGCATCAGATTGAGGGGTCCTCTGGCAGCACCATCTCTAAGCATGGTCGTCTTATGAGGTTTACAAGCACACCCATCCTCAGACGTGCCTTTAAGAGGAGCAGTCAGAGATATTGTTGCTGAGCTCAGAAACAAAGAGTATGCCTTGTTAAGGGAGAGATGCAGAGGCACCTAGGGTGCCACTCAGCTGGGGACCTTGTCACCACTGAACACAGCTCTCTCTTCCTGCTCTGCCCCTTCCTGTGGCTTCTGTTCCTGAGAGCTGGTTTTCCTGTGGAATTTTAATTATGCTGGATTGGGCCTGGGCTAACCTCACAGTAGTGAAATGCCCTTGTTGTGACCTTTGCAGGGCACAGTAATGCAGCTGGACAGGGCCCGCACCTGGCTTTGGTTTGTCTAGATGACTGGTTGGTTTGAGTGTGTTTTGTTTTGGTGACAGGATCTCACCCTGTAGCCAAGGCTGGAACATTATGCCCATGTAGAACACCAGATTTCATGACCACTTTTCCATTCTTCACTTCTTTTTTTTTTTTTTTTTTTAAACATTTAGTTTTATTTTTATTTATTTATTTATTTATTTATTTATTTATTTATTTATTTATTTTTTTGGTTTTTCGAGACAGGGTTTCTCTGTACAGTCCTGGCTGTCCTGGAACTCACTTTGTAGACCAGGTTGGCCTTGAACTCAGAAATCCGCCTGCCTCTGCCTCCCAAGTGCTGGGATTAAAGGCGTGCGCCACCACGCCCGGCTCATTCTTCACTTCTTTAACAGTCCTTCTACTTGGTGTTTAGAGGGGTTTTTTTGCTTACTTTGTTGTTGTTATTCTATTAATTTTTATTTTACATTTACCGTGTGTAAGGCCAGGTGTGGTATGTGTGCGTGTCTGTGTGTCCAAGAATCAAAGTGTATGTGTTGGGTCAGAGGGCAACCTGTGAGAGTTGCCTCTCTTCCTACCATGTGGTTTCTGGGGATTGAACTCAGGTCTTCAGGCTTGGCAGCAAGCACCTTTGCCACTGTGTGTGTGTGTGTGTGTGTGTGTGTGTGTGTGTGTGTGTGTGTGTGTTTTCAATAAGGTCCCATTCTATAACCCAGGGTGATCAAGAACTTACTATGTTGAACATCATTATAAACCATGCTGGTCTCAAGCTCAAAGTAATCTTTCCTCAGCGTTCTGACTGCTGAGATCACTGGCGTGAGCCACCTTGCCTGTCTTTAACAGTCCTTTCCTCAAGATCAACTTCCCCCCTTTGCCTCCTCCTGACAGAAACTGCAAGAAATTACAAATTCTTTCATGGGGGTGGGGAGAAAACAATACCAACTCTTTGATTTAGAATTAAGTATCCTCAGATTGAAGTTGTCCTACATCTCAGGTAGCCTGGCTTCCCTCTGCTTATAGACTTGATAGTGAGTGAGATCAGGTGGAGACTGACCACTGCTCCTTAGAACAGGTCCATAAGACAAAAACCACACCACGGCCAGCTCCACGTTCCTTGTTCCTGGCCTATAGAACAACACGACTGTCAGAGCTGTGGACAGGCACTCTGACCCTGCCACGAATTGTCTGGCTTCAGATGCTTGACGCCTCCACGATGCTATAATTTTGCATGCATGTCTACAAAAACTAGCATCCTGCAGGCAGCATTGATGTCTACTGCCAGCCCAAGAAGTAGCCTGGCCCCTTGAAGCAGGATATATGGCTTCTGACCACAGTGAAGCTTTCTGTTTCAACAGGCACCCAGGAGGGCACTCTGCTATAGGGAAGTCTTCCCAAGTAGTTTTTCCTATACCTGGAAAGCACTGAAGGGTGGGGTTTGGCCAATCCCTGTCTTAGTGCAAAGTACTTGGTTTCTTTTTGATGGCCACAATCTCTTGAGAAACTATATCTTCCTCAGTAACAACTTTATATGTATTTCTTTTTTAGACAAACAGGCTTTGCATTTTTTTTCTGCTATACTTTTCCTCCTGTCTGGTACTACAAACCCAGCTAAAAGCATCCGGCAGTAAAACCAGGATTCAGCCTGAATTCAGAGTCCTCTCGAGGTTCTCTTGAGTAGATTCATTAGTCCACCATTTTTAAATCTCAGCCTCATTCAGATTCCCAGGGCAGAGACAAGCTGTAGACGAGGTTTTTGTCATAATGCAACACACATGGCCTCTGGTCTAATTTCCCAGAGTTGTTGTTCTCATCTGAGACATCATGGGCACAGGTCTTAGTTCTCAGCAATCCTATCGGCATCTGTCCTACTGAAATCCCACGGGAATCTCCTCTGTCATCTCTGCTTGTAGTCCCCAGGGCTTCTCTAGACTACATCTCCAAATGTTCCCCAATTCCCCCCACAAGCTCCTTCCAAAGCCTCCTGAGCTACACCATCGGGTAGCCTTCATTGACACCAGTGTTCTGTATTCATGGGCTGTCAGCTACTGGGACAAAATGACCAGGACAACCTCAAGGGAAGACGAATCTAGTTTCTCATGATCTCAGAGATTTTAGTCTAGCACAGTATAGAGAGTGTGGCAGAGCACCAAGAGAATGAGAGGGGGGAAGGAGAGAGGGAAGGAGAGAGAGGGAGAGAGAGAGAAAGAGAGGACACTGGACACTTCCTATCTGGGCACATCTTTTAGGATTTCAAGATGCTCCAAAAGTAATGTTGCAGACTGAGGACCAAGTATCCAGTATATGAGGCTCTGGGAACATTTCTCATGCTTTTTTTTTTCTTAATACTTACCTCAGTGTCTTAGAGTTACTATTGAATGACCAAATACAACTTATGGAGGAATGGGTTTATTTGACAAACACTTTCACATCCTTTTCCATCATTGAAGGAAGTCAGGACAGGAACTCAAACAGGACAAGAACCAGGAGGCAGGAGCTGATGCAGAGGCCGTGGAGGAGTGTTGCTTACTGGCTTGTCATCATGGCTTGCTCAACCTGCTTTCTCATAAAACCCAGGACCACCAGCCTGGGGAGGGAACCATCCACAATGGGCTGGGCCCTCTCTCATAAATCACTAATCAAAAAAAAAAAAATGCCCTACAGGCTTGCCTACAGCCCAGTCTTATGGAGGCATTTTCTTAATCAAGATCCCCTCCTCTCAGATGACTGTAGCTTGTATCAAGTGGACCTAAAACTCTCCAGCACACATAGCAATAGAAAGAGAACCATATTGGAAGCAATGAAAGTCCCCCTCATCTGTGGAGGATGTATTCTGAAACCTCCATTGAATTCCAGAAATTGCAAAGAGCAAATCATACATATAATGTGTTTTTCCTATATCTGCATACTCCTGATAAAGTTTAATTAGTTAGGCATAATAAGAGATGAACAACTAATAGTAACATAGAATAAGAATAACAATATATTATAATATTGATTATTTTAAATGTATGAATTATCTATTTCTAGAGTTTTCCACCTACTCTGAGCCAAGGTGAACTATAGTTATCTAAAACCTTGGAAAACAGGAAACTAGATACAGGGGGGATCGCTGTATACCTAAAACATGACAACTTGAAACTTTTTCAATTGTCTTTACTGAGGCTGACACTTCTGGCTCACTAAAGGGTTTTGAAAAGAAGGAAACTTTTAGAAGCAGGTCATGTATTGAAGAACAGGCTATTCCATTTGGTTTTGAGTGGAATCATTTCTGGAACACAGACCAAGGTTATGAAATAAGTCCTAGCAGTATGTAGGCATTGAAAGGGTTTTCCTACTCAGAGACAGTCACTAAACATGGAAGCAATGAAGCCCTCTAGGGTCAACTTTTAGCCTTCCAGAAGGAGGCCATTGGTAGCCCAAAGTCTTGGTAGGAAGCCAGAGTACACAGTCAGAAGCATCTTGTAACATCTCTCTACAGATGAGTGTGAGCTGCACCTCTGGCTTCTGCCCACCAGCTTGATTGGGGTCTTTGGTAACATTCATTGAATCTTGGTACCATCCCGTCCACACGTCTTACAAATGACACTGACTCATAGAAATGGGCATCTCCAAGTTTTAAAGAAATGTGCTTGGTCTCCACTGCTGTGAACGAATCCTGGAGAGAATCAGCAATGTCAAGGTCAACCTCTATTTTTCTGTCATCTGCAGCAAGTGAAACCCAAAAGGTCCTAGGTGTGTGCCTTGGGCCCAGAGATCACTTCAACTCTAAGAGCTGTGGATACAGTTAATGAATTGCCTATTGTATCATCTAAGATCAGTCAGACTCAATGAAGAAATTTAATAAATATTAAATGAATAATGGGTGGATGAATAATGCATGGATGGATAGATGGATGGATGGATGACAGATGGATATAGATTTTTGCTTACTATATCAGTCCATATTATAAGTCCCCTGTGTGGGGGTTTTAGGAGGTGTTTGGGTCCATTTTCTTTAAGCTCCATGGTATCAAGCCTATGATAGATGTATCTTAACACAGGACAATAGTTGAAATGAGCTTCTAATAAGAACACCAAATCTGTATCCATCTCAAAGAGAAGTGCTGGTCCCAGTTTGGCCACATGATTGAACTCTTCTGAGAAGTGGAGAGTTTCTTGACCAGGATCTTAGGGCCAATAACTGGGAGAAAGGAGTGAGATTGTTCTCTGAGTTCATCCAAAAACAGTACACTTCTATTCTTGACTTCTTCACCCCACTCCTGTCCCAAGCATTTGAAATGCCTATACACAAAACCTATGCCTGCTGAAACCCTGCATGCTCTTCATTGCCCCATGAACTTCTCAGCCTCAAATTACTTCTTCTTGGTCTTTACAGTGCCTTTCTGGGTATTGGTACTTAGATATTGTCTTAGTTAGGGTTTCCATTGCTGTGAAGAGACACCACAGCCAAGGCAATTTTTATAAAGGCCAACATTTAATTGGGGCTGGCTTACAGTTTCAGAGGTTCAGTCCATTACAAGATGGCAGAAAGCATAGCAGCCTCCAGGCAGACGTGGTACTGGAGTGGAACTGGGAGTTCTACATCTTGATCCAAAGGCAGGCAGAAGAAGACTGTCTTCTGCAGGCAGCGAGGAGGAGAAGCTCTTCTACACTGGGCGGAGCTTGAGCATAGGAGGCCTTAAAGCTCACCTACAGGGTGACACACTTCTCCAACAAGCCCACCCCTACTCAAACAAGGCCACAAGCCCTATTAGTGTCACTTCCCATGGGACAAGCATGCTCAAACCACCACACATGCATATTTACGTATATTATCTATATGTTTACATATATTGTATATTTATGTACATGAATCAAACATATATGCACACTCTTATATGAGGCAGGGTTCTATAGGGGAACAGAACCAATAGAATAAATACATGCAGACACACACACAATTTATCATATACTTATATACTACAAAATACTACATAGATATGGAGGCTAATGAGGGAGTCCTCCCTCATGATACACTTTGAGCCAGTCCTGTTTCCCTGGTAACACTAGAAAGGAAAGTTTCACAATTGTTCCTTCTTGGAGGGAAAAACAAAAACGTAAGAAATGATGGAGATATCAGAACTTTTTTGAGGCCCATTAAAGGGAAAGCGACTTCCTCGTGATCAAAGGGATGGGACCTGAGTTCCCTTCAGGTCCTAGGTGGCGACGGGACCTTCTGACCAGCTCCAGAGACGAGGATGTTACATACCATTGTCTTCTCCCTTAAGAGAGAATCCAGCGGGGCCTATGACTCACCTTCCAAGGAAACACCCCCCCCCCCAAATCCGGAAATTCAGTTCACCGGAGGACATGCTAGGACAGGGGAGGCATAATCAAAGGACATAATAGACTTACACCTCTCAGGAGCTCCAAGCCCTTGTGGTTGATAAACAGCGGCCAGCGCAAAGCACTGCTAAGCTTGACAACTTTTCTGAGTTCTTACCAAATAAGTGTAATCTTTTCTTTTCCTGTCTTTTATCCAGATTCTGGCCGAAAACTTAAGCATGCCTTCCCAAATGCTCTGCCACTTCTCCCGTGTTCTCTGAAGCTTATCGCCACCCCCCCCCCCAACCGACAACAAGATACAGAGGTGACTTATAATTGGATAACATCTCCATAATCCCATTGAAAATTGAAAATACCATAATTCAGACCCACACGGAATGCCCTTAACTACAGAATGTTCTAGCTTAGCGACGCAGCACATTAGATAGTGTCAGTTGTTTCTCTGCATGATTTCATGGCTGACTGACTGACTGCTATAGCTGGATAGCACTGCCCAGCACTGTGAGAAAGGACTGGGCTGCAAATCACTAACCTAAAAAGACATTCAAGTGCAGAACCTGAATGGCCAGCTTCTACTCAATGCAGGCCGCGTTCACACCATGGTTTAAAAAAAAAAAAAAAGAAAATTAAGGAATTTTGTGAAGGGGGGAACCAAAAGGGGTTGGTGATTGGGATGTGAAAAAATAAAATAAATAAAAATTAATATTAAATTTGGCATATGCATTCATTCATATAACAACAGATATATACATGTTACATTTATCAATAATAATATTATTATAGCTACTCAAATCTCTCTTGCCTGCTACAGTCTCACCAGTCCTGGACACAGTATGTATTAGTGCATGTTAGCCCAGCGCAATGAGCGCCAATACCTAGCCCAGGGAAAGACCCAATGGGGCTTAATTCCTCGATATTTACTCTGTAGCTAGGGTGCCATCGGGGCTCCCTGCCATTAGGGATTGAATACACTTGGCCTTACATGATTGCTAGGGGCTGGGACTAATAAAAGTTCCGCAGGCTCCTGCAAGCACCTTGCTTCCTCCTGCCTCCCTTGGTCTCAGCCACGCCCCCTTAGTCTCAGCTGCCCACTTCCGGTTTGCCAAGCTGTCTCTTCGCTTGCTGCAGTGAGATCAATTACAGCAAGGGTCTCCTGACTCTTCGTAGCACCCATTCTCCCAGCAACGGGGCTTCCCTTAGACCTGGCTCTGCCATCTCTCCCTCTTCAAACCTCTCATCTTTCTGGTTACTGTTGTTTTGTCTCCTGTTGTTGAGGCAGGGCTGGGCTCAAAAAAATCACGATTCTTCTGCCTTATCTTTCTGAATGTGAGGATCGCAAGGTTTTTCCCACCATGCCTAGCTTTCATCCTAGAATTATGAATGCATCCCTTCTTCCTTGTCTTATACAAGCAACTGTGCCCAGGCCATAGGGATTCCTACCTCCTTCCTATACTGGATGGCTTGTTACAAGTACTCTTGGCAGTGTTCTCGGGAGAATTCTGGGATTTATTTCCTCCACTCCTAGTCTGACAATCTGCCATTGTATAGAACATGACATAAACAATGTGTCTGGGCATTCCATGATTTTCTGGCTTCCTAGAGGTGGGGTTGAATCAGAATTGGTCTTTTTAGCTTTTCCTTGTCACTCTTCTTGTTTCCCAGTTGTTAGCAACTAATTCTAACTATTATAGATATATCTATCTATTCCTTCTTTCCCTCCTCTTTTTCCTTTCTTCCAGAGACAGTGTCTCACTATGTATCCTAGGCTAGCCTGGACTTTGATAAACCTGATTGGCCTTGAACTCATAGAGATCTACCTTTTCCTGCCACTCAAACACTGGGATTAAAGTCATGTCTCGCCTGTCCTGGTTTCTTTTCTTCTTTTATTCATTCAGCTATAATACATTTTCTGAGAGCTTGGCATACTCTATGTATTTCTTGAATAAAAACTAAATAAGAATAAGTTAATCTGACTCCGTTTCTCTAGGAACCCAGTCAAAATGTAACCTGACTTGCCTACCCCCTTCAGCTGACCCAGGGGAAATAGCTGTGGTGTCATTTCCTCTTGCACTAACTAGATAACTGGCCTTTAGTGACAACCAAAGATTCAGAAACCATGGTCTTAACTCCTCCACTTTTAAGTAGAAACTTGGTCACACTGTGGCTCTAGACCCACAGGTTAGCAGAAGACATTAGATATTATTATTATCTAATAGTAAAGGTAAGCCAATGCCTAACAGAATTTAGACCCAAGGGAGTACTGAAATTCAAAATAACTAGCAAGAAAATGAACCAACATAGTCAACCCTGTTGGAATGGGTGGATGTACTCTGAAACAGCTCCCCTTTGGAAATGCCCCTGTTAAGGCCTGAACGCTTTCTTTACCATAAATATACCCTCCTTTAGGTATCCCTGAAATGTCTGTGGAACGTTGAGGGCCAAAAAAACCACTGTATACCTTCATTCAAAACAAGAGCCAAGTGTTTTTGAAATGTTTATGATACTTTTAAGCTGCCGTATCAAAGGTCTAACTTATGCTCTGAGTTATGGAATTGTAGACAGAAGAAAGCAAACAGAGTTGCTTTTTTTTTTTTTCTGACACTGAGGGGGAAAAAACAGGAGAACATTGAGAGTTAATGTAATCTGGCTTCCTGCCAAATGTTGGGCGGCACCGGAGACACACTTACCGTCAGTCCTGGAGAAAACCCCCTTCTGGATACTGTTGTGCTCCAACCCACCCCACTCTTTAGATATAAGAAAATTGAGGCAAATAGTTAACCAAAATAAACATAGTGGTGCCTGTTATAATGTTAGCAATTGGGAGGCTGATGCAGGGGGATCATCATGAGTTCAAGGCCAGCCTGAGCTACAGTATGAGTTGGAAGCCAGAATGTGCTATCAAGACCCTGTCTCAAAAAAAAGAGGGGGGTTGGGGGGCGGGAAGGGGACAGGACTAGGTCTCTAAAGCCCATACTCCTTAATGGGGTTCATTTTCAATCAAAGATGTATCCAGTTAGCAGCTGAGACTGGGAGCAGCACCCTCCCCCAGCACTCTAGGGCAGAATTCCAAAGAGGCTTTGTGTACAGATCATTAACCTTTAACCCATAATTTCACAGGCAGCTTTGTTTTGCTTCAGGATTACGGCTCGCACACATTCATTTGCTGGAGGAAAACACGTAAGAGATAGCAGTCAAAGGGCAGAGAGCCGTGGACCCGCGTTCTAAGGTCTTTGGGGTACAATCTTATCACGTTGCTATGTATCATCCATAACAGCTGCAGATAACATCTGTCCTTTTAATGCAGAGGAAAGTCACCCTTGTTCGTCTGCAGGCAGGCTCCTCCGTGAGGTTCGCTTAGGGAGTGTCTGTAAAGCACTGGCCCTCTCCCTAGGCCTCCTTTCATAAACACTGCAAGGAAAGACCCTGGGAATCTGCATTTTAGAGTTTCAAAATTGATTTTCAGATAGACACCCGGTTTTAGAACGGTTTTAGTTGCTTTTCTTGTTGCTATGACCAAAATAGCTGACAAAACGCAATTTGGGGCAGGAAGGGCCTATTTTTGCTTACTGTCTGAGGATCCTTCCGTTGTGGCCAGGAACGTATCAGCAGTCAGGGAAGGCACTGCAGAGTGCTGACAGGAAGTGGTTGCCAGGCTGTCCAACTTGATAGACCCTCCATGACCCACCTCCTTTTCCAGCAAATCTCTATCCACCTCTTAAAGGGCCTACAACCTTCTAAAGCCCTGCTTCTTATTGGGGACCACAGGACCTTCCACACCCAAACCACAACTGGAACCTCTGACCTAAGTCTGTCTCCAACACAGTGGAAACCTCCCCCTCAGCACATCCTTATAGGCAAACATGCACTCTGCCCTGGGACCCAAGCACGTGGGAGCTCTTACCTGGGAGTGACCGACTTTAACAAAGCTTGAATTTCATGGGTTTCTTGTCTTTTGTCTCATTTTGGTTTGAGTTTTTTGTTTGTTTGTTTGTTTGTTTGTTTGTTTTTTGAGCTAATGCAATGAGCTGCAAAGTCCTATCTTAATTTCACTTAAACTGGCTCCCAGGATGGAAGCACTTTCCCATACATGCCTAATGACCTGATTTTAATCCCCCGAAGCCAGGTGACGGTGGAAGGGGAGAATCACCTCTACAGAGCTGTCCGCTGTTGGCACACACCCCAGCACACAATCATTTACAGTTTTACACCTTACCTGTACACCTCCATTCTCCGGCCCACAGCCTCTCACTATAGCTGCATAAGGTACGTAGGATACACAGAATTCTCCAGATAGACGGCCAGGAGCTTTTAGATATTCAGAGACGGCTAAAATATTTCCCCTTAAGGTTTCTCTCCCGTTTGCTAAGATCATTGCTTTAATGTTTTAGGACAGGTCATGAATTCAATAACCTTTATCATAAAGTCTTTGTAAGGGCTAGAAAGAGGTTTGCGGCCAAGTCCCCAGCACCCACATTATGAATGTCATGAGCCGGCTTTAAAAAATTGTCCTCTGACCTGAACATTTAAGCATTTGCCATCCCCGGCGCCCCCCCCCCCCTCAAGTTAATGTAAACAATTTTTAATAAAAAACACTTTCTGGAAGATCAAACTCAGGGAGCCAACAAATACAAATGGACTAATAGAAGACTCAAATAGTGATCTGCTATTATCTATTAAAATGGTGACTCTGAAAGCACCAGAGTATTTCTTAGTAATGTTAATGCAGGGAGAATGTATTTCTGAGAGTGTGTGATCATACAAACTTGTTAGAAAACAATAGGTCACATCTGCTTAGGTTAAGTAATATATATATATATATATATATATATATATATATATATATATATGTGTGTGTGTGTGTGTGTGTGTATGTATATGTATGTATATATATGTGTGTGTGTGTGTGTATGTATATATGTATATATGTATATACATACACATATATACATACATACTCTGGAGGCATAAATTATTTTTTAGCAAGGATTTTAAGTGAAGTTTGTTTGCTTCAAGGGTCAGCTCACCCATTCTTTTTCCCTTAAAGAGATCAGTCCAGTTTTTTGAAAAATCAGATTTGTGAAGATAAATTTTGTTACTTATTCATTGAAGTATGGAACTACTCACTAACCCCAAAAAGAAAACCTGGCAAGACGTGTCTCTCATCACCCCTGTTTGTTTACGCTGCAGCCTAAGATATAAGAAGAAGCAAACTTGTTTCCCACTTCTCTGTTAAAATCCTAGCGTGCAAAGCTCCTCTTTCCTCAGCTCACTGTTGGATGAACATTATTTAATCGGAGCTGATTATTTGGAATCTAAAAGTTGCAAAGTAATCATATTTACCAGGCCACTGACTGAAGAGGAGGCTGTGTCATCTGATGAATTTGGATGTTGTGAAATGGGTCATGGCAGCAGATGGCCTTCCAAGAAAAAAAACAAAAAAAAACAAAAACAGAAAACAAAAAAAACCTCTGGCATGGACTGTTCTTTCTTCTTGGCTTCCGTAATTGAATCCCACCATATGATAGTGGAAATGCTCAAATCAGGTCGCAGAGAGCTGGCGTGTCTGTGTGGCTAATCAGAGAGGGCTGTGAGTTGTTAAGGGATAATATTTTAAATTGAAATCGCCATATGTTGGGACCTAAATATAAAGTCAGCGCTCAGTT
Source organism: Mus musculus (assembly GCF_000001635.26). NCBI lineage: Eukaryota > Metazoa > Chordata > Mammalia > Rodentia > Muridae > Mus > Mus musculus. The sequence continues at coordinate 45,457,833 of NC_000079.6, forward strand.
GTAAATCACCACCGTTATTTATTTATTAAACGCTCATGTCACAGGCTGCATACGCACTGGCTTACTTGATCATGACCCATAAATCTGACAGTGCGGATTATTATAATCTGTACTTTACAAATGAAAAAAAAAGAGTGAGATTCAGAGAATAAACTGACCAAGTTCAAAGTGAGCCCAAAGATATTTTGGGTTTGTTGTATGAAATATTTAGTTGGAGTATGAAGATGCTTTGGCCTTATTAAGCTCAGAATGTGCATATTTGGACCATGGTTTCTTTTTATTTAGGTGTGTGTGTGTGTGCGTATGTGTGTGTGTGTGTGTGTGTGTGTGTGTGTGTGCTGGGGAATTAGCTCAGCACGTGTCTTCTAAGTATGCAGTTGACTAACTACTGAGCTATACTTCCCCTACTGGATTATGGTTGCTAAATCCATGTCGTGCTGAAAGAAACCAGGGCACTTTGGAGAGCCAGAACCAGGCAACTCCAGAGCTAGGGCTGGAAATACACGAGATGAGCCCAGAACATCCCATCGTACCAGATAGCCATATAAATAATGTATTTATTACATATAATATTATATATGTATATATGTATATGTCTATTTCTCTCTATATATACACATACACACACTTTCCCCTGGAATCCTGTCAAAGCTCTCAGAGCTCTTACTGAACAAACAGTAAGTTAAACATCATTGAGAATTGATCATTAGCATGAATGTAAGCACCCTGAACAGTGTTAGTTTAAATATACAAAGAACATTTACATCTATCAGTTCCCAATCGTACTAAAGAGCGGCACACTGAACTTCCGAGACTCCAGGGAGTCAATCACTACTGTGAAGCTTGTCAAACAAGAGAAAGAATCAAGAGCTCCCCACCCCCCACCCCCGACAGGATTTCTCTATGCAACAGAGTCCTGGTTATCCTGAACTTGCTTTGTAGACTAGGTTGGCCTCTGTTTCCTGTGTGCTGGGATTAAAGGTGTTCACCAACACACCCAGAGGATATTTAACTTTTTGTTTGTTTGTTTGTTTGTTGTGTTTTTTCAAGACAGGGTTTCTCTGTGTAGTCCTGGCTGTCCTGGAACTCACTCTGTAGACCAGGCTGGCCTCGAACTCAGAAATCCACCTGCCTCTGCCTCCCAAGTGCTGAGATTAAAGGCATGCACCACCACACCCGGCTGATATTTAACTTTTAATGTGGCTGAATTGGGCCTTTTCTTCGATAGGTTACACTTGAAGATGTTTGAAAAGTTATTATACACTTAGAGAATATAAAGGTGTTCTTTTTACAAACAAAAAGAAACACATGCCATGCTGATGTTTGGGTTATTATTGCATCTGGAATTTGTCTTGAGACTTTGATGTTTGGTGGGGCAAAAGGTGTGAACCATAGCCCAGGCAGTGGGGTATGCCTGAACTTGTTATATGGGAGGCTCCTGCAGGAACTTCCTAGCTATGGGCCCACCAAGGTGACACAGCAAGACCCTCTATTGAGGGTGAGAATAATTGGTTTTCTAAAGTGAGGTAGAATCTTTCAATCACAATGTTATTGACTTATAAAGAGTAAGTGGACAGAAATAATAATTTTTCTAATCAAAAGCCATCTTGGGGAAAGTAGTAAAAATTCTCGCTGGTGTCACCATTTAAATAATAACAACAGAATAATTACTGGGTGGATAGATACTCTCTTATGGGTGTGGAATAGCTGAATCACCCTGAGTAATGTTTAGTTAGAAGTTCTATATTAAAGTGCATAGTTTATGATGATCTTCATTTTTGCTTTCTGATCTTCTCCTATTCAACATAGACTTGATTCCAATGTCACAAAATGAAATAGGTAACTTTGCATTTGAGATTTTTTTATCACCCTCTAATTAAAAAAAAAAAGACAATATTTTTTCCTTAAAGATTTGAAAATATCCGCTATAGAAATATCAGCATTTTAACTGCTGACTCGTGTCTTTTAATGCATTAGTTAGCTGAGGGCCCTGGTACACATCTGAAATGCCAGCACTTGGGAGACAGGGATGACAAGAAATATCAGAGTCCAGTCTCAGCTGGGTAGAGAGTTCTAAACCAGCCTAAGCCCCTTAGTTTCTTAATTTTAGAAAGTACAGATACACTAGTAATTGCTACTTAACAAAAATGCTCCAACTAGTGACTTAAAATAACACATGTCAAAATAGTCTTGTGGGTCAAGAATCCACTCTCGTTTAAAAGTTTATTTCTTTCTATTTTATGTGTATGAATGTTTTGCCACCGTGTGTACAATGCCTGCAGAGGCCAGAAGAAGGCATCAGAGCTTGGGACTGGAGTTACAGTAAGTCATCTTGTGTTCTGGGAATCAACCTCTGGAAAATTGAAAGAACAACCAGTGCTCTTAAACACTGAGCCCCCACTCCAACTCCGAGAACCCATTTTGACCTTAGCTTGCTGCAATTTACCCTGATTCTCTCACAGGGCTGCAGTCCAGGTGACAGCTGGGGTCATATTCATCTCTGGCGTGACTGGAGAAGATCTATTTCCAATTCAGGACTGTAACTGGCATCTGGTCTAGACAGTTGTTGGTTGGAGACTTGGTTTCTTGCCATTTGGGCTTCTCCATGTTGCAGTCCAAAACACAGCAGCTGGTTTCCCACTTATTAAACCAGCCAAAGAGCAAGACTGGACAGACCAGACAGGGACTGCAGTGCCACTGTAATCTAATCTGGGACGGTAACTGTCTTAGGTGGGGCTTCTATTGTTTTGAAGAGGCACCATGACCATGGCAACTCTTATAAAGGAAGACAGTGAATTGGGTCTGACTGACAGTTCAGAGGTTTAGTCCGTAGTTGTCTTCATGGTGGGAAGCATGGTGGCTCACAGGCAAACATGGTGCTAGAGAAGGATCTAAGTGTTCTTTCTACATCTGGAGAGGCAGGCAACAGAGTTGGGGGTGGGTTTAGGAGGAGAAAAATACAGAGGTGGGGGGAGGGAGGGAGAGAGGGAGGAAGTCAAGTTCTCAGTTTTATCACTTTTGAGTACAGAAGTTATATGTACAGAAGCTATGACAGCTGTCTTTTAACCATGATAAAAATGTATTTCTCTCCTAACTACTTAAGCAAAAGCAATCCGGGGCTGACCTGGTGACTTCATGGTTTCAAGAGCAAACCTCTCTTGTGTCCCTTCCATTCTCAGTTCATGGTTTCTATCTTGTGGTTTGAGATGGCTTGCCCTAGTCTGTAGGAATCCATTTGGCATGACAAAGGCTGTCTTGGGGAACACTTAAATTTTGCTTGGCAGGTGTTCCAAGCGTCAAAGAAATGAGCAGAGTTATTGAAGCTCTGAGCTGAACACACTACACCAGCCATTGGTCCCTGGCCTGTGTTTTAACTGTCATGAGAGATATCAGTAGTTTTTGAGAAAAGCCTCCTCTGCATGGTGTATGGATGTTTTGAGTTGTGGTCAAGAACCATGGGCAAGATTGAGGTGTGCTGTCTCTGCACTTGTCCCCAAACCTCCCATGTCCACTGGGTGCTTTCTTTTACTTCTGATCACTGGGTGGATTTGTGAGCTGTCATTTCGGAAAGAATCAAGTAAAGGATTCCTCAGTGTAAATCTACTAGCTTCAAATCGCTTGACTATGTTTTCTCCGAGTTCCTTAAATAATGCGTGCCATGGTCGGGCCAGTGGCTAGTTCTACGGTAGTCCCCAGGGTAGCTCGTCTAAATCCAGCAGTCACTCCCAGTGAATATTTAACCAGCTTCCATGTAAGCCAGTCATTCCACCCCTTGTTTTATTAGGAACTGGAGAGGCCTGAGTCATCTAGACTGTGCTCAGCATCATTTCCACCTCATGACTGGAACATATGTCTGCTCTTCCGTTTACACACTGTGGGATCTCAAGAGCGTACCAAATATGTCATCCAAGATCCCTGCTGCACAATGACAGCGTAGCAAATGCCCCTGCCCGTCAAGTCGGATTTGATAACAGAGCCGCTCCTGCTGGGTCTTTTGAATCCTGACTCTCCTCCCAGACACTCTCTCCATGTCGCTGGCACAGAGATTTGGTGGCCATCTCCAACTGATGTCTTCCCCTTCCTGGGGTATGGGTAGGATGAAACAGAATAGATGTCCACATGGAACGCACCAGAGGGGCCATCACAACGTTTCCTCAATAAGTTCTGTTTACTTCCACATCTTACTTTTCCCATTTCTCTCCCTTGAAAACTCCTTGCAGCTTCACTCCTTTGTCTATTTGGTTCTCGTCTCTCACCAAATCAGGAAATTCTAAGCAGGGTAAGAACTCTAGTCAAGGTCTTCCAGGAGATTGTGTTTTTGTCTTTGTATGGCCTTCTTTGCTTTGCTTTGCTTCTTTTCGCCTGTGTGGAGGGTCAGAGTGAGGGCCTTGAGTGATTGAATGTATTGAACATGCTGTCTCCACTGAGCTGCTGCCAAACTTGTGCAGATCTGGGGAATCGGGCCCATATATTTTTACCTGAACCTCAAAGTTCAATGGGACCAAAGGCATTGAAGGACTATTACTGTGGTCATACTAGTTGGTTAATTTGTTCATTTTCTTGACATTATGTCATTTTTGTATTGTTAGGTTTACTCGTTTGCTTGCTTCTCCTGCAGTTTCCTGAGACGTTGGGGTGAAGGGTATTAAAGGCAACTATTTTAACGTAGACAGTCTTGAGTTTTGCAGCCGCTTCAGTTAAATGGAACAGTAAAAATGCTGGCTAGAACAGGGCTGGGGATGTAGCTCGGTTGGTAGACTACCTGCTTAGCATGCGCAAAGCTCTGGGTTTTATTTGTAGCGACAAACTTGGTGGCATAGATTTATAACCTGAGCACTTAGAGGTAGACATGGGAGGTTCAGAGTCCAAGGTCATTTTTAGTTGCACAAAGAGATATAAGCCACCTGGGATATATGAGACCTTAAAAATGACTACAAATATATCACTGGATAAATGGTCCAGTAGTTAAGAGAACGGATGGTCTTGCAGAGAATCCAGGATCAGCTTCCAGCATCTATATGGTGCTACAACTCTCTATAGCTCTAGTTCCAAGGGATCCAACATCAAAACATCGGGCCTCCTTTGGTACCAGGTGTGCACATGGCACATATTTATGCATTCAGGTAAAAATACTCGTATAAATTGAACACATTGTTAAAATATAAATGAAAAATAATAGTATCACGGAGATACCTGATGTCAGCCTGCGAACCTGGGTTTGATCCAGGACTCATATGGTAAACCATCTCATTTATATCTCTCACAGACACACACACACACTCACACATATACATACACACATATACATATACATACACATACATATATACATGTACATATACACACACATACATATACATACACACATATACCTGCATATACATACATATACATCCTTACATACACACACCCCATACATCCATACATACACATATATACACACACATACTTACATACATACATGTACATACACACATATACAAATACATGCACACATATACAGATATACACATATATACACACACCCCATACACACATACATATATACATACATACATACACACACACATACACACATGTACATATACACACACACAAACATACACACACATACACACATATATACACACACACTATAGTGAAAACAATAAAACTAATTAAATAAAACAAAAATTTCTGGCTCAAATGGCTTCTAAAATGAACTCCATGAAATGATGAAGAAAGAAAGAATACCAATTTCTACTTTTTAAAAGAATTTATTTTATTTTTAAAATTTATTTTTATGTCATGTGTTTCACCTGCATGTGTGCGTCTGCATGGGAATGTCAGATTCCCTGGAACTGGAGTTACAGACAGTTGTGAGCTGTCATGTGGGTGCTGGGAATTGAACCCCAGATCCTCTGGAAGATCAGACTCTTAATATAAATTTTTATCACCAGGCCATCTCCCCAGCCCCCAATTTCTATTTTAATGCCAGATATTTAAACCAATAGTTCTGATCCCTGCACATTGGCTGAGGCACGGAGGGGAAATGAAGAGCAACCTTGAGAGGCTGAGACTGAAGTATAGACCCTGATTGTACCGTTTGCTACCAAGGCCTGGATTCTGACCTTCGGGGTCAGCTTTGCAGGAAAGGGTGATGGGAGGGAAGACGTATCTCTGGAAAGCTCAATGTGAATAATTTAAAAACCGTATTTCCCGGCTTAAAGAATAATTGCAATCACTTTAATACATCCATTTTATAATTAAAGCACAAGCGGCCACTAACACAGAAGGCAAGAGAAGTTAATGAAGAGATAAAGCCACGGACCCACCAGCATAGTAATGCGAAAGCAATTGCTGGGTTTAGAGAGCTTCTACAGAAAAGAAGTTTTTAAGTTCCAGGACTCTCCTGACACTGGTTTTTGAGAGGTGACCCCACCCTCTGATTATTCAATTTTTGAGAAATAAGTTCATTTACCATTTTTATGATTTTCTCTTTGTTCCCACAGCCCTCCATTTTTCCCTCTTCCCTCTGGCCATCTGTTACCTTCTCCAAATCATCACAAAATCCAGACAAACCTGGTACAAACCTGTTATCCCAGCTCTCAGAAGGCTTTGCTGCATGTTCAAGGGGAGCCTGGTCCTCATAGCGGAACTCTGTCTCAATAAATAAAATTACGTAATAAGTTTAATTTAATTTAACAGGATTGGGCTGGGATCTAATTAGTCAAATACCTGCTGTGCAAGCCTGAAGCTCTGAGTTCAGATCCCTCGAACCCAGGTAAGGAGCCAAATGGCAGCACACCGCTCAAAGCCAGGACTGAGGAGGAGGAAGGCAGAGACAGGTGGCTCCCCGGCACTCACTGGCCAGCCAGCCTAGCAGAATCAGTGAGCCTCTGGTTCATTGAGAAATCCCTGTCTCAAAAAGTACGGCTGTGTGCACAAGATCAAGCCAGTAAAAATTCCAGCCTGGATATGGGAGAGGCCTGAGCCTCCCCGCCCCGTGCCCCCCTCGGAGGAGCCATGGACAGTTGACATGACCAACTGCTCATGCCCCAGTGGGTGGGCACACATCCATGTACATATGGGTGTCACTAATTGGAGTTGGAGTTATTGATAACAAAATATAAAATTAAACATAATTTTAAACATCTATTATTTTAATCATATAAGTATATAATATATTTTATATATTATTTTATATTCATCTTTAATTATATATTAAATATGGTTAATAGAGCCGGGCATGGTGGACCATGCCTTTAATGTCAGCACTCAGGAGGCAGAGAAGCAGGCAGATCTCTATGAGTTTGGGGCTCGCCTGGTCTACATATTAAGTTTCAGAACAACCAGGACTGTAACACAGAGAGACTGTCTCAAACACACACACACACACACACACACACACACACACACACGCGCACGCGCGCGTGTGTGTGTGTGTGTGTGTGTGTGTATGTATTTATGTATATGTATGTGTGTGTGTATATATATATATATATATACATATATATATATATATATATATATATGGATGGACATGCAGTTTGGAGGAGGTGGGTGGGTCAACTAGAGGGAATTGAATCAGGTAGTGGGTGGATGTACATTGCACGAATGTATGAAACTTTGGGTGCGGGTATAGCACTGCCTTCTGTATGGCTTTTCCCAGTAAAGCTATAGGAGACACCCCCCCCCCCAAGAGAGGCCCAAGACACCCCAGCCAGGGAACAAACAACACAGAAGGAAAGCCCTCCTACAAAATCCAGATTCGACTTTAACCACACCTTGTTCTCTTACGATGAGCTAATAGCATTCAGACATGACTAGCGTGTGGCAAGATGGTTTTAATTCTTGTTTTCTACTCTCTTCTGAGCATTAACAGTCAGGAAACCTTTAAACAGGAGAACAGGCCCAAAGCCAGCGAATCCTTGGACTGGATAATCCACCTATGAATAACTAGCCCTACCCCACCCCATTACCAGGAGCCAAGAACAAGTCCCCACCAAAAAACCTCTCCCTGCTGGAGACCTTGGGGCTCCGTCAGCATGCCAGCTGGTATTCAAGGCCAGACAAACAACTCTCCATCAGCTCAGACATGTCTGTCCTCACGAAGAGCGAACCTTCTCGGCTTGCATGTGAACGCATGGGCTTGCATGTGAACGCATCCTACTGGCTTGAAGTTTATACAGGCTTGCTCGGCGTCTCTCGGAGTTTGCACCAGTGACCAAGAGATTTTGCTTCTGTTGGCAAAGGCTGGCAGTGACACTAGGAGGCAGGGGCATTTGAAACCACATTTTTTTGGCTCATTAAAGCCATTCTTTCCATGTTGTGCCCGTGCCAGTCAACCTATTCTCAAGGCGTTTTCTCAATGGTGCACTTCAGGGAGGTTGGGCATGGATCTTTCGGGGCACTGGAGCAGGTCCAGAAACTTCATCAAGGCAAGTTTATTCTCGGGCTCTGGCAACCTTTGAATGGCACTTCCCACCTTTGCGGGCTCCCACACAAAGCTCACTCTGCCCAGTTTACCCCTGGACCAAGAAGTTTATTTCATCTTGCTTGACGTCTGGGGTGTCGTGTTTCCACCACACAGCAGTGACCACAAACAAGTGCAAACTCACAGATCTCTTTGGAGGTCTTTCCTACCCGAGATGTTAAGATGTGCCAGAGGCACGGGAATGCTTCGAAGTAACTGGAGAACATGCCAGAGCCGGGACTGTCCTCATTAATTAGAATGGATTATAGAACTTTCCGTGCATGAAAATAAAACAGCTTCTTGAATTGGTAGACAGAAAAAAAGCAGTGGTTTCTCTTCCAGTATACCCTGCCAGTATACCCTGCCAGTATATATGGCTGGTGTGGATGGCATTAAGGTGCTGGAAAGTTGTTCAGTCCTGGCTGCAGTTCTACCTGGGTATGATGTCCAATATTTGAGAAAGACAGTCAGTCAGACAGACAGGCAGACAGATAGACAGATGGACAGACACACTTGTTTTAATTAACTAAACACATCCTTGATTCGTCCCCAGTTCCTAAGAGTTGCTCTGCTCTGCTGAAATATGTCCTGGGAAGTCTGTTTTCTCCTGATTTGGGTGGCACGATGAATGTTAAGCACTAGCTGGCTGGTTCAAGGAGCTGGAACCTCCAACTCAGTGAGGGCTGAACTGAAAACCCAGCTTTCTTGCAGCTGCCATTTGAACGGTCTTCAGTGAGGTAACTAGCAAGCGTGAGGTCAGCATAGTCCGGTTAGAGAGGGAGAGGTTACCCTATAGTTCCAGATGGTAGAATCTTGTATTACAAAAATAAGTTCTGACACATCCACTAAAAACCGTTAAAACTAACAGGTATTTAGCACGGTTGCCGGATAAAAGATCAATCCACAGAAATCAATGTGTTTCTATGCAGTAGCAATGAATACGCTGAAATGACATTAGGGCCTACTGAGATGGCTCAGCAGAAAAAGCAGGAGGGTGGGTGGATTCTAGCACCCACCTGGTGGAAGGAACCGGCTGCCTCTAGTTATCCTCTGATATGTCACTCCTCCAACACACACATCAATGAGTGTAATAAATGTTTTCTAAATAAAATAAAATTAAAATTTGGGAAAGTTATTCTTAAGATAGCACTTAAGAGAAGAAAATACTCAGGGATAAATTAACAAAAAAAGTATACAGCCTATTTTTGAAAGTATAAAAAGTATATAAATGAAGAGCAAGAAGGATAGCTGTTCTGTGCTCATAAACTGATACTTAGTATCAGCAGGCAGCTCTCCAGAACAGCCTTATGGGCCCATCATTGCAATAATCAGTGCCCCAAAGCACCAAGGTGTCCATTCTCTTCTTGACATTTGTTATTATTTGAGAAAAAAAAAAAAACCCTCTAGCCGCCACCCTAATGGGTATGGAATGGTATCTAACTGAGGTTTTGCTGTCCACGCTCTGATGACGAATGATGGTGACATTTTCACAAGTGCTTCCCAGCCACTCACGCATCTTCTGTGTTTTTGCTCATTTCTGTTCTCCATGTTTGGAGTGTTGGATTGCAATAGTTCTTCATGTAGTCGAGATTCAAGTCCCTCATCGGATATTTCCTTTGCCAAGCTTCCTTACCTTATTGGCTTATATTCTCATCTTCTTTGTGGCGTCTGTCTTCATATAGCACCCACTGTGTCATCTACTTACGAGGCAAGGGTTAAATGTGGGAAGTGAGACTCAACCAACTTTGTCATTTTATATATATATATGTGTATGTATATATATATATATATGTATATATATATGATATATATGTATATATTATATATATAAAATCTGTTACATTTGATATTAGTTTTGGATTATTGTCTCAATTTCTGCCAAGATGCCCATTGGGAATTTGATATGAACTACTTTTGACTTTATCTGTCAAATTGTGAATATTTGCATTCTAATTCCTCTTTTAAAAAACTTTGGCCAGGCTCAGTCTAGCATGTGGAGTCATGATGGGGCAGCGATGTTTGCGGGACCCCACACCCAGGGCCCCCAATGAACGTGCACAGTTCAGTCTTTTTCTTGGTTTGCGGAAGACCCCACCTGGTCTTTCCTTGGCATGGCAGAAAGCTTGCCTGTTGGTAAACACAGCTTCACCCTGAGGCCTTGTTCCTAGATGAAACATCTGTAGCATTGGCATGAGGGTGCAGTCTCCAAGGATTAGCTTAGCCTGTGAACACAGAACTCAGTTGAGATGGGCTGGTGAGACGGAGAACCAGAGCATGGGCCCCACCAACCACTCAGGGTACCTCGAAGCCTCCGGCAAAGCCATTGCCAGGAAATGCAAGGTCCTCTTCTAACGTCCAAGGACACCGTGCTTTCTGGTCACACACACAGACACACTGGTACACATAAATAAAATTAAAATAATCCCTGTGTTGTGTTTTTTGTTTATTTTTAAGAATGCATGCAATTACTAGTCTTTTCCTAAGGCACCATATAAAGTGAGGAACTTCTGCTTTTTTGTTTTGTTTTTGCCTGACCTGGAACTTACCTTTGAACTTGTTGGGGGGGGGGTCCTCTGACCTCTGCAGATGGTGGGAGCTTTAACTGAAGAGTGGCAAGTAAGTGTGGGGGTGCAGTATCATGTCTGTGGCTACCGTGTGTCTCTGTTAAGGCAAATTAAGCCAGGTGTGGTGAGCTACAGGCAAGGGGATCAGGAGCCAAGGCCAACCGGGGCTACGCAGTGAAAGCCTATCTCAACATAAACCACCAGCAATAGCAACAACTATGAAAACATTCTTACCGATGCTGAATTTTTGCTCGAAAACTCTGATATGATTTCCATCCCCCTTTGAAATTATTCACCATACCAAACTCATACTTCACAGTAAACAAGTTCTCAGCAGTTATTAGGCCCTCTGGGGAATTCTCACGAAGTGAGGGAGGATAAAAAAAATCTCACGCGATAAGCTTCTTAAATTATACATTTAATATATGTGTGTATAAATTTTAATTGGACAGACTCATACTTTTTAAGAAGACAAATGGCCTTTTACTTTTGACTTAATTTTTTTTTCTTTTTTTTCTCTTTTGATTTGGGAGAGACACCATCTCACTCTACCTCAACCCGACCCTGGTTCCTTCAAAAGTGGATGAGCTCAAAGAGCTCTTGCATGATACTGAAAAATGCCCCAGGGTGGGAAGACTTGGCCACCACGCCACGGGTCAAAGGGGCAGCTGCGCCTTCCAACTGCCTCTGTGTGCTAATGTGCTCTCTGGGCCTGCGCCAGGCTCATAACAACTGCTGCTTGTTTGCAAACTTCTCACCGTTGTCTGTGCCTTTAAATCTCTCCTCGTGTGTAGGAGACCCCATTCTTAGCCATGAAAAGCTGGAGTTGATGTGACGGTTTCTGTTGCTTTGTTCCGCGGGCTAGCAAGCATTCATAGATTGGCCAGCACAGTGCTTACTGGACCTTGCTTCCTGCCTGGTGACCCAGCTCCCCTGAATCTCAAATAAATGTTTCTGTCAGGAGACTGAGCACCCAGCTGTGCAAATTGGTCACAGATGTAATTGCATTTGCCCTCTGCCCTGGAAGAAAACATGCCTGTGGTTGGGGGGTTTAGATGGCTGCAAATGAAACACATTACTCCTGACTTTGGGTAACAGCCGTGACGCCCAAAATAAACTGCCTCAGAGACGCCATGGTGTCACCAGAGATCCTGGATCGTTGCTACCCAGAATCCAAGCTGGTCGACCAAACTGGACTATTTCATTGGCTGGTCAGGCATGGTCACAAAGTAAGCTTTCCCATTGGCTCCTGTAATTCCCAAACTGGACTGCCAGCCCCTTTCGGGCACCCACAGAACCTGTGCAAAGGGCTGCGATGCTGTCCAGATTCCTGGGCCAGCAGGCCAGGGCAGCCACAGGACAACCACACTGCCCTGCCCGCCCTCAGCAGCTGCTAGAATCTAATTAAAATAAACACAGCAGTCTGCCGCAGCACCCCGCCCAGCACCTCAGGGTTAATCTGTCCACACAACTTTTCTGGAGAGTCTGGCACAGAAATTCAACCCCAGAAACCAAGCATTGACTCTAAAGCCAACCAGGATGGGAGGGGTTGTGCCTATCTGAACCTCTCTGGTGGGAAGAGGACAAATACTTGTCTGTCTGTCTCAGAGGATCTTACCTCGGTTTCTCTAAGTAGCTTTGAAGATGCAGATAGGGGGAACCAGGCACCCCGGGCTATGTGTGTTCAGGAGCTGCTGGGTAGCTGCTCTCCCTGAAACCGAAGACTGGCAGAAGTCACTGAGCAAAGATCATGGAACTTTCCAGAGAACTGGCCAAGTGTTATGGGTGCTGAGACAGAACTTGTGACACCTAGCATAAGGGGCTCAGGCCATTTGGTTTTAAGTGCCAATCTACCCTGCTAACTCTGTCTCTTTAAGAGTTACCCAACTATGGTCCCCAAATCCTCGTTCCCCTTCTTCCTCTCCTTCCTTGCATTTCCCCCACTACTCTTTCCTTGTTTTCTTTGTTTTGGTTTGATTGTCTAAGATGGGCTGTCACTATGTAACTCATACTGGCCTAAAAACTCACAGCTATCCTCCTGCCTCAGGCATGCACCACCAAACTGAGAGACAAACCAGTTCCTTCATTTGTAAATGGGAAAACAAAAGTCCATAGTTCATAGCGTTTCAGGGAAACCATGAGGTAACAGTCTTAATTCATATGAAGTGCTTTTAAGACAGCTTGGGAAACAAGAGATGAGGGGCAGGAGGGATGTGGAGAGAAGGGTAAGATGAGGGGCAGGAGGGATCTGCAGAGAAGGGTAAGATGAGGGGCAGGAGGGATTTGGAGAGAAGGGTAAGATGAGGGGCAGGAGGGATCTGGAGAGAAGGGTAAGATGAGGGGCAGGAGGGATCTGGAGAGAAGGGTAAGATGAGGGGCAGGAGGGATCTGGAGAGAAGGGTAAGATGAGGGGCAGGAGGGATCTGGAGAGAAGGGTAAGATGAGGGGCAGGAGGGATCTGGAGAGAAGGGTAAGATGAGGGGCAGGAGGGATCTGGAGAGAAGGGTAAGATGAGGGGCAGGAGGGGTGTGGAGAGAAGGGTAAGATGAGGGGCAGGAGGGGTGTGGGAAGAAGGGTAAGGACAGGAAAACTTTTGCTGAATGGTTTAGCTCAGAGCTAGTGTTCTCTGGGGAAAACCAAACAAAAGGATATATGATAACACATGCAGAGATTTAATTTGAGATACAGGGTTTACACATACATACACACATATACACATGCATACATATACGCATGCATACATACATAATACACAGATATGCACACTAGCATACATAATGCATGCACACATACATACACACATGCATACACGGTTATGCATACAGACAGATACAACATATGCATACACATACATACACACACATACACATGCATACATTCATACATGCATACATATACACATGCATACACACATATGCATACATACAGACACATACATATGCATATATTACAGACACATACACACATGCATACACATACATATCCACACATACACATGTTCATACACATACATATACACACATACACACATGCATACATATACACGCACACACACATATTGGAACACCATTCAACCTTTGTAAAGTAGGGAGAAGTAGAAAATTGTCCAATATAAAGTAATCTGGATGAGCCTTAGGTTAATGCAGTATATGAAATAGACAAGTGGCAGATGTGTGATACTTTTATATGAAGTAGCTAAAATAATCCAATGCATAGAATCAGGGAACGGAAGGTGCTTGGCAGGGCCTGGGAGGGGAACACCAGTGAAAGTTGTCAAAACTGAAAACGCTCCCCAAATCTGCTGTGCAGCACTTTAGTTATAGTCATCAATAGTACAATTCTCCTGCCTCAGCCTGCTGAGCATATAGATTGCAGGAAGGCAGCACCATACCTGGGCTGACTTCATTTGCACTCTCACTAATAACTGAGGGTAGTGGGGCCATTGGGGGAAGGGTGAACAGAGTGAGGTGCATTTCTGTGGGGGTGAGACCAGGTGAGGGTCACAGCGACACCCTTGGCTTGAGGACCTGTCAGAACGCACTAAATGCTGAAGGACTGGGGGAAGCTTCACTTTTGTGTATTGGGGTAACCAAGAAATTAACAGCAATTGCTTGCATTAACATTTGAACTGATTTCTGCACTGCTGCGCATGCCAATGTGGCCCATTTTAAAGATGGAAACGATGGTGGCACACACCTTTAATCCCAGCACTCGGGAGGCAGAGGCAGTCGGATTTCTGAGTTCGAGGCCAGCCTGGTCGACAAAGTGAGTTCCAGGACAGCCAGGGCTACACAGAGAAACCCTGTCTCAAAAAAACAAAACAAAACAACAACAACAAAGATGGAAATGCCATTGTTTGGGAGATAAGCTTGGAAAAAAAAAAAGCTGAAGAATTCTGGGAGTGTATGCTGAAGTCAGGGCTTAGGCCAGATCTGAATAGTGTTTCAGCGGCTTCAGAGCGGGTCCTCAAACATCTTCACCTTCCATGTACTTTGTGAGCACTAGGAAGCAGGCACTGCTTCACCTCCCAACAGGCCTTTTTTCTTTTTTTTTTTAATATTTATTTTATATGTAAGTAAAATGTAGCTGTCTTCAGACACTCCAGAAGAGAGCATCAGATTTTGTTACGGATGGCAACCACGTGGTTGCTGGGATTTGAACTCAGGACCTTTGGAAGAGCAGTCGGCGTTCTTAACCGCTGAGCCATCTCACCAGCCCCCTTTTGAGACAGGGTTTCTCTGTATATCCCTGGCTGTCCTGGAACTCACTCTATAGACCAGACTGGCCTCGAACTCAGAAATTCGCCTGCCTCTGCCTTCCGAGTGCTGGGATTAAAGGCATGCGCCACCATGCCCAGCTCCAACAGGCCTTTTTATGAAGGACCCAATAGCCCTCTCTCAAGAGCTTGCTTCCCTGTTTCCTCAGCTGTGCAGAAAGAAAACACATTTATTTATTTGTTTATTTGTTTTGAGCCGGGAAGTTTTTGAGGGTACATCAAAGATCAGCTTCTTCATTTCAAAGAAAGGAAAAGACTGGATCCCTCCTGGAATATGGAGAAAACCGTGCTTTGCCTGCCATTTCTGGTAAATGCAGCATTACATCGTTGTCAGGACAAATTCGGCTTAATGATCTTAATTGGCTTTATTTTCTATTCAGGAATTGAGCACAAGCTTTCGTCTGTAAAAACAGAACAAAGGGCTGGAAAAGAACAGAAACAAAACCTAAATTGGATTAGCAGAGGGAAAGCCACTTTCCTTACAAGGTGGGGGGGGGGACGACACAGGGAGGCCCGTAGAGCAACAGGCAAACCACTGGTCCGCTAGCATCACGTGCTCAGGCTGGCATCACGTGCTCAGGCTGCCCCCCCCCCCCCCCCAGCTCCTGGGACCTCAGGTTGGGATAAGGAGTTAGGCAGGGGGAATTTTATTGTCACTTGAAACTGACCTGTTTGGTACATTTGGCTGCAGACTCTGATTTCTTGACGCTGATTTTTTTTTTTTTTTAAAGATTAGATAACTTAGTTTTAACTTGGCAACATGAAACCTTATCATGAGTCAGTCCATTTTGATTTTCATCCTGGTGTGTGCAAGAGCTGCTCCTTAAACAAAGGTCCTGGCAACACCAACTCAGTAATATGTATGTTTCTTATGTATACCTATTATATGCATATAATATGTACATATTTTAGCTATTTTTCTTGTTCCTTTAACAAAACTCCCTGATAAGAGCAACTCCGGGAGGTTTTGGCTCACAGTTTGTTGGTGAAGCCTTGGCGGCAGGCTGCTGATCACGTGACGTGCACAGTCAGGAAGCAGGGACTAGGGCGCCGAGTGCCCCGGTGTATGGTTTGCTCTCACCTGTTCACTCAGCCCACGACCTCAGTCAGTGAACAGCACACCTAGCAGAATGGGAAGCCCCTCCTTGGAGGCCTTGTGGAAGCTGCAAGACTTTGACAAAGATCTAGAGGCAATGAAGCCACCTGCCCTGTACCTGTTGTCCATGGAGGGAGACTGCATGGGAAGAAGTCCCTGCCTGCCTGGGTGGTGTCAACAGGGGCCCATAGAGCAGACCAGTAGGAGATCCTGTTGTTCTGGTTGATTGTTTGGTCAACTCTACACAAGCTAGAGTTACCTAGGAAGAGGGAACAGCAGGAGAGAAAAGCCTCCAAGGGATTGGTTGATAAGCAAGCATGTGGGACATTTTCTTGTAGAGAGTGATGGGTGGTGCCCACCATGGCAGGTGGTCCCTGTGTGTCTAAGAAAGCAGGCTTAGGTCAGCCAAGAGGAGCCAGGCTCCTTCAGTGTTCCTCTGCTTCAGCTGCTGCCTCTGCATTGTTCCTGCCCTGACTTCCCTCAGTGATGGAGTGTGGCCTGAGAGTTTACACTGGAGTAAATCCTTCCCTCCTAGAGTTGTTTTTGGTCATGGTGTTTATCACGGAAACAGAGACCCCCACCCGCCAACGACCACACCTGCTAACAGGACAAAAGGATAAACTACAGAGCCAAGAGAAGATATTGGCAGATTGGAAAGCAGACCAAGGATGAATATGTAAAATGATCAAGAAATCACAACTTCCATGCTTTAAAAAAAAAAAAAAACAAACCCAAAACAACTTAGAAAACGGATGAAAAACTAGAACAGATATTTCACAGAGGAAGAAGATATACAGATGGCAAATGAAAGTATGAGGATTTGATCAACATTATTAGCTATCAGAGAAATGCAAATTCAAAGCACAGACCATCCATCCAGAAAACTAAGCCAGCACTGGGCCTGGGAGTATAGCTCACCACGGTGAGTGTTTGCCTGGCGGGCACTGGGCACCTCACCTCTGGGTTTGATTCCCAGCAATGAATAAACTGTTATGTTCAAGTTGCAGGAACCCAAAGACAGCTGAGGAGCCAATTCTGATGCACACACAGGGATCTTTATTACAAGTTCTCAAGCAAGATCTCTCAGACTCTCACTGTCGCAGGGGGTCAGAGTGAGAGCCCCGAGTCTAGGAGTTCAGGTTGTTTATTGTGGTTGCAGCAAACTTGGGAATTTTCCATACAGGTCAGCAAGTTAATATTTTAAAAACTGCACTTCTGGCATAATCTGTAGGAACCAAACAGGATGGTCAGGTTATCTATTCTCTGCAGGATGTCTTAGGTTATCTGTTTGTACCTTGACCCTGCTTTTGTGACCTGACTGGCTGTTGCTAAGGGCAGTGGGTTGCCGTAGGATGCTCGCTCTGGAGGACTCTGTGATTTTCTGGAATTCTTGGTCTCGCACAAAATGGAGCTTATCCAAAAACAAAGTAGGTCGGGCTTAACAAAACCACGTGTAATACCCGTACTTCCAGTGTATGGGAGACAGAGACAGAAAGATGAGGAGTTCAAGGCCTGTCTGACTGGAGACTCTGTAGGAACAAGAGATGCTAAGGATGCAGAGACATCTGATCAGTCAGGATGCACTGAGAGGAAAATGGAAGATGGTGCAGGCATGCTCCGGAGATGGCTGTACTCTGGAAAATCTCAGCCACTGCTTACAAAAGCAAGCATGCAACTGTTATGTGGCCTAGTAACGCTGATCTTGGACATTTATACAGGGAAATGAAAATGTATGCGTGTGGATGTTCAGAGCGTCTTAAAGAAGGTGCAAGTCTGACCATCTACGTCTGTTCATGCTAAAAGTCGATGACCATCTATCTGTTCAATTTAATTCTATTCTTTAATAGAAAGTTGGACAAACTATCCTTGGATTTACTTCAAACATAGAATGCTGGATTTTATGCGAAGAGACCTCTTAGGCTTAGAGAAGGACACAGGGAAGTGGCCCTGCTCTGTGCCAAGCTGAGACAAGTTTGGAAGGTAGATGGTAACCCCAACTGTGGTCTCTGGGAAGAGCAGCCCAGAGTTTTAGTCAAGGAAACCGAGGCGGGAACTCCAGCTGGAAGTAGAGACCAAGGATGGAACACTGGCCCGATGCTCATGAGGCCTTAGGGTCAGTGCCCAGTGCAGAAATAAACTTCTGCCTCCGGCTCAGGCTTGGCCTCAGGGCATTCAGAAGCCCAAGCAAGGGCAGGGCAGGGACAACAGTGGGAAAAGTTGTCACAACAGTGGAACATAAGAGTGTCCTCTTCCTCTCTATCATGATCAGATATCTAGTCACCCGGGTTCTTCTGTCTCTCTAGGGACAGGGTCATACATGTTATACATACTAGACAATACTTTCTATACATATAAATACATTATATACATACTAGACAATATGTTATATATACTCAGACAATATATGATATATATATAAATAATTCATGATATATGCATAGGTAAAACATGACATAATTTAGGCAACACATGATATGCATGCTAGACAATACATGATGTACATCTAGACAATATGTGATATACATACAACAATATATGATACACATATAGACAATATGTGATATATAGGTAATACATGATATATATGTGTGTGTGTGTAATATATACATATAGACAACACATGATATACATGCTAGACAATATGTAATATACATATAGACACTACATGGTATATATGCTAGTCAATACATGAATACATATACACAATACATGTTGACAATACATGATATACATATAGACATATATGTACATATGTCTTATGTTAGATAATACTATAGTAAATGACATGGGTGTTCTGAACCCTGTGTCTTTGCTGTCTGTAGAGTCTGAGGTCCCCTGGCGTGTGCCAGCTGTAAAGTTTGTTCTGTTGTTGGCCAAAGCTCATCTCTTCTGTCTGGGCAACTCACGCAGTGTTTCTGAGTGCTTTCTACATAAGTTATGGGACCATAGCAGAGTTTCCCAACTCTTCTGAGTCACTTTCTGATCCTTTAGTGTCTTGCCCACCTCTGGTCAGTAACTCCTTCGATCTCCCCTTAATTAATTAAACTCTGTTGTCAGCCCAATTGCCACCAGCAGCTAGTTTTCCTTAAAGGGTGTAGTGTGTGTTGGTATGGGCAGAGCATTCCACTAGAGCCATGAGAAAATCGGAGTTCTACAAGGACACAGCCATGGATAAAGACAATTCCTACTCAAGCTAGCTGAAGAACTGTAAATTTGAAAGCCAGTGTCTGAGCGCCCTCTACTGGAAGCAATGGCACATTACTCCCAGCATCATTTTCCAGCACAAAAGACCTAAATTGTTGAGATGAGACATTGGCTTAGCATTTTCTTGACTCTCACTTTCAGTTTCTTCCAGAACTCCTGATGTTGACACAAGACATGACATATGAAGGTGTAAGTTAATTAAAAGACGCTTCCAGCATCCAAGATGAGGGAAAGGTGAGAAATACTGAGAGGCTGTGTAAAATGGAGTCGTTTCTGTTGCATGCTAAGGATAAATAGCATCCTTGCCGATTCTTGCCAGCCTGCCCAGAAAAATGTGAGTTCTAGCAGCAGTTTCTCAGTTATCACTGACAGAACCTGATTGCTTAATGATTTATAGCTTTATTACATAGTGGCCAAGAGCAAGCCCCTCTGGTAAGTCACTTCTTCAATTTGGTGACAAGAAACCAGCCATCAGGAATGATGTATTTCCTTGTAAGTTCCTTGAGAAATACGAGATTTTTCCTCTGTGTGCCTGTGTGTGGTGTTTATGCCCGTGTGTGTGTGTGTGTGTGTGTGTGTGTGTGTGTGTGTGTGTATGTGTGTATGTGTATGTGTGTGTGTGTTTGTATGTGTGTGTGTATGTATGTGTGTGTGTGTATCTCTAGTCCCTGCTTTTTCTTTCTACTGACTTTGCAGTTGTCCTGATTATTTGTTGGTTTACTACAGTACTGGGGATCAAACTTAGGGCTTCATGTTGAGATTTCATTGAGCGTTTCAGTTCTTATAGTATAAGAAATACGATAATTTGAATAAGCATGGTCCCTGTAGGCTCACTTGTTTGAATGCTTAGTCATCAGGGAGTGGCACTACTTGAGAAGGATTAGGAGGCATGGCCTTGTTGGAGGAGGTGTGTCACTGAGGGGTAGATTTTGAAGTTTCCAAAGCCTGTGCCAAGCCCAGTGAGTCAGTTAGTCTGCTGTCTGTCTGTCTGTCTCTGTCGGCATGTGTCTCTTTGTCTTTCTCTCTCTGTCTCTTCCCTCCTCCTCCCCTCCTTCCTCCCCACTTTCTCTCTCTGCCTAAGGAGCAGGTGTAGCTCTCAACTTCTCCAGCACCATGCCTGCCTGCCTGCCTGCCTGCCTGCCGCCATGCTCTCTGTCCTGAGGATGGAGTAAACCTCTGAAACTATAAGTCAGCCTCCAATTAAATGTCTTATTTTATAGGAGCTGCCTACCAAGGTAGACACCAATGGTGTCTCTTCACAGCCATAGAACAGTGCCTAGGAAAAGTAACAAGACTGTACAAGTTCACTAATATCCTAAAAGCCTGCAGAAGCTATAATCAACCTGGGCCTTTTTTTTTTTTTAAGTTGGAAACATTTTATTTAAATGTGTCAAATAATCTCCCTGTTCTTAGACCAGAAGGTGTGAATACATTCCACAAGAACACATGATCTCACTGCTGTGATTCACAGAGTAACAGTCAGATGGCTTCGGATTAGATAGTTAAAGATCGCTCCTTCCTGGGTTACAGCTGGCAGACACCACCAATCTCTTGTAGCTATGTGACGAAATAGTGCTAACCCTGCTTGAACTCGAGAACTTCATTACCTTAGATCCTTCATTTCTGCTTGGCTTCCTTATTGGAAATGACTTTTTCCATGGTCCCTAACACTCATACACCTTGGTTTCTCCCCTGGACAGCCCATACATGTTGGCCAGGCCCTGTGCTCTGTTCTCTTGTTCCCAGAGCCAGGCTGTGAGTCAGATGGATGTTCCAAGGCACCTTCACTCACGATTGGTCTCTGAGCCACCAATCGGGACTTTTCATCTGATAGGAGGAGGCTGTACCACTGTGCACTACTTTTGAAAGGAACACTAACCTAAAAAGATGGAAAAGTGAACTGTGGCATGGCCTCTGTCACTAACTAGGCGCTTTATACAAGTCCTTGAACATACCCGGGCCTTAGTTTTCTTTAATAATAAAATATTTTTATTCATTTATTAATACATTTATTTTTTTCATTCCTAAAATCATCTTTATAAAACTTAGTCTGGAAAGTTCTATTTTGAACTAACATGGGATTTTAATTTTACGAGCAAGTTTTTGCTTTGTTTGGAAACAAGATCTTACTATGTTGTTCAGCCTGAGTTCAAGTGATCCTCCTGCCTCAGACAGATTCCCAAATAGTGGGAACCACTGATACCTCTGATCCAACTTTAGTTTGTTTATTTGTGTATGCGTGTGCAAGTATGTATGTATATGTGTGTGTGTGTATGTGTGTGTGTGTGTGTGTATGCCTGTGGGGAAGGGTATGTGTTGTGTGTGTTATTATGTTACTATCTCAGTAAATCCTTTTGGGAAGGTGTCTAAGAATGGATGTGAAAATTGCCTTAAATGTCAAAGCTCAGTTTCACTCCCCAACACGTCCTCCAAGCAACCAGCCTGACCTCCAACTCTAGGACGTACTTGAGAGAGGAGGCCATCAGAAGCTTCCAGAATACAATTATCTACCATCTCACTATCATAGAACCACCACGCTCTTAAGAGGATGGAAATTTAGGGAAGCATTGCAAGATTCCACTGAGGCCAAAGGGCTTTGAAATGGGCCATACGTGATTACTAATGCTCCTAAGAGTGGGAGGGGAAAGTTTCTGCCTACGTCAAGGAATCCATCCGGGTGGAAACTGTAGACTCCCAAGGGTAGGGCAGATATTCCCACAACACAGGGCACCGGGGCAGTAGGTCAAGCCCTCAGATCTCGGACTTCTGTTTCAGACCACAGACAAAGCTCAGTGCCTCTGACCAAGGTCACTGGCAAGGTGCTGACAGGTCCTTAGCCAATGCTCTCTTTGTTGAGCAACCTATCTACAAGCTGAAAAATGTCCTAAAAAAATAATTACATGGGAAGAGATCACAGGCTCAATA
This sequence comes from Mus musculus, assembly GCF_000001635.26. Taxonomy (NCBI): domain Eukaryota; kingdom Metazoa; phylum Chordata; class Mammalia; order Rodentia; family Muridae; genus Mus; species Mus musculus. The sequence continues at coordinate 45,480,353 of NC_000079.6, forward strand.
TTTGTGATAGCACCCCCCTGTAGTCCCCAAAATCATATGCTAAAGTCTCAACTTCTACAGTGGCTTTATGTGGAGACAGGAAGTAGTTAAAATCAAATGAGATTGTGAGGGTGGTACTCTGAATTCATAGAATTAGTGTCCTTACAATGATGGTTCTCAGCCTTCCTAATGCAGCGACCCTTTAACACAGTTCCTCATAGTGTAGTGACCCCTAACCATAAAACTACTTTAGTTACTACTGCATAACTGTAGTTTTGCTAGTTATGAATCATAATGTAAGCATCTGTCTTTTCTGATAGTCTTAGATGACCTCTGTGAAACAGGTTGAGAACCACTGCCTTGTAGAATAGACACAAGACTCTGACTCTCTCTCTCTCTCTCTCTCTCTCTCTCTCTCTCTCTCTCTCTCTCTTTCTCTTTCTCTCTCTCTTTCTTTCTCTCTCCCCCACCCCCCACGTGAGGACTCATGGTTAGAGAAAGTGGCCATCTGCAAACCAGAAAAAGAGCCCTCGCCAGGAGGCAGATCAGCTTGAGCCTTGCTCTCGGACTTTCTATTGCATGAAACATATTTCTGGTATCTGTGCTACTATGGACTCAGGTGGCAAAGTGTAACACAGCAGGCTTCACGCTGGGGTTCATGAACTTCTGAGCTATGTAAAAGCATTCCAAGGAAAGGACTTAGGTGGCTTCAAAGGGTTCAATTTCAATCCACCCACTTTCATAAACCTGATCTGCCTCAGGATAAGTGATGGCTGGCTCCCCTTTTCTCCATCCCATTAATGTGTGCTCAGGAGAGTCCCTTCTTCCCAAAAGTCCCTCTCCTGCCCACCTGATAGTGCAGGATACTCTCTGAAATCTTCTTGTAGGTGCCAAGACAAGTCAGGACTCTTGCCATTGAGTACAAATCTCTTGGCAACTTTGGTGTTTCTCTGTTTTTGTCTTCAAATCAACATGGTTGCCATGATATAGATCATTTGAAACTAATGTTTATGACAAATCACTGTTCGGCCTAGTAAATACACACACACACATATGTATGTGTGTGTGTGTATATATATACATATACATACATATACATATATATTTATAATACCTAGCTATTGGCTTGGATTGACATTGACATGATCTAGGTCCAATAGACCGACCTGATGTGAAATCCACTCATGTGACACTTACCTGACTTTCCAAGAAGTCAAAAGAGAATGAGGAATAATGGCTGCATTCATAAGCAGGTCAGTCTTCACCAGCATAATTAGAAATTCAATTTTCTCTAACATTGACCAAAATGGTAACTTTGAAATAACTAATACGATTTTTGCTCTTTATTTTTGTTTTCCTTTCCAGCCCTACTCTTTTTAATACCCCAGCCAACCTTACATGCTCAGTTTAGCTCATCTCGTGGTGTTATCTGATGCTAAATCAACTATTAAAAGGTAGTTCATTTGTTGACCTTTAAATGTAGGGCAAGATTCCTTTTTCTCAGGTCATGTGTCATTTTATGGGCTTTTGGTGTACAGCTCAGGAGTTCAAGGAATTGAACGACACTGCTATAATACAGCATCATATACTTAATTATACACAATAGTTTAACATACATTAATTATACATACCCAATGGGCTTCATTTTGACGTGGATATATGCTGGTCATACTCACCATGCATTACCCTCTCTTACCTCATCCTAGTTTCAATGACCCCTGTTCTATTCCTAGTGAAGGCCCCTTCTACTTTTTGTGAGACTTGAGTGTAATGACGGTTGTTTATATGAGCATGCATGAAGCGTTTTCTGCAGATACACAGAACATCCTTAACTTGTGGCCACACTACTGAAGAAAACACCGTAATAAAGTAAATTCTATTTTCACCTTTTCACGTGGCCACATAGTCTCATAACTTCTTTTTTTAAAGATTTATTTATTTGTTTGTTTGTTTGTTTATTATATGTAAGTACACTGTAGCTGTCTTCAGACACTCAGGAAGAGGGCGTCAGATCTCATTATGGATGGTTGTGAGCCACCATGTTGTTGCTGGGATTTGAACTTAGGACCTTTGGAAGAGCAGTCAGTGCTATTACCCGCTGAGCCATCTCGCCAGCCTGTCTCATAACTTCTTACTAGAAAGAAAAACAAATGTTAGGAATGAAGTAGCATTGAACTCTGTATCTTTGTTGCAACAAAGAATACTCACCTGTATCTATATGAGCTAATTTAGGGATATGAGAAATGTCCCATGTATCCATATATGTAGGAGCTCACGTGAATTCCAGACTTCTCTCTCTCTCTCTCTCTCTCTCTCTCTCTCTCTCTCTCTCTCTCTCTCTCTCTCTCTCTCTCTCCCACATGGGTCCTGGTACTTCTCCCATTCCCTCTGGAGTTAGATACGGTCAGGTCATAGGACTCTGTGTTAGTCATGTTCTTCAGGGGAGTGGATCCAATGGTGTGTGTGTGAACGGGGAGGTATTAAATTGGCTCATATAACACATTCTTACATAGTCCAACAACGGCTGCCTCACACTGGAGAGCCCAAGAACCTGGTAGTTTCTCAGTCCACAAGACTATAAGTCTCCTGAATGTTTGATGCCATCACTATCTTGAGACTCAGTAGAGAGGAGCACCCATGGGAAGGTCCTCGGCAGATGCTAATGTCACATCCTTGGACTTCCCAGTCTCTAGAGCAGAGAGCTCAGTATTACTCTTGGTGGATTCCCCAGCATGTGTGACCCACGGACAGCAAGTAGACTTTTCCTTTTGTCTCAAGCTATGGACAACATTTAAGAATGCTTGCTTGTTGTTGTTGCTGTTGTTATTGTTCTTTTCTTTTGTTTTGTTTTGTTTTGTTTTGTTTTGTTTTGAGGCAGTTTCATGAAACCAGATTAGCCTGGAACTCCTATGTTGGAGGTTGGCCCTGAACTCCTACAATCCTACCTTGGCTTCCTGGATACTGGAATTATAGGAATGTGCCATCCCATGAGTTACAAATAATTTAGAAAGAGCAGAACTTGGAGACCAGGTTAATGAACAAGCCAGACTCCTTGCCGCTCAGAGGAAAGTTCCAGGAAGGGACTCAGTGGACCATCTATCCAAAGATTCCTGGATAGTTTGTACAGTTCACCAAACATGAGTCACTCACTCAGGGCCTTTGTCACTCTGGCCACTCTTGCCCCATGATGTTTCTTACACTGGGCCCTGGCAAGTCCCAAAGACTCGTTCAAGATGGAGAAATCTAAACAGATTGTGTTTTAGTTGAAGTTCTTAGATGTGCTGAGGAACGGTGGTTTCTGAAATGAACCAACAGAAACAGAAGCAAACATGGAGTGGGGCTACTGTCACCATAAACACATGGGTGAGGAGGAGTGAGGCCTGCAGAAAATGGAACAAGGAGGAGGTTTTCACTTAGGCTAAACTTACAGAAAAAGAGGGGTATCAGTCACCTGTGGATCACTTAAAGCTTCAAACGAGCTAAATATCGACTGGATGCTATAGACCTGTAATTCTCAGCCTTCCTAATCCCGCGACCCTTTAGTACAGTTCCTCCTGCTGTGGTGACCTCAACCATGAAATTACTTTGTTGCCACTTCATAACTGTGACTTTGCCACTGTTAGGAGTCCTAATGTAGAAACCTGATACGCAGGATATCGGGTGTGTGATGTGGGAAGCCACATACGCCATTACAAGGTGGCGCTGGCTACCGCTGGCCACCACCCAAACATTTGGGTAAACAACCAATGTGCGCATGTGCAGTAGAATTTTTTGCTGAGTCACTGCCTGGCCCGGGGCATGTAAATGAGGTACTAAAAACATAACCAATCGGGTGTGGATATGTAAATGAGGTGCTGAAAGCATAACCAATCGGGTGTAGACACGCCTCTCCTAGGCCTATATAAGCAGCGCCAGTTCTGGTGCTCGGGGTCTTTTCGCCTCTGCAATAAAGCTCTCCCAATAAACGTGTGCAGAAGGATCCTGTTGTGGCGTCTCTCTTGCTGGTGAGCTGGGCGCTCACAGTGTGACCGCCCCAAAAGGGATCATGACCCACAGGTTGACACCCTGTTACAGAGGAAAACATGTGATCACTTTTGGTGTCGTGGTAGAAAGACTAGCCTCAGACTCCCACTAATCAGCTAGCCTGAGCGTCTCAAGTGCTGGGATTATGCTGTGTGTCACCATGCCCAGCCTTGTGGACCATCCGACTCCAAAGAAATACTTTAAGAGATGGTGCTAGGCTGAGAGATGACTCAAGGAATAAGTGCTTGTTATGATATCGCAAGGACCAGAATTTGGATCACCAGAACCTACATTAAAAACCTGATGGAGGTGGTGACCTCAGTAATTAATCCCAGTGCTCACTGGTGAGGCCTGCACTAAGCTAGGAATGGAATGCTTACCCAACGGCATGTACTTTCCAGATAAACGGATACTTGCTGGGGGGTCAGATGTGTTCATGTGTTGAAGGATTAGGACCCTTGCATGGTGATATTCAAAGTTGGTAGAGCCTTTGCAAAGTGGGCTCAGTAGGCCCATTGGGACATTGGGGGTGCTGGAAGGAATGAAGATACATGGGATGCTGAAAAGAATTATGAAAGAATTCTTATTAAAGGGAAAGACCAGCCATTCTCACCCTCTGGCTTTCTGTCTCATGTGAATTCTTCCTGTATCCGGTGCTTTCCTCCATGGTATCATCCTCATCAGAGCCTGCCTGATGCCAGCACTATACCCTTGAGTCTACAGGACTGTGAGCTTCAAGAGGCCTCTTTTCTTTATTCACCACCAAAATGTTCCAGCCTTGGGCATTTTGTTATAGCAACAGAAAATGAGCTCATACTACCATGCTAGTCAACAGGACAGCTCAGAGAAAGCAACTTTGTGACTTGTAAACAAAACTAGTTTTTTTTCTCTCTCATTCAACCTGTTTACCCTAAAATTGGTCCCTTCAATAAAATCCTGAGGATAGGTTGGGAGCTTGGCTCACTTATGGGAAAAGCTTGGGCATTTCAGTCAACAATCACTATCTACATTGTAGACTTGAGTCTGTTCCCCTTACAGAACTGCTCGTCCTGAACTGTGCTGTGGGTTTGTGTCCATAGAGGGATGTTCTGAGTCCTATGAAATTCTCCCTGTTCCACTCATTGAGGTGGAGACAGTTTATTCTACTGCATACTGATCTATGCACACAGTCCTATGACAGGCATGTTTTTCAAGTTTCAACCCAGAAGCAGGAACAAGTAGACTTTTGCTTCATATTTATGAACACTGAATTTTGGGACATTCATTTTTATCTCTTGATTTGGGTCTTTAGAATTCAGAGTGCCAGGGCTGGGGAGATGGCTCAGCAAGCATAACAACCTGAGTTCAGATTCCCAGAATCCACGTGAAAAGCTGGGCATGATGTGAGCTCTGTAACCCTTGTGCTGGAGGTGTGCCGAAGAGACAGGAGACTCTTGGGGGTTGCTTGGCTGCCAGCCGAGCTCCAGGTTTAGTGAGAGACTCTCTCAGGAGAATTAGCTGCAGAGTGACAGAGCAGACATCTGATACCCTCTTCTGACCTCAGCACCTGCCTGAGGCATGTATCCACATACACACATGGGTGTGCAAGTTCAGCACACACACACCTACACACGTGCACACACACCATAACTCCCAGCCAGCTGTGTAATTACAAGGAAACAACTACACTGGACTGTGTTGTTAAATAGGGTGTTGGGGCTAGAGAGATGGCTGAGCCTTAGAAGGTATGATGTCAATGTCTTGTTAGGGCTGAACCCTTGTCTATCACTTATTCTCAGCATCTTGGGCAGTCACAAGTCTCCTCTGTAGTCATTCTATGAAAAAAAGTTTTCTGATTAGGGCTGAGAGTAACCTTTTTTAAAAGGGTAAAAAGCTATGAAACACTTCCTAAGTTTGACTATAATCTTTGCCTAGGGGCCACACCAACCTATTCTGTACTGTTACAATGTTAGTATTTATGCTATAAAAACAAGCATGGAATTGCTACAGTTAGCATCAACTTGACACAGTCTTATATTGCCTGGAGAAAAGGTGTCTAGATTGAGTAAATCTTTTTATTGGTCTACGAGGAAATGTTTCCATTTTTAATTATTGTAAGAGTGCCCTGTCCACTGTGGGTGGTACCATTCCCTGGACAGGTGGATGGAATGCCACAGGAACTAGCAAGCAGATCTGCTTTCCCTTCTTGTCTTGTGTCCCTACCTTAGCATCCCTAAATGATGGACAGTGTCCTAAAAGTGTAAATCAAATTTAAAAAAAAAAAAAAAAACCCTTCTATTCCCAAATTGCGTTTGGCTATAGTGCTTTATCATAACAAAAGAAAGCAAATTAGAACAGGCTTGGAGTTCTTGGCCCAGATCTCTGCTCAGGAATGAAGGACATGTACCCCTGCTCTTTGGAGTGCTGCTGGCAGACAGCCCAGAACAGTCAGACTCTGTGGGGATTGCCTTGGCTAAAGAGGACAGCTAAGTCAGAGGCATGTCAAGAGAGGTCTAATGACAGGTCAAGGCTGGAGGACAAAGGTCTAGCCCATTTGCTGCAAGATGGACATATCTAAACAAATCCCTGCTTGAGCTGTGGAATCAGGTGTACACTGCTCAGGTTGGGCCCTGGCTTAACGTCTCAGTCTTGCTTCCTTGCTACCTCCCCTTATGAACGCCAGAACATTCTTTAAAGACCTCTTGGAGGCTGATCTCCAGCTCAGAGGTGCTTCCCAGGGTACCCAAATTAAAACAGAATTGGACAGGGCTAGAGAGATGGCACAGCAGTTAAGAACACTGACTGCTCTTCTCCAGAGGTCCTGAGTTCAGTTCTCAGCAACTACATGGTGGCTCACAACTATCTGTAATGGGATTGGATGTCCTTTTCTGGTGCATCTGAAGACATCAACAGTGTACTCGTGTACATAAAATAAATAAATCTTTAAAAAATACAAAAACAGAATCAGTCAGTGCTTATACAGAAGAAAAGAAAGGAAGGAAGGAAGGGAGGGAGGGAGGGGGAAAGGAAGGAAGGAAGGAAGGAAGCAGGACAAAAGGGAGAAACTGAATCAAAAGAAATAAAACTGTCAAAACAAATAAACCCTCAAATAAAAGTATTTCAGGGTGAAAAAAACCAGTAATTTAAAAATATCTGTAAGAAAGTTATCCAATTTGAAGACCAAATTCAACAAGGTGACTTGATGGCAAAAAAATAATAATTTCTATTATCAAAAATAATTAAGAAGTAAGCTCTAAATCAAAATGGATTGTCATAGAACTAAAAATAAAACAAAAACAAAATTTGTATCGAAGTACCAAAGACCCAAAACAACTAAATTAACTCTCTGTCAGAATAAGCAGTACTGATCGTAGCATAATACCATTCCTCATCTCAAAGTGTATCATAGAGCCACAAAACAACAACGACAACAACAACTTAGCATGGTGCTCGCACAGAAACAGACACATCAACCAGTAAACTAGAATGGAAGATTCTGAAATAAATGCTCACAGCTTAAATCACCTAATGTTGGAATTCAGAGAAAAGAGAGACTCTTGGATCCTTTGAGAAAATTGATAAAACTGGATGTCTGCATGTTGAAGGGCAAAGCTAGATCCATATATCTTACTATGCCCCCAAAGAAATTAAAAAATGGATCAATGACCTTATGGATCCATTTGAAACTGCTAGAGAGAGGCAAAGCTGGAAACACAACTGGAACACGTCAGGACAAAGGTGCTGTCAGAGGCTTCTGCAAAGAACTCCACCAGCACAGGAGGTTCTCTCAAGAGTTGGCAGTTTTGAGGACATGAAATTAAGAATTTCCTGCACGGCAAAGGGAACAACTACTATGGTGAAGAGAGACAGCCTACAGGAGGGGAAAACTGTTCACTAAACCACACATCAATGAGGGATTAATATCTATAATATGTAAAGAACCCAAAAGTTAAATACCTGACCCTCCCCACCCCCAGTCTTTTAGTCAATAGACTAATGAACCAAATAGACAGTTCTTAAAAGGAAATAAAAACAGATAACCAATATACACTTGAGTAAGGTTTCAAATTCCTTAACCAACAGATAAATGCATCTTAAAACTGCTTTGAAATTCTGACTTGCCCCAGCCAGAAAAGCTAACACAGAGAAAACGTATATGTAGGGAAAGAGGAATTCTTACATACTATTGGTGGGAACATAAATGCAGGCACTGTGGGAATCAATAAAGACCTCCTCAGAAAGCTGAACGTAGACCCACCCGGCCGTGCCCCTCCCGGTGTGTAATTAGGGGTCAGCCTGCTGCAGAGATCCTTGCAGATCCACATGGACTTCTGTACTAGCCACTTGGCCAGAAAATGGAACCAGCCTCGATGTGCACCAATGGACGAATGGACCATCAGCATGTGGTGCATGCACAGCAAACGTTCATGCATCCATAAACAAAAATGAAATCACGGCATCGCAGGAAAATGCATGCAACCAGAAATCACCAGGTTAAGCACAATAGGTTGGTCAAAAATACAGATATTGTATATTTTCCCTAATGTATGCAGAGCCTACATTTAAAATGTGTGTGTGCGTGCGAGCGTGCGTTAGCTTGTATATGTGTGTGTGTGTACGTATGTGTGTGTGTGCATGCGTGTGCATGTTTGTGTTACTAGAAAGAAAATTGTGAGATAGAAGAAAATATCATTCGGGAGGTGAGAGACAGGAAGGGTACTGCCCTAACTTGGGAAGAGAGGTTGGGAAGAGGGGTCATGGGGAAGGCATTGTGGAGTGGGGACAAATAAAAACGAGGTAGGACACACACACACACACACACACACACACGAAAATGGCGATGTGAAACTCATTACTTTCTCTGCTGGCCTAACACTTTACAAATAGGCACAGAAAGTTTGGCATTTGACTTTGCGGTCAGTTTTGGGCGTGTCTGCTATATTTCCTGATACGTGACAATTGGTTTGGCTTATTTTTGCCTTTCTGCTTCCTAAAACTCCTGCAGCTATGGCTTGAAGGACATCCACACGTTGTTCGTGATAATCTTCGGTAATTATAGTTCTCTAAGTCTGGAACGTCCTTCGTGGGCTCCTATGTTTGGATATTGCTCCCAAGCTGGTGGCGCTGTTGCAAGGTTTTAGAACCCTTGGGATGTGGGGGGATCTATCTAAAAGTCAGAAGGGGGCAAGGGCAGTATCCCTTGTCTGGATCCTGCTAGCTCCCCTGCCCCACCTGCCCAGCTCCTTGATCAAGTAATATGAAGAGCCCCTGCCACTCACTCCTGCCGCCATGAACTCTTCTGTGCCTTTTCTAGGATGGGCTGATACCATTTTTTTTTTATTTGTTTGTTTTGTTTTGTGTTGTTGGTGGTGGTGGTTTTCGAGACAGGGTTTCTCTGTGTAGCCCTGGCTGTCCTGGAACTCACTTTGTAGACCAGGCTGGCCTTGAACTCAGAAATCTGCCTGCCTCTACCTCACAAGTGCTGGGATTGAAGGCATGCACCACCACTGCCTGGCCTTTGTGTGTGTGTGTGTGTGTGTGTGTGTGTGTGTGTGTGTGTGTGTGTGTGTGTGTGTGTGCTGATACCATTTAAGCTATTTCTGTTAGGAATTTTGGTGACAGTCACAAGACAGGCAACTAATTCAGTGATTGAGTGATTGATTTTTTTTTTTTTTGGATGAGACACGAGAAACACAAAGGAAGACATGTCAGACCATTTCTGAATGTTACCTGCTTAAGATCACTTTATGTGAACTGAAATCTCATGGGTGCCATCCAGAACTGTGTTAGAAGGAACAGTTGGCTTTCGGAATCAGAGACTTGAGGTCATATTCTGACCTACCCTACCCCATTCCACCTCTGTGTCTCACCTCTTGTGCCCTTTAGGATAGTTTTCGTGAACTGAAAGACAATCTTCAAATGATGTGTCAGTCGGCTTTGTGGTACTGTAACAAAATGCATCTAACCGTCAAGTTAAAAAGAAGGAACAATTCTTTCAGCTCGTAGTTCTGGAGGTTTTGGCCAAGGTTGGGTTGGTCTTCTTGCTTTTGCATCTGAGGCAAAGCAACCTGTGATGGCAGGATCGTGTCAGAGAGTAGGCTGCTCATCTCAGGCCCATGAGAGAACAAAAGGAGAAAAAGGAAGGGCAATTACCTGCTCGGTGTCACCATCAAGATCACACTCCACTGACCCAAAGACTTTCCCCTGGGCCCTGCCGCATTCCTGACCTTTAATAGTGCCAGGGTGGAGATCAGGCCTTTGGGGATATTTCAGATCCAGATGTTAGCAAGTGATTAAATTAGTTTTGTTGTGGTAAGTGTTATTTGGGGGAGGGGGGGGATTTCTACTCTACGTTTGATTATTTAGTTCTCAAACAAAAGACAAACCTTCATATTTATAATAAGCCTTAAATACACTAGAGCTGGACAGATGTTAACCCTCTCTGCTAGCTTGTCTACTTCCCTGTCAATAACCCTGTGATGTCACTTACATTGTTCTCCTTAGGCCTCCCCTACTCCAACAGGCCAGCTTTCATGGCCACATGCTCTTGGTCCACTTACCCCATGGCGACTCCTTCCTTCTTCCTCCTCTCTCTTCTCCCTCCTCATGGTCCCTACTGAGGAACCCAAACCTGAGTACCCAAGTCCCACCTACCTCCCTTCTGCACATATACAGGATGTATGCATCTTTATTAACCAACCATGGATAACTTGGGGTGGGGGGCCAAGTTTATACAACAAAAGCTGCTATACAAGGATCTTATAGCAACGAAGTCTTGGTGTACAGAATTTAGCATTTGAATACAAGCAGTATCAGGCCAACTCAGTACATAGTTTGATGATTAATCTGTAATATTTTCAAGCTAAAACAAATGAACAAACAAACAAACAAAAAAAAACCCAAAACACCTCTTGACCCTCGAGACAAAGTCTCATATTAGAGATAACCTGGTTTGCTACCATAGCTCAGAGGGATTTGAACTCTAGACTTAATCTCTGGATTGCTGAGATGATAGGCATAAACCACCATATCCAGCCAAGAGTTACTTTTTTTAATTTTCAGGTTTATAATTCTAATTATATTATTCTGTCTAGTACAATCTGACACTAGCAAATCTATGAAAAGTGGTTAGTCCTCTCTGTAAATTAAATTATTCTTGACATAGTTACCCTGGATATTTAAATTTAATATATTAAGTATTAAATTTCCTTTTTGTGCTTCAATTATCTGACTTAAGAAATAAGCTATCCCCGTGTGTTTAAATAACTCTTATAAAATCTAATAAATTAAAGTATAAATATTTTTTTATGCACTTAAATCTGGTAAGAAGGTTAACTTAAAATAGCAAATCTAACTCAATTGTTCAACTTTGTATTTTAAATTAGAGTCAGCTGGCCAACCTATTGCTCCAGTGGCCATATTCTCTTAAGCACAGTAAGCATCAAGGATGCCAAATATGAACAGATACTTTAAAATCAAAAGAATACTATGGGGTGGGTACGCTCAGGTATTTTTCTAACTCTAAATCCTCCTAGGACAGAGAAGTGATTTTCAGATCTGGAGGACGTACCATTCCATGCTCCCACCTGCCCTATTCCAGTGCAGCCTAGCGCTTGCCTTCCTAGATTGCTAAATTCCTTAAGAATCAGAGGTCATGGCCAGGGCACCGTGGATCCTCCTTTGCAGCCCAGGAAGAACACATTTAACCCTATGTCTAATTGCTGGGCAGGGCTCATGACATCAAGGGAAGCATGGTAATTAATATGTTTTTTTAAAGTTTACTTTATGAGTATTTTGCCTGTATGTATGCATGCATGTATGAATGTATGTGTGTCTATGTATGTACCACCTACATGCAATTCCCATGGAAGCCAGAAGAGGGCATCTGATCTGTAACTCGTGGTACAGATGGTATGGGCTGTCATGTCAGTGCTGTGGTTGTAGCTCTCCATAAACAGAGAAAGAGCGAGAACAAGATTGAGAGCAAGAGCAATTGAGGGAAGGAAAGGGGAGGGGGGAAGCAGGAGCGAGCACGTGTGTGTGTGTGTGTGTGTGTGTGTGTGTGTGTGTGTGTGTGTGTGTGTGTTTAGGAGACAGAGACAGACAGGGGAGCAGGGGAGAGGGAAGAGATTGAGAGAGAGAGAGAGAGAGATAGATGCCGGTCTACTCTGGGCTTCTGAAACCTCAAAGCTCAGTCCAGTGGCACACTTCCTCCTACAAGGCCACACCTACTCCAACAAGGCCACGCCCCACAATCCTTCTATTCTTTCTCAAATAGTGGGACTTCCTGATGACTAAGCATTCAAATAGATGAGCCTGTGGGGCCCAATCTTCAAACTACCATAGGAGTCAAGTTCTCAGTGGGCCAGGCTTTGCCTGTGCGCTTGCAGAGAACCCCCGGGCTGGCCTGGGAAGGGTTGAGCAGGATAGAAACAGCAAACAGCCAAAAACCAATTCCTAGAGATCCTGGCTTGAAGAGTCAGGTTTTAGAATCTACAGGTGAATTCCAATCAAATATGTATCATTTCTTATGGCCAGAGTTTATATTATCAAGTAACCCTCTCCTATTACCTCCTGACTTTATTAACTCACCTTGATTATATTAGTATAGTATATATTTATTGATTATATATATATTACATGCCTTATAACAGTGGGGTTCAGTGTGGTATTTCAATACTTATGTATGGTCTAGCACATGGTGACTAAATCTTTAAATTTTCTTCTTAAACTTATCCTTTAAATTCTATAAAAACCTTCATATAAATTACATATAATAAGATAGTGTGAGCAAAATGTGTTTTAGGGATTCTCCTTCCACTTTAAATTATTTTATTTTATTTATTATTGTTATTTTTGGTGCACAATGCTTGTGTATATGCACACGCGGATATCAGGAGGTAACTTTTGGGAGATGTTTTTTTCCCTTCCATTGTGAGTCCCAGGGGATCAAACTCAGGTTGTCTGGCTTATGTGATCTTTGCCAGAGAGCCCATCTCAGCGATCCCAGTTTCTCTTGTTCTACCTTGGCCCCATAAACACTCTTCACTCAATCTCTCTACAATTGGGAAAAAAAAAAAAAAACCTATGTGCCACGATTTATTTGCAGTCCCCGAACCCATGCTGGCTGTACCTCCCTGTGCTTTAAAGATAGATACTGAGCAGCAAAATGCTTGAGCCACCCGGGGTATGCACTCATGGATGGAGCAGTCAATATTCTGCCTTCTTGTTTGGCACTCATCTTGTAAGCAAGAGTCTCTTCACGGTATGCTTAACGGCAGTTTAGTTTTTGGTTTGCTTATTTACTTTTCTTTTGACCTGTGTGCTTTCTTGTGAGTAATATGGCGGTAAGGTTTTCTTAAGGATCATGCTGAGCATCCCTAGGGCTGAAGATATTGTAATATGCCCGAGTGAGGATATATGTACGATTTATACACGCTCCAGTGGGGCAGGAGCGCGCTAGAGCGGCAGGCTGTGAGGCAAATGAACCTACCGTTTCTTTATGCATGAATCGTCCTGAAACACAAGCGCATGTAAAATAAGGCCATGTGTGATTGATTAATAAAGATGCTATGAATATTCTTCTTGCAGAAGTCTAACCGGATGGTTCCCATAGGGCAGGTGCTCCACCTTTGCTGCTTTTCAGTTCATTTACATAATGGGCCCGCCTCCGCTACAAAGTGTCTGCTGTGATTGGAGAGAACTGCTTTGAGTGACAGCGGTTTGACTGACCTGCGGAGTTCACCTAGAGACATGCTGGGCTGGTTCCCGTCACAACAGACAGGATACTGGCAGGATATAAGAATGTAATTGGTTCCTGATAAGCAGAACCTAAATTTGGAGCGGAAAAGAGAAAGGCTGTGAGGTCAGCAGTGAGGCCTCACAGATGCTACTCTGAGCGACACTAAAGAATGGCGATGACCTCGGAATAAACCTGACTGGAAATAGCATTGCAGTCAACCTTCCCATCAACCTCCACAGCTTACAAAGAAGGGGATAATAACGCTTCGGATGGTAACTCAAAGGAATATTTGAGGCTTCAGCTGCAGCTCAACAAATAAATGCGTCTATAACGAGCTTCCCAAGCCCAGTCCTTAACATGGCAATGGGGGTTGGCGCACACATGCAATAGTGTGAGTATGAAGGTCAGAGGGCATTCGATGCCATTTCCCGCTTTCCCGCTTTCACCTCGTTTGAAACAGGACCTTTTTGTTGTCCAGTGCTCGGCAGGGCAGGCTTATGAGCCTTAGCGAACTTCCAGAGTCTCTTGTCTCTGTTTCCCATCTTATCATGGGAAGGCTAGGATTATGTAAGTGTGTGTGTGTGTGTGTGTGTGTGTGTGTGTGTGTGTGTGTGTCACGCGCACACACACACACATACACACGAATAACAAAACTTTTGGAATGATTTACAGGCTGCGGTCCAGCTAATCCAGCAATGACTGGCTATGAACAGAGCATCTAAGAATGCAGTAGCTGCTCAGTCTACAGCGTCTCAGCGTCTCGTCTTCCATTATTCTAGAATCCCAAAGAAATGGTCTCTAATGCCAGTGCAGGAATAACTGTGCTAACAAGGCGAGTGCAAGCAGCCAACGTGCAGAAGCGTCCTCCTTCCATGTCCTTGGGTAGGATTCCAGCAGAAAGTGTGGCCCAGATTAAAAATGTATCTTCCTGCCTCAAAGATTGAGATTAGGAGTGAATCTACTTAATTCAAATTAAACAAAATGAACAAACAAACAAGCAAACACCTCACAGGCATACCCTCCAGTTTTGGATTTTAGTTAATTCCAATAGAGTCAAGTTGACATTCAAGAAGAGCCATCATAATTAGGCTTTATGTCAGCTCTGGGTATTTGAACTCAGGTCTTCATGCTTGTGTGGTAAACACTTTTAGCATTGAGCGATCTCTATAGCCTTAGCTTTCTTAAATGTATAGTATACTATGACTCCAAAGAGGAAGGACCTCTCATTCACAGGGATTTAGGATTTAGTGATGGAGCCAAAGAGGAAACCCGTGAAATGAATCTTCTGGGTTTATGAAAAATGTCCTATCTGACAATCCCAGTAGCAGCACAGGGATGCTCTGGGGTGGAGCTCAGTTGTAGACTGCATGCTGAGCATGTTTGAGGCTCTGGGATCCATCCCCAGCACACATGGGAAGAGGTCACTGGCCCCAAGTAGTCACAAGGAAATTGTCACTCTGTCCATTTTCAATAAAAGATTGTATTTAATGTGTATGAATGTTTTGCCTGTCTGTATGCATGAGCACTTCGAGTATTCATGGCTCATGCAGAGGCCAGAAGAGGATATGAGTCCTCTGGAACTGGAGTCATAGACAGTGGTAATCCTGCATGTGGGTTGTGGAAACAGAATGTGGGTCCTTTGCAAGAGTAACAAGTTCTCTTAACCATCGAGTTATCTCTCCAGGCCTCTAGCCATGCACCACGCCCCATCCCCTACCCCAAATGACTTTGTGTGCCACTTTCTTCTGTGGTCACTGTGACAAAATACCCTAAGGAAAAGCAACTTGAAAAGAGAAAGAACATGTGTTCAGTTCCAGAGTACAGATCATCACCGTGGGGAAGTCACAGCAGCAGAAGCCAGAGAGAGCATCACACCCTTGGTCAAGAAGCAGAAATGGATGAATTAATGCATGCCTGCTAGTGTCTAGATTACTTTCTCTATTCCTCAACAATCCAGGATCCCCTGAAAAGGGAATGGTGCCACCCACAGTGGGCAGAGCGCCCATTAGTCAAGATAATTCTCCACAGACATGCCCACAGACCAACCTAATCTAGATAATCTCTCACTGAGTTCATTCTTGTTTACATCAGTCTGACAGTTAAAACTAACCATCAGAATTTCTGGTCCCTAGCTTGTGGTACTTTTAGAAGGCTGCAGCACCTGAAGGAGACCTGTTTGGTGGAAAGTAGATAACAAAGGGTGGGCCTTGAAGGTTGTACCCACTGTGGCCTCATTTTAAAAAGGGGGGGGGGGTGTTCCTTCTGGCTTCATTTTGTGAAATAATTTGAGTATTGTCATTAACTTTTCTTTGAAAGTCTGGTTGAATCCTGCACTAAAGACCCTGAGCTTTTTGTTGTTGTTGTTGTTGTTGTTGTTGTTGTTGTTGTTACTGCTTCTATTTCAATAAGGGTTATAGGTCTACTCAAACTGCTTATCTGATCTTGATTTAACTTTGGTAAGTGGTATATACGGAGAAAAGTATGCATTTCTTCTAGATTTCCTGAATAGTGGAGTACAGATTTTAAAGTTATGTCCTTAGGATTCTCTGCATTTCCTTGGTTTCTATTGTTAAGCATCTCGCCCCTTTTCATTTCTAATGTCTGTTAAATTCATATTCTTTCTCTGCCTCTTAGTTAATTTGGATAAGATTTTGTCAATCTTATTGAATTTCTCAAAGCACAAAATCGTTTTTTTTTTTTTTTTGATTCCTTGGATTTATTTTTTGTTGTTGTTGTTGCTTCTATTTTATTGATTACAGCCCTGAGTTTATTATTAAGCCATCTACTCTTTTTGGGGTGTGATTTATTCTTGTTGTTCTAGAGATTTCAGATGCTACTAGTATGAGATCTCCAATTTTGTTCTTTTTTAAAGATTTATTTATTTATTTTATGTTTACAAGTACACTGTCGCTGTCTTCAGACACACCAGAAGAGGGCATTAGATCCCATTACAGACGGTTGTGAGCCACCATGTGGTTGCTGAGAATTGAACTCAGGACCTCTGGAAGAGCAGTCAGTGCTCTTAACCGATGAGCCATCTCTTCAGCCTGTCTCCTCCTCCTCCTCCTCCTCCTCCTCCTCCTCCTCCTCTTCCTCCTCCTCCTCCTCTTCTCCCTCTTCCCCCTCCTTTCTCTTCCTTTTAATGTAGACCCTTAGTAATATGAACTTGCTTCTTAGAACCACCTTCATGTGTTCCATAAGTTTGGGGTTGTTGTTGGGTATTAATTTTCATCAAATTCTTTAAAGTCCTTAATTTCTAAATTTATGTCCCAAGCCATTTTTCATCCAGCAGTGAGTTGTTCAGTTTCTATGAGTTTGTAAACCTTCTGATGTTGTTGATATCCAGTTTTAATCTGTGGTTGGTCAGATAGGATGCAGGGTGTTACTTCAGTTTTCTTGTATCTGTTTCGACTTGCCTTGTGTCTGAGTATATGGTCAGCTTTAGAGAAAATTCCATGAGGTACTGAGAAGAAGGTATATTCCGGTGAAATGTTCTGTAAATATCTGTTAGGTCTATTTGGTTTATTACATCATTTAGCTCTGACATTTTTCTGTTTTGTCTGGATGCACTGTCTATTGGCAAGTACTGAAGTCTCCCACGATGAGTGAGGATCAATATGTGATATAAGCTGTAGTAGTGTTTCTTTTATGAACTTGGGTGCCCATGTGATTGGGGCATAGATGTTAAGAATTGCAATGTTCTTTTGGTGAATTTTCCATTGATGAGTATGAAGTGTCCTTCCCTATCTCCTCTGGTTAGTTTTGGTCTAAAAATCTACTTTGTCAGATATTAAAATGGCTACCCCAGCTTGCTTCTTAGGTCCATTTGCTTGGAATATCTTTTTCCATCCTTTTATCCTGAGGTGCTGTCTATCCTTGATGTTCAAGTGTGTTTCTTGGATGCAGCAGAAAGATGAATCCTGGTTTTTGCATCCATTTTATTAGCCTGTGTTTTTTATTGGGGAATTGACCCACTGATTTATGTTGAGAAATATCAATGAGCAGTGTTGGTTAATTCCTGTTATTTTGTTGTTGTGGTGGTGGTGATGTGTGTGTGTGTTTCCTCTTTTGATTTGCTGGTCTGGGATTATTTATTCTTTGTGTTTTCTTAGATGTGGTTAATCTCTTTAATTTGGATTTTTTCTTCTGGTGCCTTCTGTAGGGCAGGATTTGCAGATAAATACTGCTTAAATTCGGTTTTATTGTGGAATGTCTTTCTTTTTCTATCTATTATAATTGCAAGTTTTGCTGGGAATAGTAGTCTGGGATAGCATCTGTGGTCTCTTAGACGCTGTAGAACATCTGTCCGGGACCTGCTGGCTTTTAGAGTATCCATTGAGAAAATGGTTATAATTCTAATAGATCTGCCTTTATATGTTATGTTGCTTCTCCTCTTGTAGCTTATAATAGTCTCTTTGTTCTGTTTGTTTGGTGTTTAATTATGTGCTGAAGGGGCTTTCTTTTCTAGTCTAGTCTATTTGGTATTCTGTATGCTTCTTGTACCTTGATAGACATGTCTTTAGGTTAGGGAAATTTTCTTCTATGATCTTATTGAAAATGCTTTCTGTGCCTTTGTCCTGGATTTCTTCTTCGTTCTTGATTCCCTTTCCAGTTTTGGGTCTTGCACGGTTTTATTCATCTTCTCCTACATTTTGTTTATGTATTCATGTGTTTCTTTAAGAGACTTATTAACTCCCCCTTTAACGGCCTCTATCATAGCCATGATGGCTATTTTAAGGTCTTGGTCTTGAGTTTCAGCTATGTTGTGATATTCAGGGCATGCTGTGTTAGAGTTGCTGGGCTCTCATGGAGACATATATCATAGACATTAATAGTTGTGTTTTTAGGCATCTAGGTCTGGGAAGATTGTAATTCTAGGTGCTAATATCTAGTCTTGTATTTGTTGGGTGACTATTCTGATCCTTGGTTTCTGTTGTCCTTTCTGGTTCTTAGGAGAGTGTGGTAGCTATGTGTTGCCTGGTAGGAAATTCTTCTGCGCTCCTGATAGATGTGGCCAGTGGGGCTTCCAGGTAAAATGTGTTTCTAAGTATTGGGAGCAGACCCCTGGGAATAGGAATGGGCTGAGTGGGCTGGGGGGCTCCCTAGGAGGGAGGAATATGAGATGTTTCTCCGGGATCTGATTAGTCCCCTGGGAATGGGGGGTAGAGAGTAAGGAGAGGCCAGAACAGGTTGTTTGCTACACTGGGGATGTGACTGGGCGATTGCCTATGGAGGAGAGGAGGGACTGATCTGAGGCTCGCCTTCCTGCTTTATTGGCCTACTTCCTTCTCTGGCAGGCTTGCCTGGTAGGGTTCCCAGAGAATGCCTGCTAGAGTTGGGGGCTGTGATAAGGAGATGAGTGGAGAGGAAGGTTGAGGGAGAAGATCTGTGCGATCCAAGAAGGGAGAGGCCCCGGCAGATGGCTACTACAGTGATGGGGGTGAGATGGGATTTGCAGGAGAGGAGGGATAGGTGGTGACCTGCAGCTAGCCTACAAGCTTCCCTGGAGGAGTGGCTTATGGGTCCCCAGGGAATGCCTGCTGGGGTTGGAGGCTGGGCTAGCACAATTACTCCAAGCATTTAACAGTGTCTAGGGTATAGTATCCATTTAACAAATGTGAGCTAATGTCGTCAGAGGTCTGGAGAGGTATCAGTGACCCTCATATTCAAGAGTGTGATACTGGGTAAGTGTTCAGCAGCCATTTATATTTGAATATTTGAACAGCTTAATAAGCAATATTATAAACAGGTATGTGTTAGCTTTCTGATACTAAAACAGATACTTGAGATTGATCCATTTATGAGGACAACGCTTGTTTTGCCCTTGGTTTTGAAAGTTTTCTCCCATAGCCATCTTACCCTATTATTTTGGAATGTCATGGCAGAAGTAAAGAACTGGCCAACATGTTGGTCTCATGGGCTTGAGCTCACAAGCCTCTTGCTTCAGTCTCCCGAGTACTGACATTGCAGACATTAGCCACCACCTCTGGGTCCCTGTGCCAGTATGTGTGCAGTTGTTGTCTGCAGTGCTAGAGATTGAACTCTTGGTGCATGCGAGATAAGCACCCCACCTCTCAGTAAGCCACATCCCCAGCCATCTCCCATACATTCAAATTCTCCTATCACATGGGTTACACACACACACACACACACACACACACACACTATCCTAGGAAGTTTCTGTAGAGTGAAGGCAGAGCCCATAGTGCTTGCTAACTTCGTTAAGACTGAAGGCATTGAAGAAACTGTGTTGGGTGTCCTAGGGAGGAGCGGGAGAGGAATGGAGACACTATCTAGAGAACACTGGTGAGGTAGGGGGTGAAAATGAGTTTTCGAGACTCTAAAAAGGAGATGGAGCTTTCTCTAAACCTCTTGTCATGCCCATGTTTCCACATTAGCACCTAGAAAATGTGGTGCACAGATCAGCAGGATACCCTCAGATGGTGACAAAATATGATGTCCTAGTTAGGGTTCCACTGCTGTGAAGAGATACTATGACCAATGCAACTCGTATAAAGGTAATCTTTTAACTGGGCCTGGCTCACAGTTTCGGAGGTTCAGTCCATTATCATCATGGCAGGAAGCATGGCAGCATGTAGGCAGATACGGTGCTGGAGGAGCTGAGAGTTTTACATTTTGATCTGAAGGCAGCCAGGAGGAGACTCTCTTCCATACTGGGAGGAGCTTGAGCCCTAAGAGACCTCAAAACCCACCTACCCAGTGACACATTTCTCCCAATAAGACCACACCTATTCCACCAAGGCCACACATCCTAATCGTGCCAATTTTCATTAGCCAAGCATCTTCAAACCACTACACCTGCCAAAAGCAAATTAAGGAAAGAGTGCTAGACAGGGTTACTATTGTGATGAGACACCATCACCAAATGCAAGTTGGAGGGCAGGGGGAATAGAGTTTATTTGGCATATATTTTCATATCACAGTTGATCATAGAAGGAAATCAGGACGGGAACTCACACAGGGCCGGAACCTGGAGGCAGGAGCTGATTCAGAGGTCAGGGAGAAGTGCTGCTTCCTGGCTTGCTTCTCATAACTTGCTCAGCCTGTTTTCTTATAAAATCCAGGACCACCAGAACTATCTACAATGGACTGGTCCCTTCTCCACCAATCACTAAGTAAGAAAACACCTTGTATCTAGATCTTATGCAGGAGTTCTCTCAATTGAGGTTCCCTCCTTTTCGACATCTCTAGTTTGTATGTCAAGTTGGCATAAGATTAGCATCACCCAGGGCTTGACCTAACTTAGTGTGTGGCATGGAATGATTACTCCAAACCTCGGTTCACAGTAAACTGAACTGGTATTAAATAGCACCTACCACTGGGCCGCCAGTGAGTCCTTCTTTTTCTTACATACCTACTTTCAGAGATTCAGCCTACAAAGAAGCATCCACTTCAACCAGACCTCAGCTCCAGGGCTGGAAGTAAAATTTATGATCTCAGGAAACATGGAGTCCGGTCTATCCAGGGTAGCGGTGTCTCAGCTTTCGCCTGTGTCATGGACATCTTTGGATCATTTCTCAGGTTCTTTCTCTTGATCCCACATAAAGAAATACAGTAGTAGATCCACAGTTTAAACCTTCAAAAGAAAACGTCCTCAAAGTTTGCCTGTAGCTATGAATCTGTAAAAAAAAAAAAAAATGATGATTTTAAAGGCATAGAATTGAAAATTGAAAAGTAGTGAAAAAACCAACTGTATTGAGACACGGCTAGGCATTAGAACATGAGCAGAGTATGAGTAGTCATTTGAGTTCTGGCTCCGAAATGCACTGGATAGCAAGCTGTCCCAGGACAGTCAATAGATGCTAATGTTGGAATTTGAACTGAGAGACCTCAAGAATTGCAGTGAAGTGCGCCGTATATGTTCCCTGTTCAATTTCAATGAGAAGTTATTGGAATGTCTTATTCATGAGCCAGCTAAGACTCACAGACTCTAAGAAACTGGAGTAACACAGATGTCCTGTGACACGGGCTATGTCAGAGGAGCTGTACAGCAGGGGACAAGGCTGTCCTTGATTTAGCTCTTACCTGCCCAGTTCCTGTTTGACCTGCGTGAGTTTTGTGAGCCTTCATTGTCTTGTCTGTATATATGAAAGTGATAAGGACCAAGGAGATAATGGCATAGGGTTTTGTGAGGATGAAGCCAGAAAAATAGAAAAAAAAAAAAAAAACCAAGACAAACAAACAAACAAAAAGCCTGGCATATAGAAGAGTTGGTGTTAAATATGAGCTTTTGGTGTCTGAGAGGGAAAGTTTTTGACTCATTCACAGAAGTAGCCATCTGGGCACTTGTTTTTTTGTTTAGGCTATTACTTAAAATCTAATTTAAGGGCTGGCAGGATGGCTCAGTGGGTAGGGCACACTTGGTGCCAGATCTGATGACCTGAATTCAGTCCCCCAGATCCATGTGATCCCTGCCAAGGTGGGTTGTTCTCTACCCTCCACACGTCCCCACCCCCCGCCTCCACACAAATGAAATAAATGTGATTTTGCCTTTAATCCCAGCACTTGGGGGGCAGAGGCACTCGGGAGGCAGAGGCAGGTGGATTTCTGAGTTCGAGGTCAGCCTGGTCTACAGAGTGAGTTCCAGGACAGCCAGGGCTACAACAGAGAAACCCTGTCTCGAAAAAAAAAAAAGAAAGAAAAGAAAAGAAAAGAAAAGAAAAAGAAAAAAATTCATTTGTGCCAAAAAGATAAAGCAAAGGCAATGAAGTAGGTTTTCTTCCTAATGTACCAATAACGCGACTCCTTGCTGCTCAACCAGCATTTATGAAAATCAATAAATGACTCTGGACAGTTGGCTTCCTGTCTTACCAAGCACAGTGATCACCAGGAATCTGGTGATACGAACATTTCACTCAACACCCCTGGGTGGGTGGGGTCCAGCTTTTGAACCTGTGTTTTGAGCGAGGCTGTGGAGAAGCTGGCTGTGTGGCCCAGATAATGAACATATGGGTGTAGGCTTAGATTTTTCAAAACCTACTTCAATAAGGGTTCTTTAACCTCCCGTCTAGCCCACTACCCACCAGAGGTAGTGGAAAAGAAAGGTTAATAGGAAAACAGGGCTTGTGGACCTGCTTAGAAATAGTTCTTTGGGGATAGCCCAATCTTCATTATTAGTCCAGTCCTCTAGCAAAATACCAACACTAACCAGCGGCAGCAGTTTGATCCAGAAGAAGTTGTGAGGCTCTACTGATGGGCCCAGAGTCTTAGAGAGAGGCAAGAAGCTGGGCGAGGCAAACCAACGCCAGAGCCTCCTCCCTCTGTCTGTGGGGTCATGTTCTTTCTAAATGTCAGATGTCCTCTCACGTGTCCATTCCAGCAAAATGTTCTTTCACCTGTCTATCACAGCAAAATGTCACATGACATAACTGAGTTTCCAAAGAAACCAGAAATTTCTACCTCATATGGGTGTCCATAAGGCATTTAAGACACAGACAGAAGCAGAGTCCAGCATGGTAAACCAGTGGAGTCAAGGCCTTACAAACAGGAGTGACTCAGAATCAGCTCTATTGTGGAAAAATCCCACCCCGGAACAGGCAATATGGGAAGAGCCCCATGGCTTCTGCAGGACTTGCAGAGAGCTATGGTACTTGAGTCCCCTCTTCTCCAGTGATTGCACATAGCCTCCATAGCTCAAGAAGGGGCCTCAAGTGTCTTGTACATTTCCTAAGCTCCTAAATATCCTCTTCTCTCCAGAAGGGAATATTTCAATCTGGAGGAGACAGCTCTACCAATGCATGGGAAAGAATTAGAACCCATAGCAAGTTGTTTTATTTTGTTTTTGTTTTTGTTTTTTTTCAAGACAGGGTTTCTCTGTGCAGTCCTGGCTGTCCTGGAACTCACTCTGTAGATCAGGCTGGCTTCGAACTCAGAAATCCACCTGCCTCTGACTCCCAAGTGCTGGGATTAAAGGTGTACAGCACCACTGCCGGGCCCATACCGAGTTTTAAAGGAACATGATTTTATATCTGAGGAGAATAGAATATTATTCTATTATCTAGAATATTCCAGAAAGAAAAGGTATGGCCTCAGAGAACTTCTGCCTCTTCAGTACCAGAGAGTATCAGAGGACAGATAGCTTAAGTCAGCTTTTCCTTTAGGACAATGACTACGACAGAGCATACAGAGCCTGCTTGTTTCTTTCATTTCTATGTTGGGCTTCCACGGCTTGTAAAGGGTCATAAATATTTCACTGGCTGGACTGATGGTGGTAATGTTCCTTCTCTTTGGTAAGTTTGATTTGCTTCCAGGAACATGCGTGAACTTCCTGTGGGGTAAAGATCATGAGAGCAAATGGGATGGGCTAAGACCTTGATCATTTGCAGACACTTGTGTTAAATGTCACTATGGAGCAACAGTATTTTCATGGTCAGCTGAACCACATGCTAGTTCGCAAGGAATGGGTGAGGCTGTCAAGAACAGGAAGGAAAAGGAAGTGGTTCTGAGCAGGATAGAAGGATGATGGGAAATTATGGAATCCTGGGGAGGGAAAGGAGCCCCATATCCTGGCTGAAGTCTCCCACCAGCTCAGCCATCTCAGCATGATTGTGGAGGTTTGAATGAGGGTGGTCCCTACAGACTCACAGATTTGAATGCTTAGTTATCTGGTAGAGGACCTGTTCAGGGAGGATTGGGAGATGTGGCCTTGTTGAAGGAGGGGTGTCCCTGGGGGTAGGCCCTGAGGCTTCCATTCACCCCACTCCCAGTTTCTTCTTCCCCCATCCCCCTTCCCTCCCCCCTTCTCTGCCCCTGCCTTGTGCTTGTGGATCAAGACATAAGCTCTGGTGCCTGCCTGCCTGCCTGCCTGCTCCTGCTTTGATAGTCATGGACTCTAACCCTCTGAAACTGTAAGTCCCAGATAAACTTATTCTTTTGTGAGTTAACTTAATTGTGGTGTCTTATCACAGCAATAGAAAACTAATTCAAGACATTTGTTTAAAATGTTTCTCCTTCTCTGGCTGTGGACCTGCAATTTTCTATGATACCAATGATATCAATATGATCTATTGATATGATACCTAAAACTACCTTTAGAGTAAAAGGACATGCCCCAGAACAGCTTTTAGGATTGTCTTATCAGATTGTGGTCTGTAAGGTCTGTAATGACTGTTAGGCATTTCCTTAATTAGTGATGGATGGGAGAGGGCCCAGCCCATTGTGGGTGGTGCCATCCCTGAGCTGGTGGTCCTGGGTTCTATAAGAAAGCAGGCTGAGCCAGCTATGAGGAGCAAGCCAGTAAGCAGCACCCTTCCATGGCCTCTGCAATGGCTCCTGCCTCTAGATCCCATCCCTGTTTGAGTTCCTGTCCTAATTTCCTTCTATGATGAACTGTGATGTGGAAGTATAAGCTGAATAAACTGTTTCCTCCCAAACCTGCTCTTTAGTTATACTGTTTCATTGCAGCAGTAACAACCCTAACAATTTTTAAATTTTATTTATTTATTTATTTATTTATTTATTTATTTATTTATTTATTTATTTTGAGACAGGATCTCTCTATGTAGCCCTAGTTGTCCTGGAACTCACTATGTAGATGAGGCCAGCCTCACAGAGATCTGTGATCTGCCAGTTTTTTTCTTCTGAGTGTTGGGACTAAAGGCTTGCGCCACCACCATGCCCTAACCTTTCCTTTTAACCTATGAAAATACTTGAGTCAGATACCCTCAAGGTCACCCAACTGGAACGTGACCAAGTTTTCAACCTAGACAGAGGCCCCAAGACACTTCATTTACGTAAGCCTTGTTTTGTTTTGTTTTGTTTTGTTCTGCTCCTGTGTTCATCCCCCCCCCCCCCCCACACACACACACATACACACTTTTCTGCTTTAGCTGGAACACTGGTCATGCTCATTGCCACTGACTGACACAGTCTCAAACCCACCCCCTCTTTGGATAATCACCCAATGGTTTCTTCTTGAGCACACTGGAGGCCTGTCTCAACACTTGGTGGGCACACTGAGAGGGGAATTAGGGAAGCCAAAACTTTTAGCCTTTTGTAAGTAAGGGCACAGTAAAGAAAGCTCCAGGATGGTGAGTTTTCATTAGTTCTGGAGAAGGTTTTTGTCTTAGTCACCGTTCTGTGGCTGTGAAGGACCAACCAAAGCAGCTCTTATAAAAGAAAGTATTTCTTTGGAGCTCGATTACAGTTTTGGAGGCTTAGTCCATTACCATTATGCCAGACAGCATGCCAAGCAGATGGAATGACCCTGGGCCTCAAAGCCCACCCCCCACCCCCCAGTGACATACTTCCTCCAACAAGGCCACACCTCCTAATCCTTCTAATCTCTTCAAAAAGGTTCACTGTTCACAGGTTGATTACTAAGCATTCAAATATGGGAGCCCATAGGGGCCATTCCTGCTCAAACCACCACACTTTTTATTGTAGATAAGAAAGAAAGAACAGCCAGAGGCACCTGGAGGAGTCCAGAGCAGAGAGGAAAAGAAGACTGGTTGTGGATAGGCTTTTTGTGGGGAGGATAGAGAAAATAATGGGGGGGGAGAAGAATAGCAAAAATGATGAGAGACTCCTACCCTCTACAAGGAGGAGGTGGGAGAGCAGGTCAGCTGGAACAGCCTTGGAACTAGCATAGTGGAGGGTGAGTTGGGGAGGTGAGAACAAGAAGGCTCTCTATCACAGGGGCCTTGACATTTCTTACAAATGTGTGTTACCAGAGGAGCCTGGAGGTTGACTTTGGTCTGTGATATGTAATCATGGGTATATGCCAAAGAAGGTGGCCCTTTCTCACGTATTCCGAAAGAATCCTGCATGTGAGCTCTGATCTCCAGCAATCTTTTTGTCTACCTTGCCAGCATTCAGCAGGAGCTAAGCATTTGACTATCATTTTGGACCAAGTCAGTGAGCTCTCTGCTTCTCCCTCCTTAGAGGGGGTTTGGGAATTCACTTTGGAACACATATGAAGGCCATACTCTACAGCCAGGCTTAGTGGCTCATGTCTTTGGCAGAGGCAGGCAGATCTCTTGTGAGTTTGAGGCAGGCCTGGTCTACATAGTGAGTTCCAAGACAGCAAGAGCTACATAGTGAAACCCGGTCCTAAACAAAACGGAACAAAACAAAACGTACTCTCTGGTCTCCTAACCTTCTCCTTTGGTCACCCCTATGAGTACGATCAGGGTATACCCCGGGGAATGGGAGACTTTGTGCAAGTCTAATCCGCACCCATTTCGCAGCTCAGCCCAGGTCAGAGCTCTCTAGGGTGCTGCATGGCAGAATCCAGGCTCACTGCTAGACTCAAGCAGAAGGAGGGGGCGCTTAGGCAGAGAGAACTGGGCCCGGGGCGGGGCTCAGCTCAGAGACCCGGGATGTGGGCGGGACCTGGAAGCCGGGGGCGGGGCGCTCCCTTGGGGCGCCTGGCGTTGGGGAACGGAGCTGGGGGCTCCGGGTGCGCGGGCATAAGAACAAGGCGTGCGCACCGGGTTCGCGGAGCACCAGTCTGCGCACAGCCACCCGGGCGCCACTGTACGCACGCGCCCCGCAGCTCCCGGCTGACGCCGGCCTTCGCACCGCCTCCGCCGCAGGAAGCTACCGCGCACCGCTAGCACCATGCCCCGCATAGACGCGGACCTTAAACTCGACTTCAAGGATGTTCTGCTGCGACCTAAGCGGAGCAGCCTCAAGAGCCGATCCGAGGTGGGGCCGCTGGCATACCGCCTTCGGGTTGGCAAGGGGGAAGTGGGTGCAAAGGGAGGCACAGGGTGCCTTAATTGTGCCCGAGGCAGGGGCGTCACACCCTTTCCCCCACCTGAGAAAGGGGGAAGGCCAGTCGGTTTTCTCTTACACCTGGATTGTCTCTAGTTAGGGCCAGTGACAAGGGGGTGCTAGTTCGGGCCTGGAATTATAAATGCGTCTGCCTACCGGTGGTGGGCTTGGGGAAGTTCACACTGACACAGAGGAGCTAAGATCAACCAACCGAATGTCCAGTGACTTTAAAAGGAATGGTCTCAGGAGAGGCGCTCCGGGGAGGAGAGGAAACAGTGGGGCTAGGATGAAAGGAAGGGAAATACAACTGCAGATTCAAGCTTGGAATTTGGAACAGTGTTTCCTGGCGCTGGGACCTGCCTCTGCTGATTTAGCATCAGGTCCTGTGTCTGCGAACCGGGCGGAAAAGCCGGGCGCTCCCGGCAGGCACTTCTTTTCTTTTCTCTTTTCTTTTCTTTCTTTCTTTCTTTCTTTTTTTTTTTCTTGAGTTTAAATGGTCTTGCAGGAGCTGAGCTGGGGACCTGCTTTTTGGTGGCACTCTGCGGTACTGGACAGCTTGCAGTTCCAGCCCAGAGTAATGCAAGCGGACAGCGCTGGGGTGAGGGTCATTTGGGCCATTTGGAAGTTAGTTGTACCATGATAAGATGAGCGCCTGGGAACAGGTGGAGACGGGAGACGGCCGAGGTCAGACCTTGAAGGATAAATAGTTTTCTAGAAAGGCGGAGCTCGCTGGTGGAGTTGTTCCTGAACCGTGGCTTGGCTCTGTTGGGGGGAGTTCAGGAGGAAGAGCCTGAAAGGACAGGGGCGGGGGTTGGGGGAAGCTAAGCCTGCCTGCCCGCCCCATCCCTTTTGCTCAACAAACAAGACCATAAATAAATCCCCTCAGCAAACAACTCGCTCCGGTGCCCAGGCCCGACTGCAGTGCCTGCAGCTGCCAGCTGAGGGTTGGTATGAATTAGGACTGCCTTCTGGGCTAGCCAATGAGAGAGTAGAACTTTCCTGAAGCAGGGGTATTGGCAGCTTGGAGGCAGAACTGGACCAGGCAAGACTTGGGGGGTGGGTTAAGGGGGAGTGATGGACTCTTACCCATCCAGATTAGATGCCACTGGGGCTGCTGGTCATCCTGTGCTTTCAGATGCTAAAAAACAGGGCAAACCCTTGGAACAAAAATAAACACTAGAGAACCCCCCCCCCTGCACCCACCCCTACCCCCGGAGTGTTGAATAGAAACTAGGAGCCAGTAAATTCCTAAACCCAGGTCAGGATGAAGTGTTTGCATTCTAGGCTGACTAATAATTTGGTGGCTTCAGTGTTTGTCTGTTTTTTTTTTTAATGTTTGTTTAAATTTTAGTTAGACATGAGCCACTTATTTATAAACACATACACGTTTATCCATCCACAGCAAGGGTCTATGCATTTTCTGAACTAGCAAAGCTCTTGAGAAAGGGCAGTGTTAATATTTACGTGAGCCGTATGATGTCATGCAACCCCTGGTTTGGGGCTGATGGCCTCTCTTAATGTCCCAGCCTGGGTTGAATCTTGGAATCTGTGTATACCTGTCACAGTGAGAATTGTGCCCTAGAGGACTGTTGTCTCATATTGTAGCTTTTGTGAGAGAACTACCTGGATTGGCTCTTCCGATTGTTTGTGGTCTAGCCTCCTGTGGCTGGCCACTCCTGCCTGGTGGATGAGCTCACATAATGCCACTTGCTTGCCTGGCACTGCAGAAGGGGCTGCCTTGGCCTCTCTACCGTTCCAGCTCAGCGTTTCTCGTGCTATCAGGCAGGCACAACCAGGGGCTTGAAGTGAGTTCGCCCAGGTAGAAATAATATGTAGAAGCGGATTGGAAACAGTGGGGTAGATAGGCAATTAACATTTCAACAGCTTTGAGGGGGAGGCATAAGAGAAAATGGATACCAACTAGAACAGAACCTGGCAGGGATGGGTTTTTACCAATGCAGCAGTTTGTTCAGAACCAGACCTGATTCATCAGCTTACAGGAAATGAAATTTGTTCCAGAGGCAGGGGGACAGGGAGAGTCGTTGCAACTAGGCAATGCATTTATGGAGGAGCAGGCTAGTCATCTCCCAAGTCTATCTAGCTCAAGGTATCAAAGATGGAAGTGCCACAGGGTTTGTTGCCTGAGTTAAGATTTTTGGATTTCTCTGAAACACACGAGGCAACCATCATTCCATGGGACCCAGTACTGGCTTTAACAACCCCATCCCAGTTCTTAAGTAAGAATTTCTGCTTGTGTGAACATATTTATGCATGCTTTATATGCACACACGTGTGTGTGCAGATGCACTAGTGGTGACCAAAAGTCAGCCTCTGGTGTTATCCCTCAGACACTCAGGCACTGTCCACCTTTTAAAAGATTATTATGATGTCATTTTTGAAGCAGGAACTTTTGCTGACCCCCCGCCCCCCCCCCCCGAACTCGTGGAGCAGTCTAGTCTGGCTGGCCAGCAAGCTCCAGGGAACTCTGCCTGTTTCTGCCTCCCCAACCCTGAGGATTATAAGTGTGCCTCTATACCCAGCTGTTTAACTTGAGTTTTGGGGAATCAAACTCAGATTCTCATGTTTGTATGGCAAACGCCTTAGTGACTGAGCCGTCTCTTGGGCCCACAAGAGTTTGTTTGTTTATTTGCTTGTTTGTTTGTTTGTTTGTTTTTAACTTTGAACATGTGAACACCAGATTTTGAAAGTTGGGATTGGAGAATATGCACTGTAGAGAGCCATCTGCTTGTCCTAGGACAGGGCACATGCAAATGGCCTTCCATCCGCTTACAACCCTATCACGATTGTTGGACCATTGAAGAGAGATAGGTCTAGCAGTCCCCATCTGTGACAGGCTGGCCCACAGGGGACAGAGAACAGGACAGAGTGGAGAGAATCTACAGTAAAAGGGGGCTCCATTAGTCTCAGTTCTGATCCTGTGTATTTTCTTACCTTGGCATTGTGTCGAGAGCTTGCTCCAACTGGGAACTACAGAAGAGGTGGCTCTACCATCAGGCTGGTTTGTTTCCTGGTTAGGCAGGCTGGTGGTCTCTGAGTTGTGTCTATGGGGTAGGTTTCTTTTGAGAGCTGTTTGTGAGGCAGTCAGTACCTCCCACGAATGTCTCCAGCTCTTGCTGGCTACTTTTGACCCTCCTCAACATGTAAATGCCCAAATCTAGCCCCTAACTTCAGCCCTGTAACTTCACCTTTGTTCTCCTTTGGTGTTCGTGTGTCCAAGTGTTTCCCTTTTGATAAGAACATTGATAAGGGTTTTTCTAAACCCTAGGTGACCTCAACTTAACTTGGCCACTATTCTCAAATAAGGTTCCATTTCACAGGTACTAGGGTTAAGAGTTCAGTACCATTTGGGGGAGCCACAGTTTAACCTGTAACAGCCTATTTAAACTTTGTTTTGTGGTGTTAGAAGGCCTGCCCAGATTTGTTCTTCCTCACGAGTGCCTCGGAATCACCGAGGGAGGCACTCTAAAATATAGTGTCCAACACGGAAGCTTTGACTGATGCAGCTTGGGAGAGGTCTTGACATGTTTGCGGAGATCATCACCGTGTGAACCGTGGGCTCCGGCTCTAGATGCCCTTTGCGCTGAGGGACTGCGCGGCTCACAGTGGTGCTAAGCTGTACATGCACATTTCAGAAGCACAAGAACCCGTGGAGAAGCTTCCTGGGGGGTCACGTCAGTATCCAGAAAGGCCTGTCCCAGGGAGTCAGGATACTGGAATTCCCTTCCCAAGCGGCTGCAATCTGATCCTGAGGCCTTTGTGGTCCATTTCCTGGAATGTTTCCCCCAAAGGCTAACCATGCTTCTGGGGCATCCTCTCCCACTCCAGAGTCAAGTGGCAGTTGTTTGCGATGGTGTTGGTGGCAGTCCATTGGGCTTAACATACAGACATGGCCTCACTCAACCTTAAGGATTTGGGAAGGAAATGTGTGTGGGTGGGTGGGTGTTCCCGGTACTGTCCTGTACCTTTCTTGCCATGTCCATGCATGATTGCTTTGTTAGGACAGTGTAGCATATTTCCTGTAGTGGCTCCTTAAGCTTAGCTTGGCTCGCTCATTACATTACATGCAACTGCCCATAAATGTGGCTGTGTGTACTTTAGACCTGCGGAGTGCTGGGTAATGATCAGACTGACCCAGTAAAGAAAACAGAAGTCATTTTAGGTGGTGAAGGGGGGGGGGAAGTTTTTGAGTTTCTGAGTGGGTATTTTGGGGTGCTGTATCTGGGGGGCATTCAGCAGCTGTGGTAGAGTAAAACCCTGGGAGGTTGGAGTAAACTATTTATCTCTGTGTGAACAAGAGGACTGTGTGTGTGTGTGTGTCTGGGTAGATAAGGTTAGGACAGATAAGTTCATTTCTCTTTCTTAGAATTAAATATCGGGAAGAATCTGCCTTATATCATTTGGGAGGGAAAGGTTTGCTGGCAGAGCCTAGTGTCTGCTAAACACAGGTTTTACTGCTGAACCCCATACCTCCAGTGCCAGGAATCTGCCTTGCAGAGATAGGAAGTGAAGGGTTCATTGTCAAGGTTGAGTGAGTGTGTGTGTGTGTGTTTGTGCATGTATACAGGCATGCATGCGTGCGTCCTGCAGATAGGTTTTGGTATGCCAAGATATATATTGTGATCTCAGCTGGGGACAGAGTGCAGAGGCTCTTGTACATGTTAGACAGAATTAAAAGAGTATTTGAGACCAGGAATTCTGTTTTCAGTCTGGACCCAAGGATGGGAGGGGGCTGTAGTAGTGCGGAGCAGAGAGGAATGGCCTCCCTCAGACATCCTGCAGGGTGTCAGCCTGGCTTGCTTTACCAACAGAGGAAGTTCAGTTAGAGAGGAGACACCATCTGGGAGACTCATGGGAAGGCAGCGACTCACTTCCTCTCTCCGCCCACCATTTAAGGCTAGCCTTCTGGACTTGGAGAAGCAAGAGAGCACAGAGAGGCTAAAGGTCTGGGTTGCAGCACAGTGTGCTCTGATTTAACTCAGACCGTGAAGTGCAAGTTAGACAAAATGGAAAAGGTAACCATTTGGAGCCGGCTGGTTGAAGGCAGCGATTGTCTGTGCTCGCAAACCAGGGTGCACGTAGGATTAAAGTTCAAACTTCTCCTCATCAGTTCATCCTGGCCACAGAGTCCAGTGAAAGCAATGAGTGATAGAGAGTATTTAAAAAAGGGAATCTATTCACATGCAGTGTGCGTGTGTGTCCACACACATGTACTTACCTGTGGGTAGTGTGTGCGCAGTGTACATATGGAGGTCAGAGGACAACCTTCAGTATGGAGCCTCAGGGTCTTCCTATCTTTTGTTTGACACAAAGTCTGTTGTTGGCCTGGAACCTCACCAAATTGGTCAGGCTAGCCAGACCACTTCCTGCATCCTCACAGCACGGATAAAGATAAAAGGTATGCGTGCGCCTGGCTTTCCCGTAGTACGTTTTTATGCTTGCAAGGCAAGTTCTTTATTGACAATCTCCTTTACCAAGATTCCTCCTGACATGGCTGAGTGATTAGTAATACCAATGAATGTTAGTGGGAGGAACTGGACTTGGCCAAGAAAGCTGGAGCCAGGTATATGAGTAGATCCGAAGGGGCCAAGGCTGCCCTGTAGAAGCTGTCCGAGGGAGAGGGGGTTCGGATCTCTCTTTCCCCTTGGTATCTCACTTGGTATCTTCCTTTAGTCAAACCCAGGCAGACATGAATTTGAGAAATGGGAGTGGCTGCTCTGTGATAAGCTCAAGCACAAGACCTTCCTGGGTCACAGGAGTAATTCTGACTCCCCCCAGCTTCTTGGGGGGACCCAGGCAGCTCTGGCACGTGATTCTGCTAAGCCCACAGTCCTGCCTGAGCACCTGACTGGATTCCTGACAGCTCACAGTCAAATTCATGCTCAGGTTGGAGTTCCAGGAGTGTTGGTGGGCCCTCCCTGCAGCTGTCTGCAAGGCAGAGGAACACACTTGTGTCTCTGCAGAAACAGACAGCTGCATTGCACTTCCCCACTGCTCATAGTTACAAAGCTGCCTGCAGAGCCAAAAGGCAAAGGGATTAAGGAGTTGTGGCTCGGTGCTGGGAAATGTGTAGAGTGGTTCAAGGTGAACAGGGAGATGGGAAGGACCTGACAGGAGGAGGGAGGAGGGTCACTGTTGTTAGAGTGGATGGAGTTCCCTAAAAGAGGGATGGACCATTCAGTGCGTGGGGGTGGGGGTGGGGGAGTCACTGTGTGTGTGTTTGTATGTGTGTTGTGTGAGACTGGGTGAGGAGAGAAGGTGGCAGAGGGATTGGCGGAGAGGGGAGTGATGAAGGGGAGACCTCACATAGATCTTGGGCTTCCTGAAAGAATGTCTAGTGTCTTAGTTGGATGTGGGGACAGTGGGACTGTTTAAACTTCTGTGTGTGGGTATAGCTTACTACTTGGTTTCCTTGGGGCTGTCCTCACTTTGGAACACTGGGCCTATGAGAGTCTACTGGCTGAGGGGTAGCTTATCTTTGGTGTCCTTCCCTCCTGCTGTGATCGCTGTGTTACATAAGAGCCAACTCATTTCTTTCCGGTGTCCCCCCCCACCCCCCAACAGGTGGATCTTGAGCGAACTTTTACATTTCGAAACTCGAAGCAAACCTACTCAGGGATTCCCATCATTGTGGCCAACATGGACACTGTGGGGACATTTGAGATGGCTGTGGTGATGTCACAGGTGAGAACTCAACCACTTTTGGGGAGAATAGGGGTGTCAGGTGCCTGGTCTCTCTCATTCTTTGCCGAGTCTGACTGTTGCAAGGAATATATCTTTCCTGCTTCTGTAGTCCAAAGATCTGTCCTGTCTAAACCTCAGTGAGATGGTCTAGTTCTGGCTCTGGATCTTCTGTGAAAATGCCTGTGATAGGTTTAGAAATTAGGCTTTCAAAAAAGAAGTTAGGCAACAGGATGAAAGTCATATTGGAGAGGAGCCATCCCTTTAAAATGAAGACAGTCAGTTTGCATGTAATATTTAACACATGTGTTAGAGAGTGCTTTTTGTTTCTACCATAATGTGTCTCTCAATTCGTATCATAACTCCATGGGGTAGGCTCCTTTTGCAGATGAGGAAAGTCAGGCAGACAGAAAACGAGGAGGGACATCTTGCCCCAGGGCCTTCAGTCAAGTAGACAGGCAGGACATAAACCCAGAGTGACTCCCGAGTGTGCAGGACACATCTCTAAATTGGGTGGATTCCAAGGCAAGTTCAAGGTTTCTTTTGACTCTCGCCTTGACCTCAGGGGAAAAAATAGAGGAAACGCCAGCTGTAGGTATTTGCTTCCTGACAGACTTGTGTGTGGGGGGTGGGAGTCTTCCACATTGGAGACTAGAGGGCCTCTGGAGGATGAGCACGGGAACTTTGTATCTGTTTCTGCTGGTCGTGTCTGCCAAGCACAAAGCTAAATGCAATTAGTTAGAAAGCTGCTCGCTGTGGGTGGCAAGTCTGATCACAGGAGGCACTGGGAGGCATCATTAGGCTGCCATGAGGAGGGAAAGATTCTCAGATTATGAGCTCAGAAAGTGGAGGGTGGGGGGCATTCACCTGACTGAGGATTGGTGGTTTGTCACCTCTCAGTCTCTGCCAGAAGCGGGGCTGAGGCAAATACATGAATCGCTAAAGGAATGTGATGTCTTCCCCCCACCCCACCCCCGATCTTTTCCTTGCTTTGTCATTAATAACTGCTTGTGATGAATTTTAGTGTATGCTGTAGTGTGAGAAAGTTTCTCTGTAGGTCCGTGTGTTAAAGGGTATTTCTCAGGGTGGTACTTTTTTTTTTAACAGCAGAGCCTTTAAGAGATGGTGTCTGGCAGGAGGTCTTTAGGTCATTAAAGGTGTGGCCTTGCAAGGGATTATGGGATTCCAGTGTCTTCCTCTTTCCTTTATTCCCCGGCTAGGCATATAAGGTGAATAGTTTTGATCTGTTCTGTGTGCTCTTGCCATGGTGGGCTGACATGCCCCAGTCCCAATAACTATGGACCCTTCAATAGACCAAGCCAAAATGAATCTTTCCTCATTATAAGTTAATTACCTCAGATACTTTGTTATAGTGACAGCAAGCTCACAGTTAAAAGGGTGTGGGGCTCAAGGAGCCACACAGGTAGCCTGGTTTGTCTGCAAACTTGTTATCCACTGAAGAACCCGAAGCTTGCTCTGCCCTTCCCACTTTCATGTGGTTGTTTCCCAGGAACGCCATGGCCTGCACTGGCTGAGATAACCACGTGGGGGTTCTGTGAGGTGTCTACTTTTGGGATCCACAGACAGTGTGGATCTTAGAGCGGGAAATTGGAGGTGTAGGGCGACTCAGAAGTTAGAGGAGAGGCTGAGGAGCAGGGAAATCTCATGCTGGGCCATTGCTATAAGCAACTGCTAAATTGGTCCTCTGCCCCACACCCCTTTGTGAGGTAGGGTCTTGCTATGTTGTGGCTGGCCTTCACCTGCTGCCAATCCTCCAGCCTCAGCCTCCAGCCTACTAAGTGCTGGAGTTTTGGACACGTGCCACCCTACGTAGCTTTGCTATATATTTCTTAAATTTCTTAACCACCCCCTTCCCCATAGAAATGGGTGTGTGTGTGTTAAGAAATACTCCTAATGACAGTAATTCTGTTCAAAGTTGTTCTGAGAATCCAATGGTGTTTGCAAGCCATTGGTCTGATGGTGGTGAAGTCTGGCTCAGTAGCCCAAAACAGCCTCTCTTCTTGGCTTTCAGCCAGAAGTATTTAGGCTGTGAGTTGGGGACGCTTTGGATGTAAGGCAAAGGTCCTTTGGTTGGCTGAGCAGGAGGCTAACTCTCCTGGTCTAGGGGATCGTCTGCCTCTGTGTTCTTGGCCTGCCTTGGGTGTGAGCAAGAGCTAGGTGGGCCAGCTGGTTGGAAATGAGCCCTTATTCCTTCGCTTGCCTTTCAGCAGGGCTTCCCAAGACTGAACACGCATTGTCTGATCAGATCAGAGCAGGGGACCATTTTGCGAGTCATTGCTTCATCGCATACACCTTTGTTTGATTTTGGCTCCCAGGGACGCACTCAGAGCAAACTAGGCGTGAAAGGCAGCCGCGGATGCTTTTGTCCCTGGCTTACCCCACCAGGCCGAAGGGGCGGGGGAAGGGGCGGGGCGGGGGAAATGGGCTCCCCTGGCTCGCTCCTGACAATCTGGTTTTGTTTCCCAGCATGCCATGTTTACAGCCGTTCACAAGCACTACTCCCTGGATGACTGGAAATGTTTTGCGGAAACCCACCCCGAATGCCTGCAGGTATGACACGTTTTACAGGACATGGGCTGAAGGGGGAGGAAAAGTCTGCAGCCATGTCAGAAGTATTTGAATCAGTACCCAGGATGCTAGGTCGCTGCCTGGGCTTGGCTGAGGAAACCCGCCACAGGCACGGAATTACCCATGAGATTGGCTTCACCTTGGGGAGTACATATCTGTGCCCAGAGCCTGGGGAAGGAGCCTTGCTTCCTGCCACGGGGTGCCAGGTGAATCCAATCTAACTGCTTTTTCCTGGCTACAGAGAGTGCATCCTAATGATAACAAGATTATTTCACTACGTTCTAACACCTGCTAGGAGAGCCGTCATTAGAATGATGTGAGAATTGTTAAGAGTGTGGAGAAATTGGGATGCTCATATATATAGTGGGGAGGAATATAGTAGGTGCTGAGGTTGTCTTTTAAACGGCCCGAACATGGTTTAATGTCAGCCTAACACAAGCTGTGGCCATCTGAGCAATGCCTCCTCTATCAGATCAGGCTGGGGGCAAGTCTCTAGGGCATTTTGTTTTTAGTGATTACTGAGGGAGGGCCCAGGTCATTGCAGTTGGGACCATCCCTGGGATGGTGGTCCTGGGTTCTTTAAGAAGGCAGGCTGAGCCAGCCAGTAAGCAGCATCCTTCCATGGCCTCTACATCAGCCCCCGCCTCCAGGTTCCTTCCCTGGAGTTCTGTCCTGATTTCCTTGGGAGCAGACACCAAATAAACCCTTCATTTCCACATTGCTTTGGTGGGGGTGTTTCGTCCCAGCAGTAGCAACCCTGACTGAGACACTCAAGTAGGAAGCATGAGTTACCATATAACTAAAAGCTCCATTCCTAGAAGAAATGAAACCATATATTCACCCATGCACTGGGTCCTAAGTGCTCATAATATTTATAGTAGCCCAGAAGTAGGAAATGCAGCCTACACAACTCAAATGTCTAACTGATGGACAAATAAATGAAATGTATCAATAGGATAGAATGCTATCCAGCCACAGGAGGAATGGAATACTGACTTCTCATGGTGTGAACAAACCCAGAGAGCATTTTGCTGAGTGAAAGAAAACCAAACGCAAGAGCTGCAAGCGTGGTGTCGTTGACACTAGTTGCCCATGCTAGACACTTAGGTGGAGATGTCATACACACTGAGACGGGAAGAAGGAGCTAAAGAGTAATAGATAAGCTTCGATAAGTAATCTAGAGCCAGGCCCAGTGCCATAGCCTATAACCTCCGAAACGTTAGAGGCTTGAGACAGGAGGAGTTCAAAGTCAAGGGCAGCCTGGGCCACAAAGCCTGTCCCTCAAATACAAAAGTACAAGTTTGGGAAGTAGCTTAGGTGGGATTTACCTGGGAGGATTGAAATGTGAGTGGCACCCTACCTTCAGTACCCAGTGCTATCAGAAAGAAAACGAGAGGGGGGGAGGGAGGGAGGGAGGGAGAGAATGAATCAAATCCTCCTGGGAACCAGGAAAATGTTTTTTAATAATGGCATAACTAACCTAAAATTGCTAGTTTAGTAAGGCGATGTCTCAGTTTAAGGTTTCTGTCACTGTGATGACACACCGTGACCAAAAGTAACCCCGGGGAGAAAAGGGTTTATTTCTTCTACGGCATGTACATTGTATAGTCTGTCATCTAGAGAAAGAACTCAGGGCAGGAACTTGAGACAGGCAGGAACTGAACCAGAGGCCTTGGGTGGCTGCTGCTTATGGGCTTATAGTTTGTTTAGCATGCATTCTTATATCACCCGGGACTCCCAGTCCGGGGGAGGGCACTGCCTGTAGTGAGCTGGGCCCTCTCACATCAATCAAGAAAATGTACCACAGGCTTGCCCACAGGCCATTCTGGTGGGAGTGTAGTCTCAATTGAGAATCCCTCTTCTGAAATGACTGTAGCTTGTGTCAGGTTGACACAAAACTATCCAGTATAGGTGTCTTACATGCTGTGCTGCTGTGCCTCAGTGGCCCCGTTCTACTGAGTAAATGATATCATAAGCCCTTCCCATGACATGACTGAGTTCTAAGTTCTACTGGTTCTAAGCTGAAGCCAGCAGTGAGGTCTGGGCCTGCCTCTTTGTGGGGAGGTCATTTGTAATGAGATAATGATTTTGGATGCTGGCATAGCTGCTGTTGCTTTTGCTGTGGTTTAAATAGTTAGGTGTGGACTTTTACTACAGACAGTTGGCTTGAGATAAAAGAATTCTGGCTCAATATAAACTCTTCCATCTTGGATATATTGTTCAGAGTATAGACGGCCCTTGCTAGCTGTTGGGGTCTCAGGCTCCTTGCAGATGCCAAAGTCCTTGGTTGCTCAGGCCCTGTAGTAAACCTACATATAATCTATATATATCCTCTTGTAGATTTAAATCACTTGTATATGACATGTGCTGCTTCATACAATACAAATTCTATGTAGCTAATGATTGCCTATGCATCATATGCATAAAAATAAAACAGCAAAAAAAAATCCACCTCAACCTAGGTGTCACTTTTAAAATACTTACGTTCTGTGTGTTTGTCTGCATGTAATACATGTATAATGTGCATTACATGCATGTCTAATACCCACAAAGGCCAGAGGAAGACGTTGATCCTCTGGAACTGGAGTTATGGGTGTAAGCATTTGCATGGGTGCTGGGAATCGCACCTGGGTCTTCTGCCAGAGCCGTAGCCACTTTTAACCACCGAACCATTTCTCCAGCCCCTGGTTTTATTTATTTGTTCATTTTTGGATACGATGTCTTAGTTTTCCTCCTCTGTTTCTGTGCTGAAATTTTCGGACAAAAGCAGCTTAAGGGAGGATTTATTCTGGCTCACAGTCCAAGAGTACAGAGGGTCATGATGGGGAGTCAAGGTGAGACAGCTGGCCACGTGTGTCCACAGGCAGGAAGCAGAGAGTCATGCATGCATTCTGCTGATCTGCTGCTTCTCTCCATTCACATCCATTCCAGCATCCCACCATCCCAGCATCCCAGCAGCATCCCAGCATCACACCACCTCAGCACCCAGCATCATTCTACCATCCCAGCATCATCCTAGCATCCCACCATCCCAGCATCATCCCAGCTTCATCCCAGCATCCCAGCAAAGGAAAGGTGATACAGGTCTCCCACCTCAGTTCACTCAATCTAGGTAATCTCCCAAAGGCATGCCTATGAGGCCTGTCTCCCAGGCCATTCTAGGCTCTCAGGTGGATAACACTCTCCATGCGTGTCTATGTAGCTATGTACTACACAGGTACAGTGTGGTCCAGATGGACTTGAGCTCACAGAGGATGAATGACCTTACACATGTTTCCCGCCGAGTCATATCCTAGACACGCATCTCCTTAATCTGTACATGATTGTTGCCCTCACTTGTTATTTCTGGAAACTTCCTATGTTGCCCTTCTGTGAGTTTCCCCATATGACACATCGGCACCAGTAGCTCCACACGCAGCACAAAGTTCTACACAGCAAGCTTGAGAAAATGGAGACGAAGCCAAGGGCAAGGTCTCCTGAATATTTTAGAATCTGTTTACTGAGAGGTTTTGTTGCCGAGACCCAGGTTCAAGGATGGGTGTTAAGTCAAGGATAGGGGAAAAAAAAAAAACAACCCATGAATTTAGATCACAGAAGGAGGGAAGGAGCAGGTCTCCTTTACCTCTGTTGCTGTTTGAACAGAGCCTCTGTGTTTGCTCAGGGTAGACCTCGGAGGGCTGCCGGATGGAGGGAGGGTCTTCCTTTGAGTCCTACTGTTCATGGCCATTGTCTGTGCTACACCTTGCCACAGCATGTAGCCGTGAGTTCTGGCAGCGGGCAGAATGATCTTGAGAGGATGAGCCGCATCTTGGAAGCTGTGCCTCAGGTGAAGTTCATCTGCCTGGATGTGGCCAATGGGTATTCAGAGCATTTTGTGGAATTCGTGAAACTGGTCCGATCCAAATTCCCCGAACACACCATCATGGTAAGTCTGATGGGATGCTCTCAAGATGAGGGGCCTGGGAGGCGTGGTGTGCTGGGTCCCCTTCCACAGCTTTTGTTGGAAGAGTATTTGCAAATCCACAGGGAAGAGACAGGTGGACACTAGGGAGGATCAGAAGAACTGGCTTTCCTCTAAGACATGAATACAATCCTGATCGACATTGTCGCTTATTTTTGGTAAATGGCTCCTATTGTCTGTTACCAGGTGTCCCCTGTAAAAGAAGAGGGAGGGGGATCTTCATCACCCCACAATAGAGTATATTTATTTTAAGATTGAAAACACATGCCAGGGTTTTAGTTCAACATGTTGCCCTACATCCTACCCAGGCTTATCAGTAGATAGTTGTACCTCGAGGGCTGGACTCGATGACATAAGCATTTTGTGGGAGTCAAATAATGATGACAGGTTGGGTGAGATGGTGTCATATCTAATACCTTTGTTTTTGTTTGTTTGTTTTTTACTTTTCCTTTTCTGTATTTTCTCAATGACTAGCATCTTTATTTACCTGCTAAAGGTATGTTGACTGCTCACAAGGGTAAACTGACTAAAAGGAAGGGAGGGGTAGGCATCAGAGTCACAGTTTGGATTTGGGGGGGGGGGAAGCCAATCTTTTGTGTTTATTCCAGTCTTTTTTTGGTCTTAGTATGGGATAGAGAGAGTGGCCAGTTCATGACTCACCCCCTGACACCACTGTGATGTCAAACCCATTGGCCTCACATTTCCCTGTCAGGAAGTGGGCACTTGTTCATGGTTTCTGCTAGTGGAGTTCAGTTGTCTCTTTAAGGACCTTTCTTTACTAAGTTTTGGTCTTGCTCATGGTATTTTTACCACAGCAACAACAACAAAAACAAGTAATAAGAAATTACC
Organism: Mus musculus; assembly: GCF_000001635.26. Classification (NCBI taxonomy): domain Eukaryota; kingdom Metazoa; phylum Chordata; class Mammalia; order Rodentia; family Muridae; genus Mus; species Mus musculus. Next base: position 45,521,911 of record NC_000079.6, read on the forward strand.
TCATGGGAATAAGAAGGGGCCACAGTCAAGGTATTCCTCTTCTAAGACGTTCCCTTGTCAACCTACTTTCTTCTGTGAGGTCTCACGGAGGTCCTTTATAGGACCTGTTTCACTCTGAACCTATCAATGGATCAATCCATGACCAAGCCTGCTCAGTCAGTCAACAGGTTCTCCAATCGAGGGAGTGAGGACTAAAAAGAAAAAAAATCAGTTAGACAACATTGTAGCATGACCCCAGTCAATTCTGGGACTGAAGGCAAATTTAATTTTCCCAATCCCCTTTTTATACCATTTTAATTGCATGCAAGTTTGAAGTGCGAGCGGTACAATAAGGAACTAGAAAGACAACCGTCAAGGACCAAGCAAGACAATAAACACAAAGCCCCATGTTTCTAAGGATGATCAAGATATCTGAGCCTACTTCTTTGTTCTACCCTAAAACCAGATTCTTGCTTCCTTGTCATTGGCCAACGTCAGGTCCCTGCCTGAACTTACTTCTTTGGCATGCTGTAATGTCAGATTCCTGTCTGGACTTACTTCCTTGTCATGGCCAATGTCAGATTCCTGTCTGAAGCCCATTTCCTTGTGCTTGGCCAATGTCAGACTCCTGCCAAGTGGCACCCCAAAAGGCTCTCCACAAATCCAACAGTGAAGTCATTACCCTCACGATCCAGTCCCCTCTGAGCAGCACCATCAGCTGAGAAATGAGTCTTCAACACCTAACCCTCCAAGGCATCCCCTCCACTCCCAGGCCTGTACTTCCTGAGATAGACTTCGGGATGATAGAGCTGCCGGGAGAATCTTAGTTGAGCCTTGGATTCCTGACACAGCTCCTCTGAGGACTTACCCTCCCTTGAGCTAAATCTTCATCTGCCTTCTCTCTGTCCTTCATAGCCTTTGCTAAGTTAGTAAGCCAGCCAGCGTGTGTGTTTGAGTCTGTGAGCCACTCTAGCCTCGAACCTTGGACATGAAGCCAAACCAGGCAGGAGCTATGGAGTCTACTGTTCAGGGCTGGCTTCTGACGTGTGAAGCAGTCTTCTGGGACTGAGCTCAGACCTATGGGATCTGACACGATGTCCAGGTACAATCTGAACTGAGATAAGTTGTAAGGACATTCTGCTGGGAATTAGTTAGTGCTTGGGAAAACAAATGTGTGTTTGTTGTACGTGAGAGTTAGAGTTTAGCTTGCTTGTATGTCCAAAAATACTCCGAGTATTTCAGGGAGAGGTCAGTCCCTTCTCTCGTTCCCAGCATCTCAGTAAAGACTAGAAGCGGTTATCCCACATTTACTGCAGACACCCTGATTTGCTCTTAGGTGTGGGGACTTATTATAACACCACATTAACACAAAATATAAAACCTCCTTTGGGAAGCAAGGGAGCCCTGAAGATAAAGACCATCCCTTACGTGGCACATTTAGACTTGTTTGCCCATGATCACCTGCCACTGGGCAGGATCAGAGGGGAACAGTGCCTTCGTTTCTAATTGGGAAGGCCTGTACCAGGGCATGGTGAAGTTGCTGTCCCTTCTTGTGCCCAGCGCCACCCATGAGTACCTAGTTCCACCTGATGCTCCTTTCAGTCGCCTCTGTGGTAACTTTCTTTCAGGCCACTTGGGAGAAAACCTTGGAATTCTAGAACAGAAGCCCTGGCCCTGACTGGGATGTGGTGGTCTTGAATAGCACTTGTCATTAAACTTTTTTTTTTTTCCTGAGACAGGGTTTCTCTGTGTAGCCCTGTCTATCCTGGAATTCACTCTGTAGACCAGGCTGGCCTCGAACTCAGAAATCCACCTGCCTCTGCCTCCCAAGTGCTGGGATTAAAGGCATGCGCCACCACTGCCCGGCTTTGACATTAAACTTAACTTCTCTGATTTCCCGTCAGGCATGTAGAAATCTCAACATGTATTTGTTGGGGATATGATGCCTTTCATGGATTCCATGAGATGAGTGAGGAGAGAAGGGAGGGCCTAAGGCCGCTGTGATCTGCTTGGGGGTCTGCAGGGATCTGAAAGGGTCTGGGGGTGCTCTGTAAGGATCTGGGGGCTCTGAAAGGGTCTGCAGGGGTCTGGAGAGCTCTGCAGGGATCCACATGGCTCTGGAAGGATCTGGAGGGTGGGACTTACCTCTCTTGTCTTAGTTGCTCTGGGGACAAGGAGGGCTTACAGCTGAGGGCCTGTTTATTGCTCTCATGGCATGCATTGCTTACAAAGGATTAATGGGAAATAACATAGGCTTAAGGAGGTGTGGCTCAGTGGTCTTGCTTCACATCTTTGGTAACGTTCTAAATTATGAAAAGTGCATAAACAGGGATGTTTAATGGGTAGTCATAAGTCCTACTCCAGCAACCCTACAGCTCCCCCATCTCCTCCTTCCCCCAACATATGCGTCTCACCTCAGGTCTTCTCCCCAGCTCTGGTTACAGTTCTCCTCTTGGCAGTTGTCTGGTGTTGCCACTTATACATTCCTAAACAACACAGTTTGAGTTGGCCTGTGCCAAGCTCTCCGTGAGTGGTCAGCCTGTCCTTGCAGTGTGCCAGCTTTTCCGTTGGAGATCCTCCCTGCTGTTTTGTCAGCTGTGTCTGTGACTGAAGGCCATTGCTGTTTCCCAGGTGTCTTGCTCAGTCTCCCTCCCCACCCCCTACTTGGTAGCTAGTGGCTGCACCATTAAACTCACCAACTCGGTGCCTCCCTCCAGGCTGCTGCCAAAACACCATAAACAGGGTGGCTTATAAACAATGGAAACTTACTGGAAGTCCAAGACTGAGTATCCAATGTCTGGTGACACTCTTCCTTTATAGGTAACGTGTAGGCATGTCCTCACATTGCAGAAAGGCCGACACATGCTCACTCTTCCCTTTTCTAAGGAACAGTTAGCTCATTCATGAGAGCCCTCTTAAAGGCCTCATCTTTAATCTTACTGCCCTGTTGTTTAGGGTCAGGACACAAAGTTTAAGAGGACACAGACATTCATACCACAGCGCTCCCGAAGTCTGCCAGTGTAAAATGATTATTAGTGTTCTGTTATTTATTAATTAATGTTAGAAATCAACACAGTGGCAATTATTCCTTAACCAGCTAATTCACCAAATAACCACACTTTTTAATATTTCAAAGCCTTAGGCCTTAGCTAGGCAGACTCTGAACTAGCTCATCTAGGTTAACCTGACTACCTAGTTCCATCCAGCCACGTGGCTAGCTAAACCTTCCAGGCCCATAGTCACATTCTTTTCATGTCTCCTGGCAAAAGTGCTTCCTGTTTCTTCTTCCCAGAATTCCTTTCTCCCTCCCAGGAAGTCCTGCCTTCTAGTTCCTGTCAAACTGATTGGCCATGATTTTTATTAAAGCCAATCAGAGACTTCCTTAGGTAGGTGAGGAAGGACAGAGACACAACTTCATACAGTGTACCCCAACATGCCAGCTCACGACCTGAGAGCCCTACGGGGAATTTTTTTTTACTCTCCGTGTTCCTTGCTTGGGAAAAGGAGTTTGAGGACACTAAGAAAAGAAGAATAGTTATGGTGTCCACATGGGATAGTGTTTTGTCACCCTACCCGTACAGTGTGCCCTAATAGTTTCTCAGTTCCTTTCAGGCAGTCAGTTCCATTGAAAGCATGTGCTCTGAACACTGAGTGACAGAAGAAAGGTAGGGCCTATGCAATGGAGTTGTAAGAAGTAAGAGAAAGGATGGAGACATAGCTCAGTTGGTACAAATGCCATGCAAGCATAAAGTCCCAAGTTTGATTACTAGACCTATGTAGAAATGAGCACATGTAATCTTAGTGCTGGGCGGGCCAGAGAGGCAAGTTTCTGGAGCACATTGACAAGCCAGCCTAGCTCAATTGGAGAGCTTCTGGTAGAAAGGAGACCCCATCTCAAAAAATAAGGTGGATGGAGTCCTGAGGAGAGAAACACCGGAGGTTGACCTCTGGCCTCCATGCTTATGCACATACAACATGTGTTCTCTCTCTCTCTCTCTCTCTCTCTCTCTCTCTCTCTCTCTCTCTCATTCCCTCCCTCCCTCTCTCTGTCTCTGTCTCTGTCTCTGTCTCTGTCTCTCTCCTTCCCTCCCTCCCTCCCTCCCTCCCTCCCTCTGTCTCTCTCTGTCTCTCTCTCTGTCTCTCTCTCTGTCTCTCTCTCTGTCTCTCTCTCTCTCTCTCTCTCACACACATACACACACACACACACACACACACACACACAAACAAACATGCAAAGATAAAGTCAGGCACCACTTCTCAAGATGTTGCACACTTGGCTGGTGCTAAGGGCCACGCTTGGCCTGTTTGTAAACTGGGGTGAATTGTGTGTCATCCTCAAGAACAAAAACCAGAGGAGATTGAGCAGTGCAGGAATGTGGGGGCGGGAGGGGGTGGGGGGAGAGGGAGCAAGTGCAGAGCCAGGGTTTGTGAAGAGAGAGCATGGCAGAGGGAGCAGGAGTTCCCATAGACTTCTGGGCGGCCTCCAGCAGCAAGGACCTCTGCAGTGCCTGCTGGCCTGCCAGGAGGTGTTTAAATGCTCGCTCCGGTTGGTTTCCCCAGCAATAAACGGAAGACTTTGGCAAGGTAGATGTTTATGCCTAAGCCATTCTTTGCCTGCGCTGACCCCTGAAATCTGTGCTCCATTCAGAAACCTTCAGTGTATGCCCATGCCTCTGGTTCTTGGTGGTTTTTGAAAATGTTAATTCTCTCTTCTCTGGCTTTCCGAGGCACTGTAAGGAGGAGTTAGCATTTACCCGGGGCTCTCTGAGCTGAAGGGCTCTGGGTGAATGAATGTCTAGTGGTTTTAGAATCATGGGAGAAGCTGGCGATTCCCGGCCTTTGCACCAGGCCAGCGTTCCTCTGAACAGTCTGTTTGCTCTTCACCTATGGCCAGCTGGAGAAGGGAGGCAGAGGTGTTGGCTGAGAGAAGCTTCTAACCTTCCTAAGTATTTGCCTGCTGAAAATTTTAGATACTCTTTTAAGTGGATTAATACAGACTCAGCATGTCTATTATCTCCCCTCCCCCTCTTCCTATTTAGGTTTTCTTGTTGGTACTGGGAATTGAACATACAGTTTCAGATGCTTACACAAGACTGTCTTGTGCCACCTCCCCTCCTCCCCCAGGGACTGAACCCTGGGCTTTGAACATACTAGATGAATATTCTATTAAGCCACACCCCCAACCATCTTTTTTATTGCTTTTAATTTTGAGATAGGGCCTCACTACATTGACCACACTGGCCTTAAATTTGTCATCCTACTGCCTTGACTTTCCAGGCTGTTTGTACTATGGGCAAGTGTCACCATGTCCAGGAACCATTTCTTTTTAGATTTATGACCTTGAATATGAAACTTGGTTTGTTTCCTGGGGTCTATCAGTCCGCTTCCTGATAAGACCTGAGAAAAAAATAAGGCTCACGAAATTACAGTTCATGGTCACATGGCTCTGTGGTTTCTGGGTCTGTGTGGAGGTGAACATCATGACATGGTGTATTTGGGGGAGAAAAAAAAACCATGTACCTCATAGGAAGTAGAGACTGGGAGCTGAAGATAGTAAGAATAAGACACGCCCTCCAAAGATATGTCTCCCCTCATCTGCCACTTCCCCCAGGTGGGCCCCATCGCTTGCCCTTCCCACTCCCTCCTAAGGGCTCATGAACTTAGGAATTCATCAGTCCACGGCTGACCCTGATGATGCAGTAGTGCCCTCAACTTCCCCAAGCCCCATCTGTCAATACTGCAGCACTGTGGACCTAGCATTTGCCTCTGAGCTTTGGGGACATTTCCGATAGAAACCATGCCACTGGGGCAGTGGGGATGCCCAGCAGAAACTCCCTCCTGTCTGCATCAGTGTCTCAGATAGGGCACATGGTTTTCGTCTCGTCACGGCTGCCCGGGAAGTGAACAAGCACAAGCTACCGTAGTGACAGGGCCTATCATGCTTCCAGAGGCTGTCACACCCTCAAGCCTGTATCCACTCCCTACACAAGGTAGGGATGACATGATGACAGACAGCAGCTTCTTCTCTTAATCACCTTTGACCAGGCCCTCCCTACCCACAGACCTAACTCCCATGGCCAGAGGGCCACCTGTGCATAAACTTCACAGTGAAATCTGTATGTCACTTTTATTTCTGACTAGGTTTTATCCTCTCTTATCTGAACTGGCTCTTCATAATATCCTGTAGAACTAGTCCTGTTGGAAAAATGAGCGTTTTTCACTTTGCAAATGGCACGTCTCTGTGTCTAAATCTTTGGCTGTTCTTGCAATGGCATCATTGGGAGAGAGGCTCCGAATTCATGGGACAAGTGACAAGCACACTTTTGAGGTTCAAATTTTTTTCCAGGAAAACTTGTGCTAGAAAAGATATCCCACCAGTAGAAAGAATTAATGTGAATATTTTTTAATGTAGTGTTCAAAACCTCTGATGATTTGGTAGATGAAAGATAGACGCCTGCTGGCATATAAAGTTAAGTGCATGACATTAGCCATATCTGTTTCTTTTTGTTTCTATTGTCTTTTTTTTTTAAATGGAGCTTATGAGTTCTCCGTATATTCCAGCTGGTCACCCTTTGTCATAGCTTTCCCCTAGCTGGCTGTTGGTTGACTGGATCATCTCCTTGCATGCACATTATTTTTGTATAGATAGCTCTAACTGTGCCTTTACACTACCCTGCAGTTAATGGGGAATCAGCTTGGCCTTTAACCCAACTCCATCTTCCATCTGTGACGTCCGTCATCATTGTCGGATGACAGCTGGTGCTTATAACCAAGTAGCTTCACACTGACCTTGTCACCTCTTTCTAACAACCTTTTCTGTGGAGTTCAGTTATTTTGTAGATGTTAAAAAAAAAAAAAAAAACAAGAATATTTCCCCCAGGGAATTAATTCAGCGAAAGGACACTAGGGCTTTGGTGGGAGTAGAAAGAGTAAGGATGTGTTTTGCAAAATGTGACTTTGTACGGTTGTGAAAACCCAGTGAAGGGCATCTTGCCAAGCATCCTGGGTACCAGCTGAAGAATCCATGGGGCAGTGAGTTGTAATAAAAGGGCTATTTTTGCTCTTTCAAGATCCTGCAGTCAGAGAGCTTGTACTATTTCCAGCATAGATGCATTCTTGTAGTTGATGGATTCTGCCACTTCCTGGCTTGCAGGTCTATTCTTAGGACGGAAGCACCACTCCATTTGTAGACAGAGCCTGTACCAGTAGCATATGGCCCATCAGGGCCTGCTGCTCTTTCGTACCAAGGTGGGAACCCCAGCCTAGGGCCAGACACCACGAGAAGGTCAGTTTTTTAACCATGGCTTTTCAGGTTCTGTAAAGATCCTCCAGGGTTTTTGCAAATGCCTAAGTAGCCTTGCGCCCATTGCTAATGGCGTTTTTGATCAGCCGAGTGTGCACCATTGCTTGTGGATTTCGGGTCCCATAGAAGATTTTTGTTTTGACCTCATCAGCGTTGAGCTGTTCCATATGCCCTGACCTAGACACTCATGGATTTTCTGTTTCTAAACTTGTACATTTCTGTAGCTTCCATGCAATCACTTCACACAGGTGACTTTTCAAGAGGGGTCTCTGCTATCAGCTTCTGGCTGGAATTTAGTAGAAATGGAAGTCGGGGACACATTCATCGAGGCTCAGACCTAATCAACTTCAGAATTGGGGGCACTGTTTTCTTTTTGTCTCCTGGAACTGTGGTAGCCTCAATACACACATGCCCTTGGAGTCAGGAGTGAACCTCCCCACTGGCCACTCTGTGACCTCCCATACCTGCCCCAGAGTCATTTCTGGTGATGGAGAGCCCTGTTCTTCCTGTCGCAGGCAGGGAACGTGGTGACCGGAGAGATGGTGGAAGAGCTCATCCTCTCTGGAGCAGATATCATCAAAGTGGGAGTCGGACCAGGTGAGACCTGTCAAGAGCACAGCAGGGTTGACTGTGGGGAGCAGGGGCCTTGGGGCTTGGGGCTCCTGGAAGGAGGCTACATGGGAACCGTAAAGTACTCGCCCAGAGGTTCAAGGCTCATTCCTTTGGAAGATCTGATCTTCCCCGGGGAAGCTCCTGAGATGCCACTGAACTGCCCTCTGATGACCCCAGGCTCTTCCTACACGAGCAGACATGTGGTTGTGTGGTGAGGTTCTGACCAGAGTGTTAGTGTGGGAGAGCAGACTGCACAGGTCACTTTGAAGAGAAAGGTCTGTGGGGAATCCACGAGAACAGTTAATGAACAAGAATGGCTACGTCCATGTGAATGTTTGAAGGACCCTAAACACTTGTGACTAAGAGGCCACATTTGAACATGACCTGTGGCCCACTGGCTCCCCATGTGATACTAATGCACTGCTCAGGCACTAGGGCTAGCCGTAGGCCTCTTGAGTGAAGAAACCAACTAGAGCCAGTCCAGCCTTAACCTGGGAGTTGCAGTTTCTTATTGGGACTGGCAGGTGTTTGCTTTCCTGTTTCCCATAGCCAAGCCTACATCCTCACTGCCGTGTTTTAACATTCTGCCCTGAACATGCATCATTACCCAGATACTAGCATCAGAGTGAAGAGAAGAAAGACTATAGACACTTGATCTGGGACTAAAAAATAACAGCAGATCACATGCGCGCGCGCACACACACGCTAAAAAGCAACAGCCTTCTACCCTCAAAATACAGTCTTTTAAGAAGGAATCAGACAGGAATCAGATGCAAGGACCATGTAGGTGTGTGCCATTGTAGGAAGAGGACCCTTGTGCTGTGACCCAGCATAAGGAGGAGACTGTGTGAGCGCAATGATTGGAAAAATGGTCCGGTCGGCTCACAAAGCAGGCAGGCTTTTAACCTACAGGGAGACTTCAAGCTCTGCTGTTACCTGTGGTTTTCCTCAATGCCACCCACTTAGGCGGTTAATAACTTTCTGAGCAAGAGAAACGGTCCCCAGGCTGCCCCAAAAGCAGCACTTAGGGGACCCCACAAGTCCTGCAGGAGGAGCAGGAGGATGAGAGCTTTGGTGGAGCAGGAGTGACGGTGACTCACTCATGCTTGAGTTGCTGCATTCTTTCCATGCTATTTATAGTGTTCTTGTGCATGAGGCCCCTTCTCAGTGTCAGGCAGACGGGAGTGTGAAATCTCCAGAGCTTACTACCCAGCAGGGAAAACAGACCCCAGCACTCCCACACAGATAATGACTGAAACCGACTCCTCAAAAGACAATGTATGTGTGCTGCACAGTTTCCCTGGGGCCGTGAAATTTTAAGGTGGAGCCCTGAAAAATGGGGAAGATGTGGGAGTAGGGAGTGTTACGCGGAGAGGGAAGGGGAAGGGGAAGGGAGACAGGAGCAGACAAGAGAAGAAGCAGGTGGGACATGTAGGTGGGTACTCACTTGATTAGAAGTGGGGACATGGGACATAGGATCGGGATACTGGTGTTCCCTGGACCTGAAAGAACACAACCAGGACTGAATGGGACACTGGGGCAGGAGGAGGCAAGGGAGGAAGATATCCACGTGGTGGCAAAAGCCAAGTTGACCCCAGGTTCTGGGCAAGTGGTTCTCAACCTATGGGTCACAACCCCTTTGGAAGTGGTCACATGTGAAGAATCCTGCCTATCAGATATTCACAAGGATCACATGTCAGATATTCTGCCTATCAAATATTTACGTCATGATCCATAACAGTAACAAAATTAGAGTTATGAAGTAGCGATGAAATAATTTTATGGTTGGGGGTCAGCTCAGCATCAGGGAATGTATTACAGGGTCACAACATTAGGAAGGCTGGGAAGCACTGCCCTAGGCTGAGTGGGGACTCCGTCCAGGGAGATGGGGTGTACGGTAGGTATAGCATGAGATTAAGGCAGATGGATGGAAGCTGGGCTGTGTTTGGCCCAGGGTTGAGTAATCGGAACAGTTGTGTGGCTTCCTCACTCCAAGGTAAAGGTCAAACCCTGGGACAAGGCTTTTATTCACCCTAATGCAAATTCATTCCACCACAACCACACCAGGTGGGGTTTAGTTTGAGGGTGTGAGAAAGCCAGGAGAAAGCTGGGAGGATCCTGGGCGCCCCCTGGAAGTTGAGTCCTCATGTGTGGAGGGAGGGGAGGTTTCCATGCTCAACCATTGTGTGTGTGGGGGGGGGGGCTGAGGAGGGTGGGGGGAACATGGCATCAGGAAGGGCATTGAAGGTTGTGTGGGTGGTGATCTGTAAGACATTTGCCCTGGATGATGGTGAGGATTTGAAGGGCTTATATGGCCAGTGGGGTACTGTATAATAAGACCGTGTTGCCTGCCTAGTCAGCATATGTCCACTGTTGGGGAAAAGTCACCCTTCACTGGGGCAGGGCCATAAGATGGCGAAGGGGTGTCGTTTTCTATTGTGTTCGACTCACGCAGAACCCTCTGTGAATCCACCTCTCTTTCCACACAGGTTCTGTGTGCACCACCCGAACCAAGACAGGAGTGGGCTACCCGCAGCTGAGTGCGGTGATAGAGTGTGCTGACTCCGCCCATGGCCTCAAGGGGCACATCATCTCTGTGAGTATTAGGGTCTGGGAGCCTCTGGGGACCCTGGGGGAGATCTTTGCCATGCCTCTGAGGGACCATGCTGCCTTCAAATACCCTACCTCCCAAAATATCACATTTATGGGTCCTAGAGATCTGGATGTCAGCAATGAATTTGGGAGGGGCAGGCTAAGGGCCATCATATCTCAGGTTCAGGAGTTGGGAAATGCTTGGGGAAGTGATAAGGAAATGTGGGGGTTTGTTACAGATGAGATGACAGAAGGAAAAAATAAAAATGAAGTCACTGGAGTGGGGAGGGGAAGGGGGTAGAAATGCAGATCTCGGATGAGTTCTTGGGAGAGTGTGGCTAAGAACTATGTGGGAGTCGGGGGGTGGTGGTGGCGGGGGGCATTCTTCTCAGCCCAATAGGAAGTTATTGAAGATGTCAAAGCAGGAGGTTGCAAGTGGGCAGGTTGCTTTTCAGCAGCCAACAGGCTGGCTCCTCTGGGAAGGGTTAAGAATGGGCAGGACACCGATCTGAAGGGCGTTTGGGGAACAGAATTAAGCTGTGGCAGTGGAGTTGGTGTTTCCGGGGCTGGTCAAGGAGGAAGATTCCACTTTGGCCTTGTGGGCTGGTTCTTAAGAATGGCTACAGAGGAACAAGATCACTCTGGATTTGTAGGTTCGTGTTGGTTTCTGAGGGGCGTGGCAGGCACCAAGGTAGGTAGAGAGTCCAGTGGCCTTGGGAACTTGTGAGCGGGTGAAGAAGCAGAGGGATGCGCAGGTGGGAAGCGAACCTCAGACCTTGAGTCAGCAGGAGCCTCTGACAGGAAGGAGGAGGAGTGAGCTGAGGCAGTCGGATGCTTCCACCTCACCTGTGACTTGTGGAGGGCAGGGTCAGTCAAGGTGTGGGAAGGAAGGAGTTGAACATGGCACGGGTATTCTGACAGAACTCCTGGGATGATGATGACCATCCCCAGCCATCAAATGCACCTACTCCATCCACATCATTCACAAAACCACCGTGTAAACCACTGCCAAGAGTTACGTGATTTGAGCTACATACTACAGGCCCATGCTGTAGTGGACCATGGTACCTGCTTGGTTAGTTAAGATGGATGGATGGATGGATGGATGGATGGATGGATGGATGGATGATGGATGGGTGGATAGATGATGTGCCCAGCTGTTCCTTGACATTCTCTAGGGATGGAGTCCAGCACTCCCATGGGAAACCACAGTCCACAGAGGTTCACGTCTCTCCCTGTGCACAGTGGACTGGTATTGAGGTATAACCTCCATACCTATTCCCGTATACTTTAAATCATCTCCAGATGACCTCATATGGAGTGAATGCTAGGTAAACAGTTGCTACCCTGCATTGCTTATGGGATAACAAGAAATGTCTGTGCACATTTAGTACAGGTGAAGATTTTTTTCATTAAGTATTTTTGTCTGCAGTTGGTTGAACAAACAGGTTAAAAAAATCATAACTATGTAAGATAGGCTATTTCCCTACTTCCCTTCTCTCCTTCCCTCTTTTTCTATTCTTCTCCCCTCTCCCTCCCACCCACCCACCCACCCACCCATCCATCCACCCACCCATCCGTGCACATTTTTGTACACAAGTACAATTACACATTGCATTCAGAGTGATGGTATATTTTTAACGGTTCATAACGGGGCTGATTTGACTTGAATGTATCAAACCTTCCAGTCATTTGACTTAGGCAGTTGCTAGGCCAGGCTTCCACAGGGGCTCACCAATAGATTTTCCTGCAAGTCCAGATGTAAGAACTTAGGCCATCATCACTGTGGAGCGCTGCCTCGTTGGCTTTGGCTCCATTCCACAGCCTGTGGAGATCTCAGCCTCCGGTTTCTGTTTCATGGTAGCCTCTCGGTGGCGTTCTAGCCCTGCAGGCTTGGCTTCGTGAGTGCTCAGGGTAAGAAACCTCTAGGCGCCAGGCATTAACCAGTACTTCAGATGGCTGTCCGCTGCCACAGCTAGAATCCAGGTGTCGGCTCACACTGCACATGGCCTATACTTCTCCTGTTTCCTCATTCGGTAGGCGTCTGCTCGCCCGTTCATTCGGAAAGTATCTACAATGTCAGTGGTTCCCAACCTTCCTAATGCTGCTACCCTTTAATACAGTTCCTCATGTTGTGCTGACCCCCCAACCGTAAAATTATTTCATTGCTGCCTCTCATATCTGTAAGCTTGCTACTGTTATGAGTCATAAACTAAGTATCTTATATGTGGGTTATCTGATATAAGATCCCTGTGAAAGCATTCAACACCCAAAGGTGCTACTATGTGCTACACACTAGAATAAATGAAAAAAGGTTAATGATAGTTCTATAACACACACACACACACACACACACACACACACAGTACTTTTCCAGGTTTTGCTCCACTGAGAAGAACACACATTTATTGAAGTAGCGTGTAAAAAAGCTGACAGAGCTGTGAATCTGCATTTGCAAGCAGGACACTTAACTTAGCTGGAGCCACCCAGGAATCCCAGGCTCTTGTTGGCCGGTGGCTCTCAAAGTTTCTGTCAAGACCTAGCTCCGAGAAACCACTCCAAGAAGTGTGCATTTACACACACACACACACACACACACACACACACACGTTTCCTGGCCTGAATCCCAGTGAATTAACCATTTCTGAGGTTGGCTCTAGTTGTGTGACTTTTCCAGGGGAGACAGGAACAAACGTCTGTTCACCCCAGATTAGACACCCATGCCTGAATGAAGAAATGATCCCATCCAAATGCAGTTTTGTGAACCAATAATTATTGGGGCTTACTTCACAGGGGCAAGTAGTTACAGGAGTGTGTGTGTGTGTGTGTGTGAACTACCCCAGCATGAGTGATCACCTCACAGCACTGCCTGAAGGCAATTCCAACCACAGCTACACCACATGCAGCTGGGTAGGAAGGCATGTGTGGCTGGACTCTACAGAGTGGCTCTGATAACCGTCCCCACCCCTTCTGTCTAGGAGGACATGTTAACAGGCCTGAGCTTTCCAGGGTCTCTCATGTGCAGGCCATCCTGGTTCTCCCCCCACCCCAGTTTTGTGACATCTGGAGGACAGAGTTGCACCAGAGCCCCCAAAGCCTCAGGTGTGACTGTAAGTCCCTTTACCATCTTCGCCATCAGGGCTCTCAGTGGCTCTGTGTCACATACACATCTTAAATGGCTGCTGCTGCCAGCTGAGGGGAGATCGTGTTGGGTTTCTAAGGTGTGAATGAGAGAATAAGTGAGTTCCCTTGGCCAGGGAGAAGCAGTTGGTTTTGAGTTCCTTTCTCCCCCTGCCCCATGCCTTCTCACACCATCCTCTCTACAGAGGCCTGAGCCATAATGTGTGTTTGAGCCGCGTGTCAGCCCTCAGGTACTTCCCACCTTTTGTTTGAGACATTGTTTTTCATTGGCCTGGAACTGTCCTAGACAGGCAAGGTTAGCTGTCTGGCGTGTGAGGTTCCTGTCTTCAGGCCTCTGTGGCTATGTGGAGACAGCCAGTCTGGGCTGCTGCACTCAGCTGTTAACATGAGTTCTGGGTATTCAAACCCAGGTCCTCACAATTAGGAGGCAAACGATTGACCAGCTGGGCCATCACCTCAGTCCCTGAGCAACTATTTTTAATCAGAAGAGGCATGCCAGCAATCCCTGAACCAAATCACTCCTATCCCATGATGCCTTCTGTCCTTAAATATAACGCTAGCCATGTTGAGAAACAAGACAAGCAAAGATTGTCAATTCCTGCCTTGCATATTTGCCCAAGACTCAATTGTTTTACAATTTCTTAGCAGCTGACTATCTTAGTTGACAGGAGGGTACTCCATGTTCTGTCTTCCTAGAGCATCATGGGATTCCTTGAACTGTAAACTGTAGAAGGTGCCAACTTCAGCCTCTTGATAAAGCATGTTAAATTGCTTTGCACTCAACACCTCTTGTATTCTGGCATGTTGGATGTGCATCACCCGTTTCTCGTAAGTGTACACACCAGCAACGTGAACAGACAAGACCGTGGATAAAATACTCTCTCCATGGTATTATGCAGCCACATTAACCAAGGACTTTGGGTCCACTGGAAAATAGGCTTGTCTGCTTTTTTAGTTTAAAAAATGGTATGTGTATAATTGTTTTTGCTTACATATATCTCTGTACCAGGTGTGTGCCTGGTGCCTGCGGAAGCCTGAAGAGAAGGCATCAGCTCCCCTAGTACAGATGGTTGTAAACCGTTGTGTGGGTGCTGGGAATTGAACCCAGGTCCTCTGGAAGAGCAGTATGCCTATCAGCTGAGCCATATCTCCAGCCTGAAGCATTTCTTGAGGTCTCAGTGACAATGGGCTTCTGAGACAGGCGTTAGTTCTGACCACCATCCTGTGATTTTTTTTTCAGGTGTTCACATGATAAATCCTAGTGTAGTCCCAAGCTACTTAGGAGTGCGCAAAGAGTATTCTGAAGTCACATTGCTGGGGACTCAGCGACAAACAAAAGCTTGCGTTTATGTAATCTGATTATGGGTTGCAGTCCTGTGTGTAGCGCTGGCTTTAATTTTTATGCCTTTTTTGTGTCTATATAACCCATGCACACGAGTGAAGGTCAGAGGACACCTTTAGGGAGTCCGTTTTCTCCTACCATGTGGAAACAGTCTCTTGTTGCTGTGCTGTGTACCCCAGGCTAGCTGCCTCATAACTTTCTCTGCCTGATTCTTGTCTCTACATCTCATCAGGGGAACGCTGGGCTCACGGGCACATGCTGGGATCATGGGGACATGTCACCACATCCTGCTTTTCACGTGGGTTCTGGGGATTGGATTAGGACTGACTTGGGCCATGGGTTTGCATAGCTTCCACTTCTAGCCGCCCAACCAGCTCCTGGAGCTGGTTTTTATCTAAGATAAAACTCTAGAAAGCGAGCGGGGTAAGCAAGGGACATGTGAAGTGGAAAGCAAACATTTGGAGGCGAAGAGAAACAAGCCTGGAAGCAGTCACATGGTTTTTGTGATGTCACACTGAGGGCTTTGCCCAGATACCTTGTCCAGAGAATCTGACTCTTAAAATAGTCAGGCTTCACGGGAGCCACTCGAGAACCATGCACTTGACTGAGCAAGTATTTACCCTTAGAAATGTTTGGAAGGAAAGACTGAGTCTTCAGCACCTCCCCACTGATCAGAGCTGCAAGCATAAAAACATTTTGTTTATGCTCATATATATTATACATATAATATATATGTATATATATTATGCATATAATATGTAACATACATGTGTTATATGTGTAGTATATAATATATACACATATATTATACTTATAATATATATATTGTACATATAATATATACACATATATTATATGTATAATATTATGTGTATATATATATATATATTATACATATATATTGATGATGTCTGTCTCTGATTTCTGAATCTTCCTGCCTCTGCATTCTGAGTGATAGGCTCACAGACATCTATCAGCAAGGATAGCTAAGCAGCAGGCTTTGAACCCTCCTCCTTGGAGTGTGAGGGCCAATTAGGTGATGGAGAAAGACTATCCTTAGTGTATGTGTGTGTGTGTGTGGGGGGTGCAGGCCTGTAGTCCCAGCACCCAGGAGGTTGACATAGTGAGACTCTGTCTCCGGCCAAACAGAAGAGTGTCGAGTCACAGAGCCTAGTACTTTCGGGGTGAGATGTTCTTTGCAAGGAAGGGTCTTGCCCCTCTTGTAGCTAGATGTCCCCACCTGCAACTCAAGAGGTGGTTGCCTTGCCGACTTTCACCTGTTACCCCACAGACATAATGTGTTCCTAAACCAAATGTCCAGCTCCGTGTAGCTGGCTCCCACTTTATGAAGACAGGGCCTTCCTTCTGAGGTCTTGGCGTTTGTCAAGCCCACGCTGTGCTTGGCTACATCCCTGTCACTTTGTTCACTGTCCCCATCTCTTCCTGTTCCTTCCCGGGCTGTCTGTCTCTCTGTGCTTTGCTGGCACTCGAGAGCATTGGCACCCTTCTCTTTCCATATCACCCAGGCTCTGCTAGGATAGTAAATCGCAGCCTGCACATTGGGGGTCTCGCTAATAAGGAAGCACGTAAAGGCTGTATCCTAGGAACTTTGAGTCAGTGACTGTAACCTAAGCTTGCAGCTTATCATGCTGCCTGTGAGGCCAGCCTGTGCTGTGTGGGCAGAGTGGATGTCAGCAATGAGCACTTGTTTTTAAGGACATCTGATGGACTGGAGATGCAAGGCAGCTGAGAAGATAGAGGAGCCAGCTCCGTGCCCTTTTTCTCAGCTCTTAAAATAATCTAGCGCTCAGACTAAAAAAAAATCTCACCTCTCTGTAGGCAGGGAGGGGTGGCTTCTGAGCGGGGAGGAGGAGGGAGCAGGGAGTGGCTGGGCATGTTATATAATGGTGTAGCGGGGGACAGTGGCCAGTCTGACACACTTTGTCCTCCTCCCCAGACATAGGTGCTTGAGACCAGAGGGTGGATGGGCAGGGGTGACGGCCTCTGACCGTCAAAGTGAGGGTAGTGTTGGGCCAGCTGCTTGGGTAGGGATGGGAGGTAGTTCCTGGTTACTTCCTCCTCACTGGTGAGCATGGTCTGGCCTGTTCCCACCTTACTGATATTCTCTCCTTCCTTCCTTTGAAGGATGGAGGCTGCACATGTCCAGGAGATGTCGCCAAAGCCTTTGGTAAGTACGAGGGACACAGCTCTGCCACAAGGGGGAGAGGGGCTGACAGGGAAGGAGGAGCTCTGGATAGCTTGGAAGAACCAGATGGAGAAGGGAACCCCCGAGGGGCTTCTGAGCTCATCGGGACTTTTCTTTGCCGGGGGGTTTCATTTCTGTCTAACCAATTCCCGGCTCAGCTTGCTTCGGGTCTGTTGCTGAGCAAGCCGGGAGCCCAGAATGGGGATGGCGAGCTAGGAGTGGGTCGGCTTGTGATGTTTTCAGTAAGAGAGGGGAATGCCCAGCGCTCGCTCCCGTGACTCTGGCTCCGCTGTGCAGATACCACCACCTGGAGCAGCCCCCACCTCATCCTGGCTGGATCCAGTCTTGGTGGAAGGTTGACCAGGCCTGCCTCCCACTAGAGGGCAGTAGTGTCTGCTGTAACCCATCAAGGTCTCTGCTGTAGGGCTTCTGGGCTCCCTGTTTGTGCCACACACTAACATCTCACAAGAAGGGGGGTAAAACAGAGCTGCTGAGCCCGTATGTGCTGCCCCCTTTCCACAAACGGGAACTACCTGCCCAGCCTCAGATTGTTCAGCTGTACACTATACAACACCACACACACATACACACTGTGGTAGAAAACTTTTTGTCATAGTAACAACAACACAAACATTAGAGTTACGTTGTATTTGTGTGCATTGTATAGTAATCAGCTCTCTCCTTCCACCGTGTGGGTCTGGGGGTGTTTCAGCTTGTGAGCAAGTGCCTTTACCTGGTGAGCCATCCCACCAGCCCTTGGTCTGTTTTTACAGCAGTGATAGAGGAGGATCCTGCTGGCTCAGTTTCTTAGCAACCCAACGTATAGCATAAAAAAAAAATGCCTGCCCCTAGATCTGCTGTGAAAGAGAGAACAAACCCTCTTCTATCTTGCCTATCCAGGGTATGACAAGGTCACAGTCCCACAGTTAGCTGCAGGGCCTTATCCTTAAGCATTACCTAGTGTGGGCTTCCTCCGGGTATGCCCCATGGACCACAGTACTAAGTGGGAGCTAAACACACTAAAAAGCTACAGTCCTTCAGGAGGTACCATGTCCCCAGGCTTGGTGCTGTCCTCAGCTTTCCTCAGGCCTTTGACCTGCTCTGTTTAAAGTGTAGTCCTGCATGCACCAAGGAAAGAGAGCAGGACCTCGTCTAGGAAAAGCCAGCTGGGAAGCAATTTGAGCGTTGAGAAATACAAATCACCGGGAACCAGTTTAAGCAGTTGTGTAGAGCAGATCTGTGCTCAGGGTTCCTGCTGGTGACTTTCTTCATCTGAAGGTCTGGCCAGACTAGTTATCTCACTGCCTCCTTAAAAATCACAGCGGAGTCAGGCTTGGTAGCGCAAGCCTTTAATCCCAGCACTCGGGAGGCAGAGGCAGGCGGATTTCTGAGTTCGAGACCAGCCTCAAACAGGTCTACAAAGTGAGTTCCAGAACAGCCAGGGCTATACAGAGAAACCCTGTCTGAAAATAAAACAAGAAAAAAAATCACAGCGGGAGGCGGGGGTCAGCATTGGTGTCTGAGAGCTGCTAGTGGCACACTGTGGAGTCCATGCCTTGCTTACCAGGGTCAGCTCCACACAGCATCGCCTTCTAACAGATGGAGCAGAGTAGAATTGACTTAGTGCTTACCCTGGGCTTGTGTGTGTTTCCTTATAAGTGTTCAGATGACCCCAGCAGAGACATCAAGGCTGCTTCTCACCTACTATTGGTCTGTCATTCACCCTGTTACTCGGCATCCATTTGCAGGATATTTGATCACACCATGAGCCCTGAGATTGTGTTATTTACTTGGGGGATGGGGAATGGGGTGAGGGAACTATTTCTAATTGTGGTGTGGCTCAGTCCTTAGCACACACCTCTAATCCCTCTAGCTGGAATATAGACATGTTCTTAGTCCACCTCTTTAATCCCAAACAATGAAGGTAAATTTAGTTTGTAGAAGAAGCCAGCCATGTTTGAAAGCGATGTCTAATGGAGTGGCAGACAATGTGATGAATCAGAGAAAGATTTGACAGAATAGGACATGCCCAACTCTCATGAGGAGAGAGGGGAGGCAACATAAGGAGGAGCCACACAGATGGAGAGAGGAAAGAGACGGTTTCACTGGAGAGTTGTAGAGACAGGTTGCAGAGAGAACAAGCTACGACACAGGGGAAGACAAAACGAGCCAGAGAGACGAGAAGAAGCCAGAAGATGGGAACAGATTTTCAGAGTTTGAGGCCAAGCAGAGCAATTCAGTTAGAGGTCCAGAGTGAATCCGCCAGCTTGGAGAGGAATTTTGAGTCAGAACAGCTGAGTTGAACCAGCCAGCCAGAGTTCAGGCAGAACAAGAAAGGGTGAGCTTATTCAGCAGCAAGTCTCGGAGCTGAAGACATTCTAGGCCTAGGTTAGATTGTCCAGAGGCTAGAAGCATCCAGGGCTAGGCCTAGGTTAGCAGACTGAGGCAGTGGGCCTCGGAGATGACAGTTGTATCAGACAAATAAAAGATGCTGTTGCATTCTGTTATGGACCAGTTTAGTTCCAAATGGAACCCTTGGTGACTCCGAGGGAAAAATCATTGTTAGTGTCTCAATTCTTAGTCCACTGTTCAGTTGACAGAAGTTAATTTGGTTCATGGCTGAGGAGTGTGGGATGCCCAAGATGCATCAGTACTTGCCTGAGCCCTCGAGAGGATCTTCCTGCTGTACTATAGGTTGACTGAGCCTTCACATAGGGAAAGAGCAATTGTTTTACAGGGCTACCGAGAACTTCATGTCTGTAACCTGCATGACTTCCCAGAGGCCTCAGCTTGCAACATACAAACTGAACTGTATAATGCATCATATTTGACACCCATAGTTATCCAAGGGCAGCAATATAGAAAATCAATTGAAATTTTGTTGAATTGTTTTTGGTTTTGACATAAGGTCTCAAGTAGCCCAGGCTAGCTATATATATAGCCAAGGATGATCTTGAGTAACTTCTTGTTCTCCTGCCTTCGCCTCCCAAGTGCTGAGATTACAAGCAAATGGTACCATGCCTGGTTTATGCTGGGATCAAACCCAGGGCCTCCTGAATGATAGGAAACTGAGTTTCATCCCCAGCCTGCAGTCAGAGTACCGAATTCAAGGTCATAGGATATGCTTTGTAAGATGCACGCAATCTTCCAGGCCTCTCTGGATGTAAAGGAGCAAGACCTGTTTGGAAGGTTTCATAGCCAGTCCCTGATCCATTCAAGGCACTCCTGACTGTCTCTCCCCTCCCTCATTTCCTTCAGTCTTCAGTCTTAGATGGACACGGAACCATGCTTAGAGTCAGGGAGCATGAAATGGACAAGACCCTCTTTCTAGATGATGCTATACTCTCTGAGCCTACCTCTGCCCTGTCCTTCTGTCCACTCGTTGGCGTGTAGGAGCTGGTGCAGACTTTGTCATGCTGGGAGGCATGTTTTCAGGCCACACCGAGTGTGCAGGTGAGGTGATCGAGAGGAACGGGCAGAAGCTGAAACTCTTCTATGGCATGAGCTCAGACACAGCCATGAAGAAACACGCAGGAGGCGTCGCCGAGTACAGGTATGGCTACTGCATGGCTTAGGCTGTGTCCACCAGTCTGGCTAGAGCCACTGTGTATTCTTGTCCTTTATGGGAGGGGCTAGAAATATAGACCCAGCATCTTTGTACGAAGCACTGACTTACATTCTGCTAGCATTTACCACAGCAAGCGTGGGACAGGCAGAGGTATGATTACAAGGTCTAAGCCAGGGAGGGGATGACCCAGCCTCCTGTGGTTACACATGAGTCCTGCCTTGTCTCAAAAGATCCCTCCCTGAACAGCCTCTGTCACCCTCCATCTCTAGCCTAAGATAATTCACCCTCTGAGGATGAAGAGTGGTCTTTCATGTGTAGCAAACAGACAGGAGCTTTCCTGGAGGATATTGTCATCTACAGTGTTTCGTTTACTGCCCCACGGGCTCTGACAGTTGACACAGGCAATGTTCTCAGCTGGTTAACCATATCACCTAACTGCAGAATCAAGACTCTAGGGTGAGGTGCAGTTTTAAAACTCCCAACCTCGCCAAGGCCACCTGGTCTTTTCCATTCACTTCCAGAGTAACCTCATGGATGCTTAAACAAATCCACATCAGAGCAGACCTGATGCATTGCCCTGCTCCTTAGAGCCTGCCCCTGAAGCTCATCAGAGCCAGCTCTGAGGATAGACTCCATGAAGGACATGGGGCAGAATGTCTCACGTGCTTAAAGAAAAGCTGGCTTCACAGGAGGATGGGAAGCCTATTCCTTGCTGGCTCACACCTTCTGTGCCCAGACACTTGCCCAACAGTCCGAAGTTTCTTCCCAGGGAGTGGGATTCTGGCACCTCATGTAAGGAGAAGCCACACGACTCCACTGAGTGGCAGTAGTGGGTAGGGTGGGAAGTATGACAATCTGATTGCCGCTGCCTTTTCACCTAGTCACTTCTCTTCAAGTGGGAACCTTGACAAACATGGAAGGGGGAGCTGGGGGAGCAAGAGGTATGGAGTTGGTCTCAGTGGGAAGTGCCACACAACCCTTACTTAGTGTTGCTTTTGGACCCCTTCCTGCTATCATGTTTCCTGGATTCTCTGGCCAAGAAGCCCACTGTCTTTCCAGCAGGCACAGTCACCTTCTGAGGGCCATGTGGCATGCTGGGCCAAGATGATGTTGAGCCACGTGGTTGAGTGGCCATTCTATGCTCCATTTGAAGTACATGTTCCTGCCTTCCAGCTGTTTCGAGTCCTCCCAAAAGAGCAGTGGACAGAGAAAGGCAGGGCAGGCTGTAACAATACAGAAGCCAGGAGCTGAGGGAGAAGCCATCTGGGGACTTCAGCAGGGTGGAGGTGTCAGGGAAACACTGAGCCTCAGTTTGGGAAGCGGGTTCAGATCTTAGAGTTCTTCATTGAGAATGCTGAAGGAAGCAGGACCTCCACCTACAGTTAGCCTGAGCATCACCACCTTATCCTGCTGCTGTCTCTCTCCCACTTGCAACCTTGCCGTAACATTGTGACATGAGTTCAAATCCCTCCTCTGACCTCAGATTTCACTGCTGCCTGGTCATTAGTGCTGTGCTAGCCTCTCGTCAGTCATTAGCACTTACATGAGTGTTACAGGTGAGTAGACGTTGGGGTCCCATAGTGGGTTACTCATTAAAAAAATGCCATCACCTTAGCAAAGAGGAAAGAACTTGGGAAGGTCTTGAACCATCTGTCATGGCAGCTGTCATGGGTGCACACAGGTATGTGGCTCTCGGGTCACAGAGCTCTGAGATCTGAGCCAGCTTAGACATGTTAGATGCCCTCTGTCCTAGCCTCTAAACAGCCTGTCACCCAGCCCATGATTTAAGGTGTTACACTTCATGCAGGGTGTGGGAGCACACGTTAGGTGAAGACAAGTTCACATTCCATTTGTATTCTAGGCAGTGAGTTTCAGACTGAGTTCCTATGTTCTAGCCAATGACTAGGCACAGAAAGTTCTAGAACTTTTAGGTACCTGTTAGGGCTTGCCTGGGGCCTCGCCTTCTGCAGTGCTTCTGTGCAAGCATGCTCAGAGCCTGTCTCCATTTTGCAGGATCAAGGTCTGACGTACTGTACAAGGTGTTTTGCGATGTTCTTGGGATGAAGGACAAGGGGAGAGCTTGATGTCACTTAGTGTTTGCACATTAGGCCCAGCCTGAATTTCTATGCACGGCTCTGAAAATGTGGAGATACCACCTGCAGTTCTGAGTGTTATCCGAGCATAACCTCTCAACCCCGGCTCTGGGCAATGGGGGTGTGAGAGACTGAAACAAATGGACCTGGCACATGGTAGAACCTGTAGAACCTGGCGAAGGGCATCCCTGGCAAAGGACTGGCAGGCTGTGGGGGTGCAGTTACTGCATCTTCAGGGCAGAACCTTGTAGCTCTTAGGCAGGCCTGTGATTCCCATAGTGCTTCCCCTGAGGATACATAGCAGCCATAGAGCTGATGCTTAGGAAGGCAAGCCCTGTGCTTTTCCTATCAGCCAACATGGATGGATGGATGGAGGGAATGTGGCAGGAGGTGGTAGCGGGCGGGAGGCAGCCCAGTCGGCTCTGTTTTCCCCAGGGAGGAATTAGGCTATTTGGTGGTTGGTTCCCAAATAGAAACCATAAGATTGGAAGAATATGGTTAGGGGAGAATGTCACTACTGGGGACTGGGGGTGAGGGCGCTCTATCTCTCTATCTCATATTGCTAACCAAGACCTCTCTCTCCTCCGTGAACAGGGAAGTTCTTATAGGGTTGGAGGGATACCTCATCTTTCAGGGTCTCAGTAGGGATGTTAGAGTGGGTGAAACACTACCCTGTGGGTTTAACATTGCTGACACATTCCCACACTCACCAAAGCCTTTGTTAGCTGGATAAGACTTGGCACTGGATGGGGAAGGGCCTTGCAGCACCCCGCCCCTCTCCAAGGAGTTACGGGCAATTCATGGTTGCCAGGGGGAGTCGTTTTCTTCAATGGTGTGACCAGTGGTGAGGTGCCCCGTGCTCAAGGACATAACCCTACTGAGTGAATCAGCTCAATGGATCACAATGAAACAAACCAAAAGGGTGGGAGAACTGGGGGTGGGAGGGGCTTATGAGGAAAGAGCAGGAGTGATTTTATAGGTGGTGATGGGGAACGTAAAATGTCCCAAACACTCCATTTGCATGTTGTCAAAGGAATAAAGGCTATACAGCAGGGAGAATTCTACCTTAGTTATTAAGGGGAAAAATAAGATTATTCCTCCTTACCCCTCTCCTTTCCCTCCTCAGGGCCTCCGAGGGCAAGACCGTGGAAGTGCCTTACAAAGGGGACGTGGAGAACACCATTCTGGATATCCTTGGAGGACTGCGCTCCACCTGTACCTACGTCGGGGCTGCCAAGCTCAAAGAGCTCAGCAGGAGAGCCACGTTCATCCGGGTGACCCAACAGCACAACACGGTGTTTGGTTAACCTCGGGGATGCAGACCTCAGTGTTGAGCCGAGTGGAAGCCTCCTTTCACCATGCTTCGCCCCTCCCCTCCTTATCTGCCTTGGCAGGCTGGCTGCTATCACAGATGCTGAGACTGAGTCCTTGTCCTGATCTTGTAGCCCGAGACCTTGGGGCTTGCCCTAGTGCCTGTGTGGGGCCCAGGAGCAGGGCGCTCGTGGGGCCCCGGGTCAGCTCCTAGAACTCATCGCCTCCTGGTGTCAACCAGCCCTTGCACCCTCCTTTCTGTCCGCCGTTAGTTTTCTTTCTAAAGGACAATGGTTTCACTTTTAATATAATGCTATGATCTTGACTGAGTGCTGGAGTTTGCGTGTTCAGGACCACAGTCCTATAGAGCCTCATAAGCATTGGGAAAGCCTGCCCAGTCAGGTAAGTGAACTTCAGTGGTTAACACACAAGGCCCTTGGTTGGGGAGGGAGTGTGGTGTGGGGCTGAGCAAGAGCCTACAAAGCTCACAACCCACCTACTGCTACCTGCAGCTTTTTGTTGCTGGGAAGCAAAAAAAAAAAAAAAAAAAAATGCAATGAGCAGGGTCGCAGGCTCTCAGGTTGCAGGGTCAATGGACATGAATTGTCCAACCCTGTTAGCTTATCTCCCAGCCTGTTCAGAGCTGCTAGCAAGCTCGACCTGTCCTGGGATTTTGTGTAGTATGTCAGATACGCAGTTGATCTCCAACTTGTCAGGCTGGCTGGCCCTCTCTCTTTTTTAAAGTCAGGATCTAGCTGGTAGCCCAGGCTGACTTCGAACTTGCAATCCTCCTGCTGCAGCTCAGCCAGGCTGGCCCCTCTCCAGGTGTTTACAAACCATCTTGAAGCCTCACAGATGTTTTATGAAAAAGCCATGAAGAAGCCTTGCTGAAAACCAAGTGCTCTGAGGCCTAAAGGGGCTTAGATTGTGAGTCACGGAAAGTCCCTTGTATGAATACTTCCTGGGAAGTAGCTATGTAGGAAGGTGGCCATTATTGGCTGGTAAGAGAGACTCTGTCTTGGAGGAAGGCCCTACTTAGCCCAGGGAGCTGCCCTGCAGTGTCAAAGCATTAGTGTTTCTGAGAATCGGGTGGTTTTTCCTAACAAGGTTTATCAGCAGGCACAAGAGTGTGCCTTTTCTTTGAAAAAGCAAATACGACATTCCAGGGAGAAGAATGGTATTGCTGAGTGAGGATCAATTAATTGTCTGGTGCCTACCATATCTGATGATGTAGCTACACCATTACATGGGGGCGGGGGTGCCCAACCCATTACCAGTCAGGTACTATACGACTGTACTTAACGTTTGAGAAGAGGGCACTCTGACCCCTCCTCCAGCCTTCCTCCCAGAGCCCCCAAGCATTGCTCTTAGACCTGTAGAAATATGAGTGGCATACTTGGGAAGGTTGCGTGCTGGATGTATTCATGACTTTTCCCATCACAATAACCAAATTCCCCTGAAAGGAGCAACTTAAGGGAGCAAGGGTTTTTTCCAGTGAAAGTTCAAGTGACACTGTCCATTACAGTAGGGAGTGGCCGGCATCTGTGACTGGGAACACAAGGCTGCTTGCTTACATCTCTGCAAACTATCAAAATCCTGTTCCATTTGGTTTCCTGCCTCCGTTACCCTCACCCTCTATCTAGTCCAGGTCCCCAGCCCGTGGGGTGGGGCTACTCAGCTAATCGTCTCCAGAAACACCCTAACAGGCACACCTATAATTGTATCTCCTTTGTGATTCTAAACCTTTGTCTGCTTGGCAGGATGAATCATCACACATGTCGTTGCAAGAAAAGGGGTATTCAAGGCAAACAGGATATGGCACTTGTGTAGAGGACCCCCACACTCTGTCTGCCCTATCTGTGTCTAGTGTCAGCCTCCCTTGATATACCTTATGGAGGATGTGTTTCATATTTAAGTCAGTTTAATGAGCCTAGAATAAGTAAGAAGGAAAGGAAGTCCTAAGTCCTTTCAGGTGGACTGGCATCGGCAGGTCTCTTCAGACCTGTGCGTTTCCCCCAGATTCTCAATATGATACCTCAACAGCTCAATATAACATTATAGGCCTGGTCCCTGTGTTAAATTAACATTGCAGCATGCATCACTGTGGGGACATGGCCCCAAAGGTTCCACATAGCACATGCTCTACATGGGTGCTGCTTCAGGATGGTCTTGGCCTGGGCTTCGGTTTCCCTCTCCCTGCAATAACAAATGCCACTTTGCTCTGTAAGGATCCTTGCAGACTGGTGGTTTTATGTAGCCAAAGGCAGGCCCCTTGCTATCTAGTTCTAAGCAAATGAAGGCCACACGTGCTCTTGCAAAACCCCAGGCACCAGGATTATCTTGAAACAGAGGCTTCCTAAAAAGAACACACATTCCCTTGGCTGGAGCAAGTCAGTGATCAGAATGAGCCTAGAGGATCTACTGTGAGAGCATCCTTCAGTCCAGGCAAACAACACGGACAAAGAAGGCTTGTTGCCCATGCACGGAACTTCCTGTGATGGAATGGGAGCAATGGTGGCAGAAGTGGCTATGGTTATGAGAGGCTGCCTGCTCACATCTCTGCAGACAGGGAAGCAGAGACATAAATGTCCCCATTTCCCTATTAGGTCATAGGTACAGGAGGGAATTCTCTTTGGAAGGCAAGCACAACCCTGGAACAGGGGAGCATGAATCTTGGTCTTGGACTGGAGCAATGCTTCTTAGAGTTTCAAGGCATGTCTCAGAGTATCACAGTAAGCTATGTATTTTTCCTAATCAGCCTTTTGAATTATCCTAGCCGTAGGATAACTGTTAGCTATAAACAGTCTGCTATTAGTATCTAATCACGTGGGCAGGCAGAAGGCTTGCCCATTGCATACCAGGAACAGCCCTTCTAGTCTGGTTCAATGAGGCTTCCTGGCATGCTACTTATTTTCCAGCATGCTTAAAATACAATGTGTAGAACCCCAGACCCTCGTTTCAGGAGTCACATGCTACTACATAGTCTAGGCTGCCTGATTTGTTACTATGTAACCTAGGCTGCCTGATTTGTTACTACGTAACCTAGGCTGCCTGATTTGTTGGGATGAGTCCTAATTGGATAGCTCAAAAATACAAGAAAGAAGAAAATAGAAGCAAAGGGTTCCCATTCTTCCTTGGCCAAGTGAGAACTCTCAACTATTTCTGGCATCTTCTCCCCGGTGTGAGCTCCAATTTCAATTAGAAGAACGACATCGGCACGTGTGGATTGGAGCAGGGCATACCTGGGGATTTGCTGCTGCAGGAGTAATGATTTTCCTAAACCACCACCAAGCCACACCTTCCCAAAGCTGAGCCCAACACCAGCCTGTGCACAGTACTTCCGAGACAGTTGCAGAGCAGGCTTTCTCATGCAGGAAGACCTCTGTCCCACAGGTTTCTAGGAAGTATGCACGCCAGGGAAACCTGCTCAAGCAACCACAGCTTACTTACCAGTTGGAGCCAAACTGAAGACGTCACTGATAAATGCCACATTAGGCACAAAGCTTGCCAATCATTTGAGAAGAAAAACCTAGAATGTTGAGCAGAGAGGAGATGGCAGGTTAGAGACAGTCATGCCTCATCTCACACCGGTCTCCCCAGGGTGCACTGAGGTGATGTGGATAGGTCAGTGAAGAGGGACTCCCCTCTTTTCAGCCACCGCTTTCTTTAGGGATCTGACAGACGGCGAAGACACAGGTTTGCAATTGGCACTGTTATTTTATTAGTAGTACGAGTATTATACAATAAACTTGTACTGGTATACAGACAATTTATTTAAAACAATTTTGTTCAAATTTTGAATCAAACATTGTTTTATTATAATAATGAAATAATTTCTACCTAGAAAACCTGCAAGCACCATCAAAGAAAGGGACCATAAAATTCAATAAACAGACTCGAGTGTATCCTACAAATAGACACACCACGATTAGAAAATAGAATATGAATTCTTCCATTTTTTTAATATTTGTTTTAAAAAAGCTAGTGCAAATACAACATTTTACACTGGAATTACAGAGAGTATGCACGCATATGGAAACGTTCTCCTGTCACGATAAAAGCTCTTAACTATGTATGCACTTAAAAGTTTCTTTTCAATAAGGTGCAAAAAAAAAAACCATTTTGTTTTCCCTAGTTCTCCACATGGTAGTACCCTTAGCCCAAGTTTTGGTGTCTGTTTCCGCTTGGCCTGTGGGGAGGCAATGAATGGAAATTGGAGGGTCTGGGAACCTGATGTTAAAACCCTTCAACTGGTGCAGATCTCAGGTTCCGGAGGGCCAAGACTCCACTGGTTAGAGATGTAGACTGTCTTACCGAAAGGCCACCATAAATACTGACAGGACTCCACCGCAACCCCCTTTCTGCTGACACTACCTGGGTCACACTTGAGCAGTGTGGGTTGGGGAGGGGGCAGTAGTCACAGAATGGGACTGTGGTGGGTTGCCATGGTTACGCCTCATCATGGACTCAACAGTGCATCCCACCCTTGGACTGGAGAATAACTTCCGAGCAAGGGGCTCC
Source organism: Mus musculus (assembly GCF_000001635.26). Classification (NCBI taxonomy): domain Eukaryota; kingdom Metazoa; phylum Chordata; class Mammalia; order Rodentia; family Muridae; genus Mus; species Mus musculus. Next base: position 45,550,579 of record NC_000079.6, read on the forward strand.
TGTAAGAACTGGAGAAAACCTGTGCACCAACCTTCTTAGTAACTGATCTTTCACTCCAACAGTTCTAAGCCAGTGTCACCTCAGCTCGGTAGTCTAGGGGACAGTATATTATCTTGGTAAGGGTTACTGTAAACAGTGCTTCCCACACAGGCCTTCACATGAGCCATCCAGGCAAGCAAAGGGACAAGAGGACATGCGTGGATGGAGTCTCCAAGTGATCTGTAGTGGAAGACTTAACTCCTTTCAGTTAAAAAGTGTTAGGGAAGTTCTTAGAGACTGGTATCATGTAGACGGTATCTATTGGCCAAACACACTTCATCTGAATACAGGTGAAGTTCCTGTATGCACGTGTCAGGATGTGAAAAGCTGACCCGATGTCTCGCTTCTGCCTTTGTCAAGGTCAATCTAAGCAATAAGAACTTGCGCCTTAAGGGAGGGGACATGAACCCAAATTGAAGAATTAAAGGTAGGGTCTGTTTACTGCCCCCACGCTGTCTGGTTTGCACCACCCAGCGCAACTGCTGAGCTGGAATATAACTCTGAGAAACCGTTCTGCATTTCGTCTGGCCTCTACTTGAGAAACATCAAAACAAAAGCCAGGCATTCAAGCCAAAATGGGTGTTCTACCCCTGTAGGAATGAGGTCTGGGGTGGGAGGCAGAAGAAAGGCTCGACTTTTTTCTGTCTACTGGGAAGGAGGATCCCTTTTAGAAACACTTCATGTTCAGGATTATATTCTTTGGGTTGATAGGAACAGGAAGTGCTGAAAATGTCAGACATCATCCAAAGTAAAGTTGCAATGGCTTAAGAAGGGAACTTAGGGAAGTACTTTCGGCCTAGGAATGGACAGTATCCTCAAATAGCGGAATACAGAGTTCCCCCATCCTTCACACAAGAGCCGTGTGTAACAAAAACAGAACAGTAAGCATAGGTACGGTATAGTTGAAGAGCCTCTGACATCATAATTCTTCCAGGCCATAACCATACAAATTTGATGATCAAGACAACAAATTGCTATATACAGGAAAAATAAACCCCCAAACATGTAACTTTCAAACCCCTCCTCTGTTTTGTTTTTTTTGTTTTGTTTTTTTGTTTTTTTTACACACAAAATATGAAACTCATAGTTTCAACAGATCTGTCTCTTTCAAACACTGAATGAATCATTTCAACATTCATTTTTCTTTTGTGCAATTTTTTTAAAAAAAAATTATCTGTAACCCACCCACCCCCAAAGTGAGTGTCTCAACCCTCCCTCCCCCACCCCCCAGCTGCTCAAATTGGGTGTACTTTAAAGAAAAAAACAAAACAAAACAAAAAAACTTCCCACAAGGTATAGCGCTACAAGAAAAAGCCTATCAGTAAGGTAACATTTGAAGCGAGGTCATCTATGAAAGAAATCCCAGCTCCAGAGTAGAGGTGTGCAAACTGTTTCGAGTTGCCTTAGGAACAGAAATACAACACTGTTCATGGACAGGGAGAAAACCAACCCAACTCAACAGGTCATACGCATGTGCTTTATTAAAAGAAAAGTAAATTCTCTATAGTTATTACTCGATTTTTCCTTAAATTTTCTATTTCGGAAATCCTGGCATCAAAACACAACTGTGGATGCAAAGGCCTTTGCTCCACTTTTAAAACAACAAAATATGATTCTCTTGCCGTTCATCTCAACCACTAAAGAAACTGGATAGGACCCGGAGACTGGAGGCCCTGTATTCCCCTGGAGTCAAAGGGGGTGACTGGGAAATGAGGAGCGAAGGGCTCTCGAGAGAGAGAGCAGACCAGTTGGTTGAGGGTCTTGTGGCTCAGGAAACAGTTGCCATGCCAACTCAACTTACAAAGTCTGGCTTTCTATCCCAAGAGCTCTGCCTCCTCACCCGTGTCTGAAATAGGTGTTAGTGTCTTCAAAAGCATCTACAAAATAGGTTTCCTTAGTAGTCACAGATGTTACAAGGTATTATCAATTGTTTCCTTAAAAGAAAAAAGAGAGAGAGAGAGAAAGAAAGAAATGAAAAGATACAAAGCTAGAACAAAAACAGATTTTGGCAACATATTTCAGTAAAGATCAAACTATGTGCAAAGAGTGGATATATTTTTTTTCTTCTGATTATGAGGAGCTACTGCTCGTCTTGAACGTGCAGCATTATATTGCAATCTGTGCAGTAGCTAAGGAGCAATCCACACTGTGCGGGGAGATCCAAACATTCCTTGAAATTGTACAACCCTACTCCAGAGCAGTCCAAAGTGCTGTTGCTGAACACATCTGTGTTCCACACACACACACCAGCCCCATCCCTGAGTAAGAGGTGTGGAAGGTTCTGCAGGGTTCCTTGCAAGGGAGAAAGGACGCTGCCACTTCCTTATGGGGTAAGGGGGTGGGGAGGAACCCAACAAGCTCACCTAACAGAAAACATACAAGGTTGGGGTTCAGAGTTAAGGACGTTCTGTTGCCACCACCACAAACATCAGGCCATCCCAAACTGAGTTGGATGAATCGAGAAAAGCAAAATGTGACCAACATAGACGATTATCCTGCAAGTCCCCCCTCCCCACCCTCCCCCAAATGCAATTTGGATTTCCACTTTTAAAAAGATTTGAGGTAAGTGGTATCCCTGGCCTTCCCCCACCCCAGTCCCTACCCCATCCCACTGACCCCCAAGGTGGCCCAGACAAACTGAAATAATTCTAAAGTTAAACAGTCTAAGGAACAGTCACGTTGTTGTGTATTTAGAAATCCCTAGAAAGAGGTTCTTGTTTGCTGATTTCTTATGAGTAATATTACTATGTTTTCTTTTTGCCCTGACTAATTTCTTGGTGATTGTGTTCCGTTGTAAACACAAAAAAGGCCTGCTGTTACTTTGTTTTAAAATGGAAAGCAGGAAAGAGAAGAAGGAAAAGTCGGCTGTTGGTAAATATTGCAAAGAGGACAGGTACAGAGGCGCGTGGCTGATCCTTGTCCGATGAGGGCACTGCTATTACCGTGCTCCCTACACAGTTGACCAAAGGTGCTCCGGGAGCCTGGAGGACCCCACCAATGTCTGCAAATAAGAGGTGGCTCCTGCCTCTGTGTGTTCTTCCTGTTTGAAGAGAAAGCTGTCCCAAGGGAATGGTGACTGTGGTTGCCAGGTTGCCCTCCAAAGCCACTGGTGGGCATGCTCAGAACACACACATATGCAATAAGTTGCTTGTGTCAAAGGCAGGGATCAAAGTCTCAAGGACACAGAAGAGACTGAAAATGAGTTGACTGAAGACCATTCCGCTCCAGAGTTCGTCCTAGGAGCCACTCCGCCTCCTGGCTCCATTCCAGCTTCACTACAGAGCGAGGGGCCTTTGCAGAGTGTGGTGACGGACCTTCAAAGTGCTTCCCTCAGGTCTCCTTGGCTGGCTCTCACTGTGTCCTGGTGACAGACACACACAGGCTCCCATAGGCTGCCTACCCTAGCACTCTGCATCCATCGGTGTTAAGGAGAAATGGAAGGGGCTCGCCTCTCCTGGCTCACTCCTCCAGCCTTTCTCTGGCCAGCGAGGGGAAGAAAGGTCAGCCCACCGAACAAGGAAAAGGCCAAAAGGGAATGAACTTTAACTAGATAGCACACTATTGGCACACAAAGTATTGCACATGCTAAGGGAGCCAGAGAATGAGATGGGACGGATGCTTCGGAAGAATCAATGATTTGTATAATTCCTATACCTGAAATAGAACCACAAGTTATGATATTCCTATTGCTCTGAGCCATGTGTGTTTTTACCTGTTTTAGTGTCAGCTTAGTGGATGCAGTCAGTTCACTCCTCGGAGTTAGCCAGAGAGCAGAGTGTGTGTTTGTGTGTGTGTGTGTGTGTGTGTGTGTGTGTTTTCTGAGCTCACAGGGGCTGTTGTAGATAACTGGCACACAGCGCCTCCGTGGCAACCTCCTAGTCCTCTCACCATTGGAGGTTAAAACAAAACAAAACAAAACAAAACCGAAAACCTAGTAAGTGCCAGTGCCCTGAGCAGATATAGGGAAGATCAAGCAAGGTCTCTGAACAGAAAGATTAAAAAAAATAAAATAAAACAAAAGGATCACAGCACTAAATAAGCGTCTGATTGCAAGAACGGGCTCACCCAGCTCTGCCAGCGGGCGGAGAGGGCGATGAAGTTTAGGGAGAGGCCAGCTATTCCGGACCTACTCAAAGGTGTTTGGTACATCCCAGAAAATGGTCTGGAAAAAGATCATTAGTCCCAACAAAAGCCACTGTGAATGGAGACTGGATAGCCAACATGTATGTGGGTTGCCAGGGGAGGGTCTTTTTGGTTTTTTTTTTTTTCTATTTTGAGAAATGGAAGAAATCTTTTCTTTTTAAATTGCTAAAAAGAAACGTCAAATAAGTACTTACTTAGGTTGTAGCCAAGAAAGAATGTTTAAAAACTTCTCCCCATTTATAAAACTAGGGTTAAAGTACTTTAAGACCCACTCAGAACCCACAAATGATATTTTGACCTCTGGGAATGAAAACTTGTGACTTTATGAAAATACCATTTCTGGAGTTTTGTACCAAACATTAGATCCTAGTTGGATTTCAAATAGAAACATAAGTTTCTTTTAAAAAAAAATTTAACACTTTTTTTTCCAGAAATGAAAATACTTGCTCACATATATAAAATGTCTATATGGGAAACTCTCAATGGCGCTGAAGAAGACCCTCAGACCTGGCTTCTGGTGACAGATGTGGTAGATGACAAAATGAAGTCTCAAAGGGGACAGAACCTTCTAAGAAGGGCCTAGGGTCTAGGCAGGTTAGAAAGTAATTTTGCTACATTTATTTATGCTCTTGTAACCCTCCCAAACCTTTCCCACAATGTTATTAGATAAAAACTGCAGGAATATCACACAAATTATAAACTCAAGATGTGCAAATCGCAAAGTTCTTTAGAAGTTCGTCCTAAAAACACTGGACACAACCGAGTGTCTTTTCCTCTGTGTCTTGTCTCGGTTTCTCTGCCAACTCTGCATATGCCTTTAACTCTTTCTCCAACATCAAAGTGACAAGTGCCTGCCGTCAGGTAGTACTCGGTAGTCATATATTGTCACGGGCTAGTTCGTACTTCACATTCATCCTTTTAAACCAGATTGGAGTTTTCGATTGCTGGCTTGTGAGCAGAGCTGAAGTGTAGTTACAGTGTTGAGAAGAAAAAACAAAAACAAAAACAAAAGCAACTTAGGTTTGTCATTTTTTTTTTCCTTTTCTTTTCCCAAAAAGAGTCGAAAGTGAGATACAGTACTTGTTGAATGACAGACCAAGATGCTTGGTTAAGAAGCCTGCACAGCATTTTTAGCTGTTTGCGAGATAAAGTAACAGAGGAGCATCTTCCAGATCTAACTCCTCATGTCACACTGGGATTGAGGAAAAAAGAAAGAAAGAAAAAAAAAAAGCGGCACCCGAGTTGTCCATAGTCATGAACAGTACTAGACCTAAAATACAGAAAAGATGCTGCCGGCACAGCTGGGAGAAGCTGGCTCTCGCGGGAAGCGGGGCTTGCATTTTCCTTCTTGGAAGCCAACGCAAGTAACCTGATTGCTTTTCCTAACACTGCACAGAAACCAGTGTGGGTGCTCCCTCCGTCCCTCCCGCCCCACTGCTACCTGCCTGACCAGGAGTGACCTGAGCAAGGACTTTCCCTGCCCACCATGACGACTGATGATGTCACTGGACTGGACCGGGTAAAGCAGAAATGAAATCCTGCAAGTGGCAGCTGCTCTTAAAAAAAAAAAAAAAAAAAAAAAAAAAAAGAACAAAAACAAAAACCCAACAAAACAAAATAAAACAAAAAAACCTCAGTGCAGTCAGGCCCCATGGGGGGAAATATATATATATATCTATATATCTATGATTAAAAGTTGCTTTTTATTGTAAAATATGTTGGAGAGAACCACGTTCTTTGAAACTAGTTTCCCATCTGCCTGTCTGATGTCTCCCTACAATGCCTGGAAGCTGGGTTCCCTGATGACTTTGCAGGTGGGAAACCCAGGTCCCCCAACCCCACACTGAGAGGGAGCAAGTGAGGGAGACAGAGGCAGAGAAAGAGACACCCTCACTCGCACTCCTTCACAAGGGACACGCACCCAGACACTCCCTTGCAGGATACTTCCCACTGTGTTTGTTCTTGAAACCAGTGGGAACTGATGCCCCTCGACTCTGCACACTGCCGGAGAAGGCAGGGGCTGATGAAGCCACATTCAGGGCCACTAAGGATGCCCGGGAGCTCCATGGACATGGTTCTGACCATCCTCCACCCACCAGCTCCTCAACAGACCCTTGCAGACAATGCAAACGCACCAGTCTCCTGCGACACACCTGTTTGACTCTAATGACAAGGTTAGAATACAAACCTAAAGAGGATGTAACATGTAAATACTGTGTTACTTAGCCTACAGTACAGTAATCTGGATACAGACAGTAAAAGGAGGCCCCGGGCCTCCGCTGCCCGCAAGGTCTCTACTTGCCCACGTTAGATCGGCCTTCGATGCAGATCTTAACCTCCTGAGGAATGAGCGAAGGCTTGGGAAGAGTCAAAGGTGGCTCGTCCTCCGACTTCTCCAGTTTACGGGTCTCCGGCGCCGACCACCTCCTCTTCCTCGTGGCTGTGGGTTTGCTCGGTTCTATTTTGCTGAGGAAGGGTGCTGCAGGCAATCCTATTTTTTCTGGAAACTTCAGTTCGCCATTCTCAGAGAGCACCTGGGCGCTTCCCTGGTTGATTCCGTTTTCCTGCTCCGCGTATCTGTGTCTGCTGCCAGCCAGGCTGTCGGTCTTTGCCTGCTTCAGCAGGACGCTGGCAGGGTCCACAGGCTGGCCCTTTTTAACAGAGCCATTCTTCAGGTTCTTGAGGGTGAGCGAGATGCAGACGTCCCCAACAGAGAGTTTGGAACACGGCAGATCAAAGAGCTGGCTGGTCCGCTCAGGACAGCAGGATGACCAGCCCTGTCCAAATACAAAAAAAGGATACTCTACCAAGACTTCGACACTGACCTGTGGAAACAGAAGTAGAGGGAGGAAAAGGGAAGGAAACATGAGAAAACAGTTCATACGTGGTGTTCACATGTGCACGTACATGTGTATGTGTGCACAGAAAACCGTGTATGTACAGAGGCTGGAGCTCAACCTTGGGTGTGAGTTCTTCAAGGATAACCCACTAAAAACACGTGGTTCTTACTCTCTTTATGTGCACAGGTGTGGGGCCATCCATTGGAACACGGGAAACTTAATAGTGGTCATACCCCTACTACCAATGACCTGAAGGTCAAAGTGTTGAGAATAAGGACTGAGTTCTCAGCCCTAAGCAGGATATCTGTATTAAACCCCCTCCTGAAGGCTCAGGAAGCCTCATGGGAGAGATGGGGGTGGGGTGGGGGGTGTCGGGGGACATAAGAGCCAGAGGCTGGGAGAAGCACTGAGAAATGCTAGCTTCTTGACAGAATACTGTAATTGCAGCCACCCCCGACACACCTGGGAGTGGAGGATGTGTCTAATGGCCTGGAGATCATCTGGTGGTCAGCAAGCTTTGCAGATTCTATCTCTGCCTCCCCAGTGGGTGCAGAGGTTACAAGTACATGCCTCCACACTCTGCCGTGTGTGTGTGTGTGTGTGTGTGTGTGTGTGTGTGTGTGTGTGAGAGAGAGAGAGAGAGAGAGAGAGAGAGAGAGAGAGAGAGAGAGAGAAGGTTTCTCTGTATAGCCCTTGCTGTCCTGGAACTCACTTTGTAGACCAGGCTGGCCTGGAACTCAGAAATCTGCCTGCCTCTACCTCCCAAGTGCTGGGATTAAAGACATGCGCCACCACTGCTTGGCTTATACTCCTTAAACATGGGTCTGGGGATCAAACTCAAGTCCTTCTGTTTTCGTGGAAAGAACTTTACCAACTGAGCTATCTCCTTAGGCCCCCTTGAGTGTTTTATTCAACACAGACACTCATAGGCTAGATAAGAAGAAAAAAACCTGAGAGTTTGTTTACCAGCCTCTCGCCTTACAGAGATACTCTGTGTGCTAACTGCAGCCACAGCTGCACTGGCCATACACAGACCCTGGGCAGAAGCTACTGAGACAAATATAAATTCCTTACATCGTTCAAAGCATTCTACCAAATACCAGGTTTGTAGGGGGTCTGGTAAAACCATCTACTGGTTGCCCAGCAACCACAAAGTGCCCACTTGTGAGGCACTGTGGGTGACTCCAAAGGCCAGCTATAGTCATGCTAAATATTGGTCAGACTGAGATGTTAGGTAAACTCTGTGAAGAACAGTATGTGCCTGTTTGCCACTGAATTCCTATCACCTAAAGGGGGGATGAATATAATCCTTAGAACCAATGAACTTTATGTGTTCAATGAATTTAAGGGGGGCATCATCTATAAAGGCTGGGACCAGTAGGGAGGTCTTTCTTAGAAGACGGGCCTGAAGGATGGGGCAGTGTTGGAGGGCTTTTGCGAGTAGACACTACAGGGACAGATATGGTCCAGCCGCCAGGTTGTTTTGAGAGCTAAAGTCTCATGCTTCACCCCTGAGCTCATCTCACTACACAGGCTTCTTGAATTACTAAGCTTCCTTTCTTTGCTGGATCCATAGACCATGGAAAGATGTTTTAGAAAGAAAAAAAAAATCACAGCACATGTCATTTGGAGGGAAATCTCATGGCTCTGGGCTATGAGCAGTTAACGTAGAGACTCATTGAACTTGTTCACATGCTGTGAAGAAGTATCTATGGAGTGCTTGCCCTTAAATAGGACATCTATATCAATCCCTGCCAAAGCTGTGGGACCATCCCAGAAGAGGGTGGGTGGAGAGACTAGGAGCTGGGAGGGGGGAAGGAGTGCTGTGTATCGCTATCTTTGGGACATGACATGGCCCTTGTAACCACCCATTCATAGCAACTATGATCACCTGCACGGGACCCAGTCAGTGTAATTGTCAGCACTGATGGGACTTAGTGAGTTAGGAGACAAGGTAGACAGGAGTCTGTTGGGTGTGCAAATGATCAACATGCATTATTTACACATCTGAGAGAGTCAAGGAACAGGTAAAAGGCATTCTACTACATGTTCTTTCTGAGTGCTTACTGTTTGTCAAATGCTCTGACTCACAAAGGTATTTTTGAATGCTGATGGCATGCTAGTGAAACAAATAGTATCATTTCAGCTTTCTAAATAGATAAGGAAAATCATCTTCCTAATGTTATAGTTATTAGCCAATGGAATTAGGATTAAATCCCAGACCCCTCCCCCACCCCAAATGCTCCCTTTCTTCTATACCCTCCTGAATTTTACCTACATGGCATTACAATATGGTAAACAGGTGACTTAACATTCTTGGGTCAGACAGCAGTTTCAACTAAGCAAGAGAGACCATGAAAAGGGACTTGCGTAAGACAGAGGTCCTTATCTTCCAGAGACCAGAATCTTCCCAGGGCTTTATAGGTTAGGTATTGGCTACCTGTTATCTGAACACAGAGCCATTCAGATGTCTCTGAGAGAGACAGACCTCCTGATAGTGGCTCCCTTGTTCTCTCTCCATCCTTATTCTTCACGTCGTTTGGTTCCAAAATCCTGGAAATCACAATGTCTTCTCTTCCTTCTTTCCATTACCCACATCTAAATCACAGACAAACTTTACTGGATTCTCTTCCATAACATCTAGACAATTCCTCATGATGTTCACCACCTGAGTTTTGGCCAAGCCCAGCATGTCACTTGGGGAAAAATGTCACCAGAACAAGCCTCACAGGATTCACCTGCCACAGCTCTTCACTACACACTGGAAGGTGTGTGTGTGAGTGAGTGTGTGTGTGTGTGTGTGTGTGTGTGTGTGTGCTTATTTAACTCTAAAGATACTTGCCTCCTGCCCAGTCTGTGCACTTCAGACAGAGCCTTCTTGGCATCCTGTTTCAGACAGTGCCCCATCCATCCCTAACTTCCTTCTTATAAACATTGTATCTTCCCCAGAATGCTTCTATTTTGATGCACTATCTTTGTACTTTACTCCTAGAGTTTCTCAAGCATTCTGTAAACTTACACTGCTATTCCCAGAGTCTAAGATGCTTTTGGATGTAAGCGATGCTCAGTAAAACTCTAAGAGATGGCTTGACTTAGAAACAGGAAACACTGCAATGGTAGAGGTGACCAGCAGAGGGCACGGTTGGAGACAATGGAGAAATCTCTTGTCCTTCTGGATGGAGAAAGCCAGACATGGAGGCAGTAAGGCCTCACTTCCCGGCTCATAACCGTGCATTTATATCATAGTTAAGGACTAGCTTTTCACATTGCACTTAGCTTGCGTCAATGTGAGAAACGCCACAAAATCCCGGTAATGAGTTAGTCAACAAGGACTGTATCTAAACACTACGCACACATAGATAGTTCTGCTGTTTGATTGCATATTTCAATCTTAGATTAGTACTGCATCCTCACACACACACATATGGACATTTCCCCAAAAGCAGGGCAGAAGGAAGAGGGACCGTCTGTTGTTTAAACACGTCTCTTCTTCCTTCCGGAGGCTTCCTGTTTTCACAAATGTGAACGGTGTCTGCCTCACCAAGCTTTCCTCTCTCAACCCAAGTTAGCACCATCTCTTCCTCTAGCTCCTCCTGGAGCTAGAAGTCATCCGCATCCCTGAGGCTGCTTTAGTGAGTAAGTCTTCCTTTGGGTTAGATTACTGAGCATGGAGCTCCTGATTGCCTGCGGGGTGAAATTACAAAATCTTTTTTTTCTTTTTTTAAACCTGCTCTTTTCCTCTGAGAAGGAACTGCAGGACTATGTTCCCAACACAAAGCAAAGCAGAGGACTCCACAGTGAGGATGAAGTGGGCTGAGAGTGAGCTACTGATTTCAGTGTTTCAAAATCATTAATAAAAGCTTTCAAGCTCTTCAGTAAAGTGTGAAAGGATCGGGGAGCGTTCTATTTAAAAGCCTCTAGTCACATGACTTAGCCTTTTTGTGGGAGCATTTTTGGCTCTCAGAAGTCTGAGGCAGGGGGACTGCCAAGAGTTTAAGGTCAGGTAGGGTGATACCTTAAGACAAAGTAAAATAAAGCCAAGCCGTAAAGACCATGGTCTAAAGCAACTTGTCATCAAGAATAAGACCATCAAGTAGGGGACACTTATACCCTAAAATGATTGAAGAGCAACAGGTTTCTTCTATTTTGATGGCTACGATACCCAAGCTCCTCTCAAACTTCCAGGCTCAAGTAATCCTCCTGCCTAGGTAGCTAGGACTACAGTCCTGTGCCACCTCGTGGATCAAAAGACACACAAGAATGGTTTGATGCAGTTTCCTAGAGAGAGCCTTTTGACATCAGAACTGATTGGAAGTAAGGTATCATTGACAACTGGTCCATAGACCTAGCACATGGCCTTCAGTCAGGCCACGGACCATTTGTGTTTTGATGGATTTGTTTTTGTTTCTACCAGCCTGGACAGCAGATATTGTTGAGCATGCTTCTCCTGGTAGCTAAGGGACTGACTCTTCAGGCTTATTTACTGCTTGCATGAGTGCCTGGCCTATTTTTAGGATCCAGCTAATCCATTAAAACATCACCACCAGTGACTCACAGTCCACAGCAGTCAAACTGAGAAATAGCGGAATGAAAGAAAAGCCATCCATCCACACACAGCGAGCACAGCATCCTAGCCCGCCACGGGAGCGTGTGCACCTGCCCACACGGGGGGAAGGGAAGCAACAGTGAATATAAAGAAGCCACCAAGGAAGCCAGGGAAGCAGTCACCTCAGGAGGACCTGGGAAGTGACAGACAGCCCTAATAACACAGAGCTCAGCATCGAGGAGGAGGAGAGCGGCAGCAGCGGGCCAGAGCACTTTACAAATGGCACGCTTTACCAAGGTGCTGCTGAGTGCGTCCTGGGTGCTCTTCAGAAAAGCTGATGTCCAGGGGCAGAGATGAGCAGGCTGCTGTCCACCAGGAGGCACTGAGGACAGAAGCCAAAAGTGGCTAGCCAGTGGTGTGCTCTTGGATAGGAGCTTCCCTAGTGGTGATGACGGCTGCTGATTTCTAACTTTGTACACGGGTCCTCGTGCTGCTCTGAAGGGGTGGACTTCTGGTCCTCACTCATATCTGGCTCCTACTGCTGGCTGGATACCTATACTCATGCCAGCTAGAGTGTCCATTTAGACTACCTAGTAGAAGTGGGAGCAATGGCCTTCCTCAGCACTGGGACAGACAACAAGGAGAGAGGCAGGCTCAGGGTGGCTTTGCTGGCTTCACGGAGAAAGCCATCTTTCTGACTAGTGTTGAGAAGACTTTCTTCTGTAAGTTATTTTCAGAGCAGACAATGGTGTATTTTCTCTCCAGAAGCAAACCTCTCCCTTTTCAGGGTCAACGTTGCTTACAGAATAATGAACACTGTGCCAAGTGCCAGGGCCACCAGGTATGGAGGACACACTGAGACATTTTGGGTTTGGTGTATCTACAAATGCATTTCCCCAGCTCATAAACTTGCATCATACCATGATACTAATTCCTTTTTCTTTTCTTTTTCTTTCTTTACTCCGGATCCCATAGCTGAGCCATGCCCCAGGCTTATGGCTCAATACTAGGAACAGGAAGTGGGATATATTTGGGAACTAACCCAAAGAAAGAAATCTGATGTCCTGTGGGGCTCCCAGGCCGAACCTGCCTTTGTGGGATGCTCTACTTGTCTACCTAGAGAGGAAAGAGCTTGCTTTCCTTGGCAAACACAGTCTTAGGGACAGATGCTTATAGTCTGTGCCATAGCGCTGTTCTACAAGGGTGTAACAGTGCACTGTGCAGCAAAGCCAGAGATGGTGGATGACAAACATAGAAAAAGCATTATACTATAATATTACTTCCTCATCATAAATGCCAGACAGAGACAACATTGGAGGCATCTTTCCACAAGAGAAAGTTATGTGAGAGAAGTTAGGATTCAGCTCCTAACTTAATAGTGGCCAAGGGCGTGGGAACATGGCTCTGTGGGTAATGGTACTCTTGCCACACAAACAAGAGGACCTGAGTTTGAATCCCCAACACCCATGTGAAAATCCAGGGTGGCTATGTATGCTTGTAACACCAGCATATTAGAGCATACATTTCCAGGGTTTGCTGGCCAGCCAGCCTAGACTAAAGGAAAGCATTCTCATCTGAAGGTATTACGGTAGTAAGGCAGGGAGGGAGAGAGGTAGACAGCCACCATCCTTCCCTGCTTCCTCATGGGCTCTACAGGCTTTTGCACCTACACTCTTAGACATAAAATTCTCCCCCACCTCTCTCTCTCTCTCCTTCCCCTCCCCAACAGTCACCAACACAAATACCTACTTCTGTTCCTACAATATCCATGTCTGATTATCTGGATGCCTCTAGAATATTCCCTGAATATACTTTTAACTTTTGATCACTGAAGCAAATAAAAACAACCAGGTTTGTTCTGGAAGACAGAAAATCAAAGGTTTCAAACAAAACCAAGCAAACAAACAGATGAGGAAGGTGAAGGGCAGAAACCTTAAGTAGTACAACTTTTGTCTGGTGATGTACAAGGAACTAGATTCCAACACACACAAACATTATGTACAGCATAGACACATACATACACACTATGGACAGACAGACAGACACACGTACCACAGACACACTCATACATATAAACTCTATAGACAGAGCCATACATATACACACCATAGACACACCCACACACCCACACACATATATCTCATAGATAGACATACAGTACACCACAGACATATATACACACATATACTCCATAGACAGTCACACAGACACAGATATACACACACCACACACATACACCATAGACACACACATACACACATATACCCCCATACCTCCATAGACAGACACACATACATATACACAGACAGATACATAGATACCCACACAGACACCATACACATACACACATAGACACACATAGACAAACACACACATAAAATTTAAAACCCCAAACAACAATGGAAAACAAAACCAAACCAAACCCTACAAGATGAGAAGATTGTCTTTATACAGCATCCTTAGGTTAGCCTGTTTTAGAAAAGAGAGAACATCCACTGGGGAAGCATGGGAAAACCACTTGCCCCACACAAATGCACATCTGGGCTTCCAGCTCTCCTCACTGCCCCTCAGTGTTCTCTGGGAAGGACCTTGGAGGTTTTCTGAAGCCATCCCTCCTTGCAGATTTCTGTTCCTGTAGAACTTATGTCTAGGGTCACAAAGCTATTTCTGTCTGAGAGAAACCATCTTTCTTCCACAAGTTCCCTAACTGATTTTGGGATTTTGCTCCAGAAGTCCAACAATTCGCTTATTTCTATATTTCCCTGTGGGTGTTGCTGTGAGCTGTATCTAACCAGTTGCAGAGACCCAGACATCTGCTCAGGCTAGGGAGAAAGGTCTTCCCAGAGATACTGGAGAAGGAGGGCTGCCATTGCAAGATCAATTAAATCTGCTGTCATTCTTTCTCCCTTACTGGGCTTCCCCCTCTCTCCCTTTTTCTCCGTCTGGCTCTGTGATTTCAAGCCTGCTGCGTGTGCAAGCACGGCTTGTGGAGCATTTCAGCTGTGATGATGTCAGCCGATCTCTGATAGGCTTCTAAAATAAAGCCACAAATCACTGGTTGGGTCTGAGCCTTGTTCTTTTATTTCCATGGCCCCAAACCCAAGAAGTCTCATTAGCAGACCACAGGCCTCTCTGGTCTAGCTTTGCAAAGGCACTTTCCATGACAGGAGAGATATAGATGGTCTGTCTGTCCATCACACTGCTGGGACCCCTGCTGTCAGGCAATGGTGTGTGTGTGTGTGTGCACGCGCGTGTGCGCACATGTACACTTTGGGGATGGTCAGGGGGAGAGCGTGGTCTGACCTCACAGCAAAGCCAGTGTCTTCGCGGTTTGAATACTCATTTTTGAGGATTTCCAAGCAGGGATAAACACAGAAAGATTGTTGGGTTCAATTCCCAGCATTGAAATAAATCAATCAGAGCTTTGCCTGATTGCCTCTGGTCAGACTTGCATTCTAAGGGCTAAAACTGAGGAAGAACACATCTTAGTCCATTTCCATGGTTCACCTAGGGCGTGAGAGCCCATTGAGCTGATGTCATTTTACGTAAGATGTGAGCAATAGCCTTATATGCTCTAAATAAACATGCCACCATCTTCTCCTCAGACTCAGAACTTTTCAGAAAACTTTCTTGGTCTTACCAAATACTGAATGACTGGGGCATACATCCATAAAGAACATTCTAGGTTAAAAGGCTTCAGGGAAGCAGGGCCTGTGACCTCGACCAAGATCCCACATCTGATCTTGTGGGAGATTTGCCCATGGAGCGGGTTGGGAGGGGTGGGGATGGGGACAAGCCTGGCCGACTCAGCAATGTGGTCAGTAAAGCTGCTGTTGCATATGAGTAGGCTCTGGATAAATGCTGGAAGATGATTTAAGATTCTGGAAAGGTGAACAAGATGTAGCTCAATTAGCAGAGTCCTTGCCTAGCAGGCATAAGGTCCTGGGCTGGATGCCCAATACCAAATAAACTGGGCATGGTGGTTCTTGCCTATAATCCCGTATCTTTGGAGACAGAGGCAGGAGGATCAGATTAGTGGACATCAGTTAGATACTGTGAAGCTGAGAACATACCGGGTGTCTGTTTTCCTACTTTGTGACTTTTGGCATGTAGTTTAGGTCATGTGGTATTAAGCTACCCCTACCCACTCCTCATATGACCCTAAACCTAGAAGAACAAGAGCCCCAACCCCCGACACATCTTTAGGACCTGCCAAGTATACTATCTGTGGTGGCTCTCTCTTAAGGGAACTCTTCTTCAGCCCTGAAGAGTCTCTCTCTCTCTCTCTCTCTCTCTCTCTCTCCTTCCACACACACCCTTCGGTCCCCAGGTTACCATGGGAACCCTACCTGATGTAATCACCATGCCAGGAGATGATAGAACGGGAGTAGGGGCCCCCTACCTGTATGACCCTGGTGAGGGTTACCTGGGCTCGGTGTTCACCAACAGCAAACTGTATCACGGCCACCCCGGGGCTGTGGCTCTCCTCGATTCTCTCCACAGTACTGGAGTCGATCTTGAGGTCATTGCTAATCTCTGCACTCTGGATGAAATCCTCCGTCTTCAGGTCCTCCACCTTCTTCAGCTCCCCGTTGGCCAGCTGGATGATGGAGCCTTTCATGAAATATGGCGGCAGCGTGGGAGACGCCGTGGTGGGGGACGCCACGGACTGCACCACCGGCAGGTGGATCTGGGCCTGCACCATGGCTGGGTAGGCAGCCTGGGTGACCAGAGCCTCTGGGTTGAAGTTCTCGCTCTTGGGCAGGGCGGTGGTGACAAACGTGTGAGGTACTGCAGCAAACTGGGGTGATGACGTCACGATGGCCGAGGCTGCCCCAGGCGTGTCCATGTCAGGGCTGCCCACCGGGATGAGCAGGGGCTGGTTACCTGGGATCACCAGGTGCTGCGGCAGACCACCAGCATAGGTGATTGCTTGCTGCTGGCCGCTCAGGTAGCCGATGACAGGAGGTTGAGTGCCAGCGTAGAAGGCCGTGGCTGGTAGGCCCACCGGGAGAGGCTCTGATGCACTGTGTGTGGTCTGAATGACCGTGTGGGGGGACAGCGCATAAGACCTGTGGCCCGGCTTCCCTAGGTGCAGGCCGCTCTTGTCATTGAGGGTGGATGGGGAGGCCTCTCGATGCGTGGTCTGCTGGGCCTCCAGGTCGGCTGAGGGTGTGCTGCTATTAGGCAGAACCATCACAGATCCACGGACCCCGGAGGTATCACGACTGCTGTAGTCTGCTGGGCTTGGGTGGACCACCACATGCCTGGACTCATAGGGATGAGGCACTGACTTACTGCTTGCCTTGCCTAGGCTCAGCTCCACAGAAGATGATGCCCCATACCTCCGGCTTTTCTCCATCTCCCCATTCAGGACTTCCTTGGCTTGCATAGCCTGCTGCAACCTGCTGCTCTCGGCTTTTTTGGTGGACTCTCGAGGAACAAAGTGGCCTCCGGCATCACTATATTGCACAACCACCTGGGATGAAGGCCCCAGGGTGAGTGTGTGCGGGATCATCGTCTGATGGGGATGGAGGTGGACCGGGATGGGTGGGGGAGATGTCGCCCGCCCGGAGCTCTGTGGAGAGCTGGAAATATGGATGTACTGGTTCTGCTGGGTGGGTGGAGGAGGGGACCCCGGGTTGACTAATCCTGCAGCCCTGCTGAGGTGCTGCTGCGGAGGGGGCTCAACCTTATGTCCTGGTGCCTGGCTCAGACTGCCCATGTTGGCCAGCAGGGTGGAATAAGCCTCCAGCTGGGAGCGCTGTGATGGAGTGGTGGCCCCTGCAGCTGAGGCTACTGCACTGGTGACCGGGTTGCCTGATGGGGAGATCAGCTGGGAAGGGATAAAGCCCGCGTAAGGCCCACTGTATTGGGAGGACCCAATGAACTGGAAGGTATGCGAAAGGTGGGCGTACTGCACAGGAGACACCGGGGTCCCTGACTGAGGAGGAGGGTACACGGTGGGCAGCGTGTTGGCTGTGGGGACTGACCTGGGGGCACTGGGTGGGGAGTAATCCAGCCCTGCGGACAGTGCTTTATGTAAACCCATTCCTTGTAAACCATGCTCCCCGGAAGTCCCTGCTGACCCGTGCCGCCCACCCCCATGGCCGCGGATGCCAGGGGTGCTGGGGAGCCAGGCCACACCCTCCACGCAGTGGTTGTCGCTGGGCAGAGCAGTGGCCTTCTCCTCCGAGGGCCGGCTGGTGGCGGGGATCTCACGTTTCTTGGGAGGCAGGCATTCGTTGCTCCGCTCTTGGTTGGATTTCATTTTTCGCCGTCCCCCCTCCACGGTGGCTGTTTCACTGGCTGGCCGGCTCTGGTTTTAGTCTGATAAACAGAGAGTCACATTGGATTTCTGTAGGGGATCCAGGCCCTTCATGGGGAATCATCTCCCCGTGGGTTCTTTAGGCTGGCAGTGGCAGCTCCGGATTCTGAGGAGGAGGAGGAGGAGGAGGAGGAGGAGGAGGAGGAGGAGATGAGGAAAGGAAAGAGAGAAGACAGGGGGGAAAAAATCAAAACGTCAGCTCTAGGGAGAGAAACCCCACCAAGCCAAACCAACCAATCAACCCACCAACCACCAAAAACACTATTACCAACAAGACTAAGAGGAGAGGGACCCTCTCAGTTGGAATTCCAAAAGCAGATTATGGCCTAAGTGTTAAAATAGATAAAATGTTACCTGGTCTAAAGAGCCAGTAATAGTGACTAAGTTTCTTAAACATTTGCTTACTTATGATTTATTTATTTGCGCAGGTGCTTGTGAGAGTTTATGCACACCACCTATGTGCCAGTGCCTACAGAGACCACAAGAGGGCATTGGGTCTCCTGACACTGGAGTTATTGGCAGCTGTGAATCACAGTGTGAGTGCTAGGACCGGAACTTAGATCCTCTAGAAGAGCAGTAAGCGGCTGTCTTGACCACCGGCCACGTCTCCTGCACAGATGCACTTTCTTAACAAAATAGAGCAGGCAACTGAGCAACTCAAACATTTCTCTGCCTCTTCTCTCTCCTCTACCCCTTTCTTCTCTTCCTGGAGGGTGGATGGTCACTTTTTTTTTTTTTTTTTTTTAACAGCATCTCTTGTTGCTCAGGCTGGCCTCAAATTGGCCATGCAATGAAGGCTGGCTTGAATTCATGATCCTCCTGCATCAGCCTCCCAAAAGTTAGGATCACAGCCCCCCCCCCCAATTTTTTGGTAGATGATGCATTTCTGTAAATTGTTTACACAGAAAGGTTGGTACCATTCCCCGTCATTTGAGTAAGTTTATCTCAGTCCAATAAGATCCCAATTGTTTTGTGAAGGAGCAAGTTTTGAATAGAGATGCCCAGTGAGTCTTTGGGCAGCTTTGATGCCAGACCCAAACTCACTTGGCTTCAGGGCTACACTCAATCTACAGCAGTGTCCCCTATTCTAACAGTGCCTCCCACAATACACCCATGTACCCCAACTCAGCAGCAGTATCCCAAAATAATTCTTCTCACTATAAGTCTCAAGGGAATTTCATGTACAGTCACTTATAAGGAAACAGTAAGACGACTTTGAGATAGTTACAAAAACTATTCTAGTTTTTTTTTTATTAAACCAAACATAATATGTAAGATAAACCCTGTTATAGTGGCTCATGTAATTCCAGCACTTTGAAAACTGGGGCAGGAAAATGACCACAACTTTAGGCTTCCTTGTGCTACAGTATAAAATGCGGTCTCATAAAAATGCTGCATAAATAAGTACATGAATATGAAAGTAAAGTTGAACCTAGGCTTTGAAAGTTTCCTTAATAAAAGTTAGGCACGTGCTTCACCCACGTGCCTTCTCTTCCAAGTTTGTCTCTGAATATTTTCTCTCCACATCTCCTCCTCTTCTCCCCAGCAGGGACCTGCTCACTATGAGCAGGGGATGAAATATTTGCCAGACAAATTGCAGCCACGTGTCCAAACCTAGCGATGCCAGGAACTCTTACGGGAACAATCCCTGCCTCCATCTCAGAGAGACACTGAATTCTGAGTCACCACCCTTGTGTGAGCAATGTCTACCTGGCACAGGGTAGACTGCCAAGAAGACCAGTGTGAAGCACGGTAGCAGCAGGAGATAGGAGCACTGCCCACACGGTGAAGCTGCAGAGGGAAACAACATCAAAGGCTCTGATCTGGGGAGCTGCTTTTCTGGGGTTGGAACTTGAATGAATACATTTCCTCCTCAGATTGTTTTTCCTATGATCTGACTTTAGAACAGACCCTCAAACTGGGTGTGGTCACGAGTGTCTGTAATCTCAGCCCATGGGAGGCTGAGGCAGGAAAGTTGAGACTTTGTAGACCAGCTGCTTGGGCTACAAAGAAAGACCCTGTCTAAAGGGGCAGAAAAAGTAAGCAAGCAAACAGGCAAACAAACAAAGAAACACACAAACAAACAAAAAAAAAACAAATCAAAATGAAAACTCTAAGCCCTTACCAAGCAGAACCAAACGCATACTGTAAGCTCCCAGTCTTTAACAATTCAAGCAATGTCCATGTAGAACCAACAGCAAGATCCACAGTGCAGCATAATCCTGTGCTCAGCTCCTCATCCCTGTATCACACAACTCCAAATGGCTCTCATCCAGTTTAGTGTGTGTGTGTGTGTGTGTGTGTGTGTGTGTGTGCGACTAGCATGTCACAGTGTGCATGCAGATGTCGAAGGACAACTTTAGGGGTTGGTTCTCACCTTGCACCTAACTTGAGATGGGGGCAGAGGGTGACTCATCACTATTTTGTAAACCAGGCCAGCTGGCCTGCAGGCTTCTATAGGTTTTGGAGGTACAGACTCACGCCCTCACGATTGTGTGATAAGTAGTTTACTCTTCAGACCCCACTTTCCACTTCCCACCTGGGGCAAGGTGAGGATGGTTTAATCCCTCTCATTTGTTTTGTTTCAACATCACCAGAACAAAGCGACAAATGCCCCAAGAAGCTGCCCCCCCCCTCCTGAGTTTGAACAGGCAGATAGAACCTAAGAATGCAAATGTGTATAGGATAGTGGAGGTTTTTGGACACTCAAGTGTCTGAACATGAGAGTTATGTCAATAAGAAAAGCCCTCTCCCCCCAATACTGACAGGGCAGCCAGTAAACACGGGAAACAGAAGTCAAAAGACGTAAGTTATTCATACTGACAAAATTAAAAATAGCATGTACCTGAAGATGTAGAAAAACTGAAAGTGGGTAAGGAATTATGTTGTAAGTAACTTTATTCGGTAGGAATCTCTCCTATTAGGAGGACGAAGCATCATCGATACCCGGTGTTTTAAAATCCATTGTAAGGACGGACCAAAGCCAAACCCCCAAAGTATCAAAAGCATTGTTAATTTTTGCTGTCTTAAAAAAAAAAAAAAAAAAAAAACAAAACCATTAGTGCCAACCTTTTATCTCTAGACTCTGAGAATCACTCTTAAGAAAGAGGATGGCTAAGCTCTAACTTTAAAATGACTTAGTTATTTTATTTTATCTGTATGAGTGTTTTTCCTGCACGCAGGTGTACTACATGTGTGCCTGTTGCCCACAGAAGTCGTAAGAGGAAATCAGATTCCCTAGGAAGTGGAGTTGTTGGGACTTGACCCTGCGTCTTCTGCAAAGAGCAACTAGAACTCTTAACCAGTGAGCTATCTTTCCAGCCCAGAGTCCCCTCTCTCATACCAGCTGACAAGGGAACATAACCATTTAATCATTGCTGAGGTCTGCTCAGAGAACCAACCGTTCCATGCTCCCCCTGCTGGCAGCACAGGTGCACTGCCCCATAAAACGCCGCAGGATTTCATTAGGGATGTTCATGCAAGAGTGATATGTCAGAATAGGAAATGAGAGCATTTGCATATAGTAGTAGCCCCAGCCAGCGAGGGAATAGGTTAATTAGCTCAAGGCAGCTTGAGGGAAGAAAACGCAGGGGGCATGAAAGTCCTTTCAAAGCCAAGTAAAATGTCAAACACATTCAGGATGAGTCTTTAGCAACAGGCAAACAGAAAACTGCCTGAGCACGTGACTGCTGTATGCAAAACCAGCAAGCTCCTGTGAAGGCTGAGATGGCTCTCAGAGGCACAAGGATTTATTTATGCTACTTATCTGATAGAGGCTGGCTGGCTCTTCAGTCCTGAACGCTAACCGGGCTGAGCTTCTGCTAATGAACTAGCAGGAGATATCAACTGTATGTATTTATTTTTAGGACCGAAGATCAGACCCAGCACCTTGTCGATGCCTGACAAGTACTCTCCCACTTAGCACTATCTCTCTTCATCATATATCACCGCTGACAAATTCAAACTCATTCTGCTCACCTTAGCTGGAGATTCGCTTTGCTGAAACAAGGATGGAGCAATTAATAAAGATGCTGGAGTGTCCCAGGCTGAAGTGAGGCAAATCTCAGGCCATCATCCTAATTGCTTACATTTTAAAATTTTATAATTAGGACATTTATTATTATTATTACTATTATTATTATTGACATGTGCTATCAGCATGGAGCTGGTTCTCTCTGTCCATCACGGGGCTCTTGGAGAATCTGACTCAGGTTGTCTGGCTTGGTGGCAATGCCTTTACCCACTGAGCCATCTCTCTGAGCCTAGAGTAATAGTTTTTAACAGAAGAGGAATCTTGCTATGTTGTCTGGACTCAAGAGATCTTGGCCCTGGCTCCCCTGTTGCTACCTCTCTAGGTATTATCCTAAATGTGGGAGTGTTTGCCATGAAAGATGGCCAATTGGAGGGAGTGAGGTCTTTCTCCGTTCTACTAGCTCTCTGAAATGCCTGCATCTTCCACAAAGTGGTAGTGGATCCTGCTGGATTTTCACTCATCCACTAGGGGGCGCCATGCCCCATTACTGAGCAGTGGTGCGCTCCGGAGTTTTCATTACACATTATTATATATATATATTTCATTATTTTATTCTATTTTTGCACTCTGCCTTTCCTTCCCTCCTAAATGGTCTTCTTCTTTTCACAAAATACTAATAGTTTATTCTTTCAAGACTCTCTTTCTCTCATTATCTCAAAATCTATACCAGAAACATGATTTAAATTTGTAGGTCTGTCCAACTGGTTTGACATTGTGACATATCATCGCTACCTAGAAAGTTCACACTAAAGAACTGCTCAATGAGATTTTTCCCCCACAACGTTTGCTCCTCAAAATAAATCTGATGATGTTTTAGGTAAGTTTATAATTTTGTATCGGCCACCTTGACGGGGGTCATGTGTGGTCTGCAGGCTGGGCATGCCTTTAGCTATTGTGCCATTCTGTACAGGATGCATGATGCTTTTGCTCAAGTTTGGTTCCATTCCCCCCACCCCTGTCTTGGCCGAGAAGAGGCAAGACCTTTCTGTGCTACATTTCTGTCTTCTGTGAGGATGGATGGCTACTGGTTTTAAGGTCTGTAAATAGCAACTGGCTGCTTAGAATAGAAGACGCTTCTAGAATTTGACATATGGCCTTAAAAAACACACACACATTTCAAGGGTGAGGGTTAAGGGGAGATGCCGTTTCTACACACACAATCCTGACATTCTCAGTGAGTGAGTTGGACGCACCCCCCACCCCCCCCAGCTTCCACAAATAAGAGGAAGAAATGTAGATGGCTCATCAGGGTTAGAGCAGGTTCAGCGCCATAAACCTGCAAATTTCAAACACAGAACGTCCCACAAATTGCCCAAGTCTGTGAGTAGCCACAGGACACAAGTAAGAAATTCCACACCTGCCCTCCCATGGTGGACTGGAGTCACATGATAGGCTCCCTAAAAATATTACATAAAATGAAGATGATTGTCTCCTTCGTTAAGGCGCAAATACACGTTTGGGTGCCGTTCTCAGGTGCACAAATATTTAAAACTGAGGAAGTAGTGCATGAGGAACACGTCTTGTCCTAAACGCTTTGGATAAGGGATGCTAAACCACGCCAGGAGATAGGACCCTTGGCGTACTGACAGAGGTCACGCGGACACGGTGAGACTTCTTAGGTCCTCGCCTTGAGCCTTCCCATTTGATTTTATCACCAGAAGAATTTCTGGGTGCTACGGACAGAGGTCCTTCAGTTTGGCTAACTTTGAAAAACAAGCCCAAACCCAACATCCTGGGAGTATCCAGGAATGAGGCAACGGTCCTAACTAGACATCCTCAGGCTTGACTGGCCTGGCTTGCCTTAAAGGAAGTGGATCTGTGTTCCCGTACCAACCATGTTCTTCATAATCTGCCTCTTCAGCGGGCCTTCGCTGCTCAGCGTCAGCACAGGGCCCGGGACGGGTTGTCTCAGCACTATTTTTTGGTTCTGCTCTGTTCAACATTTTATTAGTGTTTTGGTTATCATCTGTAGAGGTAGCAGAAGGCTGGAGGGAATATTTAGTGTGTTGTGATTAATATGCAAATATATCCCCAGAGGCTGGACGTGATGGCATAGAACCAAGAAAACTAAGATTAATGAGAATAAAAATAAATGCCCGACCTGGGTTTTAATAGCTCAATTAGCTTAGTTGGAAGAGCTCTGGCTGAAGAATGGTTTAAAGGAAGACATCTAGGATTTGTTTGGCTTTTTCGTTTTTTGAGACAGGACCTCTCAGGTAGCCTAGGTTGGCTCACAGATGTGCCATGTAGCTAAGGACGGCCTTGAACTTCTGGTTCTCCTGCCTCTTCCCTCTGAGATCGGGATTACAGGTGTGTGCCCCACCCCAAGTCTGGGACTCACTAATCCAGTGGTCATGTATGGCACACTCTATGCTGGAAGCATTGTTGTTATAACAGTGTGCTGACAAAGAGTGGCTCCCCACCCACTGTGTGCTGAAAGGAAAAGCAATGACTAGAAGTAAGTGGGCCGAGACTGTTCAAATAAACCTTGTACTATAGAAAAACTGATCAAGGACTTTATTTTTTGCTGCACTAAGTGTCATGTGCTGCTGGGGTGACAAAAGAAACCAGGTTGTCCTTTCTAGGCAAGTGACATGGTGTCCCCGACCCAGCTCCCAATGGGCTCAGTGTGACTCGGGCTATAGTAACTCCTGCCCTGGTGGGGCACTAAGAATTGTGAGCACCCATGCGTCCTCTAGGCAAGCTTTCTGTGTGTCAGAGAAAGCACATGCAGGCCAGGTGTGCGGGCACACACATCTGTAAACACAGCACTGTGGGAATTGGAGGCTGCAAGACTCTGTCCCAAAACAATGGAAGCAGTCTAGAAGAAGAGGGAAGGCCTTAGTCTCAGTGTGCATCCTGCACAGACTCCACTTAGCTGGGGGCAGTCACACACCACAGTGCCTTTAAGGAAGAGAGAGGCCTGGAGGTGCTGTCGTGCATGGCTGTAGTCTCTGGGGGCAGTAAGGGTGTCTGCCAAGGTGAAGCAGAAGAAATGTGTGTGCATATTTGAAAGCTTTTTTGGGGGGGGCGGGGAGGATAAATGAATATGATTGAATTTAACACTTAACATGATTACAACATTTAAAACCTCTCTAAATAGCACAAGTCCCATTTGGGTGCACAGTAGCTAATGAAAGCTGTGTTTAGGGCAGGGTGGTCCTTCTGACTAAAAGCCTTTAGGATAGCCAGCCATGGTGAAGTGTTCCTTGGGTGTTCTGGTCAGTTTGCCTTTTTAGCCTCTTTCCCCTTTTCGAGATTATAATTATATTCCCCCACCCCAAATCCTCTCATATACTCCCTCTTGCTCTCAAACGCAGGGCCTCTTTTTCCCATTAACAGCTATTGCATGCATGTATCTGTATGTCCGATACAATATTCATCCCTAAATATAACCTGCTCAGTTTATATACTGTTACTTGTACTGATGTTTTCCTGGCTGACCATCTGGTATTGGATAACAAACTGGTGTGCTGGCTGCCTTGTCTTGATGTCCTTGATTGGCAGGTAGCTAAATCTTGCCCCGTTTGTCTTTCTGTGGGACATAGTATTTACTGGTATGTGTCAGTAGGATGGAGGGGCAGTCTTCGCTAAGGCTTGGAGGAAGCTGTATTTAGGCTCTTGGTCCAACGCCATTCAAGTCCATGTGGTAATAGAGAGCACTGGGGGGGTGGGCTATCTGGAAACATCTCAACAGCTGTCTTGTGGTGCGGGTCCACCACACATGTCCCTGGCTCTCACAAGCCCAGGGACATGAGTCTGGACCAGGATGGAGGGGACAAGGCAGGCATCTGGCTTGAGACATCTGTAGAAGCTGCTCACATGGGGAATGTGGCTGCAGCTCAGTGTGGCCAGTGTCCCCTGGCTGCTTGCCCACTCTGGAATTCCTGGAAAGGCTCAAGACAGGAAAATGGCCATCTGGATCCAGGTCCCAAGAGAACTGTCCTGCAGAGGTTGAGTCAGAGTTTTTGAGAAAAGCTGGAAATGCCGTTCTGTCAGGACTTTTCCTGGTTTCAGTGCCGAAGCAAAAACTGTTCAGCCTTCCAGTGTCCCCTGGGCCAGAACAGCTTCCCGAGGCGCCCGCATGGCTGGTGATCCGCCACTTAGGCTGGATGCCTGCGAAGAGTCATGGGGACCTTCAGGGATCTTGATCTGGCCTAATGCAAACAGCTTTAAGGACAGGGGAAGGTGGCCTTCCGTGTGGCCACAGCCCCGAGACTGCTGGGACAAGGGGACAACTGATCAGGTCAGCATTGTCAGAATGGGGAGGAAGTGACCCTGTTGTGTTGGCTCTTGACAATGTCCTGTAACACAGCTTCCTGTAGAGTGCATGAAGCATTTCCCCATAAAAATCAATACAAAATGTTAGTGTTATTGTTATTCAATAATGATAGGAAGGTGATACATATGTGATCTGTCTCTCCCTGTCTTTCTGTCTCTCTGTCTGTCTCTGTCTCTGTCTCTGTCTCTCTCTCTCTCTCTCTCTCTCTCTCACACACACACACACACACACACACACACACACATCTCCCTATCCCCATCTTTTTTCTTCCCTTGATAGGTTCTCCTGTTGTTCGGGCTGACCTGTGGGTTGTGGGTTCTCCTTATTCCCACAGATTCTAAGATTGCCAATGTGCCCCATCATGTGTGGCTGCTACTGATGAGGAAGGACTCAAAGATGCTCAAGATCAGGCTGCGGTGCAATGACAAGGACAAGACAAACGATGGTCAAGGAAAGGGCAGATTCCAATCCTGACTTTATTCCTACCTGACCTCACAATCTTCTAAAATTTCCTTTCCTCCTAATGCAAGTTTTATTTTACTTGAATTATACATAAGCCCTGTTTAAGGAGATAATTACTTACCCAGCTTGTAATTTTATCAGTAATATCTCTGCTGATAAAAAGGGGAGACACTGATTTGCACAGAGCCTGGCATAATGTCCATGCTTGATCGATGATAACCATCATATGTGGAATTCCGCAGACATCCCTCCACTGCTTCCCAGCAGTCAGCTGTCATTCTCTGTTGTCTGTGTCTCCTGGTCCAGTGATGACATCAACCTTCCCCTTTCAAACTACCCACTCTGTCAAACAGCTGGGCTTCTCTCTTTCTCCCATCTGCACGGCTATTTGAAAGTGTATGGCCTTACTCTGCTCAATAGACAGGGCCATATTTATCATCAGTCCCAAGACAGGATTCCATTCACACCAAAAGACTGAGAGCAATTCCACGCCGAGAGAATGCTCAGAAGGGCTGGGTGTGAAATTCCAGTGTGGCCTTTCTTGGCAAGGGTTAAGTTCAACTGAGTTCCTGGTCTCACTCTGTCTGCTCTTCTATACTATTTGGATGAGCAATTCCCAAAAGGCATTGTGGGGAGATGGAGACTCTCCTTTCCCTCCAGGGAGGGCTGCCAGCAGACTCACACATGCACACTCTTGCAGCTCCTCTGCACACCAGGAAGCTAAGTACCCTGAGAGCTGTATCCTGTATCCTGCACCATGGGCCACCAGGGGGCCGGATTTCCTTAAGTTAGGACGGACCAAGACACTTCTAAGAGTTGAGGATGTGAAAAATCTCTATCAAATTAGAAGATTTTTTTTGTTGTTGTTTTAAAGGAACTAAAGCACTCTGGGAGGGATTTAAGGTATTCTTTGCCCTTGATGGGAAACTTCCAGATAATTCTTAAGTTCATTTGCCAATTTTCAATCAAGGGTGGTCATACACTGGTTTCCCTTCTGTGTGGTTTTTCAGTCTGTGGGTTGTATGGTTTGAGTGTAACCTGAAGGTTCACATTTTAGAAATGCAACCCCTAAAGCAACAATGTTGGGTGATGGGATACGGTCAGTGGGGACTGCCCTAAAGATTGACTACTGTCAATTTTACAGTCACGGGTTAGTCATGGCAGGTATGGGTTAGTCATGGCACATATAGGTTAGTTATAACAGGTTTGGCTTAGTTACGGCACTGGGTTAGTCATGGCAGGTGCATGTTCGTGGCAGGAGAATGAAGCTGGTGTCTGATGAGATTTGAACATGCAGTGTTGGTCCCTGGGTTCTTAGGCTCAAGCACTTGGATTGAAGCTGGCAGTGTTGTTTGGGAAGAGGCTGTGACACCTTTAGGAGGAGGGAGACCCTCACTGGAGTACATGGGTTACTAGACATTAGGTTTTATACCCTGGCCCCACTTCCTCTGGGCTTTCCACTCCCCTGACTGTGAACCTGGGACAAGACAAGCTCCTCTCTGCTCCTACCTCGGCATCTTTCCCACGGCAACAGACATTCCTTCTTAAGTTGATTCTGGTCAGGTATTTTCGTTACAGAAATGTGAGCCATACCTACACATACAGTGGGGTTTATATTAACCAGTGTGCTCATGCTTGGGTCGGGGTGTCCATAGAGGGAGGTGCCTGTTCACAGTGTTGGAGAAATGTGGGCAGCTGGTTCCCGACATGACATTCTCTATCTGTTCAGCACAACCAATGCGCCTAGACATCTTCCACAGTCACGGGATACTAAACAACCCAACACGATGAGAGGCAGACACGGTTCTAACCCTTGGTTCTCCAGAAGTGTAAGGAAGCACTTTTCACAAACACACACGCATGCACACAGGAAACTGCATACGTGCCTGATGCAAGTCCGACTGAGTCTGTGATCTTGCTAAGTGATGAGTGTATGGAACCTAGCCTTGAGAGACAATAAGGCTTGGGGCCTTAGGCTGGCCATAGTCTTCTTGTCTGCAGAATTCAGAACTAATGATAGATGCACACAACACTCCCAAGGGAACTTATAAACACAAGGCCGATGCGCTATCCACTTTGGGACAGCTGCCATCAGAATACCTGGAGAGGGGACTACAATAGGGATTTATTTGTGTGCTTGTTTATTTACTTACTCGGTTGTCTGTGTGTGTGCATAAGCACACGTGTGTAAAGCTATGTGTGTAAAGCTATGTGTGTATGTAGGCCAGAATGCAACCTCTGGGATTCCTTTCCCATTTCCATTTTAAAGACTGGGACCTTGGCTGTCCACGAAGTCACCAAGTAGGCTGGTCAGCTGGCCAGTGAGCCCCAGGGATTATCCTGTCCTAGCCCCCTCCTCCCACTTCCCCCCATTTCTGGCAGTGTGCACTGCAATGCTTGGCTTTTTAATTTGGGTTCTAGGGATCAAACTCAAATCTTTGCATTTCATTGACTGAGCCCAACTGTACCGCGCCCCCCCCCCCCCACCGCCTCCCCCGAGCCAATGACTGGAATCTACAAAGCACACACCAGGTGATCCTACCGGGCAGCTGGAAATGGGAAGCCATGACTCAAACTGTCTCCAAGTTTCCTTTAATCCCCACAATTCCTCATGAGTACATCCCAGAAGCTTTAAACACAACTGTAAACCATCTCCATCACCCCTGCCAACATAAACATAGTGTCCACATCTCTCTGCCTGAACTTTAAAGGCGACCTGACGTGTCCATAAGTGAGAGGCCAGTAAGACCCATTAAGATTGTATTAAACAATCACATTAACAAACAAAACATAAACAGAAATGGGAAAAATAACAACTGCTGGTAAGAATGGGGAGAATTCCAAGGGTTCCTGATGCCAAGACATAGTTTGTCAATCTCTAAAGAGTTAAACACAGACTTGTTCCATAACTGAGCAATTCTATGTCTATAGAACACCTCTGATGGTTAGTCTTCATTGTCAACTTACTGGATTTGGAATTGCAGATACATTTCTATGTGTGTGCTTCCAGAGAGGTTTAACTGAGGAAAGACAACCCATACCAAATGCGGGTGGCATTATTCCATGGTCTAGGGTCTGAAGATGAATGAGAAAGAAAAGGAAGAAGAAGTGAGCTAAGGACCAGCATTCATCTGGCCCAGCTCCCCGAGTGTGAACAACGTGACCTCACGCTCCTGCCACCATGGCTACAACGTCTCAGTCTTCCTTTCCATGGTAGACTGTGTGCTTTCTTCAGGCATTTTTGTCCCAGTGATAGGACAAGAAACTAGTCTAGTACCTGAAAACCATTCAAAGAAATCAACTCAGATACTAGAACCCAATGTTCACAGCAGCGTTATTTATAATAGCCAGAATCAGTGTGCCAACCCAAACGTCCATCAACAGGGACCAAGGAGCAGTGGGGTATGCTCCCTCATCATACTACCACCCACCCCCCCCCCATTCCTGACAGAGGGCTGAAATTCTGATTCTGATACTCATCTGTAGTGCAGATGAGTCCCAAGCCGTTGTGCCAAGGGAAAGGAGCTGTACCCCCAAAGAACTTTATCTGGTTTGACTTACATGAAACACCAAATAAGGGTAGCGTCCAGTAGGGGTTGGGGAGAAGAGTCAATGAATGCTCAGGGGACAGGGACGCAGTCTGGAATGCTGGGAGGTCGGCTGCCAACACTGCAATATTTAATGCCCCTAGGCCGAAGGCTTGGAATAGTTTAAAGACTACATTTTTTGTTGTTGTTTTTCTTTTCGTTTTGTTTTTGTTTTTGTTTTTGTTTTGTTTTGTTTTTGAGACAGGGTTTCTCTGTTTAGCCCTGGCTGTCCTGGAACTCACTTTGTAGACCAGGCTGGCCTCAAACTCAGAAATCCACCTGCCTCTGCCTCCCGAGTGCTGGGATTAAAGGCATGCACCACCACGCCCAGCAAAGACTACATTTTAGATCAGGCATACTTCAATCACTAAACAGGACATGCCATGGTTGCGATACATTGTGAACAAATTGTATTGCTTTTGAATGACACCACATCTTGCCCCCTACTTTGGTTCTGTGCTGCCACACAGGTTCCCAGAATACCTGTTGAGTTTATATCTCATGGATAAGCCTTGGGGGGCATCTTAACCTCCGAAAAACTATGACACAGGGCTGGAGAGATGGCTCGATGGGTAAAAGTCCTTGCTGTATAAGTACGGCAGCCCAAGTTCCATCCTGGAAATCCACGTCAAAGTGCAAGGGGAGAGCTGCTTTGTGACCTCTGACCTTCATATGCCTTCTGTGACACACCTCCCCATATTCCAATGTATACGTGCGCGCACATACACACACACAGACCCATGCATTTGCCCGCAGCAGGTCCTGTCTGCTACATCCTTCAGTAACAACTCCTGAGATCTCAGCAGAGCTATTTCTACCCTGGCCATCCTTGGTTCTGGATGATCACTGAAGTGTAAATCCCCCACCTCGGGCACCAACCCGATGTTGCGACTCCTGTCTGTGGGCACCCTGTTTTACCTTTTCTGGCAGATGGATGGATTTGTAGATTCAAAGTGTGGTGCAGTGTTGGATGGCTTCCTGGAGGACACGAAAGGCTGCACCTCTAAAGCATCTGCCTTGGCTCAGGAGGCAGAGGCAGGCAGATTTCTGAGTTCGAGGCCAGCCTGGTCTACAAAGTGAGTTCCAGGACAGCCAGGGCTATACAGAGAAACCCTGTATCAAAAAACAAAACAAAACAAACAAACAAAAAAAGAATCTGCCTTGGAAATTCCCTATCTACCAGGGACCCTCTGAAGACCCTGAGATGGCCCAGATCAGGCAGTGCCGTAGACTGTCCGAGGCGCTGTTGCTAGGGTCCATTCAGGAGGACCTCACACCATCACCCTTTTAGCACCAATCTTAGGGAAACGCCTCAGAAGCCTTTGGATTTATGGGAAGGAACAAGCTGTTACAAAGATAACAGTTTTATTGAAACCAGCCTAAATCAAGTGAAAGAAAGAAAGATGTTTAGCTGTAAAAATCAGCCAAGGTAAGAATTCTCTCTGAAACAAACGTTTGTTTTAGATTTGAGGGTGGTGGGCGGGGACGTGTGACTCACACTTCTGTGAATGGATGGCTGTGTTCTGACCCTTGGAAGATGAATGGTTCATTTTGAAAAGCTCAGCAAGTGCAAAACCTACTTTCTACCTCCGTTCGTTTCAGAGTGAGGCTACCGATTGGAGCCTGCGTTGCCCGGGTCGTTCCCAATCACCGGCAAAACCGACAATGGGCTGACCTGCTACCTGCAGCTGTTTTCAATCAGAAAGCAGAGCAATTATGGCAGCCTCTCCCGGGGCTCACATGCAGGACCGCATGAAGCCAAGGGAACATTAAGGATGTTTGAACCAGCTCCCAGAAATCTACAGTGTTCTCCTGCCAACTGCTCATCTTCACCCTGGCTGGGCTTCATTAACTCCATTCGGTATTCATTCAACAATCAAAAATCTCCATTCTTCCCGGATGAATGGCGATGTCCTCTGATCTAGGTACACTGTCACGGTGACTGCGCTACACGGGAGATGTCAGAGTATTTATATATTCTTCAGCCTATTTTTCAATACTGGGTCTCATGGAAGAAGGAGATGTTCCACTCTGAAATCCTTAGCTGTGCTGTGCTAAGACTGTCGGATGATGAGCCCATCAGAGACTCGAGGGAGAAATGCCTTGCTGAATCCTTGTACTCGAGACTCACTCTGGAAACCATAGGGCTTACTAGTGGCTTGAAATACATAGCTGGCTTTGTGTTACATAAGACCCGGGCTAGCTTCCTTGCTGTGGGGCTTTGGCAATTGGTGCCTTGAGGAGAACCACTCAGTTCTGTAAGGTTTACTTTCCTCTTGAAGGAAATAGAGATGGAGAGATGGATTGATGCTTAAGAGCAGCCGCTGCTCTTGCTAGGGACCCAGGTTGGTTTTTAGAATCGACATTGGCCAGCTTACCTGCCTCTAATTTCATTAGGAGGCTCTGCTGCCCTCTTCTGGCGTCTGTGAGCACCTGCGTGCATACAGTGCACACACAGACAGACAAGCACAATACACATTTAAAAACAATGGGAAGAAAGAAAACGGAGATGAGCCCAGGAGATAGCTTAGTCAGCAAAGTCCTTGCCTCACAAGTTTTCTGAGTCTCATCTGCCAGAATTTGTATTAAAATCCTGGTGTGGAGTCACATGCCTGTAATCCTAGCACTAGGTGGGCAGGGGGAGGTGGGTCCTTGGAGTTCACTGGTCAGTAGGCCTAATCTACTCGGTGGTTTCCAGGGCCACGAGATAACTCTGCCTAAACAAGGCAGATGGGAGGTGAGAAACATTAGTCCCATGCACGCACACACTACGCATGCTGGAGGGAGACATACGCGGGGAGAATGAACATGGAGATGACCATAAGCCCAAGCCGATAGGAGAATTATGTGGGATGAGGTGATACCCAGGACACAAATGGTGCCGTGTCATTTCAAGTAACATTCTGCTTTCAATGATCAAACATCCTGCTGCCACTGCGGAGGGAAGACAGTAAGAGTCAAGGTTGTGTGAGTTGTTAACCCTGGCTGTCTTGATGCCCCTAGTAAAAGTTAGTGTGTTTTTGGTGCCTCAGTTTTCTCATCTCTAAAGTGGGAACAATACCGCTGTTAACCCATATGCAATACAAGTGCTAGCTTGCTGTAAGTTCACACAGGAGAAGAAAGACTGTCCAGGGCTGGAGTGTGCTAAGCTCTAGGAATATAAGCTCCTGGGAGGGGCTTTCCTCTTTCCGGCTTTCACTTGATTTCTATTTTCATCTGTGTTAAAATGTCCTCATTGTCTGCCTGAGTTTCTCCCGAGGCAATAAAGTACATGATAAGTACCAGTCTACTCTAGAAGATGCTCGGTGGAACATCCTCTAATTAGAAGGTTCCTGCCTCACTTCCCTTAACAAGACACCTCAAATCTCAGTTCAGAAGTTTACCAGCTCTTCAAAAACCATTTTCTACAAAACATTCCATGTGCATATGTGTATACCCATATATATATATATATATATATATATATATATATATATATATATACTCACATACAGATATACACACATACATATGCTCACAGATAACACACACATGCCTGTACTCACAGATATAGACACATGCCTATACTCACAGATACACACACACATGCCTATATTCACAGATACACACACATGCCTATATTCACAGATACACACACATGCCTATACTCACAGATACACACACATGCCTATACTCACAGATACACACACATGCCTATACTCACAGATACATACACATGCATATACTCACAGATACACACACACACACACACACATACACTTCAAACTGGAATAAAGCTCTGCATAACAAATGGTCAGTTGCATTCAGACCTAAAATTCAAATGTCTGATGTTTTAAATAGGCTTCTGTCTGTAGTGTTTCTTATTCCTGGGAGATAAACAGAAGCTTTTGTACTTATTTGAACAGTCTTGACACAATTACTCATTACAAATTAAATTTGTCCCTTTCCTCTTTTGCACTGTGGCATGCCCACCGTCTGGCTGGGATTTCCACAGCATTAGACAAGCACAAAGTCTGGCCAGGTACCGAGTGTGCTTGAGGCTTTAAGAGCAAAGGAAAGATTCACAGAGGGTGATGATGGCGTGATGCAACAACTGCAATCTGAGCAGGCCATGAGATGTTCAACAAACAGAAGTGCAAAACAGTGACAGCCTCTGTCCACAAGGCTCATTTTCCTCATTAGCACCGTGACCTTGGAA
Organism: Mus musculus; assembly: GCF_000001635.26. NCBI lineage: Eukaryota > Metazoa > Chordata > Mammalia > Rodentia > Muridae > Mus > Mus musculus. The sequence continues at coordinate 45,585,037 of NC_000079.6, forward strand.
ACCTGTGTATGGGTCCAGCGAGTGCTGTTATAATGATGCACCCGAGGCAGCTACCTTTGAAGGAGAGAGGTTCATTCCGCTCACAGTTTTGGAGGCTGGAAGTCTAAGATGGGTCTGGCGAAGTTTGAACCGCAAAATACAGTGGGGACAGAAGTGGGAGGAAAAGGAAGTTTGAGAGTGATTCAGGGCTGACCAGGTCAGGTTTCTGTAAGAACTCTTCCCAGGAAACCAGCCCTCCATTTCCGAGTCAGGGCCCCAGTGAAGGAGGACCTCTCTAGCCCCAGTCTCTTTAAGTGCCACGCCATCTCCTGACACCATTACCATGAGAAGCAAGTGTGCAGCCTATGAACCCCTCAGAGCACAGTGTGGGAGCACTGACAGCCAATCAGCTTCCTCGCCTGTACATGAACAAGACAGAGAACGTTTCTGAGAATGCTAGGTCATGAAATGAGGTGGTTTATCACTTCCTGTCTGTCTGTCTGTCTGTTTGTTTGTCCATCCTTCCTGTCTGTCTATCTATCTATCTATCTATCTATCTATCTATCTATCTATCTATCTATCTCTATTATTTATCTGTCATATCTGTCATCTCTTGAGAATATAGTACCACCATAAAAATTCAAATACATCGTCTTTCTTGAGCTCCAGTCTCATAGCTCAATCATGGGTCAGGAGTTTTCACGCCAACATCCCCTTATCGTTCCTCTCAGACGGACTTCCACTTGAGAACTATATGTTAATGGCTATGTGCTATTTTTCACAGGGGTGTGGCCCTGAGTACTATGTTGGACACGACTGCATCACTTAGATCCCATGGGAGAGGGAAGACTGTTGAGTCACAACATACTTGACTTCTACCTCAGTCTTCTCACCTTAGAATGGGTCAATAGCAGCCACTCTGCAGGTGATACTAACCATGTGGTGTAGTGCGCATTCAGTAAGTACTAGCACAAAGATACCATGTGGGGGAAGGGATGGCCATAAAAGCAGGGAATAGAAGAAAGGGTAAATTGGGGAGGGAAGAGGTAAAGTACTGAGTTCTCTCATTCGGAATCTAGAGTGTATTAGTGGGAAGAAGGACACCAGGGAGAGGGTGTGGGGAGCAAGACAGAGTCATGGGGGCATAGGAGCTACAGCAATGACCTGGTCTTTCCACGATCTGGCAGCAAGTATTCTATCCTGGCTTTGCTAACATTCTTTTGTTAAAAAATAAATTATTTGCCTTAATTGATTTAAACAAAATAAGTTCTGCCTCTGGGCTGGAGAGATGGCTCAATGGCTAAGAGCACTGACTGCTCTTCCAGAGGTCCTGAGTTCAAATCCCAGCAACCACATGGTGGCTCACAACCATCTGTACTGAGATCTGACACCCTCTTCTGGTGTTTCTGAAGACAGCAACAGTGTACTTACATATAACAATAAATAAATCTTAAAAAAAATAAGTTCTGCTTCATTCTTGAGTGTGTGGGATCGATAGTTTTTTTTTCTCATGATTATTTCCAACAGTGCGAAGGGAAGGGGGCATTTCCTGTTTCTCTTCTCTTCCACCACAATAGCTGCTAATTCTAGGACTAAGGCTGTTTGCAGTTTAAGAAAAGAGCTGGGGGCTAGCTTCAGTCAGTCACGTGTGTGAGCGTTCACGGTTTCTCAAGGAATTTGCATTGGACTGGAAAGGGAGAAGGCCTTTATCCTCACAGAGAATGATTTTGCTTTCTCTCTCCCTTCCTCCTCCCCCCCCTCTCTCCCCTTCCTCCTTTTCTCAGTCCATGCCTTCATCTCTTGCTCCTTCATTTCCTCCTTCCCTCTTCTATCTTTCACCCGACCCCCACACTCTTGAGACAGGGGTCTGAAGCCCAGGCTTGACTTGAATTTGTGACAGTCTTACTGCTTCACCCTCCTGTGAGCTGGTATTACAGTCATGCACCACTATGCCCAACTATTAGAAGATAACTTCTTGGAATAGCTTAATTTGACTTTCTCCACGATATATACAGGAGACTCCCATCAGATACGTGTGAAAATAGCAAATATACAAGTGCATTTTATCAACACACACATTTTTTAATCTTGTTTGATAGTCTCATTTTCGCCCCCACAAAATTAGGATTTCTCTCTCTTCGAGAGTTTTGCACAATCTATATTATCTCCATTTGCCTTATGGGATGGTGGGTACGAAGATGAAAAGCAGCCATAAGGCAGAGACTAGATATATCAGTAACAAGTGCCAATGTGGAGGGTAACAGGAGTTATGTGAGTCCACCACACACATATGCAACCAACCACAGAAAGCTCTGTGGAACTGGGCAGAAAGCTCCTGCCTGGAGATCTAGAAGGGAGCAGGAGATTAGGCAAGTCAGGAAGACCCAGGTGACAAGGTCACATTTTGTATCTTCTTTCAAGGACAGTGTGGAAGATGACTATTTCAACGAAATGCATGGATTAGCAAGCTCCCTCATGCTAAATGCCAGACCATACCACCTTACAGGGACATGGTTGGAGCCAATCCAACCCAGGCCAGGTGGACCCTATGAAGAATGACTCTGAGATGCTTAGAGGCTTGGTGACAACATTACGGTCAGATGACAGGGGCAAAAGGGACTCAGGCAGACCTAGGGTGGGCTTCTAAGAGACAGCTCCCTCTAAAGGGATTATCTCAAGATGGAAAGTAATCAACTCCCAAGCAGAAACGTGATGGGGAAGTAGAAAGGAGGAAGGCACGGCAGTGGAGGACACTGTTGATTGGTTGGTCAGTGGCTTTAAATGGCTGTGAAATACTTATTGAAAGATACAGGTTGGGCATCTTTTATCCAAAGAGTTTGGGACCGTAAGTGTTGCACACTCTTAAGTCTTCTGGATTTGGCAATGTTTGCATCCACAGGTTGAAAAGCAAGTCTGAATAGGCCAGATGCACAGCCAGAAGGCCACGTGAGATGGTATTTTTACTGCACTTGGATTTTGCCTGAGACTCAGCCCATGAAGTCAGGTGTGAGGTTTCTGCCTCTGCCCATCAGGTCGGCACTCAGTGAGTTTGTAACAGTTCAGACTCGTGATTCAGTACATTAGGGATGCTCAGCTTGCATAGACTCCTTGTCCAAACTGAACTCCAACTTGACAAAGGGTTTGACCAGTACTCAGGAAGCCCCGGGTTTCAACCCAACACTGTAAAGGGGGCATGTGGTTCTACACAGCTGTTATCCCAGCACTAGGGAGTGGGAGGTAGGGAGATCAGAAGTTCAAAGTCACTCTCAGCTACATAGGGAATTTGAGGTTAACCTGGGAAAGAGATTCTGTCTTTAAAAAAATAGATCACCATGGAAACACATTGCTGGGATGTCTCTATCTATGAATATGTTTTCAAAAATTTAAGTGAGGAAGGTAGACCCATCCTGAATGTGGGTGGTACAACCTAGGGTCCCTCAGACTAAATAAAAGAGAGGAAGCAACGGGAACGCCAATACTCACCCCTCTCTGCTGTGAACATGGTCTCACGGGGCTCCTGTCGTTTCCCATCCATGACAAATACATCTCTCAAAACCTAGCCAACATCGACTCTGCCTCCTTTAAATTGCTTTTGTCTGCTGTTTTGTCATACCAACAAGAAAAGTGACCAATATACCAGGTGGATGGAAGACTTGCTTTAATTTTAAGATCTCTATTGTATCAGGTGACTCATCTGTCACTTTCTACCATGCTCTTCTAAGTTAAGGCACAAAACAGCAGCACCTCCCTGAAGCATGATCTTGGTAGGGGAGGGCAAGCCTCATACATGGAAAGGGATGATTTTTCTCTTCCGTTTTGCATCTTCTTTCCACAAACTACTGAGTAGTTATCCCATACCTTGGACTGCCCACTTGAACTACAGTCTCTTGCTTCTTTGTGTAACCACACAAATCTGTCTTGTAAAACATCAGAGGAAAGGTCAAATCTGGCTGTCCCATTGACAAGGTCTAATTCTAGGGGTGTGTGTGTGTGTGTATGTGTGTGTTGTGTGTATGTGTATGTGTGTGTGGTGTGTGTGCATGTGTGTGTGTATGGTATGTTTGTGTGTGTATGTGTGTGTGTATGTGTGTGTATATGGTGTGTGTGTGTGTGTGTGTGTGTGTGTGTGTATGAGTGTGTATGTGTGTGTGTGAAATCCTAGCAACTGGAGTTTGAGGGAACTGGTCATGCAGCATCCAGTCAGGAAGCAGAGAACCCAGACTGCCTGTGCTCTGCTCTTTATATAGTCTAGAACCCAAGCGTGGGGAATGGCACCACCCATTTTTTAGAGTTGGTCTTCCCACCTGAATTAACATAGTCCAGGAAATGTCTCACAAGCATCCACAGATCCTCATTTCCTAGGTGGTTCTAGATCTTTTAAAGTTGGTAATAAATGTGAACCATCATGTAGGTTCTGACAGAATTCAGATCGCCATGTTTGCAAGACAAGCACTTTACCAACTTCTCAGCCCTTCATTTCTCCCCAGCAACCAATCTCCCGATTCTCTCCTAAAGGCTCTGGACTCATCAACAGAGATAAATACACAACGTAGGCACATTGCCTGGGATGTTCTTCTTACTGACACCGGTGTGTAATTGAGTCAGTGAAATACTTGGAAAGCCTGTCTCTGAGGTCACATGGTACTGCTCCACAAGTGATTTCTTTCTTTCTTCTCAGTTTTATTTCCTGACCACACCGTGCAAAACATGGGCATGTTTCAGACAGAAGCCTCGGTGATGAAATACCAGCACCGGCCATGGGTGACTGCCTCTTCCCAGGTCACTCCATGATTTAGAAGGCTCAAAGGGAATGTTTTCCTGACCTCACTTGACTCAAATTGGGAAAAAGAGTCCAATTGCTATCTCACACTGAGTTTCAAAGCACAGGAGAAACAAACAGGGCTGTACTTAATTCTGGGCATAAGCTCATTGCTGGTGGTTGTATCCTGGGAATAGTAATATATTCTACCCATTCATAAATAAAAATTTTAGAACCTACAGTCAAGGTTCAAATAATTGCTAGATTATCAGTATTTCCCCTGCAGTATTTAAAAAAAAAATCCTTGAGGAAAAGTAGATTAAATGGCAGTCTCTCAGTTCCTCATGTGAGCTGCCAAGAAAAGTATGAATGACCCTGGAACTCAAGGATCCCCATAAGAGATGAGACAACACCAGGACAATGACCCGGAGTTCTTTGGGGGGGGGGGGCATCTCACTCTGGAGACTCTTTTGGATTATTTAACAGTTTATTTTATTTCTTTATTTTGTCTGTATGATTATTTTTGCCCGAGTGTACATATGTATGACACCTTTGTTCTTGGTGCCTGAGGTCAGAGGAGAATGTCTCGGATGCCCTGGAATTGGAGCCATTTTGTGGGACCTGGGAACTTAAACCTGCCCTCTGCAAGGGCAGCCAAGTGTCCTTAAACCGCTGCGCTCCAATATCTGATGCTTGAAATCCCAGAATTCTAACTGCTTGCAAACTTCCTTTGGGCTAGGTTTCTCTCCTAGTGGTGACTCGAGATGACAGGATTTGAATGACAGTAGGAAAGAGTTTAAAGTTCACCAGCCATTTTTGGCCCTTTTCTCTCTAGTCTGATTGTCCTCAGACTCAATATATATCTGGGCTTCAATTCCTGATTCTTCTGCTTCCACCTCCAAAAGTGCTCAGATTACAGGCAAGTGCCATCACTTAAAGACTGATTTGTTTATTATTTTATGGTATGCATGTGTATGCACGAGGATTTGTATGTGCATCTTGTCGGTACAGGTCCACACGGATGTCCAAAGAATGCAGCTCATCCCATGGAACTGGAGTTCCATGCAGTTGTGAGCTACCACTTGGGTGCTAGGAATCCAACCCAGGTCCTCTGCAGGAGTAGCTGGTGTTGGCCACTGTCCAGCATTCTGAAATACTCATTTCAAGCCAATATGAAGAAACCTAAATCTCTGTGGGATTTATGCAAATCCTACAGAGTCTCAGCATTATTTATAGTTGTTCCATTTATAAAACCAAGCATCCTATAGATAAGACTGAAGTCCAGAGAGATGATGTTTACTGAAAAGGGCCTGCAGCTTGGAAGTGTTTTCAGTAAATGAATCATCAGGCCCAGACTCACTCTTTCTCACCCCCAGTTTCATTCTATGCTCTGTGCAGAGGAAGGCTACAGGCAAATCAGCTTCTGGGGAGTTGAAACTCAGGCAGTGACAGTGAATGGGGATGAGAGGTAGAGAGAACTAGCAAGGCCAAGGGAATGGGATAAGTAAGCTGGGGTGGCCAAAGGCATTAGAGCATCCCTGTAGGAATGACGAGGACCCATCTATACTAGATAAATAAAATGGAAAGGATGCAATAATGAGGAAGAGATGCCGATGTTGTTTAGGACTTCAGGGGTCTGGGAAGATGGCTCAGTTGGTCAAGTTCTTGCTACACAAGCATGAGGACCAAGCTCAGATCTCAAGAATCTGCATGAAAACCAACCAACCAACAAACCAACCAACCAACTGAACAACCAACCAACTGAACAGCCAACCATCCAACCAGCTGAGGAACAATGAACCAATTGTAAAGATATTCTTTTTGGTAATTTGAAACATACATATATTTATTTACTTATATATGTATGGGTGTATATAAATGTATGTGTGTGTATGTATGTATGTATGTATGTATGTATGTAAATAGGTATATATGAATATATATATGCATGCATGCACACATGTCATGGGTACATGTGGAGATCAGAGGATAACTTATGCCAGTTAGTGTTTCCTTTCTACCCAGCCATGTCCTAGGAATTGAACGCAGTTGTTGTGCATGGCTTAGCCATCTCTCCTGCTGAAATTGTTCAGTTTTATGAAGCTTTCAATAAAACTAATGTCAGCACTTCTGTTTGGGAGAAGGGGTGAAAGGCTCATTACACAGAAAGCAGTTCTGGGCCCAGGAGGAAAACTGAGGCTAGGCGACATCTATGGAAGGCAGCATAAAAGCAGTGCACATCCCTCGCATGACTTTGGTTAGGCCAGGAAAAGTGATTAAAACACTGTCAGCTATATTACACGAAGCTGAGAAACCGTGGAAAACACTAAGGTGGAACCTTACTAGATCGGCAGTTCCCAATCTCCCCTGCATGGCTTCTGTGAGATTCCAGGCCAGCATGCTCACTGCTGATCACTGGATGGAGCTGTCTGGCCAGGGTGGCATAGGAAGGCAGTTCCCTAAGTCCTGCTTGGATAGAGCGGGGTCTTATGGCATCTTAGATATATCTTCCATTCTCTGGACTCAATGTATACATGTGTTATCATTGATGTCTAATCTTATGTTTGCCTATGTCCACAGGAAGTAATATACTCTCATTGCATATTCAGCATTTGAAAATGACCTGCCTGAGACGACATCGCTGAGCCTCCTGTATCTTCCCACACATGCTGGGACAGACATACAGGCTTTATGCAAGCTCCTCACGAGCCAGGGAGCAGGACTGTGCCTCAATCTAAGTCAGTTAAACCCCCCTTCACCTGGTTGTTAAACCTACGGTTCATTTGAGAAAAGTACTTCAGCCAATATCACCCTCTCTGATGGTCACACACTTGGTGAGAAAACGAATCCCAGAAGGTCATATAGATTGTTAATAGTATAGTTGCCCCTCGTTTGAATCCTTAGATGTAACCAATCACCAAAATATCTCTGTGTGGGCACATACCCATGTTCATGAATGTATGTGCACACGCAGTTCCAAACATACATGCATGCACACATACACCGATGCCAGAGGAAAAATCTTAGTTATTGTTCCTCTGGTACCATCTGCTTTTTAGTTTGTTCTGAGACAAGATCTCTCACTGGCTAGGTAGGCTAGGCTGGCTGGCTTGGAGTCCCTGCTTTCCCAGAAATGGGATTACAAATATATGCCATCATCTTAAACATTTCCTTTTTTATAAAAATTGTGGACACTAGAGATTAAACTCCAGTTCTCATATTCACATTACAAGTACTTTTTTGAGCTGTCTTCTTGGATCCCAGGATGTTTTCTATTAAAAATGCACATGTATGAACATGTATAGGATTACCCGTCACTGTTCCCTAAACAATACAAGAAAGAAGTACTAACACGGCCTTTACTATGCTCAGGTATTGTAAGTCATATACAGGTGCTAGAAGAAACATGGGAAGGGCATTAATAGGATAGGTTGCATGAAAAAAAAATCACAGTGTTTTATACAAGGGACTTAAGTCCTTATATTGTTATAACCTGGTGTGGGACAGAGAGACAATCTCCTGCAGATACCAATGGATAAAGGCAGTATGATTGAGGACTTTTACATATGAAGAGATCCAGTAGACATATGCATATGCACATTCATGCATATGCATGTGGACACACATGCACATGTATGCATACACAAATCACTTTCAGTCCTATCTGTCTCCATTTTTCCCCACACAACCCCAGGGTCCTCCTGTAAGTGCACACACTATATTCTTTTGTGTGTGTGTGTGTGTGTGTGTGTGTGTGTGTTTGTTTGTTTGTTTTTGTTTTTTGTTTTTTCAAGACAGGGTTTCTCTGTGTAGCCCTGGCTGTCCTGGAACTCACTCTGTAGACCAGGCTGGCCTCGAACTCAGAAATCCTCCTGTCTCTGCGTCCCAAGTGCTAGAATTAAGGCGTGTGCCACCAACTCCCGGCACACACACTATATTCTAAGAATAAATGCCAGACTACTCGAAGGCAAGAAGTGTTTGAAAGGCAAGCCGACTCTTGTGTTAGGTGAATGGTTTTCTACAAAGAGACACTTGACTATCATAAACCCAGTAGGAACAGAGTGGTGTGAGGTCGTAGAGGAGGAACAGAACTTCATGTTTCATTCACATTCTGTTTGAAACAGGATTCAGAAAGGATGCTGGACCATTTGGCACTCGTTATTTTGATTCCTGCACATGGCTAATTATTGCTACAGCATTTGTGATCTTTCTTAAAACAAACATGCTTTGTGCATATACACCCACTTCTTAAAACCTATGCCTTTCATCCTCCCTTCCTAGAGCCCCTGGGAAGTAGATGATGGATTGCCTTAAGGGCAAGCACTCTGGAACTAAATGTAGATTATATGCTCAACATGTAACTTGCCCCTAAAGCTTGTCTAAACAGATCAGAGGAAAGAATGGTACAGTGGTTGCAGTATAAATAAACTGTCTCTTAATTTCACTTGCATGTGTTTAAAAATATTTGGTAATAAATCTTAGGCCCATAATTGTGTACTGTCATCTCTCTTCCTAGAAAATTTTCCATGTTTCCATAGTTCTTTACTATCCCACCCACAGTTCAGTTAACTTGAGTGCACTTCACAAAGCACTATACTTGATTGTTTGGTGACGGCAACCTTGAGTGAGCTCACAGTCCTTTAAGGTCTGTGTTCCTGGAGTCTCAGGCATCATCAGTGGCAAATGTCTTAGCATTTTGAGGCTGTGCTATGAAGCACAGCCGTAAAATGACACAACAACATAAAGATTTGGTACATGGCTGGCTCCCCACCCAATGATCTAGGACATCCCATGGGGCCTCTCACTGGAACTGCCTGGTCTGGTTTATAAATGGCCTTAGTTTTCCTAGTTGGCTAGCCAAGACTGCACCATGGCGTCTTAGCACATCAGAGGCTCTACTTCACTGCCAAAGCTCAACTCACAGCAAAAATCTGCAATGGTGAGACCATGCCTACCTCCCCTTTGTAATACCCAGTCTGTGATGGAGGGGAAATGGGGTGCTTGTCTCTTCTCCCCGGGAAAATGGTTTTAAGTGCTTGGCATCATGGAATCAGTTGCAAACACCGAATGCTTCCTGCCCCTAAAGCAAACAGCTCATTCCAAATTTGGGACAGAAGTAAAGGTGCTATGCTATCCATTTTAGAGCAGGAGATTACTGAGAAGTGACCCGACGATGGAAGGGCAGCAGTTGGACACCTGAGTCTTTACACACACATTCCTTTCTCTTCCCTGCATCCCTTTCACCCCTGTGACCGTTGCCACCACCACCGGCATCACTGCGTTCTCTGTCCTATTATTACCCGCTTCCTCTACAGTAAAACAAAGGAGACACGTTACCATGGCTCTGGATGCTGGAGGCACCATGGAGATGCTGCTGCCAGCTCTGTAGATAAATGGAAGGTCGTGTAGGGTCAAGAGACACTTTTGAAGCTGATCGGGCAAAGCTAAATCTGCAGATCATTTTTCTGTCAGAACATAATGTGAAAACCTTTCTCTTACTTGTACTACAGAAGGCTCTCCCTTCATAGAGATTTAAGGTTCAGTTTACATCCAGGCTTAAATGACAATACTTCACGTGATATACTCAAGTGATTTAATCTGCCATCCACTCTTTCCTAAACCGTTGCTGGCTGCCCCCCTCATGCATTACAGGCCGACAGTAGGAAACACAGCTAGCGACTGTCTAAGAAACGTGTACAGCCTAGCATTTTACATGCACACCTCATTTGTGTGAGTTAGCTTTCTGCAGCTGCGACAGAGATATCCAAGATCATCCATCAACACTGAGAAAGGGTTTATAATTGGCTTACGCTTCTTCCAGACGTTCAACAGCATCCATCATCACTCTAAGTATTCTGGCTGGCTGCCATGATGTTACCGGAATATACCAGATGACCCATAGACACACATATGGGGCTAAACTCTTCCTCTTAGTGTTTACTGCCTTCCATTACTTCCCATTCCTTCTGCCTACTTCTCCTACCTCCTTGTCCATTGTTTCACTCCTAGAAGAGATTCCTTGGGGCAAAGGATGCTAATGAGATGCTGGCTGCTTACAGTTTATAAAACCACACGCACAAAGACTCAGAAGCAGAATCTGTTAACGCTGTATGCTGGACAATAGCTAGGCCTCCCTTCACTCCAGCCACAGGTCTACAAAAAAAATTCCATGATGTTCTACGGTATCTTAGAATAACTACTCGGTGTCTAGCATTTGCTCACTGGGGCATTCTGCTGCCTGCTCTGTGGAAGGATGCCACACGAAAGGAGAGATCGATTCAAGGTTGTGCTAAGAGTAAATAAAGTGTGAGGTGGGACTGGGGCCACAGTCTAAATAAATGGAGCTGATGCTCTTTAACACAGATTGATCTCTTTGGCCTGATCTAACCACATCGATGAGCCCCCTCTGGGAGTTCTGAAGCAGAAGATTACGGAGGCAGCCTGGCTTCCGCCTTCGCCATTTATGGCCAGCAGGTTTCTAATTCATCCTCCCAATTTACCCCTTCTCCTTCCCCTCAAACGGTCTGTCCATTCTAGACGTGTGTACCGTGAAATGACTTGGGTATGAGAGGTGGGACTCAGGAGTTTATGAGCACTGTATCACACCTGGGTATAGAAGAGTGGTAAGTTTTTATCAGTAGGCTTGCTGGGATGGTCACCTGACCCAGAGAGAAATCTTTGTTAAGTGCCTTAGAATGCAATCCATCCTGACCTGAGATTGTCCTCTGAGCAGGGAGCGCCTCGGGGCAACCTCACTCAGCAGCTTTGAAAGTAAGGATGGGGAGAACAGGGGCCTGCTTTTAGCATCCAGGCTCGGGGCTTACAAGGGTCTGGTTCCATAAGTATGCCTCTTGGAGTTCAGGAAAAGTAGACCCTGAAGGGTGCTTGAGGAGCAAGCCCACAATGGAGTTCTTAATTTTATAGTTAATTTTGAGATCGGAGCTTACCATGGAGTGAGTGCATGCTAGCCTTGTATAGAGATCCTACTGCATCAGTCTTCTGAGTGCTGGCCTTTACAGGTGCACGGTACCACATCCTGCTGTCCCATATCTCTGTATATGTCTTTCTCCCCTCCCCCCATCTTTCTCTCGATCTGCAGTGCTAGGGAGGGAACCCAGGGCTTCATACATGTTAGGTGGGTATTCTACCACTGAGCCACATCTTCAGGCTTTTCTGCATATTACATATTAGTAATGCTAAATATTAACATTTGGGGAATGATTAAAACTGAGGCCAGAAGTTAGCATCCAGAACACTTCATTTATACTAAGTCCCCAAGCTGAGTTGTCTAATTGGACTAAGTATGGGGTGCCATTGCTAAAGTGACTTCATATCAAAATTGTAGACATTTTCATCAAGGAAGAATAATAAGGCCCCGAGAGAAGACAGCATAGTACCTGTCTGCAATACCAGAACTCAGGAGGCTGAGGCAGGAGGATTTTGAGTTCCAGGCTAGACTGAAATACATAATAACAAACAAACCAACAAATGAACAAACAGACCAATGCAACACTTTAATACAGTTTCTTGTGTGGTGCTGACTACCTCTTCCTCCCCTCTATGCACCATAAAATTATCTCATTGCTACTTTATAACTGTAATTTTGCTAGTGTTATAAATCATAATAGAACTACTGTGTTTTTCAATGGTCTTAGGCAACCCCTGTAAAAGGGTCATTCCACCCCCAAAAGGGGTCTTGAGCCACAGGTCGAGAACCACTGAGATAGAAGCTGGGGATATAGCTCATTGCTAGAGTATTTGCCTAGCTAGGGGTTATTTCTGTTAGCTAGCAACAGAAAGGCATAGCATAAGGATAGATACCATACTGTTTGTTAATATATTAATATAATAAAGTAATATAAGTAGATTTAATCCCATTTTATTGAACCAAAAGTGATCCATTCATTCTGATTACTCAACAAAGGTTTTTGTGTTGGGTTCAACATTTGGTTAGTGGGGGCCTAAAGCAGAATTTGGTCTGCTGGTCTGTCTTCATCAGGTGTACACAGGGACGGGAGCACACTGATCATCCTGAGTAGGATGTGTTTGCTCTTGTCTTCCCAGCAGGGTGGTGGTACCTAGAAGGCTGATAATACCGGGCTGACATGACCCTAGGCCTTAGCTACAGCTGTTAGCAGAATGAGATGAGGGCAACAGTCATGGGACTTCTTATTGAAAGGAGATCTGGCTGTGTTGCCCAAGCAGACCTCAAATACTCAGGCTTGATGGAATCTTCCTGCCTCAGCCTCTGGGGGCTACCAGGTTGCTAGTATACTTAGTGCGCTGGTCTACCTTTTAGTCAACTGAAAAGTGTCTGGAATGTCTAACTAAGACAATGGGAAACAGCCTGCCGTGCCTTGGTTTTGAACACCAACCTTTTCCTTCCCTTCCCAGCTATAGGGATGCGTTACTGCTCATTTACATAGAACTATCTGTGAAGACCACTCTATACCAACTGTACTTATTGATGTATTCGCATGTGATGGATCTATTTAGAGACCATCTCTGCTTTCTCCCACATCCTGACATGGCATTTTCTTTTCTGTTTACTTCTTTTATCTCCTCTGTTTCAACTTATTCTGACCTCAGCTCAGCTCAGCGATTTCATTTATATTTGTAGTTCAATCTTGGACAGGCCAACAGTGAAATTTAGAAAAGCAATCTCAGATGTCTACGCTTTATTATCGAAAAGGTCTTCTGATATATGGAAAAGGGACAGAGATGACAAGCTTTCCGGACATGGCCGCCTGTTAAAAGTGACAGCTGTAATACCATCAGCACCTTCCTGACCACTTGAACTCCTGGAGGTGAGCTGGATGCAGGCTGCTTCCTAGGAGACGTTCTATCACTCCGCAAACACCATATTAATTCAGGACCCACCTTCTAGCTCAACCTTAGTTTTGCTGGCCTATCAGCTGACCCCTTAGCTATAACAAGGAACAGGCATGAAGTGAAAAATGAAACAAAAGAGACTTGTGGGTTTTGTCCATTGCTCAAGAATCTCAGAGACACTAAAAATGATATACATATGAAACAAAAACACACAAACCTCCTGCGAGCCTGTGCGTAATATTCACAAATAATCCTACAGGAGATGTTGGCTCGTAACAGAGAAATCCTGGTTTTAAGCTAGGGGCCTTAAAAATGTACAAATGTGTGATTCTTGTTTTTTATTTGTCCTCCTTGTTATTCAAAACAATCTCATACAGAGCCCAGGTTAAAGGTTTGTAACATTTTCTGTCCATGTCTGTCATAACATAGAAAGCTCTATGGTTTAACACCCCAAGGAAGCTTTAATAGGTACACATAAGTTAAAAGCATACATGCCCTATCATGCAGTGGAAATGCAGGGTTAGGTGCGATTTATACTGGTCCAGTGAGGAGGGGAGGAGAGGCTAGCAGCTGGGAACTGCAATGGAGTTACTAGATGAATATTCTTCACACTTTACTATAAAGACGACTTTTCACACATGCATAAGAGCAACCTGAGATTTCTAATCTATGCCCAAAAATAAAGTCATAGGGTTTAAACAAAAAGTAGAAGCACAAAATGTTGAGGAGAAAGGTTGATGGGTAATGTGCTTGCCTTGGAAGCGCAAGAGCCAGGGTTTGATCCCGAGGCTCCACATTAAATCAACCAACAAACTAACCAACTAACCAATCAGTCATCCATCCATCCAACCAACCAGTCATCCAACCAACCAACCAACCAACTAACATTGGTGCACATTGGTAATCCCAAAGACAGATGAATCCCTAGAATTTGATGGCTAACCAGTGTAGCCTATTTAGTGAGTTCCAAGCTGGTGACAAACATTTAAAAAAACAGGTGGATTGCCAAGGTTGACTTCTGACCTCTATTGATACATAGGTATACACACACACACACACACACACATACACACACACACACACACACACCAGAGGGAGGGAGAAGGAGAGGAAAAAGGAGATAGAGAAGGATAATCTTATGTATCTCAGGCTAGCCTTGAAATCCTTATGAAACCCCCTCCCTCCTTCCTAACCCTTCTTTCTGTAACATGGAACTGAGTAGACCCCTACATGTATGTTATTGTCTGGCCTTAGAAGCCCCAAAGGACTTCATTTTTACAAATAAGGATACTAGAATAAAGATCAACTTTGATAATGTCTCAATCCGGGAAGCAGTGTTGGCAAATTAATTATTCTTCTGCTTAATCTCCTTCTCACAGTAGATGGCAGAGGCTCTATTCATGCCTTTCAATGCCTGCTAAATGAATGCAGTTTGGTATTTCTCATCTGTGAATTTCTGAACCTCTAAGGTCTTCCAATTGGCACATCTAATCCCAAGTCACACATATTCAAGCATAAGCTATTAGATAATAATAAAAAAAAGGTAATGAATAGATGAGAAAAATGTCTTTCCCGTGAAGTTCATTAGCTTTCACATGGCTTTGTCTGCAATCTTAGTACATAAATCTATGAAGTGCTATTAATTTGCACTGATGTTTTAGGATGTGCTAAATAGAGATAGATTTTTTCTTCCTTCAAATTTGGGCAGTGTTTCGGTGTTGCAATGTTCAAAGGTGTCTTTACTTCAGTATGCGTATGAGATAAACAGAACCCTGTAGCTATCAAACGTACCCCAAGATGCTTCTGTGAGTTCCCAAACACCCTAGAAACGGATGGATGGAAATGAGTGAGCTGACAACACACTTATTAAATCTAATTAATGGGGACATGTAAATTAGCTTTCTCTCCCTGGTGCCTCCGTCTTCCTTCCCACCAATCACCTACAGCCATTCAGCAGCTGGAAGCTTTGCCTGCCTATACAACAGCAAGGGTGAGGTAGTAAATGTCCCCCTAGCTCACGTGTTGAAGCTTTTCCCCTGGGCCGAGAGCATAATTGGACAGTGTCACAAGCTTTACAGGGTGGAGTCTGATGGGAAGAAATCAGGCGTTAGAGGCGTGTCCTTGAAGGGACAATCACGACCCCAGTTCCTCTTTCTCCCTGACTGCCACAAGCTGGTTTGGTGTATAATATAATCTCTACACACTTACATGTGGCTTCACCATGGGCCCAAAGCATGGGGCCAAGTGACCATGGGTTGATTTTCTTGAAGTACTCTTCTGTCTATTCTATCAGAGATAAAATGCCAACCCAGTCGCATAAAGGTACCCAGCTTGTCCTTTGTGCTTTGCTCTGTTTAAGACTTATAGCCCAACCTGGTTTTACACTTCTTGTGCTGTTGGTGATCTTGAGTTCCTGACTCTCCTGCCTCCAGCTCCTACGTGCTGGAGATGGAACCCAGAACACGGTGTGCATCAGATAAGTATTCTGCCAATTTGGCTGTGTCCCCAGCTCACCAGCCTTGTTTTGTTTGTTTGTTTGTTTGTTTGTTTTTTATTTGTTTTGTTTTTCAAGGCAGGGTTTCTCTGTGTAGCCCTGGCTGTCCTGGAACTCACTCTGTAGACCAGGCTGGCCTCAAACTCAGAGATCCACGTGCCTCTGCCTCCCAAGTGCTGGGATTAAAGGTGTGTGCCACCACTGCCCAGCTCAGCCTTGTTTTTCTAAAACTCCTCCATTTTGGCTTTTCCTAATGATCATGACAATGGAGGAACAGGCAGATGTACCTGTCCCACTCTCTTCCCCCGACCATCCAGTATCTGCACTTTTACCCATTGAACAAGCAAACCTAATGTACACTGGGGGTTCTTTCCCTCAGGCTGTTAGGCCTCAGAAGTCTGGAAGACAAGCAACTTTTAAATAAAAGGGCTGAGATGTGGAGCTGTAGAGTGATAGTTTCATATCAGGTGATAAATTTCCCTCCTTTAGAGAATATCCATGGACAGGGTTGACTTCTAGCATTCTATATAACCCTCTCCTTCCCTCTTGGCTCTTGGTAAGCACACATTCATGTTTAAAGACCACAGTAGGACACAGAAAGGTCTGCCCCCTTAATACTCCCTGACCCTGCCTCCAAGAATCTGATAACATCCACCACCCATTTAAATGCTAGCTTCCCTTTAAGACATGCCCCCCCCCCCCTTCGCTGGTTCCTTTCAGTCAGACAGCTTGACTTGAAACTGTATGTCCTAAGAAATGTGTTGTCCCAACCCCCACAAACGATGCTGTGTCTGTGCCCTGGGAATGTTGAAAGAAGTCAAAATGATCACCTTTTGTAACTGCAGCTATTGGGGTGGGGATGTAGTTCAGGTGGTAAAGTTTTTGGCTTGCATAGGCAAAGCCCTGGGCTCTAACTTCAGCACCATATAAACTCGGTATGGTGGTCCATGCCATGCCTGTAATGCTGGCATTTGGGAAGTGCAGGCAGGAAGATCAGAAATTCCAGCTTATTCTCAGCTACATGGTGAGTTCTAGCCATGCAAGCATCAAGACCTGAGCTCAACCCCCAGAGTCCATAGCTGGGTATGGTGGTGAGTGCTTGCAATCCTTCTGTGTGTGTGTGTGTGTGTGTGTGTGTGTGTGTGTGTGCATGTGTGCCACGATAGGTGGATCCCTGGTGTTCCGTGGCCAGCCAAGTGAACTAGGAAGACCTAGTTCCTAATGAGAGACTCCCATCTCAAAACATGAAGTGGGTGGCTCCTGAGGTTAACCTTTGTCTTCCATATGCACCCCACCTCACCCACACATACACACACCTGCTCATACACAAAAATACACTCAGACATTCATATTTGGAAACATACTGATCATAATCTCTAGATCTTATAGTTATACATAACTCATATTTAGTTCTATTTATATCTCACAAGCCAGATATAACCACTATATGTTTTATAATATCTATATTTACACATATAGATTTAACATGAACCATATGAATCTGTCATGAAAAATATTTTTTTCTTTTAAGGCTCACATATATTTACATAACTAAATGTTGGAGTTAGTTTGAATGTGTAATTTTCATTTCTACTTTACGCTAATATTATATTGTAATTTGATTGATAAGATAGAGCCTATGAGTGTACTCTAGTAGTCTGCTTGTTTGTGTTTCTGTCTATTGTATATAGATGTACAGAGGCTAGAGTTGACCTCAAATGTCTTTCTGGATTGCTGTCAACATCTGTCTGTCTGTCTGTCTGTCTGTCTCTGTCTACCCATCCATCCATCTGTCTCTATTATTATTTGAGACAGAGTCTCTTACAGAATCTGGAGCTTATGGATCTTTTTCTAGCTGTCTGCCCAATGAGCTTCACAGTTTTATTTGCCTTCATGCCCCTACTTCCAACACCTAGGTGCTGGGCTCACAGATGTAAGTCATCTCTCCTGGCTTTTACACACTCATGCTATGAAGCCAGGGACCTGACCTGACATAGCTAGGCTTGCCGACTAAGCCAGTCGTTATCTCTAACTCTCACCTTAAAAAAAAAAAGTAGACAAAAGATGAATAAAATAAAACTGCATAAAATGTTAAAAGTCAGTTTTAACTGTCAAATGCAAAATAGTGTTGGCATATAACAACAACATTGGCATATAAATGAACAGAACTAAATCTTCCTGAGTTGCCAAATACTGATTGAGCTAAGCAACTAGTCACAGCACAAGCCGGGCCCTGGGGTGTGGTAGTGGTCTGACAGGGTCCCCACTTGTCTAGGCAGAGAGCTTATACTTAAGTGCCTCAGAAATTAGGGAAAGGCAGTGAATTCTAGCAGAGCTGGCTCTATTTGCTTTCACAGCACCTAGAGAGAACTTTATGTTTTTTATTTTTTTATTTATTTATTTTTTGTAAGGCAAATGAATGGTGTAGCCCATACTCCAAGAATAGCAGTTAATTTACTTACAGGAAGGAACATCCTAATTGCTTTAAAAATACCCAACTTGCACGCAAATATTTTTGTTAATTAAAGATGAGTATCTGTTCAAAAACCTATAGGTGCCCCATGTGAGCTAATACAGGACATCAAAAACAGGGTAGTCACGTTTCGTTTGTGGTTTTCATTTCTCTTTTGAGATAGGGTCTCCTGTAGTCCTGGCTGGACCTTGACCTTGTGCTCCTGATCCTCCTGTTGATTGCTGGGATTACAGGTGCCTGCCACCCTGTCAGGTTTTATGCATGGCTGGGGATGGAACCCAGAGCTTTGAACCTGTTAGGCAAGTAGTCTGCCAGTTAAGCTATATCCCCGCCCTCCTAAGCTTTTCTGTAAACAGAGCATGCTCTCTCCTACATGTGAGTGAGAATATGCTACACATCACAGAAGATATTAGGAACTTCAGAGGTGTTTTAAATAGTACGAGTCCCATATCAGCGGGCCGGGCAAGCAGAACCCAAGACTAAAATGCTAGACTCCTCTTAAGGAATATAAAACAGTATCTGAACCACGTTAATAAGTTTTTAATTTAAGTGAGTCCCAAGTGTCTAAGGGGAAAGGAATTTGTTCATTTCTTTGAGGTCTTTCTCTGTTGGACCATGTGCTATTATAAAATCTCAGGCATAGAGTGATTAGTTGACAAAGTTGGGAGCAAACGTGATGATGTAAGCATCTCTCTCTATGGATACATAGTGTCCAAATCACTTCTCATTTATAAAAGCTCATGGAATTGGAAACCAGGGCCGCTAAATGAATTCTAAGGAGGAATCTATGCTCGGGAAGATAGGTTGCAACTAGCATAGCTGGAACAAATACTAAAGAGAACCTGTGCCCTCTTCCTACAAGGTATTAGAACCCTCCCAGGCATCTCCCGTAGAAGCAGCAAAATGGCTGAAGCCAAGGAGGCAGCTGGAGGAGAAACTTGTCTCAGAGAAAGACTTACAACTCATCAGATGACCTTGCAGGTGAGATTGACCTTGTAGGACAGTCTAGAGGCTGAGGTCACGGTGGGCAGGAGACCATGTCAGGGCTGACTGTTCAGTAAGACTGCTCCTAGGTCTCTATTTAAACCCTATCATTTTGTCAGGATTCCAAAGAGCGTGGCGTGATGGGGGAATAGTCACTGAATCTCGTTGTCCCTCTCTCCAATGTGGTCGGCATTGGATGCATCTTCTTCTGCTTCTCACTATTCGCTTGGCTCTTCTAATTGGCTTATCGAGAAGAGGTCACTGATCTAACGAGAAAGAAGTGCAAAAGGGAAAGAGGAGGAAGGCTCACAGGTACGACAGATGCATGACTTAGAAGGAAAACTGTCAACCCAGTGAAGGTTTCAGGTCTGAAGTGCAGGACAGTGGTGGGGTCCCTTGCACACTCGGCTTAATAAAGTGGACTCCACATGCAAACAGCTGGCAATCGTGGCCATTTCAGATATGGGAGGGTTCAGGTGTTTAATCCGTTGACTCCTTTATGTTGCTACAGTGAGCTGGACGTTGTGATGGCTAGCCTTGGCTGTCCAACTGATTGGGTCTATTAACTGATATGCCTCTGTGTGGGTCTGTAGGGGTGTGCCTGTGCAATTCCAGCACTGGGAAGGCAGAGAAGATCCACCCCTCAGACCGAATGTCACCTTCCAGGGCTGCACCGATATTCAGGAGTCAGGGAGAGGTACTGCTTACTTCCCTATCTGCCTTTACCCCTTCCTGCTAAGAGCTTCTCTCCTTCTGTTGCTGCAGACCTGGCTACCACCATTTGCTGATACCAGAATTCAGCTTCTTGGCCTTCAAGTGTGGACTAAGAGACTAGAGACTCTTCAAGGAGCGTCTACATTTTTTTTTTTTTTCAGTGACAGAGGCACTAGGAATTGCCCGGGCATCTAGGCTCATGGACAGAGAAGATGCAGTCTTCTCAACCTCTCCAGAGTGTAGACAGCCATTTGGTCTCCCCAGCCTGGGTAGCATAGGTTATCCTGTTTGAACCTGCTTTTATAACATATACTTTTCCTATCATCTGAGATTCTGTAGAGGACTCTGAGTATTGCAGATGTTTTAAAGAAACAGGAATGTATGTTGGCAGGGCTACTATGTGGCTGGGAACATGAGTCTGAGCAAGAGGCTCCAGTGGGGAGGGACCCTGGGCCATGTGGATTAGATAATTCTTACATTAGGAGGGTCAGGGCATTGTTTGGGCACTATAGCCTGAGTAACTCTCATGTTGGCTCATTCAGTCTCCAGGAGTCTGTGATGGTTTTTTTTTTTTTGTATCTGCCATTTTGATGATGTGCTATGTTCCTTGGGACTTCCTTACAAATGGCTGAACATTTCTGGTCTCTCTTAGTTTCCCCATATACGGAATCTTTACTCATGGAATATTCTAACCGCTCCAGGCACATGCTAATGTTTATGGTTAAAAAGGCAATGACTTGCTGACAATTAAAGATAAATGTAAGCGGGTCTTTTGATCAGTCCCGCTGATGCCTCTTGGTGAGAGAATTGAGGGTACCCCACGAACAGTTCGGTGGTCACATCTTTACCAGGCAACAGCATCACACCTAGATTAGTCTTCTTGACTACATCTTATTTCTACATCTGTGTGAATCTTATCGCATGTTTCCTATGGCTAATAACACATTGGTTTTAGATCAACATATTCTATGGATATATGGAAAGTAGATGTGTTTCATGAAACCCCCTCAGCATAAAACACACCACCACACATGTATCACCTTCTGAAAGTGCAGCAACCACTTCATAAACACACACTTCGGCCTCTGCCACGTCTATTCAGAATTTTAGTGGAAGCTTTTGGTTTAGGGGCAGAAAAAAATTATATTAAAGCTGGATGTGGAGGCCCAAGGCCATAATTCTAACACTTAGAAGGCTGAAGCAGAAGCATTGCTTTGAGTTCAAGGCCAACCTATAGAATTAGACTTTGTAAAAAAAAAAAAGATAATACTAGGGAGACAGCTCAGTTGATAAAGTGCCTGTAATGCCAGCATTAGGAACCAATAGAACATACATACAAAAGCCAAGCGCAGTGGTACATGCTCACAGTCCCAGCCCTGGGAAGGCAGAACAGCCAGCCCAACTTACTTGACAAACTCTATGCCACTGAGAGATCCTGTCTCCAAACCCAAGGTGAAACTCACTTATGGAACAGCAGCCAAGGCTGGTCTCCAGTCTCTATCTGCACATGTACCTGAACATGTATAAATATGTATTTTACATCCACTCACATACTACAGACAGAAAAGAGGCCAGGTTGGATGGCACTTGTCTGCAATTCCAACACTTAGGAGGCAGAGGCAGGGGGATCACTTTGAATTGGAGGCCTGTCTGGGCTACATAATGAGTCAAGCCAGTGAGGGTTATAATGTGAAACCTTTCTCAAATAAATAGATCATTATGCCCTAAAAAAAAAAAAAAAGAAAGCCAACCTCTCTATCTCTCTATCTCTATCTATCTATCTATCTATCTATCTATCTATCTATCTATCTATCTCTACACACATATATATACACACACTTATATATATGCACGTGTACATATATATTCTTAATATATATTCTTACTTAAATTATAAATATATACTTATTTATATATATATTTATATACTTAATATATAAATAATATACATATATATATATACTTAATATATAAATAATATACATATATTCCCATTTAAAAAGCATATCCAGTTTGACTCATATATTAAAAGAAAACAAGGGAACAAGATCATATTTAGTTACATGTAAAATTGTACAATATGCTCAATTAGCAAGCAAGATGGTTTATTAGAAATAAAAGAAGCTCAGTAACTTTTTTTCCCTAACTCTAAAGCCATAGCTCAAGCCTGCTTAAACATCAGATCTGGTTTCCCACAACTGATTAACCTGAAAATGGTTTAGTATAACACTAATCCTTTAATTTAACAATCTATAAATGCCCTCCATAACAAGTTCCTCAGAGCCCCGTATTAGATTCATAACGATAAGCCACATCTCCCACGCAATCCGGCATTCGTGTTAATGAGCACCTCTGGACCTTAACGGAATAGCTCTGGTCCAAGTGAGCATCAATTAGGGAGAAAATGTCTCCAAAGGTGGAAGTGGCGATATACCCACCATGCCATTGTTGCCTCCTGCCTCACTGCTGAAAGGACACCTGCGGGGCCAGAGGGTTTTGCAAGGTAAGTGTGTATCCCCAAGTCCAGCAGCTCCCAACCCTATCTGGAGCTAAGCTGGTACCTAGGACGTAAGGAGGAAACGCCAGTACTTAATTATGCTGGTGATGCTACTGACAAGGGAATGCTAAAAGAACAGGAGTATCTCAGAGGGACACAGAGTCCCTACAGTGTAGCCTGTGTGCTTTCTGGTAGTTTTCCAAGGATGAACATAGGGTATGGGGGTCAACCTGAACCCCTGACTATGTCTAATTTTGCAGCAGAGCAAAAAAGGAATTGTTCTGACCTACCTTGCTGCAGCAGCTGATCCCTGCTAACCTGTCTTCAGAACTCAGCTTTGGCTGACAGAGCAAAGACACCCACTCTCACACACATACAGGCTGGGACTTTGAGAGGGAGCTGGTAGAGAGAGCCAACGTTTCCTGCCTCTCTCTGATCACACAGAGCCTAGCTGAGCTCAGGCCCCAGTTGGCACATAAAGGGGGGACACCCAGGAGAAAGGAAGGGGGCCATGGCACTGCCAGGGGGCAGGGTCAGAAGGACTGTGCTATTGCTGGGCAGCATCAACGACCTTTTTTACTGCTGAGACAAAACATCAGACAACAGAAACCCAAGGCTGGGTTTGTTGCTGTTCGTAGTTTGAGGGGATAGCTGGTCCACCCTGCGCCAAAGCTTGTTGCTTCTACAGTCAAGAATCCTCATGCAGCCTGCAATATAGCTCAGCTGGAGAGGTGCTGTTCATGTGCCTGACAAAGTGAGTTGCTTCCATGGGTCCCACCGGTGGCAGGAAAAGAGCCAACTCCTGAGAGTTTCCCTGTGATTCCCTCATCCATGTGCCTTTGTACTCACACACCTGCACATGTAAGCAGACATATATGCACAACGCATAATAAATACATAAAACAAATAAGTGTAGAGCAGAAAACAAACCAGGCCAGGCTGTAAAACTTCAAGGGCTTCCCCAAGGGGGCAATTCCCTCCACAGGGTTCTACTTGCATAATCTTTCAAAACAGCGCCACCTGCTGGGGATCACATATTCCAACACAGGAGCCTATGGGTGACATTTTACTCTAAATCACAACACCAAGCTACGTCTAGGACAAAGTCACCTTTTAAGCAGGCGAGTCCCTTCCTCTCTCCCTCCCTCCCTCCCTTCCTCTATCCCCCTCCCCCTCTCCCTATCTTCCTCCACCCCTTCCTACCTCTTTTCTTCCGTATCTTCCTTTTCCCTAAACACAAACAGTTACACATTAATAATTACAGCCATAGTATGCAGAGAGATTAGTAAATATTTTCAGGAGAAATGTGTCTGAGCAAACAGCTTTCAACTGCTCCGCAATGTACGGATCTCCCACAGATACTGATACACTGCCCTAGTTCACTATGTGACCCTTGACCCCTAATTATAAAAATCAGGGAAATCCAAAGAGCCCAACCCTCTTTCTCTATCCTTGACCATCATGCAAGTGTCTGGGGATGTGAGCTAAACTTGTAACCACATGTTGGGGTGGGAGGAACCCTGGACTAACTTCTTGTCATTTCTAAATGGAAGCTGTGCTAATTCACTGATAATAATGGTACCCACTGCTCTCCTATGCAAGCAACATCAGAATGCTCTCTGACTCTCAATTTAGTTGTCTGAATCTGCCAAAATTGCTTTGAGAATCCAAATAGTCTCTGCTATTTGAACCGGAAGAGACATTTCAGGTGTAAGGCTCAGGGCCACTATACTGCCTGTTGCCACAGAAAAGAGACAGTTGAACACAGACAGGAGGGAGGGGGAAGCCCAGTAATAATTGATTAGATGTTCAATTAGCTACAGATGTTCCCCAGGGCTTTCCTTCAGAAATCTGTGCCCCCTTCACGCTATGAACAACCCCTGGCACTAATGTCTCCCACCTCCACAGCCTGGTTGCCTGTAGGAGAGCACACGGCACGCTAATAGCTCACTTATTCTTAGATTTTCTGCATGGTTACATAAGCCCACAAAAGGGGGAAATGTAAATGATTCAAGAAGATATTCTTCACGGGGTTCTCATAAAATCTTTAATATCTCAGGACTTAGGAAGAACCCTCCTGGCAAGATACAATCAATTTTCATGCTTCATTAGGAGAAAAAAAAAAGTCTTTTTGATAACGTTAAAAGGAGATGGCTGTGGGGCCAAAGAGGGGAAAATTACACTCTGCACCAAGCCAGAGCACAGAGAATTCTGGGTTAAGTTCTTCCTTTGTTCCTATGCTATATCTGAAGGGAGAGGAAATACTCTTTTGAGGTGCGTAGGGATTGTACTAGGACCATGGTGTGCACCCACAGATTAATACCTAAAAGATCTTGGTATCACTCAGATTTGGAGTTGGTTTGTTTGGTTTTTTTCTTGTCCCTTTTATAAAACCAAACCAAACCAAACCAAACCAAACCAAACCAAACCAAACCAAACCAAACCAAACCAGTCTTTATTCTATTCCTGGCCTGCTGAACTTACTAGGTAGCCCAGGCTGACCTTGAACTTGGAATCTTCCTGCCTAGGTCTCCTGAGTATTACAATGACTGAACTACCAAACCTGTGTTAATTTTTTTTTTCTAACTAATTTTGATGGCTTGCAGCTTACACCAAGCAGCGGCTACAAGCACACAGTGGTGATGTCGAGGCCAGTGCTGACTGTGCAGGGGTGGAGGTGTGGACAGGAGAATAAGCTCAGAGACAGGCTGTGCTAACACTCATTTTCTCAAAGGTAAAAGGATAACGTGTCAGCCCCAGAGTCACCTTCTAATTAAAAAATTATCACCTTTTAAAAATAGTTCCTCTTTCTAAGAACTTAGAACACAAAAATAAATGTCTTGAGCACATAATTTATACGCATGTCCCCTCCCGGAACCGTGGATAGTTGAAAAGTTGTGAGGGCGCCCTTAAAAAAAAAAAAAAAAAAAGTCTTGATACCCAATTCAACTGTTTTGGTTTCAAAATCATCCCAGTTTGGGACTGTTTGGTTTGAAAGCCTTGTCATTATAGATACTCAAGGAACTCAAGGACGTTTGTGTGTGAAGAGACCTGTTGCTATTTGTGAAAGACAAGTCTCAAAAAATAGGATGATTCAAGGATCTTATCTGAAAATTCTTTCACTGAGCTGGGCTGGTGGTGTACATCTTTAATCTCAGCACTCTAGAGACAAAGACACAAGGAGCTAGCTCTACCAGGCTGGGGCTAGCCTGGTCTACAAAGCAAGTTCCAGGCCAGCCAGAGCTAGGTAGCAAAACGTTGTCTCAAAATAAATAATTTGTAGGAACAACAAAGACAACTAATCAATCAATTAACTAATTCAAACAATGGCATCTATGAATCTTCAGTATCCTCAAGAATAATACTACGAGATCCTTTTAGCTTTAATGGGGGGAAAAATGTCAAGACAAATCCTGTGTATTTAGTTTCTTTTCTGTTGCTGTGTGTGACAAAATACTATGGCCTATGGCCCCCCCCCCCCAAAAAAAAAGCAACCTGTGGAAGTAACAGTTTAGTGTGGTTTAAGATTCCAGAGGGATAAGACTCCAGCATAGCAGGAAGGCAGGACAGCAGGAGGCAAGCACATTGGAAGGAGCAGGAAGCTGAGAGATCACACCTCTACCACACACACAAAGCAGAGACAGAGCAGTGGAAGTGCTAAGAAGCTTGAAACTCTCATCCTCTCTAAGGTTCACCCCCAGGAATGGACTTCCTTCAGCAAGGCTACACCTCTTAAACGGCTTCAAACAGCACCACCAACAGGGAACCAAGTATTCAAATACTTGAGCCGATGGGGGACATTTTTTCATTTAAACCCCCACACTATAATTTACCATTTCTGTTAGTAGACAGCACCCCACCATTATCTCTGTCTTCTGCATTCTAAATTCTATCTCTGTTCCAGTTCGGAAGCCCCACCCCCACCCCCCATTGTAGCACTGGGAGGTGGTTAGACCGTAGAAGCAGACAGCAGAGAAATGGGATCAGTTCCCAGATAAAAGTGGCCCTGTGGAGTGCTGTCTTCCCTTCTACCATGTGAACAGAGTGAGGAGGTGGCATCTGGGAACCAGGAATGGGCCTCATTAGATATCAAACCTTTTGCTGCCTCCATCTTAGACTCTGATGGGATGTATATTTCTGTTATTTTTTAAGCTACTTGGCCTACAATATTTCATTATCACCTCACCAATGGACTAAGATTCCATCTAAAGCTAAAACGAAGTCAGAGATAGGAGCTTGAAACAATGCCACTGGACTGACAGGCTATCCCTTCTACGGTCTGGAGGATGGCTCCTAATGGGTCCCGTGACTTCAGTGTTCACCACACTGTCTATTCGGTTCCTGGTGGTGATTCAGATATTGCTCTTCCTACTGGCCAGCTTTTCGGTGTCAAGAATGCAGAGTTTGCAGAGAGGTTTTCCTTAGTCACTGAGCATACACTCAGAATAAGTTATACACAGTATAGCAGACCCTGGAGAGGCAATGCTGAGCAGGCTGGAGCCCATAGATTCCAGGAGTCAGAGATGCCAGTGGAACTGCCACATTAAACAGGGAGAGAACTAGGAGCAGAATAAGTATTTGTGTGTGTGTGTGTCTGTGTGTGTGTATTTAAGATCAGACAAAGGAAGAGTACTACTAGGGGGGAACAGTCCAGTGCAAAGAAATCCATATAGCAGGGCTGACTTTTGAACGATGAGCAGGTACCAATGGCTAAAGGGAAGCATTCTGACCGACAGTAAGGAGTGTGTGCAAAGCAATGACAAGGGTATGAGCATGAAGGACGTCCAGAGAATAGCAAGCGGCTTCCTGTGGCTTGAGTCTTGCAGTGCTAGAACAATCACTGAATATAACACCATACATATAGACCATGGCTGGCGATCTAGCCCAGTTTTATGAGTTTAGATGCCCTCTGCCTACTCCATGATATGTAGAATGATCACAGGGTCCCTCTAGCTTCCTCCAACAGTGATAGGGCACATTCTCTGACCTTCCCATGCACCTGTTCCTTGCTCTTAGATGCTACACTATTCAGGCTGCCCTCTATTCCTCTGCCTGTCTAAGATGGCCTCAATTCTGCAATACTCAGGCTGGCCTCTAAGTCCTGAGATTGCCTACTTACCCAGCACATGACACTCCGAACAGAAACAAATGATGTTTCCAGTCCATTCCACCCACCGACTGATCCTGCCTCAGATACCAGCTTGTGCTATAGCAACACCTGCGCTTTATACAACACTCTCTCATGGCACCTTCACGTCTGTCACCCCCTTATACTTCCTCTAGCCATTCTCTGGGATAAGCAAAAGGCCTCCTTTTGGGTTATTTAGCTGAGGCTCAGATCAGAGAAGGAGGTAAATCTTGGCCACAGAACATGCAGCCTGCGGATCTGAACTGGGGCTGGAAATCTACTGAGTCTGTCAGGTGTGCTCCTTCCACGATACCTCAGTGGTGGGGGCTAGGGGAGGATCTTCTTTGCTCACTAAATAAATTATTTTATCATAATATCAATTCTAGTTATTTGTATCCTCTAGGACACCTAAGAACTGCATTAATAAAGAATAAAGCAGGAGCTCATTCAGTCATTCAACAACTGTGTACCAAACACCGAGTAAGCCAGGTTCTGCCACGTGGTATTGGGAGATCAGAAACGAGTGAAGCCCAACTGGGATACATGTCCTGCCAGACACATGCAGAGGATGTTACAACACGGGGCAAGCAAGAGAGCTCTCTAAATGAAGCAGTGAGATGCTGGATGAAGGAAAGAGAAGGCAGTACCCAACTTTGTCCACCAGGGTGCAGGGACGCCTCCAAATAGGTCATCCTTCACACAGGCACAGAATGGTTTAAGAAGCAAGAAAAGAGGGTGGGAGATGGGAAATGGGGGCCACTTTCTCACAGATGCCAGCTGACACTCCCCACCCTACAATCAGGCTATGTCTCTTCTGCTACTCTGGTCTCTGCATTCTGAGGCTGCACTAGAGATTTATACATTCCGAGCTTCCTTACCTTTGCTGCAATCAGCAAGTAGCTCTGACATCTACCTCCAAACTGGGTGGGTTTGAGTGCCAGCCAGGCTCCCCAACACTGGGGACAATGTTACAAGGTCAGAGGGCTTTCTCTGAAGAGACACTTTGGTGCTGATGTACAGGCCAGCTCTCTTTCTTACTCTCTCTTTTAGGTGTCTTCCCAATCTTCTCATATATTTGCAATGCTCTTGCAGTTTAAGCTCCAACCACACCCCTCCACACCCAATGGCTGTGAGGTTCTCTTTCCTAATGAAAGTCCATTCTGCGAGATAGCTGGTCTCAGCTTCCTTTACCCCAGGCTTGCCCATTTCTGTCTTTTTTTGCATAGTTATAATGATGAAAGTAAGTGGGTGCAGAAGGCTACCTCCCCTGAGCAGACTCTGGGTGGGCTATGGGATGTTCTTCAGAGGATGTCTACAACAGAATAGCGCTGGTACTTCTCCACACAGGTACAGTCAATGCCTGCCAAGCAACTGTGGATAAGACACCAGAAAGCTGTCAAGTCTCCTCTTCTAAAAGAGAAGCCAAGCGAAGGGGAGGGACCTGGAGATCATGCACTGTTATTCGTTCATAAATTAGAAAAAAAATATTTATTTTACATGTATGAATGTTTTGCCGGGACATATATATGTGCACCATGCGTATGCCTGGTGCTGTCAGAAGCCAGAAGGGAACACTGAGACTGGAGTTACAGTATTACTGGGAATTGAACCTAAGTCCTCTGTAAGAGTGACATGTGGTCTCAAACACTGAGCCATCTCTCCAGCTCCTGTTCACAAGGCTCTGCATGGTGTCTGCTCCAGGCTGTGCGGAGTAACAAGATCCCCAAGTTTAGTAATCCTTAACCATCCTGATGCTGCATGCATCTGGGTTCCCAGGATCTTGGAAGACTGGCTATCTATGATCTAATATCGTCGTGAGCCTCTGTGTTTGGACTCATTTAGGGACTCCTGAAGGAACTGACACCCATGTGATGTTTTGGAGAGGCTCCTCTACCCGAAGGCGCCAGGCCCACCTCACATAGCAAACCAGTTGTGGAGCTGGAGGAAGGGGCGGCTGAGCCACACGAGTACTCCTAAGTGGGCGGAGAAGACTGTCTGGCTCATTGTCTTTTTCTGCTTGAACACATTCAAATGTTCACAGGCTCGTGGGCCATAAATAGCTCTCGGGGGAGTATGAGATTACATCACATCCTCTAAGGGCCTTGTTACCTGAAGTCATCTCTCCAGATAGGTCTCTGGCTGAATGTGCAGCTAATAGGCACATGGCCACCTCCCAGAATGGTCACCGTGGAGACATGATTCACGCATGCCTCCAAATGTATATGTAGTCATATTACCCTCCGGTGCTGTCCAATGTGACCGTATTAGGAAGTGGAGTGATTGATGATACAGTCAGTTAAGATGAGGTGCTGATGCCCCTCATCCAATGCGTCTGGCATCCTTATGAAAAGGAGAAATCTAGATATAGACGCAAGCCATGCAAAACGCACGTGAGCCAGAATGATGGTGGTGGTGCAAGCCTGGAAACTCCCAGAAGCTAGGAGAGAAGGCTGGGGTGCATCCTTCACTAACATCTTCAGGGGCAGCTTGGCCCTGCCAGCATGGTGAGCTCTGACTCCTGGCTTCCAGAATGGTGAGACAGGTTGTGCTGTTTAAGCCACTTGTGTTGAGGTGTTTGAGCCGGCAGCCCTGGAAATCTATCGGCGTAACATGATGTCACTGTCCTGTGAAGGGATGGCCTGGAAGGTAGTTGTGATACAATGATAGCAATGGAATTCCAGTTCCCTCTTTATCTGTTGTGGCTGCTCACTTTATCTGCACAATCCCCAAGGCAAGCTAAAAAGCATGCTCCACTGTTTTAAGCTACCCCTCTTCCAGAATGGATCACCACTGCTTATCTGCATTTCCTGCTATCTCACAAGCAGCCGGGGCACACTCCCAACCTCCTGTTTGTTGGGAAGCTGGACAGGCATGATACATTTGAGTCCTATCCTGCATGCTCAGGTAGGCCAAAGGCTTTTAGGCATCTGGTTGAATTAGTAAAATGATTCTTCTGTCATGCCAGTTGAATGGCAAAACTCAAACCCTTTTACTTCCAGAAAGCTGCAAGTAGGCTACTTCTACTACATCTGTCTTTTCTGGAATTCTATATACATCCATGTTAACATTTTCAAAAATACTCTCTCTTTGATTGTTCACATACGAGCCCACGGTGGGGGTAGGGGTGGGGTGGGGGCAATAAGAAGTAATTAGGACTACAAAGCTCAATACAGAGTTCTCTGAAAATACTGTCTGGCCTACTTTGGAGTGGTATAAGCATGAGACGTGGCCTGAGGGAGTGGCACAGGTGACACAGATTGCAATGCGGCACCTCTTTATGCCCACCCCTACTTTTGTCATTAAGATGCCACCTATTTGATGAGTAAGCTTCCAGTGCTTTGCCTGATCTATACTAGAGGCATCAAATAGACCTGAAAGACAGTTACCAGTGTGCAAAGACACGAAGAGAGGAGGCTGAAAAATCCTAGAGTTTTATGGGTGGGAAATCACAGTCTGGCTCAGCGGAACCACATGGAGAGAGTCAAGGTCGGCTCCCCGAAGGCGAAGCCATATTGCATTTGAAACACACACAGGAACTGCTATATGAAACCAGGAAGAAAATAGCTCCAGATAGAGGATGGAGATTATGTGGAGGCATGTGGAGGCACAGAAGGGGACGTACCACATTTAAGGAAGTACAGACATGGTACAAGGAGGGAAGGAAGTGGGTAAGTAGAGGCCCCTTCCACCCAAGGTGTCTCTTGAAGGCCAGGGTGACTCTGCGGGGTTGAATAGGGCCATGTCCTCATTTAGAAGATGGTTGAGTCCACAGGGAGGAGAAAGGATGGAAGTCA
This sequence comes from Mus musculus, assembly GCF_000001635.26. Lineage (NCBI taxonomy): Eukaryota > Metazoa > Chordata > Mammalia > Rodentia > Muridae > Mus > Mus musculus. The sequence continues at coordinate 45,616,691 of NC_000079.6, forward strand.
GGAGGTTTGCTGGGATATATTCAACTAGTGTGATACTCAGTTTAGGGGACTAAGGATGGCAAAGGGGCTGGAGAGGATTACACTGGACACCCCAGAGCTATAAAGTGGTTGAATGCAGGCTCAGGAGGGAGCAGGATATGGGCACCTGTCTCCATTGGGATATACACATAAGGGATGCTGAAGAAACACCAGGACCAACTTTTCTTTAGTCTCTTCTCATCCCTCCCCTCCCCTCTCCTCCTTCCCTCCCTCCAGTCTTCCTTTCTGTGTTTGTGTGCATGCATGTCATTGGACAGGGATGGGCACATGCATGCACATGAGTATGCATGTGTGTGTGTATGTGTGTGTGTATACCTGAGGTCAACGTCAGGGGTTTTCCTCAATCACTTCTCCACTTCATTTTCTGAGACATTTTCACGTTGAACCTGGAGCTCACCATTCAGGCTAGCCATTCATCTCTAGCTACTGGCCTCCTGTCTCTACTTCCCTAGCAGTGGGATTACACATGTGCATCATTGATGGATGTGCACCATGCCTGGCCTTTTACATAGGTGCTGGGATTCTATCTGAACTCTGCAAATACTTTACTAGCTGGGCCATCTCCCCATGCCCAGGACAGCTTGACTCTCACTCAGTGCTTTCACTTCCCAATATGCCTCAGGACAGAGTTAAGAATTGGCCAGTTGAGACTGGAGCTATTCTACCATGACTATACCCTGTAAGGACCCAGTACATTCTAGCTGATGTGGCAATAGAGACAAGCAAAAATAACTCTCTCCATCTGACAACATATCAACATCTTCTGACTCCAGGTACAGCGCACTAGTGTGCTGCTGTGAACTAGGAGAAATAGCTCGTGACTTATTCACAGAATAAGATGAGTGCAAGCATTTTCCTGATAATGTGCTAATCTCAAACACATTTTCCGTCCTGATATGTGGGCTGTGGGGCATCTATCTGATTAACACCACCAATCACTCCTGCTCTTCTGGGTTGGAGTCTCTGTCCTTTTGTTCACCTTTGAGTCCATGGATTCCCAAGAAGATAAAGAACTAAGCAGTGAGACAGGTGCCGGGGTTCTAAAAATCCAAGGGAGTAATGCTCACCAGAGAACACACTTCCAGGCACTACAGCAGCAGCCTGCAGTACCACAGCCTTCGAAGGAGACACAATTCTGAAAATTCATGCCATAACTAATTGAGGGCAGTTTGCCCTACCAGGTCCCATCAGTCACTCGGCATTGCCATTTTGTCCCCACTGTGGTGACAATGTGTCAGCTGCTTCCAATGCTATCTACATCGAGGTCTGCACACTGCACTTGCTGCTATTTGGAGATGGCTAGATAATGGTGACAACCCCACAAACCATGAAAAATGGGAGCTAGGGACCAGAGTGGGGCTGAGGGGAGCCGCGTGTACTTGCAAAGGCACAAGACTTTTAGCACAGTTATGTTGAGAACTTGAACATTTCCTGGAAGATCAGGCTGAGCTGTCAGCCTCGGAACTTTTACATAAGAGAGATGAGGAGGGCTGGGGATGTAGCGTTGACGGAGTGCTTGCCTGGCAGACAGGTGTGATGCATTTGGGTTCAAACCCCAGCACTGCATAAATCTGGCAAGGTAGCACATTCAGGAGTTGGAGGCAGGGGGTGGGAGGGAGGGTGGGGGGTAAGAAGCTCAGGATCATTCAGGGCCACATGGGGAGCACAAGACCCTGTGACCAAAACACAAACAAAAACAAAGGGTAAGAGAATAATGCATAGTCGGATGCCATTCTATCTCCGGCATTATGAAAGATAGGAAGTTTAACAAGATGTTCACTAGAGCAGATGGCACAATTCTAGGTCCTTCTGTGTTTAGTTCTTTCCTCTGCATCAAATATCGAATCCAGCTTATTGGAATTCACTCGTAAAGGTCTTCTGCCTGTGTATGTTTGCAATAATATTAATAACTACAATTTACTGGGACCTCACGTCCTGTGCAGTGTAGATCTATCGCATGCAAGATTAGATTTTTAACCACAAGAAGCACGGGATGACTTGGTTTTGACAATTGGAGGAGGAGACTCAGCCAAGGAGGAAAACAAGCATCTGGTCACACAAGTTCCCACAGGAAGAAGAGTGGAGACGTGAACCCAGGATCTTCTGACCCGAAATCAATGGACGTGATCAGTAAGCAATGATATTGGTTTACATTGTAGGCAATACCTAAAGCCTGCAAGGTACTAGGCAGATGAAGATTCAGAAGGGCTGGACATAACCTGGACCACTAGGAGAGGCTCATACACATAAGGGTCTTGTTAGGATGCTGCCTCTTGCAGGCCCTGGAAGCATTCTTTCAGTTGGTACTGTGCACGGCTCCCACAATGTATGTGGCTACCACCTTCCTGCCAGGATCTCTGCTCCCAAAATACCGAACAGTGTCGAGAGTATTTCTTCACCTAAAAATACATGAAGGACTAAGGACTTAGCTCAGTCAGTACAGAGCCTTGACTTACAAACATGAGGGCCTGAGTTTGGATATCCAAAACCCAGTAAAATGGTAATCATGGTAACATGGTAATCATGGTAACATGCATCTTTAATTCCATCCGTGGCAGGATAGGTGGAGGAGCCAGGAGAATCCCTGGAGTTTCCTGGTTAGCTAGCCTGGCTCATCAGGCAAAGTTTCAGTCTAAGGAGTAATTCTATCTCAAACAAAAGGATGATAACAAGGTTGCCCTCTATATACTTGTGTGTGCGTGTGGGCATGCGCGCGCACACACACACATACACACACCTGCAAACAACTGAGAAGCAATGGTCCCTCTGAACAAGGGCCACTGATGTCCATACACCACTTCCATATAGATCCGAGAAGGCCATGGCGGAATGTGCTTTGCAAATTGCTATTTAAATTCAAGATCTTAAGTGTGGCTGACATAAATATCATTGAAGGGAACTGCATGTTATCATAGTTAAGAATTGCACAAGTGATTTTTTTTTTCTCAACCTTTTATAACCATACCAAAGAGGCAGCAGGATGTGATGGCAATCAGAAGAGCTGAGGCCTAGGGTGGTTGTTGGTTCGAATTATAGTTTAGCTAGCAGACTGCCTCATGATCGTCAGTAGCTCATTTTAACATTTTAGGTCAGTATGTAAGAGTTACATCTTCTGTGTTAAAAATTTTGTATGTGTGTGTGCCTGTGTGTCTGGAAGATGAGTGTGGATACCCACAGAGGTGTAAAAGGGCCATCTATACTCCTAGAACCGGAGTGACAGGTGGCTGTGAGCTTCCTATCAAGGGTGCTAGGAACCAAGCTTAGGACTTTTGGAAGAACTGCAGGTGCTTGTACCTGTTGTGCTGTTCATCCCTCCAGGCCCATGGGTTAAGACGTCAAGCCCAAGATCATCTGCATCCGACATCTGCCTCTCCTTCTTAGAGATTGTTGCAAATGCAAATGAAATGATGCTGTGTGTTCCAGCGAACTCTGGGTGTCTGACTGGACCCAGCTCACCCTCATGAATGGTCTCAGCTAGAACGAGAGATTTTTTTTCTACCCTACTCTGACACCTTAGCAATGCTAAGTTCGTTTACCAAACTGCCACACATCCTTCTCCTTTCCTATCTACATGACCAAGACAACAGCATCCCTTAGTAAATGTACGGGCAGCTCCCACATAACGCAGCTCTCGCAGTGACTGATGGAGGAGCTAGCTGTAAATGACAGGCGTTGTGTGCTGCATTTATATAGACTCCCTTCCCAACCTCACTTGACTTTCTTCTACTGTGAGAGCCCTTAATTTTCTTGTCTCGATTAGGCTGGTGAGACTCCTTTGTGAATGGGGGTGGGGGAGGGGCAGAAGGAGTCTGGGCGGCTGAGCTCATCTGAAATCCTTTCACAACAGGAAAGACACCCTAGATAACGAGAGCAAGTGTGTCATGCACTTTCTGTCCATTTTCCATTCAGAGAGATGACAAACAAAAGGGACCAAGAAGAGGGTCAATGGGAACCATTAACTGAACATGATGACCAACATGTGTATTGTTAGCTGTGTTGTCAATAAGTAAGACCCGCCATGAAGCTCACGGGTTCATACTGCTGCAGCAAACTCTGCAAGCTGCTCCTTCCCTAAGCCGGTGTCACTTGCAGTGACAGGCAAACACAGACTCGGTGCTGAAGACTCTGAACACTCACCTGGAACCTCCCCATACCGGCTCTACTACCGCGGCACAGCCTTTTCCTGTTCATTTGCCAAAGATAGATTTCCTTGCTGCAAGGTATGCATACAGATTAATCAGCTAACTCTTTACAGATGAGAACGACAAGGTTTGTTCAAGGTGACGTAAAGTACATACATATGCGATGTCTGCCTGGTAGGAGCTGCTAGGCCTTCCCTTAGTAGCCACCCGCGTCTAGACTCTTGAGTGCCTTGACCCACGACCACAGGCTTGCTTCACTGCCCAATGAGAGATCTTCTCTCTGGACTATGGTGGTGTTTTCGTTGCTGCCTTCAGTATCCATTGCCAGGTCTCCTTCCTCACCTGTCTTTAGCTTCCTGTCTAGCATAGTTCCCACTCTTCCATCTTGTATGTTTGAGAGACGAAGGGAAAGAGAGGGGGAGGAAGGAGGTAGGGGGAAGGAGAGAGGGAGGGAAGAGGAGACTTTCTCTTATAGACTAAGCTGCTTTTCCCCACATGATGGGAAGCTAGGAATATATTAGTATAAACTACCTAACTGTTCTTTCACTGAAGCACATGGACCTAGACCTTCTGCCTAGCTTAGAACTCACTCAGACCTCTGGGACCTGTCCCAACTCCATGAGCAATTTCACTAACTGCTCCCACTCATGCCTTCACTGTCTACTGTGAGGAGATTGTTCAAGGATGGCAGAGTTGAATAAAAGCTCTTTCTTCTGTCTGTCTGTCTGTCTGTCTGTCTGTCTCTGTCTGTCTCTCTCTCTTACACACACACACACACACACACACACACACGCGCCAACAATAGAGTATTGAGAACTATACCAGACAGGAAGCCTTCCAAATGATCCCAAAGACTCACGTGTTGAATGGTTGGTCTTGACCCCAAGACACCATTGTGAGAATGCTTCAGAGGCGTGACCTGGATGAAGGGAGTTAGACTACTGAGACATACACTTGAGGGGAGAACTGACACTCTAGGTCTTCCCCGTCTTTTAGCTCCCAACCATCTTGAGATGATCAGGCATCTGCCTACCATCATGTGCTGAACTTCCTCTTGCCTAAAAAAGAGGGCTAGATGATCATGGACTAAAATCATAAGCCTAGACAAAGCTTTCTTCTTCTACATGAATAGTCTCAGGCATTTTGTCACACTAACAAGAAACTGACTTCCAAAGAGGGGTAGGCTGTAGTTCTGATCTCTGTTCCATAGTTACATCCAAGAGACAACATGTTGCCTCTGAAAAATGTCCTGCTTCTCCCTTCCAAAGTAAGTTGGGAGGAAAAGAATTATTACAAAGGTCATTTGAAAACAAGCAAACACTATGCAGATTGAAGCTGTTATAGTTATGGATTACAATTTTTCTTTAAAACGACATGCTTCTCTGTGAAGCACACTGGGTCCAAGGCTCCATTCCAGTTGGGCACTATGAAGCTGTCAGCTGTTCTTGGGCAAGGCCCTGCATCAGAGTTACTTTTTAGGCAATGCACATTCGCACACAGCCCCAAGTTCCAGTGGAATTTGTATTTTCTGGACCAGGGCATAGCAATTAGTATTTAAAAACCAACCAACCAACCAACCAACAAACCATCAACAACCAACCATATCCCCAGGGGATCCTGTTCAATTAGGTTTGGGAATCATTCTTTAGAAAGAACATGTTTCTCCATGACACGAAAAATCTAAGGGTAAATCTGATCCATGAGGCTAGGATCTGTTTGTTGCGGTCTTTCAATTCTACCAGAACCTTCACTTGTAGGAGAGAAGTTTCCAGGAAGCAAGTTAGCTTATGGGGCAGGAATGACGGAAGCTTTCACTGTTACTAAGATCTGTGACTGCTCTGTAATGTGGGAGGGGCTGGGAGGCAGAGAGTTGGAGCTAGAAGTAGAACACTCTCTATTCTGAAGGAAAACTTATTCCCAGAGGAGACCAAGAGCATGCTGAAAGAGGTCTTGGATAGCAGTAGAAATGGTATTAGCTGGCAGTCACCAGTGACATCGATGCCTTCTTCCCAGATGGGCTATTCATTGCCAGAGACTTTTCAGTATGGCCAGCTGAGAAATGGCATGGGGGAAGGCTGCCACAAGCCAAGGCAGAACAGGCTCTCTCCTGAAAAGGTCCATGGACCCTGAAGCAGACCCTTAACCACTCTGTAGACCTGAGCTAAAATGCACACAGTGAACCAGACAGTCCTTCCTGTCCTTCAGACCAAGCTTGGCAGCACTTGGGGCCTGCGTAACTTCCACTCATGGATTATATTTAAACTGGCCTACCTTTTCCTTCTCCTTAGATTCCTAGGTCTGACATGGTATTGGTGATCATTTTAGGCTTTCTGGTTGAATAGGCTATTTTTCAACCCACTCGTTATGTATAAAGTCTAAGTTAATGGTTTGCGTAGTGTGATCCTTGGACCAGATGCATGGGAGCTAACATGGGAACTGGCCATGAATTCAGACTCTCAGCACTCAGTCCAGACCTGATTAAGACACTTGGGCATGGAGCCCAGTAATCTGCTTTGACAGCTCCCCTAGTGATGCTGACAGGCTCTTCTGTGATGTCCCACAGTGCTGGGACAATACTCAGGTTTGCTTTCTATTGCTGTGATAAACATGATGACCAAAACCAACTTGGGAAGGAAAGGGTTTTCGTATCTCACAGGTTTTAAAGTTCATCATCAGGGATGCCAGGACTGGAGTTCAAGGGCAAAACCTGGAGACAAGAGCTGAAAATTGACAAGATTGTAGATCCTGGCTTGCTCCTTGATGGCTTGCTCACTTTGCTTTTATATACCTCAGAAGCACGTGCCCAAGGATGGCGCTGTCTACAGTGGGCAGTCCTCCACCAATTATTAATCAAAAATTTTTCCACAGTTTTAGCCACAGGCTAATCTTATAGAGGCATCTTTTCAATTAAGGTTCTCCTCTTTGCACATGACCCTTGCTTGTGTCAAGTTGAGAAAAACCTCAGCAGCACAGATGATGTCCCATGATGCTAGGATGTTGACTCATGGTGCTAGGATGATGACTCATGATGACTCATGGTGCTGGAATGATGACTCATGATGCTAAAATGATGACTCATAATGACTAATGATGGTAAGATGATGACTCATGATGCTAGAATGATGACTCATGGTACATGATGACTCATGACTCATGGTGCTAAGATGATGACTCATGGTGCTAGGATGATGAGTCATGATGCTAAAATGATGACTCATGATGACTAATGACGCTAAGATGATGACTCATGATGCTAAGGTGATGACTCATGGTGTTGGAATGATGACTCATGATGACTCATGGTGCTAAGATGGTGACTCATGAGTCTAGAATGATGTCCCACAAAGTCACCACCCCCCATCATCATCATGCAAGAACCTTCAAAATCTTAAACATTTTATCTGAGAAAGTTCACAAACAACCAATCTCATACTGACTTTCTTGATGAAGACTATTTTCTTAGGATAACTAAAAGACCACCCATTGCTCCAATGTATAACAACACATAATTTATAAAGTGACAGGATCATGATGTATTGTTTTATTTGTAAATGAGATTCCACACAATTATTTATCTATAAATACTTCTACCTAACTCACAATATATGACCAGAAGGGGCTTAAGACACTGCTAAAAACTGACTGGGTTTTAAAACAGCCTTAAAAAACCTCTTTAACAGTGCCATATATTTTCAATGTGGAATTCTAACAGGGAACTATCCCCTTTCCTGCAATTCACAGCCTGCCCTCCTCAACTCTTAACCTTTGCTTGGCCCCAATATCATGGCATTTCTTTGACTCAAGTCAACTCTGAAATATTGTTTTGTTTTGCTTTCAGACCCTTTGACAATTTTGACTGTAAAGGTTGCCTGTTACTTGGTTTGGTCTGGGTTCCTAAACAGGTTTCTGTTTTCTGAAATTCTCTGTTGCTAAAATGGGGCTGTCCATCAGAGACCAGACAGCCCATAGATCACTTGTGGTTATGGAAGTGGTCACAGGCCACTGTAGGTCTCTTTCCTGGTATCTGAATCAGGAATGGTCTTTGGCAATCCCATTTTCTCTTGGACCTTTCGGAAAGAAAGAAAATAAAACCTTCCCTTCTAAGAATTATTTTATAGAGTTGTCTAATGACCAGTAAGAGAATGGATGAGCCTAGGAAGTTCAGCTTTATCTACAGCTTCATAATTTTCCCAAACATGAAACCAAGCTCCATGTAATTGGCCCAGTGAACCATTCTTTTTTTTTTTTTTTCAATGATCATTTTGCTAGCCAAAGGAATACATGGGAGAATGTGAAACCTCAAGTACGTAGCTCAGACAAAATGCACAGAACAAAACACCATTCAGAACTGTGTTTTCCATGCTGACTCTCAAGGGTGGGCCTGAATTTGCTGATCCATGGTATGATCTGGTACGTTTATGGTGCCAGAGAGAAACAGTGGTGTACTGAAGGTGGCTTGTATTGGTCTGTGAGAATACTGTTGAACTCACAACTTGAAGGCAAACACAGCTATTACCAAAAACTAAGCTATATAAAATTTCTAATTTTAGTTAAATTATATTATAGCTTATCAACTCCTGATTTTTTATTCTATTTTGCAATTATTATTCAGTGAAGATTAATTTGTAGAGTGGTATAGACACACACACACACAAATTAGTATTGCTATAGCACTTGCATTTCTTTTTTCTAAACCTGTGTTGGTCATAACAGCTGGCTGAAATTTGTCCCATTAACAGAAGTCACTTCAGAGAAATCAACATAAGTATATACTATATATTTTATATAACTATTATTATTATTATTATTATTATTATTATTATTATAAAGCTGGTCAACGTACCATGACTACAGCTCAGACACATACCATTAAGCCACACTGTGCTGATCACAGCAAATTGATCTATTCCTAAATCCTCTCCATTATCTACCACTGAAATCGGTCCGACTCAGAAATGTGTGTGCCTGCAAGAACACTGACAAAGATACTATCTTTGAAGGGAAAATAAAATTCCTTGGAAGTTGGGCAATCCTTCACCAGGCGCACAGAGTTTCATGGATTACCTCATTCAGTACTGGTAAGCACTGTTGCATTTCCCTATTCTAATTCAACAGATGAGGACTGGAAGGGGAAGCGCTCTGTCCAGGGCCACATGGCCAGTGAGCCGCCCAGCCTTGCTAAGTCTGAAGGCCAAGCCCAGTCTTTTTTAGCTTCTACCACAGATTACTGCTTTATGTAAGCTGTTTTAGCAGTGTTTTTGTTTGTTCGTTTATTTTGTTGTTTCTAAAGACCCACATCTAGGTTTTTTTCCTTCCTTCGATCAGCAACGTAGCCAGTTCTGATAAAGCTACATCTACAATTTATAGAGAACAACCCAGGAATTTCTGCCCCTTCCTCACCACAAGCAGACATTATGTCCATACTGCTGTAATACCTAAAATACACCAGAGCCTGATACTCCACACCTCTGCCCCTAAGAATGCTGTAGGTGTGCGGGCATACAGAGAAAGCGATGCACTTTGGATTTGAGTGTTTCCAACCCAAAGAGAAGCATCTAAGCTCTTGAGCATAGGTTAGCAGTCACCGTGAGAAATAAGACTGGCCTGGCCCTCTGCCTCTGTGACTTCCACTTCTACAGATTGTACATCTATAGATTCAGTTAAGCACAGATCCCTCAGGGGACCTACCCTGAAGCTGCACAGTTGTTCTTATCATTATTCCCTAACCAGAAGTGTGACAACCATCCATGCAGCAATATACTGGATCAGGTAATACAGATCAGCCAGAGTTGGTTGGATGTGTGGAAGTTATATGTAAATTCCATGTCATTTGTTTATAAAGGATTGAAGTCTTCATGGGTTTTAGTTCCCATTTGGGGCAGGGTATAGATACAATTCTAATGAATATGGAAGGCCAAATGTAGGGATGTGTGTAAATATGTGTGTGTGTGTGCGCATGTGTGTGTTGTATACATACTCAATGATGGAAAAAGTGAGTTACAGGAACATATATAGGAATATGTATACACACATGCGTATGCACTCACATAAGTTTTTCTGTGTTTTTTAAAATATACATACTCTTCATAGAGAGGGGAACAAGCTATACACAAATAAAAGAACATGTATACACACATGTACACACGTACATACATGCACACATTGCACACATATATTTGTGTGGCTTATTTCATATGTATTCTCCATGAGAGGGAAAGTAGGCTACACACAGTGGGAACATGTGTTTTATGTTTGTGACTAGGTTGCTTGTCTCCTCAGGGACTTTCACAGAAAAACAAACAAACCCTCATTTCTCTTTATTAAATGGGTACCCATTCTACCCTTGCAGTATGACTATGGTGGCTTTATGACTTAACCCCAGGAAGAATGCAAAGAATGCCTGGCTGGCCATGAGCTTCCCCAGTACAAACACAGCACTGCTTATGACCTCTAGCACTTGAAGACATGTTTTCAACGTGACGCATGTTTGTTGGAGCCCAAGACGAAAGCCTGCCCAGATGTTGGTTTTCTTTGGCTCGAGGAGAAGTTCCCACTGATTGATCGATACCAGCCTTTGGGCCCTGTGGCTGGGGTTCACTTCAGTCCCAAGAGCCCGGCTAGAGTTGAGCCCTTGAGATGTTTTCTCAATACGCTAAGCAGAGATAACTGTAACCAGTGACAGATAAGAAACCCATCTGTCCCCTGGTCAGGCCTTTTGAGGCTTGTTATGTGACTGACCTCATAGCTGGAAAGTGTTTTGGAGACCCTGGATGGAAACATACCCACGTCAGTGAAGTGCTACAGATGGATTCTTAGAGGTTACCAGTGGCTGTCAATACTGTCATCTTCATGTTAAAGGATGGCACTTCTGGTTGACCTTGGGATACTGGTGGGTGTGGGGTAACATTTAGAATGAGTGATGCCAGGTTCCTTGGACAACATGTTCTTGGGAGGAATGTTCCCTGACGGTCTATTAAAATTTCACATTAATGGGTCTGATTGCCAGTCTCCATGGGGACACCTTAAAGTAATCAGGCTGTCAAATTAAAAGCCAAGCAAATAGTTTCTCTGCATTCTAAAGATGGAGCTAATGCTGGGGTTACCATTCTGCCTCATGGTTCAGGAAGACATGAGATAGAGGTGGTCACTTCATGACAGGGATCACTCCAGTCCCTTCCTGCTCAACTGTGATGTTCTCAATCGAGAGAGGTTTTATTCTTTAAGGGATATTTGGCTGTACTTCGCTTTTGATTATCACAACTGCAAGGTGCTGCATTATCTAGCTGATGGGCAAACAGGACCTTCCTCTCCATTTCTCCATCTCCCCATCTCCCCATCTCTCTCTCTCTCTCTCTCTCTCTCTCTCTCTCTCTCTCTCTCTCTCAGGTATGCGTATGGCTCCAGGTTTTTCTCCTCTATCTGCATTCACAAGTCCCTTCTTTCCTGGCTTAAGATGCCTGGACCACACAGCCACTTGCTTTTGGGGCTTTAAATGCCATTCCCAAGCCATTGTCTGACTTCGCAGATGGCCTGGGTCGGAAGCCCTCCTCTCATTTCTCCTCTGAGTGGAATTCCTCAGTGAATACGTATTACGACATTGTTAGGGTTAGAGACTGGAGCTGCATTTATGCACGCCTTTTGCCAAGACCCCAAGACAGACTTGGAAAGGTGTCACTGGGCTTCTTTGTTCCTCTTCCCAATGTGGCCACATTGAACCAATCTGCTTTTCACTATTGATTGTGCCTTTAATTGGCCTAATGAGTGTGGATGGCCGGGCCTGGCTTGTTCGGGTGGCCAGGGCCCAGGCTCTGACTCTGACCATTGTGGTAACACATGCGGATGGGAATTCCACACACAAGGACTCCTGAGCATTTAACCTTTCCTATAGTCCCTTTCTTCTCACTTCAGAACATGCATTCATTCATCCAACATTAGTGGAATGTATCTTTTATACCTGTTTCTGGGCTGAAGATTTTTAAATGAATATATTTCCTTGTTCTCAAAGAGCTTCACATTTAGAAAAGTTGCGGTTCTTCTTTCGGCGCTAGGAGTGGCACCATGGAGACCAGCATCCAGTGTTACAGGGTAGAGAAAGTTCCAGGAAAGCCATGGACTAGAGGTTGCTGCTTTTTGATGGCTAAGCACTCTAACACGTGGGTCTGAGTACTGGCACTGAGCCATGGACACAAAGGAAAATAAAAACATCTTAGTAAGCCCCTCCAACTTTTACATGACTACCCCTGATTCCAAGTTTATATTATTCTCACTTTGGCATGGTAAACTGTCTTTTCTCTCTTCCAAGAACTGAGAAAGTGATAGAAGAGGGAAGACATGCATCTGTGAATTCTCATGAGGAATCTTGTTTGTTCTGAGAGAGGGTCTCACATTGAACCCAGAACTGTCTAGAATCACCTAGATGAGTTGTGGCAATCCTCCTGCTTCAGCCTCTTATGCACCGGGGTTAAGATTTGTGCCACACTACCCCTTGTGACTCCTATTTGTCTTCTAAAAAGTCGTTCTTAAACTCTAGTGTGGTAACATTGGCTCTTGCATTAGTTTTCTAGAGTCACAGAACTTATGGGTAGTCTCTATATAGTAAAGGAGTTTGTTGATGACTTACAGTCTACAGTCCAACTCCTAACAACGGTCAGCAGCAGCTGTGAATGGAAGTCCAAGGATCTAGCAGTTGCTCAGTCCCACAAGGCAAGCAGGCAAGGAGAGTCTTCTTCCAATGTCCTTCTGTAGGTCTTCAGCAGAAGGTGTAGCCCAGATTAAAGGTGTGTGCCACCTCACCTTTAATCCCAGATGACCTTGAATTCTCCCTGTTTTAATCTCCTGGAATTCATAGCCACTATGCCTCAAGCTCTCCATATCAAGATCCAGGTCAGAAACTTCTATCTCTCAGCCTCCAGATTAGGATCACTGGTGAGCCTTCCAGTTCTGGATTGTAGTTCATTACAGATATAGTCAAGTTGACAACCAGAGATAGCCACTACAGCTATGTAAGAGGTCCTTTATTTGGAAATCCTCCTGCCCCTGCACAGTGAGATAGCTTTCTCTGGGGACTCTGTTCCTTGATTTTATCTTTCTACCAATTTTCCTGGTCAGTTGGCTCCATATTGAGAACAATTAACGGATGCTAAGCTGTGTAAGGGTAGTGGAGGAGGCTGACATTAATGAAGGCTTGGGTCAGAAGGGCTCAAGGCTCAACTCCTGTTCCCTGGTCTCTCTGTCATTTGACAGGAGCCTCTAAAAACCCTCCTAGCTCCCTGGCCACTGGACCTGTATCTCCTTTACTCCTTCCCCCTTTGCAAGTGTGAAGCTGACCTTACTCTGTTATTTTTTTGTTTGTTTGTTTGTTTGTTTGTTTTTGGTTTTTCGAGACAGGGTTTCTCTGTGTAGCCCTGGCTGTCCTGGAACTCACTCTGTAGACCAGGCTGTTCTTGAACTTAGAAGTCCTCCTGCTTCTGCCTCCCAAGCGCTGGGATTAAAGGCGTGCGCCACCACTGCCTAGCTGTCCATGCTCTGTATCAATCCTTTTACCCTGCAATCAGCTACCAGTCCCTTATCTGATGGCTCCTCAGTCACCAAGTCTTGATGCATTCACTTGGTTGCCTCTCTCCAAAGCCCTGAAACATCCAAGCCCAAATCTAGCAGCTTGCTCTCCTGTAAACCTTACACCTCTGCTGTGTTTCCAATAGCAAAGCTGAAGGGCTTCTGCGGAAACGGGCCCACAGCACAGAATAAGTACACTTAGAGAGAGGCCATGCCAGCAAAGGGATCATTTAGAAATATTTTCGAGGTCAAGAGGCTCTACATCTGTGCTTATTTGCATGGGGACATTTTTGTTGCTTGGACAAGTAGCTTCATTCTAGAAATCTGACTTTCAAACTAGACTCTAATGTTGACAGAGTCCTCTCATCCCTAGGCGTAACAAAAAAGGGTGTGGAAGAGACAAAACCACTTTGTGAATAGAAAGAAAGGTGCTGGGTGGAACGCTAAGCCACGCATGGACTTCTAAGCTCCCTCCTGCTATAACCTTTGCAAGATCCTAGGGATCCTAAAACTCGGGTACCACAAGGATGTGAAAATAAGTGCTAAGCAATCAAGAAGCACATCCATTGGCTGCTCGCAGGAAGCTTACTTCATTAGCGGCAGACTGTTGTGTGCAGGCGCTGAGCCTGATTTTATTAGCCCCGTGCAACATGTTCTTTGGAAGGTTACTCTTTCTTCCTCCCAGCTGGCAAGGATGCTGACTGAATTCTGCTGAGGGCTTAACACTTCACATACCAGGGCTCGTCACCCACTAGGCTGTTTCTAGGATGTAACACTGGCATGTTCCAAAGCCCTTGGAAGAAGGAACAGAGAGCCTCTGGGAGCTTGCAGGGTGCTGTCCTCTAAACACACTGGTCACCCCCTTTCCTTTTCATCCATCCTTTGATGGAGTTTTATGACCCACAGACAGCATATATCAGTGGTATGGTTTTATGCTTCCCCAAATCCTAAGATATCTGATAAAAATGAGAGACAACTGGCTTATAGTCATTTCCTGGTTAACAACACACACACAGTCTTCAGGGCAGGAACAACTGAAGAGGTGAAGCAAAGAGTGCATCCGCCACCATTGTGAGATGCTCTTCATGGCTCCGAATCAGACCTATAGTGCAGAGCTTGGCTGGAATAGTTGGGACAGCTGTCTCTCCTTTCAAGTGAGAATCCTAGCTCCCACTGACTATCCCATGGACAGGGGAGGTCTGATGTCTCAGACCCACTTGTGCTGGGTCCACAGCCCTTGTTGCTGTGAGACAGGACAGAAAGATGAGGACAATTATGAGGATGCAGGAAAGAAAGGAAGCCTTGGAGTCTGGCTGAAGTCTCTTGCCAGCTGAGAGTTCAGAACCACAACACGATGAGCATTTACTGTGAAGACTGCCTACATATGCCAGACCATATTCCTTTTACGTGGAAATATCCCTTCCCTGCTTGTGACCTGTGGTTTTTATCAGCCTGCATGCCTATCTACACTACATGCCTATACACTACAGCAAACACCCTATGGTACCATTTATAAAACACTGCTAGAATTCTTGACTAGCAGGTAAGAGACCATTGCTTGGATTCCTGCCATTTAAAAACTGGACACGATAGGGCACATATACAATCTGAGAACACGGACAAGTTTAAGGCTATTCTTGGCTACACAGTGAGTCCAAGGCTAGCCTTGGGATTCATTAAACTCTGCCTCAGAAAAAAAACAAAACAAAACAACCACATTCTGTATGGTAGTTACTAAAGTATTTGAGCGCAATGTTCTTTTGAGGAGCCCACATCCATACTAGAGTGTGAACTTCTCCTCTCCTATGCACTTTTCTCCATGAGCACCATGTTGAATCTGACCTGTCTTGAAAGATGCTTCCGAGGCATTGTCAAGAATGCAGGTTTCACACAAGTGCAGGTCTCCAAAAGAACCATAGGGGGCAGTGTGGAGCTGCAATAGTCTCTGCCCCCCCCCCCCCTTCCCTATATTCCCTGTGGCTAACATCATTGAGGAACAGGGGTCCGAAGCTGAATGAAATCAGGTAAGGACTTCATCTTTGTGCCCATCAGACATTAGCTTTCCTCTCTAGAATCTTCACAAGCCTCTATAAGATTTCTGTGGTCATCAACTGGGGAAGATGGTTTTAGCCCAGTCTGAATGCAAATTTAGAATTAAAAAAAAAAAAAAGAACAAACAAAGCTAGCTGCTAAAATAATCCTTTGTAGTTTAAACATCTATAGATCATACACATGCATGCCCTGGCATCAAAGGGAGCTAGGACTCTCTTGCCACAGAAATCAAAATCCACAGTGCTCAAATCTTTTACAGAAGGTGGTAAGGTGCTTATATAACCATGCAACCTCCCTATAATTATAGTCATCTGTAGATTACTTATAACATTTAATACAGTATAAATGCTATGAAAACAGCTGTTATATTAATTACAGAATAACAAAAAAAATAGTCTATACATGCTCAGTGCAGATGCAAGCTTTGAAGAAAGAAAAGTTCTAACAGTAGCCTGTTGAATTTCTAGATGTGGCGTTTGCAGATACAGAACATGAGGACATAGAGGGTCCAGTATATACACATATCTATCTATGTGCATGTGTGTACATATCTAAGCATACATATTATCTATTCATATTCATACTGCAGACACAGGCATATGTGTATACCACAAAAGAATGAGACACTATCATGAAGTAGACCACTGTGTTGCATGTGTGCACATATCTAAACATACACATTACATATGCATATACACATTGCATACACAGACACACATGTATACCACAGAAGATTGAGACATTATCATGAACCAGACTGGTGCTGGAGTTAAACTGCAGCAGAGTAACTCAGACCTTGGGTGTACATGGTTGCTTTAACACCAGAAACAAAACCACAAAAGACCTTCGATGCTGTCATATATGACAGCTGGCCAGAGGCTGCCCAAGAGAAGCATCAGGCTTCTTCCTGTTTCTGAACAGAGGTCTCAATGTTAAGGTAAGCATCTATCTATCTATCTATCTATCTATCTATCTATCTATCTATCTATCTATCTATCTATCTATCTTTCTATCTATTCATCCATCCATCCATCCCTCTATCATCCATTTATTATCTGTCTATCTATGATCTATGTATGTATGTATGTATGTATTTATGTATGTATGTATCTGTCTGTTTGTCTTTTTTTTTTCAAACATTGTCTAACTACCTACTGCAGGCTGGCCTCAAACTCAAAAGATTCACCTGCCTCTGCCTCTCTGGTACTATGATTAAAAACACACTACCACACTCAGCTACTTATTTATATTTTTTTAAAACAGAGTCTCAAGTAGGCCAGGCTGACCTTCAACTCTTGCTCTTCTTGCCTCCATCTCCAAAGTGTTGGGATTACAGGTCTGTGCTAGTGCTAAGCATTTTCCATACTAAGTTACTGTACTGTCCCTGCCCCCAGTGTCACCCTCCCATTGCTTCTTCTGTCCCCTTTATTTCCTAAGCCCTGGTTCTAAAAGAAGGACCAACAAGAAGTGGGGTGGGTTGGGGTTCTCCAGGTCATGGAGCCACATGTGATATTTTTGGGTTTTGCTCAAGTTCTGGAAGCAAAGGTAAGGAAAGTGAGACATTCTCTCTGCCATTGTTACAGAAAATTCTTGTGATTTTTTTTTTTTTTAACTTAAAGTAAAGAGACACTGGAGGGAGCCCTAAACACCTAGTAATGGAAACAGTGCTGGAAATATGTACTCAAAAGTCCAATACAGAAGTTACTGCTTTGGGGATGATGGGACAAACTATATCTTTTATTGGCCAGTTTGGATTCTAAACAGCAGGGCCAAGGGGATCAAGGTGAGTGTTATATGCAGGGTGTTGGGGGCAGGGAAGGGAGGGCAAATAAAACATCCTGACCTTGGTGTTCCTCAGCCCACAAAGGAAGCTGATTATTCTTGGCTCTCACATGACCTTTTCAAAACAGAACCTGGAACTTTCCTTGGAGAGCCACCATGGTTCTTTTAAGCAAGACGATTAGAGAGACAGAATAAAGAAACAAACATAGAACCAGACCAAGTGAACTTTGTTCTGGGCATGCCTGGTTTTTCCCATGTCACACTCAAAGGTGCTTTGCCCTCAGGGAAGGGTCAGCCTATCCTTCTTGTCCCAAAGTCACATCCATCATGCAGTCCAGATCCCTAAGTAGACACAGAAAGCTCTGAATGAGGAGACCTTATGACACATTGAGTTGTCGGGGGACATTTTAACCTTCTTGGGGGACTATCTAGCCCACTTCTGCTGCACTTTCAAGGATAAGACTCATTGGTACCGGGCAGAGCCCAGTCTCCCTTCATGCCAACAAAGGCTTGCTCTATTCAAGTTGGGTCCCAGCCCAGCTGTCAGGTGGGCAAGCAGTTTTCCATATAGGTTCCTTCCTTCCTTCTTAGCTCACCTCTCTCCTGTAGGAGTCTAGTTACAGCCAGGCATTATGGCTTGAGAGTTGTCTCCCTGCTTCCTGTTCCACTCTGATGCCAGGTGTCTTAGCTCTACAGCGCCACTACCTAGAGCACCCAGCCACCATGCTTCTCTGACTGCAATGGACAGAACTCCCTTTGGCTGTGAGTCAGAATAAAGCCCCCTCCCTTCCCTTAAGTTGCTTCTTGTCAGGTACTTGGTCATGGTGATGAGAAAAGTAATGAATATAGGACAAAACCTTTAATTTTCCAGTCTACTTGCTTCAGTTCCACTCAGTAACTTCCTTGAAGTTCACTATGTACCGGGTGATAGAGGTGGTCTAGGTTACAATGTTATAATGCAAAACTTGATGAAAGCCATGATCTATGTCACAATGTTACAACGCAAAACTTCCATGCTGGTAATTCAGGAAGCTTCCATCTCAGAAACAAAGACTCTTTTTGTTACTCAATCTGTACTCCTTGAGCTAGCTGGTCCTTGAATTTACAGAGTCTCCTGTCTCTGCCCTTCATTCCTCCATGGGACTGCTGGGATTATAGATGCTTACACAGACTACTGTATTAGGCCTTTACATGGGTCTTGGGGATCCAAATTCAGGCTGTCAGGCTTGTAAGACAAATGTCTTATCCACTGAGCCATTTCCTCGGTCCTGGACTTCTTTTCTTCTTGTAGAAAGCCCACAGTATACTTGATGCTTGGTCTTGGCTGATACTCAGGACTGCTATGTGTAAAGTACAGCAAATGTCCATTATAGAGCTCATGAAACCATGATGTGAAAAAGGACGTGAGAGATAAGAAAGGTTGAAAGAGCTAAGTGGAAGAAGCGCAATCTTCTGACAGGGGAAGTATCTTCTCTGTCCTACGCTGCTTCGGGAGGTGACACCTACCAACCTAGGTCATAAGGACCTAGGAGGTCTGTCACATTTTGGGATCTGATAATTTTTACTACTCAGGGATGGAAGGGGTTAATTCTCTTACTGTAGTTAGCAACAGAGAAAAAGACAGGCCAATCAACAAAACTCATGGTGTCGCAGGGTAGAAACAGGAGCTGACAGGACCTTTCTGAAGGGGATCAGAGGACTTACAGAAATAAGTGACTTAGAGTCTCTTTCCAGTTAACTAGACTTTGAGCAATGGCTTCCCTAAAGCCTGCGTTCACAACCAATCACTTGACCTCTGGATCCAATTCATTATTAAAAATGGTAAGACTCCATCTTAAAAACCCTTTTCTGCAATAGAGGAAGATCCCAGAAAAGGGATTCAACTGTGAGGGAGAGACGCTGAGTTTATGATGTGTATTTTTTCACCTACTTTCATAATCGTCCCGTCCCATGGTTTTAATGAAGAGGAAATAAAAGACAATATGGCTAGATAATTAGTCTTGATTCTCACAGCTGGTGGGCAGCAGAAGTAGAGCATGAATCCAGAACGGTCAAATTCTAACATGCACTCTACCCCAATGGACGCTTACAGTGGTATACAAGTAGGTGCTTAATAACAAAAAACCTGGTAGCCAGGGATAGGGAGATGGCTCGGTGGGTAAGGCCTTGGCTGTTTAAGCATGCAGACCTGAGGTCAAAGGCCAAACACCCACAAGGAAAAGCCAGTGCAGGCCTGTAACTCCAGTACTGGAGGCACAGGGTAGGAAGCTCCTGGCAGCTCCTGGCAGCTCATTGGCAGCTCACTGGCAGCTCACTGGCAGCTCACTGGCAGCCAGATGAGCTGAAAGGCTGAGTTCCAGACTCAGTCAGAGACACTATCTCAACAATAGCGGTGGAGAAAGAGATGGAAGGAGGCATCTGATAGCAACCTGTGGCTACAGCAGATACATATTGTGAGGTTTAACCGACCAGATGAGCTCACGGTGAGCTTCATTCTTAACCTAGGTTGGTTAAATACCCCTTAGTCATTTATTATAATGGAAACAGTCATTGTCATCAAGAGGACTGATACTGGCTGCTTGGGAACACATGACTGTCACTTGCTTTGACATTTTCCAGGAGGAATGCAGTTCTGCTCTTGTATTTAACATTTGCATGATGAGACTCGCTGTTTATAGAATGGTGCTTGCATTTTCCCCTCCTGTGAAAAAAAGCTC
Organism: Mus musculus; assembly: GCF_000001635.26. Lineage (NCBI taxonomy): Eukaryota > Metazoa > Chordata > Mammalia > Rodentia > Muridae > Mus > Mus musculus. The sequence continues at coordinate 45,636,978 of NC_000079.6, forward strand.
TCTCTCTCTCTCTCTCTCTCTCTCTCTCTCTCTCTCTCTCTCTCCTTCTCTCTCTCTCTCTCTCTCTCTCTCTCCCTCTCTCTCTCTCTCTCTCTCTCTCTCTCTCTCTCTCTCTCTCTCTCCCTCCCTCCCTCTCTCTCTCTCTCTCTCTCTCTCTCTCTCTCTCTCTCTCTCTCTCTCTCTCTCTCTCAGCATGGCCATTGTTTTCATGGGCATCTGGTTTTTCAGTCTTGATAGGAATTTGGCTTGTGCTTTCTAATTCATCTATGAGTTTTTATATAACATCATGCAATTTAAAAAGCTGGGGTATCTGGTTTTATGATGCTATTAAGAAAAATGTAAAGGCTCTCAGATGCACAGAGACCCAGGCTCCTTTTTGCTCCACTTCACAATTTTTTTTTTTTTTTTAAAGCAAGTATAAAGTTTTGCAGAAGTTTTGTGAGATTCTTCTCCCCCTGCTGGCCACTCACGGAAGCTGCCTGAGCTGACCAGATGCTGGATGTAAAAAGTCAAAGCCAGGGATGGTTTTATGCTGTTGGCACACTCTTAGCATTTAAAAAATTAACGCTCGACGTTGTTTGGCTTCCAAACATTGGGACTGAATCACTAAAAGCACATGAAGAACTTGACACGGATCATGGAGGTGGCTGGCGTCAGAGGAACTAGCCTTTGCCCTAGTCTCTCCCTTTCTGTCACGCTGGGCAAGTTGCAACCGTGACTGGCCCAGTACTGCCCTTATGGTTACCTCCAAGTCTGAAATACTATGACATTGCCATGAACCTAATTGACATCTCTTCCCTGAAGGGATGTATAATCCACTTGATGATAAGAGATGAACTCTGTAAGCCAATTAGAGAGTCCATGTGTTGAAAGCCGTCATGGAAAAGGAACCTGAAGTGACCTGTGGAGAAGGGAACGTTCTTCTATGTTGCCAGCACTGGGAGTTCTGAATAATAGTTACCTCATCAGCTACCATGGACTTCCTCTCACTGTTCAATATTTTGAAAAATACATTTTATCCAGTGAACCATATAAACTTAAGTGAGGATCGTCTCTGATGGACTCCTTTTGTTTGTTTGTTTGTTTTTGTTTTGTTTTGTCTGTGCTTTCTTGGCTGTCCTTGAACTCACTCTGAAGACCAGGCTGGCCTTGAACTCATAGAGCTCTAGCTGCCTCTGCCGCCTGAGTGCTGGGATTAAAGGTGTGCACCACAACTGTCCAGCTTTGTTTCAGAATCCAAAGATGTAAAACAGTATAAATAAATAATCCCTTCAGTGAAGTCGTCGTTCTCATCTTCTTCCTCTTCTTCCTCCTCTTCCTTCTCCTCCTCTTTTTCCTCCTCCTCCTTCTTCTTCTTCCTCTTCCTCCTCCTCCTCCTCTTCTTCTTCTCTAAACTTTCAATGTTCAAATACTGAACCTTCAGTAGACTGCAAATCTATTAGGGTCCTAGATAGCCAGGCTTCGAACAAAGCCTCTTATCTATGCAACAGTGTGTCTTTCAAATGAGTAGGCCACTCCTAAAGATGGGAAGTATTCAAAAAGAAGAAGCAAAAGGGATGGTTTATAAGATTAGCTACTGATCTACACTCTTGAAGAAAATGGCAAGATGATCTTACATTATCAACAATAGTAAACAACTCATTTCCATGTATTACTGACTACAGGGATTGGCTGTCATGGTTCTTATTAGCACATGTTACTTAAATATTAATAGTAAAGTAAATTCAGTGGTTTTTAATACGTTAGTAAGTGCTGCATGCAACAGTTGGGAACTCAGGAGCCTTATTCATAGGGCAGACTCAGTGAAAGCCTTCTGGGATGTGGCGGCTGCTCCAGCCTAGCAAGACGTCAACACACAACTGTCACCACTATTTTCTAGAATCTTCTACATGTCCTCTTGAAGGTAGAAAACAATATTGTGGGATAAAGTAGGATTTAAGATATTTGACAATGGAGCAAGGGCAGGAGAGAATGAGAAGAGATTCTAAGGCCATTGATGGTGCCCAAGGCTAATCCAATCCTGCCAATAACTAACTGCGGAAGAGAAGAAGACTGGTACAATACACATGCTGCTGGCTTTGTGTGTATGGAGGGGGACCAAGTTTCCAGTCATTCAAAGCCCTGCTGAGATGTAGTTAAGGCCTTTGTAAGCCAGCAAATCACTTGAGGTAACACTGTCATTTCCCCCCATTGTGTTGAAGCTGTCTTTACACAGGCCCTTTAGTCGATGGTCAGTTCTTGAGGTTAACTTGAAAACCTTAGATTATTTCTTCATCTCTAGATATCTTACATGGCAGGCCCCTGAGGCATATTAGTTAGATACAAGATTGAATGTGTGAAACAAGGTTTGGTTGTATTGAGGTGATAAAATGTATAGCATCTTGTAGGGCAATCCTGAGATTAATAAGATTAATCTGTAATGAGATTGCTATAAATGCTGATCCTAGGGCTAGGAAGATGCATCTGTGGGTAAAGTTCTTGCTGTGTAAGGATGAAGACCAGAGTTCAGATCCTCAAAATCCATGGAGAATCCACAAGGCACAGCAGCCTGTCTGTAGTTCTAAGAACCCTGGAGTTGGAGACAGAATACCTTGGAAACAAGCTGGGTAGCCAGCCTAGCCAACCAGTGATCTCTGCTCTGAGTGCGACCATGCTTCAGTAAGAAAGGCAGAGAGAGTGATCAAGAAAGATACCTGATGTCAATCTTGAGTCTTCCCATACATACAGACACACAGACAGACAGACACACACATGCTCATGAGTCTACACACATGTAGACATGTATGCACATATACATAGAGCTAAGATCTTTTAAGAACGTTGATTCCCTGAACTGTACTTGATAGACTCTGACTCCCCATATTCTAGTAGTACTTAATAGCAGAGACTCTGGCAGGAGCAGCTAGCACTTCTGACAAGGTGCTGTGATCAATAGATTATTGATTTGGATCCCCTTTGTAGAAATCCTGATCCACAGGTCAGACAGACATGCTTGATGCATCCCCAAATTCAAAAGTAGGAAATTGAACTAGCAATGAGTACAGTCTCAACATTGAGTCTATCAAGATTAATGAATCCACGGCTTTAGGCTACTTGGGGATAACTGTTGGATACCTTCGCTGTCTTATCTCATAAGCCCACGCAGCTAGGAGGCACGCACCCCACTCCCACCTCAGAATTATCCTAAAACAAAACATAAAAAAATCCAACTAACTAACTAACTAACTAACTAACTTCCAGTGTCCATACATGTCTGTCTATGGCAACATTCTCCATCTTTGAGAAACTTTACTCTCAGACTCCTTCACCTCCAAGAACAACAGAAGTAAATAGGCCTAAATGATGCCAGCTTCAGCACCTTTCAAGGCATTACTTAAATCTCACTTACACCCTAGGAAATCCAATGGGTGTGTAAAACCTAAATGCAGCCCAGTCCCATCAAAACAAAAGCCCTCGGCATCTAAAGCCTTAAACCTTCCATCTGTCTCCCTACCCCCACACATATACAGAGTAGTAATTCCCCAAAGCTCCCAAGAGGCACAAGCTTGGCAATGGAACACAGCATCCCTGGAGTGACAGTCCAGTGAGACTTTGTGCCTCAGCATTCTTGGGGCCCGGCTTCTCTGCTGGGAGCTAAAGGCGTCATGAAAGTGCATGGTGGCTGAACGCAGAGGGGAACACACTCCCTGGGGAGCTGGTGACACTTTGGATACCTGCTGTCACCAGGTGTTGAGAGTCATGAAGCCAGACATTCTGGCTGCAAGGTGCTGCCCTAGGGACAGTCAGGAGGGAAGTCCTGTGGCTCTCAGCATCGGGGTGACAAGGTTGCTGTCTATTTACAGTAAGAGCAGACGAGCCAAGCCGTCGCAGGCATGAGGAACAGGGCAGGCAAGCAGCGTCTGATGAACGTTCTGTGGAAATGTGGCAATCACTCTGCTGCATGTTTTCTCCTTCACTCTCACGCCACCCCGCAAGCAGAAATGATTACTTCATTTAGGAGCAAACCGAAGCTGGGGAACAAAAATCTTCCTCAAAATGCTAAGCAGATACATTAAAGATGCAGGGCCTTAAACCTGGGCCTGTCTGGTTTTTAACACGTTCTTAGCCCAGTGCCTTCCATAAGGCAAAATTATTTTTAGGCCTGAAGATGTGATTGGCCCACTTTGAAGACAAGGTTTCAGATCCAATATTTCCGTTCAAGGTGCGGGCTATACCATTCAATGTAGTTTGAGCCTCTGGCACTGTGAGTCACGTCTGTACTAAGAAAAGAATCATTTACTAAGGCCTATCTGGTATCCACATCAGTGATGTTACATTCAATGGATGCTTAATAAATGGGCTAACGAATAGGAGTCAGTTGGTTTGAGGGCATAAACGCATGAATGAATGAAGCTAAGGCTGAAAGGGGCATCAGGGACTCAGTCAGCAATGTTGGCTTAGTCCATCACTATATTCCCATACCTGAGAAAGTTAACTTCAACACAAGCAAATGTTTTAGTTATCATTGTTCTGAAAGCCCTGGTTAAGCATCAAGTGACCTTAATAACCTAGGCTCTGGTGACGGTGGCATGTGGTGGTGGCATGTAATAGAACAAACCACTTACCTCACAAACCAGCAAGCAGAGATGAAAAAGAGAGCAAGTTCCCCCATACCCTAGTATCAAGGGCATACCCATACTGCTCCCAGAACCTCCTCTGTGTAGCACTACCCTCTGGGCCAAAGAGCAGCCATCTTTATTATTATTATTTCAGCCATCCTACTTGCCAAAGATCTTCTCAGCGGGGCTTGTTGACTGCTGACATTCTCTCAAAGAAGGAGAAATGAGGGGGGTCATGGGACCTTCCTCTCAACCAGCTGTAACTGACCTAATTACATTTGGCCTCGGGGTCTTGGTGAGAGACTAGAGGGACTAGATTACATAGGCTGGGGAAGACTTGGGGAGGGGGGCCCCACCTATGCAGCTATGGGGAGGCCTTCATCCATATTGGGAAAAGACTTTCCAGTGCAGCTGAAGGGGGTCACCCACCTTCCCTTCCCTGCTCTGTAAGAAAGTCCAATAAATGTATTGGTTCCCCAGGGAGAGCTTTGGTGGGACCAAACTTTGCTCTATCGCTAGGACTCTAAAGAGGAAGGGGCAGATACTCCCTAGCCTCTCCTAGGGAGAAAATTCTCTAAACAGGTCCTATCACTTTCTAATACTGTGTCCATAGGGATAAAGCCTTTCATACTTGAAGCTCTAGAAGACATACCTCCACGTCATAGCACCCATATGGACACAGACTGGTCAATACCAGCCTATAAAAACAAAACAAAACAAAAAAAAACAAAACAAAACAAACAGGAGGACATGGTTTTGAGTCACGTGATGTGATATTTTTGATGTCTGGGGAAACAGCCTTGGTGTATGGTGGGTCTGAGCATCTTTGGTGGCAGTGACCCACCTAACCTGATGTTGATTTCTACCGAGAACTGAGCTCAGTCTGAAGCCAAAGTTTCCTTTGGATAGATCAAGCTCAGAGAAACAGATATGAGAACAGGGGTTCAATCTGGGTCAACGAGAGTTCCTTCACATTTCTGTGATGCGGGTCCAAAACTGAAAGATTCTCAAAGTCAGAAATAGCAAACATTGCCACACTTTCAGCTTTGAAAATGAAACATTGATTGTTTGTAGAAGAGATGCTTAATTTGGGAGATAAGGGAGAGAATTCCTCTCTGCAGCCTAAAGGAGCTAATTAAAAAGTGTGGAGGCAGTGATTATGTACTTAGAGGCATTGGGTAGGCCCTTCCTGTTCCATGGGCAGATAATTACATGCCCAGTTCTCTTTTCCACCAAGTGTTAGACACTTGGTTCAGAAATGCACTTCTGCCTTCCCATCTCTTATTGCTCAGGGGCTCTCGTCAATCCCTTGGGATCCTGCACACTCACAGAGGTGCTCAGACACCGGGGCATCAGCTCAAGGAGCCGAGACAGGTCATGGGGTTCACTGGTCACTGTAAAAACCCCCAGACTCATCGTGGTTCTGTCCTGTAGTCCTTCAGGGCTGGCCAACACTCGCCACTCAGCATTCACTGCAAGCTGTTCTAAGGGAGAGAAACATAAAGCAGCGTCTGCAGAATGCACACTAATCCCAAGAGTGTGGCGCCCACGACACACACATGAATGCTAGACAGAAGATAACCAAATGTCTAGACTTATTCAAACCTGTTTGAGTAGTGCAAATGTGCACTAGCTGCTTTCTCAGCCTAAGAAGGAGACACTAGCTTGCAGACAGACATACATAACTGAACAACAAGGTAGCCCTCTGGGACCTCCTCACCCAGGTCTTTCTGAGTTTATCTGTGCGCACACAGCAACAGCTTCTTAAGCAGCCATCAGCTTTCTAAAAATACACACTGTTTGAAGCACCCGCAGGCAAAGGCCTTAGCCCTTCCTTCGATTCACTACATTGGTGGGCTGGAGTTTTTCTAGTGGACCCCACTCTCCAGCCTTTGCAAATTAAGTTGCCAAGATTGTAGAATTTCAGGATCTTTGGATTTGTGTCTGTCACAATGAGCTAAAAGCACAGTCGTGTGAGCCTAGAGGAAACACCAGTTATAATTAGCCAAGGACCCACAGGTCCTCTATCTGAAGGCTCTCCATCCACAGATTAACCAACTGCAGATCAGAATTAGTTTTGGAAAAAAAATCCAGAATGTCTCCCAAAAGGCAGAAATGTGAATTTGCCACATACTGAGTACTGTGTCAAATCCACATGGCTGGAGTGATGTCAAACACTGTCACTGGGCATTTTAAGTAATTTACATAAAATATATGTGAGACTAGGCATAGGTTACATCGAGTGAGTATATCTCTTTTATTTAAGTGACTTAAGCAAGCTCAGATTCGGTAGTCATAGGTGGACATATCAAAAGACAGCTGTTCTCCATGTCTGGCTTTGCACAAGAAACTGTAACATTACCTCATTCGGTTTCTATGACAACCCCCTGACAGATCCAGTTCCTAGTAATGAAACCAACCATGTGCCAGGACACCTTGGTTCCTACAGGAGATGTGGCAATTTTAAACCATGAGGGGATTAAGTGAGAGGGTAGTATTAATATTATGCTCTAAAACAAGTGCTGGGTTTGATCTCACTCAGGTGCAACTGCTGGGTTCCTCCAGGCAGGTGGGTGATGGAGCTTGGCAGAAATCCTGGAGGCGAAGGAGTCAAGGAGCCTCAAGCGAGTCTGGGATCCCACTCACTCCCCCTTGGGAGAGCATGTGGCTGCCCCATGTGACAGCTTTACATACTCAATGCCCACGTGCTGGAGTAAATTAAGGAACTTTGTTTTCTTTTCTTTCTTTCTTTCTTTCTTTCTTTCTTTCTTTCTTTCTTTCTTTCTTTCTTTCTTTCTTTCTTTCTTCCTTCCTTCCTTCCTTCCTTCCTTCCTTCCTTCCTTCCTCCCTCCCTCCCTCCCTCCCTCTCTCTCTTTCTTTTTTCTTTTGGCTGGGAAGCTCATTATAGCAAAAGCAAGTGCCCAGGTCTCATTTGCTCTGCTGATGAAGGGCCCACATGTAAAGAGGTTCTGAGGGCTCCCTGCACTTCTGTTAGAGGCAAAAGGATCTCAAGGACGGGGCACAAAGAGAAAATATTGAACTTTTCCTTTTCCTTCTTGTAAGATGCGAGTTGCGAACTGTAGGAAGGTGGAGGCAAAGGCCACAGGCAAACGGTTTCATTTATCCACAAAACCAACCTTTTGTCCGCTCTCCTTTACTAACATCTTGCCTGCAGTGTGGCCTACAACCAGTGTTGGTTTTCTGGTTTCTGTAAATGATGTTGGAGGCTTAAAAAAAAAATAGGTCGATAGTTTATATTGATTTAATTTTAGTGAGGACTTGGAGCAACACAGCTTTCTTTTCTGGAAGAACCCCATAGCTTCATGTAAAATGACTTCTCCCTAAACTGCCTAAATTAGAGAGATTTTGCTAGCTCAATAATTAATACTGCATCTCATATCTCCTTTCTCCTTTTTCCTCTCCCTGGGGCCTGTTGAAGGAAACCAAGGGTTTGCTGTAACCATGGAGCACGCAATAGGGAAATCTATAAAATATAAGAACAATATGTACTTTATAGGGCTGTGGTGGGGAAAAATCTAAGAAGAACATCTGAAAGGAAAAAAAAAACACTCAGTAGAGTGGCTGGCAAATGTTCAATATACATAAATGTCAACTGTGATTATTAATCCTCTTAGGTCATGAACCTAAAGCAATTTCCAACCTAGCTTGCTTGGATACCTATGCAGTCCTGGCACAGTGTCTGAGCCTTCCTAAGTCTATAGTTCATTGTACTTTCCGTGGATGTCTTGCGTCTTCCTCTCTGCAGTCTAGCGATGCATGCATGCATTGCAATTCCTCTGTTGTTCCATTTTCATTATCACTGGATATCCAGGAGAATGTGGCTCACACCTCACACAATGCAGGCTTTTATTAGGTAATTATTGGACAAATCCTCGAATATAAACAATACTTTTATAAGTGAATAAGTAAGTATCAGATGGAATAGGTCCTAGGAGTGTAACAGCCGGGACCTAACAGATGCCTGCCCTACCTGATAAGTGCACATGTGCATCTGCAGGTGCAGGTGTTGCCAGGGATCAGGGCCTGTGAGTACCCGGCAGGCACTCAATCACTGAGTCACATCCCCAGCTCTTACAACACATACATTTTTGTCATCTTTCCTTGAAATAAATAAGTATCCTTTTGTAAGCCCCTGATTAATTCCCTATATTATACTTCTTTTTAAGGGTAAACTGTTAGGGGTCCAGTTTGTCAGGAACAATCTAGTCTAACAGAAGTCTCTGAACCAACTTGGGGTTGCATGCAGACAGACCATATAATGTAGGCAGATCCCAGAATAGAAACATTTCAAGGATTCAGGGGAGACTTTGGTCACAAAGGCACGGCAAAAGTCAAGATTAGTCTAGGCTGAAGCACTTAGTAGACAGCAAAAGGGAATCGCATTCCATTCCATTACTGCACCAATGAGCAGAGAAAGGAAATCAGAGTTTTTGTAGAATTCTCTGCCTTGCATTTTTATGAATATTGCAACTATCTACCAAACAACTCTGGGCTTCAAAACGAGACCCAGGACGTGTTCTCAAAGAAGCCTAATCAAAACGATCAATGTCAAGGTTGGAGAGACAGCTCAGAGGTTTAGAACACTTACTGCATTTGCAAAGGAGCCAAGCTTAGTTCTCAGCATCTACGTGGTTGTTCAGGCAGAGTCTGTGACTCTAGTTTCTGGGGACCTGATGCCTTCTTTTGGCTTCCATGGGTTCTGACCATGCATACAGTGTATGCATATATATTCTGGCAAACATTCATACACATAAAACACAAATAAACGAACCTTGAAAAAAGATGTTCTGTGTCTTATCCTCAAAGGAAATTACTCCCCATCAAACAGATCTCTGTATAGAGACCAGAACTAAACAATGATAGAATATTATTCTCACCTAAACAACACCATCAAATTCCCCACTGCCCCAGTGCTGGACTCCACCTCTCCAATCCAGCAGAGGGCACGGGGAGTTTGAGAAGAACGGAGAAACTGCTCATCTTGAGAAGATTTTAAAGGTTAGGTCCTCATTCTTTAGCCTAGTTAACCATGCTAGAAGGGCCTTTCTTTTCTGTACAGAGCTATGGGATGGGTTGCAACTTTATACCCATGCACACAGGAGACAGCCTGCAGCTAGATGTATGGGTGGCATCACGAAGACACTGCATGGATGATGGAAAAGTCGCATGCTGATTCAGGAGGCCAAAGGGCTCTAACACTTTGACCCTAGTTAGTTTAGGAGCTGTTGGGGGAGGGGGGCACTTGGAGGGGGTGGCCTTGATGGAGAAAGTTTATCATTGAGGATGGGAATTTTTTTATTCAAGTTAAAATATTTAAATATATATATTAAATTAAAATAGAATTATATAACTTTCCCCTTCTCTTTCTTCCATCTGGTCCTTCCCACCCAGGTGCCTGCACTCCAGTGCCTACCATCTCCCATCCCCAAATCATAGCCTCTTTTTTCTTTATTATTGTTGTATACGCATACACATGTGTGTGTGTCTGCACAAATATAGCAATAAACTTGAGCCTATTTTTGTTCTTTGTGTATATATGGTTCAGTGTGGGAAGCCACATGTGCCGTTGCAGAGTGGCACTGACTACTGCTGGCCACCACGCATAAGTTTGGACAAACAACCAATGTGTACATATGCAGTAAAGTTTTTTGCAAAGACACTGCCTGGCCCGGGCATGATAATGAGGCTTTGAGAGTATAACCAATCAGATGTGAGACATGCAAATGAGGTATGATAATGAGGTTCTGTAAGGTACTGAGAGAGAGTAACCAATCAGATGTGAGACATGCAAATGAGGTATGATAATGAGGTTCTGTAAGGTACTGAGAGAGAGTAACCAATCAGATGTGAGACATGCAAATGAGGTATGATAATGAGGCTCTGTGAGGTACAGAGAGAGAGTAGCCAATCAGATGAGGAACATGCAAATGAGGCGTAGTGCATAACCAATCCGGGTGTGAGACACGCCTCTCCTAGGCCTATATAAGCAGCACCAGTTCTGGGCTCGGGGTCTTTTTGTCTCTACAATCAAGCTCTCCCAATAAACGTGTGCAGAAGGATCCTGTTGCAGCGTCGTTCTTCCTGGCCAGTTGAGTGCGCGCAAGAGTTCAGGGATGACCTCTTTGCATTGGATAACCACGAAGGGAACTCTCATCCCCGAGACAGGCCATTTCTCCCTCTCCAGCAGGCATTAGTTGCCTATAGCCCTTTGTGTAGGGCTGGGACCCTGGGAAAATGTTCTCCTTCTATGTCAGCATATCTATTGAGATCACCATAGTTTTGGAGTTCTTACTAACATCCATTTCTAAGGGAAGACTGTTTTGCACCGGATTTCCCCATGTTCTGCCTCTTCTGGTCTTTCCATGGGGGTGGGCTTTGGCAGCTCGAGGGCTCGCTTGCAGATTGTTCTCCCTTCTTCATACTTATAGTTCAAGATGTTAGCCCGCAGCCCGCTGCTCCAGCCACCATTTCTGTAGCTTGGCTGCCAGGCTTCCCCAGCATCCCAGCCTATCTCTCTCTAGAATCCTGAGCACAAATAAACTCTTCCCTCCACAAGTTTCTTTGGTCATGGTAATTTATAAGAGCAACAGAGAAGTAACCAATATGGGGTCTCACATAGCATAGGTCGAGTTTGAACTCACTCTGTAGCTTAGGATGACCAAGAACTTCTGATCCCCCTGCCCCTACTTCATAAAAGCAATAATTACAGACATGTGCTACCATGCCTGGTTTATGCAGTGTTGGGGCTCATGGACCCACTGCATAGAACATACAAGGCAAGCACTCTCTCAACTCAGCTCCAGCCCCAGCCCAGGGACAACATTTTAAATAAAAGCTAGAATGTGCTTACTGTCTGTTTCATTTAAGAGGCTGAAGACGGGGGAGCCAATAAAGCGGTTCAGTGGGTAAAGGAGCTAGCTCACTATCAAGACTGGCAACCTGAGTCTGCTCCTTAGACCTCACATGGTAGAAGGAGAGTACCAGGTCGCTCTCAGTGTGCCTAGATTTCTACTTGTACATCACAGCAGGTGCATGCAAGCACACACATACAGTAGATAGATAGATAGATAGATAGATAGATAGATAGATAGATAGACAGACAGACAGACAGATAGGCAAATGTATTGTAATGAAAAAAATATTGAGGATGGAGGTGAGACACAACTTTATAAAATTTGCATATGTTCATTAAAAATAGCTCAGCTACTTTAATACAGAGAATCAGAAGGATAAGTTGGGAAGTGATGCTGGTATTCTGCTTCTGTCTACACAGCCAGCCTAGACTCAAACCTTCAGGAACAAACAGGTTTCTCTGCCTAAAATGGATGAAGTCAGAACCAAACCATCCACATCTCCAAGTATCCCCAAGCCAGCTCTCATCTGGATTCACCGTGACGAGGCTTTACCCGAAGATCTGAAGAAAGTATTAGAAAGCGAGAAAACAGACATTACTTTGGGGAAGCTGGGAGACGGTTTTATAATCCAACTTGTCGCTAGATAGAATGGCCCATAAAAATAACATGGGGGACTATTACCTGACAACAGAACATATGAAATCTGTGTCCGTCTCTCTGTCACTCTGCCTCTGTCTGTCCCTCTCTCCACTCCTCCCTCCCTCCTAATTTAATTAAATATTTAAGCTGCTAAGAGACAAAAAGCCCCTCCGGTTTCACATCTGATGTCCCCTTGTGACACTGGCTTACGTGTGATATGATCACATTTCCTGACTTGTGGCAGGAAACACTGATTGTGGGCCAGCACTCTCCTTTTTGAGTCACACGTGAACCCCTGAGGTTACCAGCTGGAACACAGTAGATGCCACCTTGGATTATGAGGTCCCTCCAACTCAAGCTGCCCTGGTCTTTCTGTTTGAGGGTTTTCTCTCATACAGTGAGAAATACAAGTTCACACCTATCACAGGGTGAGGCTGTTCAAACTGAAACCAAGGAACCAGCCCCACTGAATCATCCACTGTCACTTTAACAGTAGCAAGGACACTGAAGGGAGCCAAGGAGCTGCTTACATTTGCATCTGGCCCCTCCCACTTTGGACGAAGGATGACTAAAATATGTAATTTTTGAATAGTGGGTTGCTTCAGCTCTGTGACTGGGAGCTGGAAGCAAATGTACTCTGACATTTTAGGCTCCAGTCTTTCCTGTTTCTCTCAATGGGAATATTTTCAAAAATATCTTAAATGTAGAATTAAACTCTGGGCTGCCTCCTTCTCCACAGGGTTAGACTTAGGCTCAAGGGTGAGGGCAAGACATGGGGACACAGCTTGGCATTTGTTGTGGGATGATACCCATTCACACACTTTCACACTTGTGGGAGGTAAGTGCAATTGCAGATAGGTGTGCAGAGGAGAGTGTGCATGTATATGTAAGGATTAGGACATACACACACACATATCATATGGGCGCACAGAGAGATGTATATAACCCATAAACATGAGAAACATATGTAGGCACATGTAGGCATGAGTGCACACACCTGGGTATGGTTGTGAGCATTCTATATCATTAGAGTAAATGCGTGTTTGTAGTACGCATGTGTCCAAATGTATGGGGTGAATTGCAATATTCTATCATGCAGGGGTGAATATATACACATATGCACACATGAGAGAATATACATCTATGCGGTTGTGAATGTATCCTTATGTGTGAGCACGCAAAAAACAAAAAACAAAAAACCCACCACCAGGATTTGAGAATACATGGGCACAGGCAGGGATGTGTATACATGCACATATGGGAAGTGTGGGTGCTGTGTTCACACAGAGTAGCTGAATGCATGCAGGCACATTCCTGAATACTAAGTGCATAGTAATCAGGACAACCGCAACTCTGAAAAATGAAAATCACCCACAGTAAAGTCCCAAGCAGATGTTTTTTTCCTGTGGCAGTAAACACAGAAAACAAGGCAGGTGGGTGGAGTTAGACATTTAAGCCCACTTCATAGCCATGGTACTTTTATTTAACACATTGATGCAATACCTAATATGCTAACACCCATTGCAAAAAACAGTCCCGAAAAGGATGTTCAACGGTTTAATTTAAAGTACTGGTGTGAGTTTTATCTTTGTGTGCTGAACCAATGGTGGCTGAAGCATCTTCGTTTTTTTTTTTTGTTTGTTTGTTTTTTTGTTTTTTCCCCTTCTGAGTTAGAGAACAGCAGCCCCGGTGTACTGCTGACGGCTATCCTTTTGAAGTTCCAGAGACAGTTGGGTAGACTGCCTCAACAAAAACAAAAAAAAAAAAAAAGAAAAAAAAAAAAAGAAAAAAAAATCAGACACTCAGAGAGTTCAGTGACAGACTATGCGAAGGTTCTCAGCAACACAGGTTTGGGGGATGGTGCTGGAGTGGAACACCTCGTAAGGGTGACACCCCGAAGCTCACTCTTTCCTTTCTGCCTGCCATGATGCATGTCTGCCTTCCTACCCCTAATGCCTCCATGGCTTCCAAGAGTCTTTGCCTGAAGGGTATGGCCATTCCCAGGGCAGCTTTAATTGCTTTTTAGGAGCCTCACTACTATTTCTCTGGACCAGTTTGTGCTTTCTTAAAGATGCTTGGACAACAAGCTTCTGGAGACTCGCTGACCCTGGCAATTTGGTGATGGCGAATCCTACCGCACATCTGCAGGAACACTTCTCTAAGAGGTTAATTGGCAGCCAGAGGAATAGGTCCTGCCCATGGCTCAGGAACTTGAGCACAGCCCAGGAATCATCCAAGAAGGCACTGTCTCTCATTATGAAGACCCCTTGGCCAGTTCTTCTCCTCCCAGGACAGCCTTACAGGTTGGGAAAATGTATTTTCCTGGGGAAATGTGGTCTAATTTTAGTTTTATGTTTTCACAAGTCAGAAGGCAACCAAGAATGTTGCCAATATATTACTGAAAAGTATTTTTCAATACGGTGCTTTAAAAAAAAAAAAAAAAGTATCACTCAAGATGGTTGATCTGAGTCAGACAAGAAATTCTGGAGACCGAATTCTAAAATACACTTGAACAAAAAAGTCAATTGGGGGGATGCTTGTAACCCCACACCAAGCTCTAGAAATCACAGTTTACTTCTTAGCCTCTCCTTCTGAAAACCGAAGAGCTGCATCTGGCCTATGCCTTTGCAAGTCTGAGCTGAACGGTCCTGAAAACCCTGTCATTTTGCATCAGTCGATCTCTCACTACTTCAGCAGCGCAGCAGCCTGTCTGTCTCTTACTAAGCAAGCTCTCATCACCTGTCAGTCATGGCTCCTGCTGTTCTGAACACTCAGGAGAGATGAATGAAGGTGCGGCTGAGTCTTCAGTCTCATCTCCCTGCAGCCACTCCTCCATACTACCACCCGTGATGCTGTTGAAGAATTGAGCCCAGTGATGTCATTCCGAGGTTTGCTAGCTCCAAATACCCTGGCTACCAAGGGCTCTCAGATATTCTCTAACCTGAGAAAGCAGTGGTGTTTTCCCCCAATGTGGGCTTTGTGGTACACGTGCAAATTTGCACTTGCTGCGTTCCTGGCTGGGGAGTTGCTCATCAGAAGGATGGAAACCTCGAGAGAAGGGAGGATGATGTAAGGAAGACAGGACCTCACCTGGTCTACAAGGGTCAACATGGGAGGATGGGGCAGGAGAGGAGGCAGGTAATGTTTTATGAGTGTACAGACATTAAGTAAAGAGGATTCTGAACAAGCACTTGGCTTAAGCTGCAATCAGGAAACTAATGGGACCCAGCCTCCTGCAAGCCTGGCTCAAGGACAGATGCTTGCTGTGATATATGATGGTGTTTTCACGAGTCATTTGGCTTTCATTTCTCTAAGTAGTGGGGATGGCACCCAGGGCTTTACACATACAAGGCAAGTGCTCTCTAAGTGAGTACAGGCCTTCTTTAGCATTCTGTTTTGAGACAAGGTCTTACTGAGTTGCCTGAGATGGCCTTAAACTCACTCTGTGAATCATCCATGATCCTCCTATCTCAATCTCCTGGGTACCAGTGGGTCTTAAGCCAATAGAAAGCAGATGGCAAAGTGCAGCCTGTGACTCTGAACAGAGGCTCTTGGTTTCTTTTGCCATAGTAACTGCATCCACATGGCAAATTTAATTAGAGCCATGATAGCAAATGGAAGGGAGACAACCATACTTAAGCTGGTATATACATGTATCTGGGGTGAAGCCAGCATATAGCATTCAGTGGCTTGCAACTATAAGGTGGCTCATTTGGGACATTACAGGGAAAGAGGCTTTCCTGTGGGAAACCTCACTAAGAATCCCACCTAACCCTCTTAGTTTGTCCTGGGCTGTCTGGTGGCACGAGGTCTGTGTTGGCCAGCAAAGTCTTGGCATTTATTATCAGTATGTACTCAATTTACTCGAAGGTTGTGCCAGTGCTTGCCCCGTTGGACACAATTATTCAGAGAAGTTCTTGTCTCATCATAACAGTGGTTGTTGCCATGGGAAACTTCTCTTGTCCCTATCTGTATTCGTATCTGTTTCACTATGATCAGAATAGCTGAGAGACACAACTTGAACAAGAAGATGTTTGTGTTTGGCTCACAGTTTTAGAGGGTTTTTTCCAGCATGGCAGGAAAGACACAGGCAGTCATTGTGGCAACAGCAAACAGAAACAGAGGAGTGACAGGGTAACATATCCCCAAGGAGCTACCCCATTACCCCCCTTCTGTAGGGATAGCATACCCCTAGGCCCTACCTCACTAACCCACTTCTTCCTGCCAAGCCCCACCTCCTAATGTTTCCACAGCTTTCCCAAAGAGTGCCACCAGCTGAGGACCAAGAGTCCAAAGCAGAGTCAAAAACGTAACTCCATCCGCCCGTCCAATTCAGAGTGCTGATTTGACAAAATCACTTGCAGAGGCTTCTGGAAGATGTGGTTAGCAAGGGCTTTCCCGAGGAAGATCTGGATGGATCAGAATCGGAGAGCAAGGGGAGGGAGAGGAGCTTGGGAGAGGGAGATGTGCTGTGCTCCAGGACTCTGACGGACATCTGTGGGATGGGTCTCTTAGAATCTTCAAGAGAACTCATGGGCACTGCTAGAAACAGCCTCACTGAGCCCTGAGGACCTTCTATGTCCATCTGATGGCACTAGGTCTGTGTTGGTGACTCTGTGGCATCGTGTAGCCAGGAATCCACATGGCCAATGGTGTCAGACACACTTTGCAGGCTGTTCTAGAAGGTGCCCATTGCTCACACGCTCAGCTAACGCCAGGGTCATTTCCTAGGTGACCTCTCTTTTACTTCTAAAACATTAACTCGAAAAAGATCTCCCAGTCCTTTTAGGAAATGCTGTCTTCAGAGTTCTGTGTGACAGAGTGAAACAAATATCCTTGAATGTTTCATATCCGAAATCCTTCTGCAATCATTAGTTTCATAAATGAGAAGAAGGGGTCCCCACTGCATGTCATGAAGCCCAAGTGTCCACTCAAAGTACAATTTGACAATCAAGATTTAGTAAGAGTCATTTGGGAGAGCTATGGTAGAAGCAGGACCTTCTAGAATGGCAGTTCTCAACTTGGGGTGATGACCCCCTTTGGGGTTGCCTAAGACCATTGGGAACACAGATATTTACATTATGGCTCACAACAGTAGCAGAATTACAGTTATGTAGTAGCAACAGAAATAATTTTATGGTTGTGGGTTACCACAGCATGTCTTAAAGGGTCACAGCGTTAGGGACGTTGAGAATCCTTGCTCTCACACAGAGGCTTGTCCTACAGTGCCTTAGTTAACTATAGGGACAGTTGCAACTTCTGAGTCACTATTCAACACCTGGAGTAGGCAACCCTCTGTTGCAATATAATGTGTGTGTTCGCGTGAGCACGAGCGTGTGTGTGTGTGTCAGTGTGTGTATGTCTGTGTTTGTTAGTGTGTGTGTCAATATGTGTGTCAGTGTGTGTTTATGTGTGTGTTAGTGTCTGTGTTAGTGTCTGTCAGTGTGTGTCAATGTGTGTGTGTGTCAATGTGTGTATGTGTGTGTTAGTGTTTGTGTGTATGTGTGTGTCAATGTGTGTATGTGTGTGTGTGTGTGTGTGTGTGTGTGTGTAGAGTCTGTACACTGTAATAGCATTGTGATAGCAGAATTTGACTTCACTGCCATCCTGATATGAACCCCTATCTGCCACAAGCATACAGTTTATGCCAGACTGGAGCAGACATGAAGAAAGGCCCCATGGCATATTTGCCTACAATGCTGCTGCAGTCAGGACTTGGGGAGAGTACCAGACAAGGCATTCACCTGTGGTGTCACCCTGGAAGGGGGGTCTTATGGGGAGAGAGGCTATCTTCAGATCTTTTGAAAATGAAGGCGGGATGTGTAAAGTACTGAGGATGAAGCTCTTTGAGGAGAAGGCAGCTGAGTCTGTCATTCACTCTGACAAGGTTTCTCAGTGGGAAAAGGAGGAGAGGGCCATGGCTGAGGGAGCTGTGGGATGGTACAGAGGAGAGAGACACACACATAACCACGACAAGGATTCATAGCTGCAGACCTTATGGAAGAGCTGCTGGTTAAATACCCCGACCAAAGGCAAATGCTGATTGGACCAGATTTCTGAGGGAAACAGCCCTTCTGTAGACAGATGGAGGAGACATCTCTAGGAGGAGGCTATGTTGCTCATGTGTGAAATGGTCACGGCCAAAGAGTAATAGCGCCAAGCCATGTATGTAAGCAGACACCACCTGGCATGCATGTGGTGTGGTGTGTGTATGTGTGTGTGTGTGTGTGTGTGTTGTTAGAGAGGCATCAGTAGCAAATTATTGCGTTGGAAATTCAAAGCCATTCAATCATGGGAGATTTCATGTTCACATTTCTAATCCCCATCTCTGCTTCTTGTCTATATCTCACCTTTCTCTCCCTTTGCATTGACCCGTTCCCCACCCTTTAGAGACATCCCACCCAATAGGCGAGGCATAGATCAAAGCAACCCAAAGCAGGGGCTTTGGAGATGGCGTGGTTGATAAAGTACTTGTGCTAGTGTGGGGATCTGAATTTAAATCTCTGGCACTCATGTGCAAAGACAGGCATAGCAGGCGGAGCATGCCTGAAATCCCAGCACTGTGGAGCAGGAGGAAAGAGGAGGATCTTTGGGCTTTGCCACCCAAACAGTCTAGCTGAGCTCCAGGTTCAACAGAGACCATGTCTCAAAAAATAAAAGGCACAGAATGACGGAGGAAGACACCCAATGTCAAACTCTGGTCTCCAAGTGGATACCGCACCCACGCAGGACCAAAAGTTACCGGCTTGCAGAAGACTAAGTCAGAATGAGCTCTTCTGGGTCCCTATAAATCCTTCTTTCTGTGTCCATGGCTGATATGAATGAACTAGGTTGTACCGGGGTAAAACAGTTTTGTACACATGCACAGTATAGAGCCAGAAGTGGCACTTTCTAGCTCTCTCTAGCATAGATGTGGCAGTCACTTACCTGCCCAGAAAGTTCTTTTTACATCAAGAGAAAGCAACCTTTCAACCGCCATGATAGTGAGGTTTTGAGCAGAGCGGCTGTCTGGGGTGGCGTGTCCTGTGAGCCCAGGGTGCTTTTAACAAGGTCTCTGTTTACTAGACACCAGCGCTGTGCTTCTTGCTCTGACCTGACAAGCCAAAGAAACGTCTCCAGGCACTGCCAAGAGCCCACTGCCGGTGATGACCAAACCATGACCCGTGACATCAAACCAGGCAAATTTTGCCTTGAGTTATCTGCTTCCAAATGAAAAACTGCCCTCGCGTGTCATGGGTGTGCACCTATGTGTGCGAGCTACATACAAGGCATGCTGCTGCCTTGCAAATGCTGTTACCGGGTGGTGGGACAGCCATGAAGTCTCTGACTTGTATTTTCGGCTCCTCACATTCCACGTGTCAGTGGGCAGCCGAGGTTGTTCACGGGTTTGGTCACAGGATCAAGCTCAGGAGGTTTTATAACTGTAATCCACTGGAAGCTTTACAGGTAAGAGGAAAATGGAGTGCATGTCAGTAGCCGTTTTGGCTGCCAAATTATGCACAATCTATTCTAGTGATGAAGAGCAGTTACAGAGATAAACTTATAACCCCCGACATTTCTTCTTCTTGAAAGATATTATCTGCTGGTTGATTGGCTGGTTGATCAAAGACAGGGGTTTTCTTTTTGGAGGCCAGAGGCCAACCAACCATGGTCAGCATTTTTTAGTTTCTGTCCATATTTTTTTGTTTGTTTTTTGTTTTTTGTTTTTGTTTTTGTTTTTGTTTTTGTTTTTTTTTGAGACGGGGTCTGTTACTGGTCTAGAATTTTCCAAGCAGACCAGCAAAGCCCCCGGGGTCTACCTTGTCCCTGCCTCTCCAGTCCTGGTATTACAGGTGCCCCGTGGTGGTCATGTCTACTGGGAGTCATGTCTGCTCAGGCCCTTCCTTACTGGCTGAACAATGTCCCCAGCCCCACCCTCTTGTGTCTTGCATGGAAGTGAAACACATGTGTATGCTTGTACATACCCACTCTAACACCTTCCCCAAAACTCCATTGTAGAAACTCAAGACACGGTGACCCTTGTTTCTGATTTTTTTTTCACACTTACATTCTTTCATTTTGCTATAAACACTGCCCAGGTTTGGGCGGAACATCAAAGGATCCACTGCCAGTGCAGTCTCCCCTAACACTGGGGCTCAGGACTCCTGAAGCTGAGCTGAAACTCTCAGGTAGGGGCTGCTGAGAAACAACACTGCACACAGATACATGCTGTATAATTGGGCTTGGCTAACCTTTTGCACTGTGAAGAGAAAGCAGGCACTGAGAGACTATTGAATTATATTCCAGAGGGCTGGAGTGGTTTTGCAACACTGATTTAGAAACACATGGAAAATTCCTCAGTCTCTCAGTAACAAGGGTGAGGCTTTGCTGTATGCTCAATTATTTAATGGACTCAGGTAAACAGGTCAGATCAATGTATCTGATGGGGGAAATCTAATGTTCAAGGGCTGGGACTTTCCTTTTGCGGTAAGAGTATTGGTTAACCAACCCAAGCTTCGTGGGTGCTGGACAAATGCTCTGGCACTGAGCTATATCTTCACTTATCTTTTTACTCTTTAATTTGAGGCAGGGTCTCACCAAGTTGTCTAGGCTAGCCTTGAACACTAGCCCCGAAGAGACTTGAACTTGTGATCTTCCTGTATCTACCTCCCCCCCTGCATGGCAGGGATTACAGGTCTATACACCACCAGGTCTTGCTGGACTGGGTTTCCTCTATACATAAAATGGTCACAAGGCATAAAGGGATGAGTAAGACATGACTTCATTTCTCTTGTTACACCAGGAAATACCTGAGCTAGCACCCACATGGTTGTAAGAGTTTTACAATTCTTTAATCTCCACTATAGCTTGGTATTGTGACATTTTTGCATGTGCCTATGTGTATTTTATATTGTGCTTATATGTTTGCATGTCTGTAGGCATACGTGTGTGGGTAAATGTGTACAGAGTACATTTGGCTGCAGCTCCTGGTTACATTGGGCACCTTCTTTGGCACCTCTCTGTTTGATTTATTGAGGCTAGGTCTCTCACAGGACTCTACAGCTTGCTTATTTAACTAGTCCACCCAGCCAACTTACTCAGGGGATCTCCTGTCTCCGCTTGCAACCCACTGGGATGAGAGGCAAGTCACTACATTGACCTACATTTAAGTGGTTTCTGGCGATCCAATCTCCAGTTCAGGTTTGAATGGCAAGTTCTTTACTCAACACTAAGTCCAATACTATTCTTTGACATTTTGACAGTGCTAGGAGCTGACCCCAGGATCTCATGGAGTGTGAGGCAGACACTCTACCAATTGAGCTACACGTCACAAGCCTCTTTGTGATTCATTAGCCAAGATTGTGCATGAGGAACTAGACATGGAGAAGTGGAAGGGAGGGATCGGTACATCAGCCAGTTCATACCAGGTAACACCCAGCCATCTTGTACAGTGCTACCCTCCTCAGCTACTCTCTCACACAGCTAACCACACGATCAGGGGCGGGGCTGCAGTAAGTGCTAAGGCAATAAATGATTGAGAATATTCAAGTACCTGGAAAGTTGAAAGACTCTGTGGAAGAGGTGCTTATGTGAAAAATGAACCTGGGAGTATGAAGAGACTGATGGCAGGCAGGGCGTGTTGGAACATGGGCTGCCAATGGAGAAGAGAGAGAAGGGGACTAAAAGCTGGCAGAGGTCTCTTGATAAACACCCTGGTGACCTATGGCTTGAGTGTATCTCTTGTCCCATAAAAATCCAACTGCTGGGGACTTAATCCCCAAGTTTATATATGAATAGTATTTGGCATCTTTGGGAAGTAATTATAAGTAGATGAAGTCATGGGAAAGGGGCGGGGTTCCAAAGTGGTATCAGAAGCTTTTGATGTGTGTGTGTGTGTGTGTGTGTGTGTGTATAAATCTTTTTTCCTTCCTTCCTCCCTCCCTCCCTTCCTTCCTTCCTATCTATTCATCTATCTACCCTATCTACCCTATCTATCTATCTATCTATCTATCTATCTATCTATCTATCTATCTATCTATCTATTTCTTGAGACAGGGATTCTCTGTGTAGTCCTAGATGTACTGGAACTCAGGTTTTTAGATCAGGCTGGCCTCAAGCTCACATAGATCTGCCTGTCTCTCCTTCCCAAGTGCTGGGTCTAAAGGTATCAGATATGGTTTTGAAATAAGGGCATTGCATTTTCCGCTAATAATTTGTCTTGCTGTATGCTGTTATTTATACAGACACCCACATTTTTTTTTGCATTTAGTTCAGCCATAGGATGCCCCACCCCTACCAATTCCATCCTTTGGGAAACATGTACTGCCTATGGGAGGAGGAAGGTGAGATCTGGCCTTTTCATCCTTTCTGGGATGATGCTAGGGATAAGAGGGGCCTGTGTATGAGCAAAAGATTCCCCGCCCTATCTTGCCAAATGCATTTTCTCTAGCTCTCTTTCCTGAGTCACTCCTGGGGGATTTGGGAGTAGAGCACTCTAGGTTCACGGTGGTTGCTGGGATAAGACACTATCAAAAGCTCCTCTCTTGGAAAAAAAAAGGGGGGGGGCTGAGTGTTTACAGAAGGAAAAACAAAAGGCAGGAGAATTGCATACATTCAAGATTTTTCCCCCCTTTTATTCTCTTGCCAATCTTTACAACTGAGAACAGCAGAGTCCTCTCCTGTGACCTTCCCTGAGGCAGCTGAGCACAGATAGGGAATCATTCTGCCTGCTTTGTCTTCTGGGGACCAAGATCTGTCTGTGATGAACTGGTTGTTTGGGGACATGGCATGGGAACTGGAGCGGTCTATCTAGGGAGATACCAGAGGGCTGGTGGGACAAACCCCAAACAAACTGGTCTTTTAGGACAGAGAAACAGCTGGCTGGAGGGACATGGGATAGAGGAGATGAGCAAAGTAAGAGGGGAAAAAATATACATATCTTTTTATTGCAATTTCGCCAATTGGGAGAACATTCTGCTGGGGGGATGTCTGCCAAGGCCTTCTAATTCCGTTTGTTCCACCCATTTTATTTTTAAACCTGAGTGCAGATTTTATTCCGGGGATGTTATAGGACCAGTGTGGGCAGGAATGGGCAAATTGACTTCAGAAATCTTCCCAAGTTGAAAGGGACCCTGTAAAAGTCTCCAAGTGGATTTCAAGGAGGTGAATCTCATTTCCTTTTCCTTCAGAGGAACTTGAGACCTTGATGTTACAAAGAAAAGCATGGTTAAAGTTTGGGAGGCTCTGAAAGCTAAGACCACTGCCAGGCGTTATAACGGACACATTTACTCTGTTAATCCCCCACTGGAGTTTTGCTTACAGGCCAAGATCCGAGTCCCTCTCTTACTCATCCTCGTTTATGGATGAGATAGTAAGGCAGGGAATCACTGCCAGACTTGGGTTCGAATCTAGGTCTTGACAATGTCAAAATCCCTCTTAGCCACTGTGCAACTGTTCATGTCTACTGGGTCAGCAACTAGCCACACGAACGAACAGTTCATTAAACAACTGGGGTGCTAGGCTACTATTTGTTGCTATTATAACATACTGAGCAAAAACAGGTTCCCTGGCTTGCATTTCTGAAGAGCCATCTTAGGGTAAACAAGGATTGTTTAAAAATAAGGGACCAACCTCTGAGCAGGCATTGTGGTGGCAGTATTAGGGTGTCAAGGTGGT
Source organism: Mus musculus (assembly GCF_000001635.26). Lineage (NCBI taxonomy): Eukaryota > Metazoa > Chordata > Mammalia > Rodentia > Muridae > Mus > Mus musculus. Next base: position 45,660,745 of record NC_000079.6, read on the forward strand.
GGTGAAACAGGTGGATGTGTGTGCATGTGTGTGTGTATGTGTGTATGGTGTGTATGGTATGTATGGTATGTATGTATGTATGTATTATGTATGTATGGTATGTATGTATGTATGCATGCATGTATGTATGTGGTCATGTGTGTATGCTTGTGTTCAGAGGCCAGGCATCTACACAGCATGGGCATGTCGTCCTCAATCATTCTTCACCCTGATTTTGAGACAGGGTCTCTCATTGGTCTGGAGTTGACCTATTGGCTAGACTGGCTTTCCCAGAGCTGGGACTACAAGTGCATGCTACTACGTTCTTCTCTATGCAAAGATGCTGGGATCCACACGAGGCCTTCATGCTTACACTCCTTCGACCTGGCCATTTCCCCAATCCCAGTGGACATACATTTTATCGCTGCCATGGTTATCTTGCACGTGCTAAACAAGGACCCTGGCCCAGAGCTGTACTCTCAGCTCTGTATAACTTCATTGATTTGAACTGCATGAAGTGGTGCTAAAAGTTTCTCTCCCCTCCTCCGAAAGTATTTACCTCAAAAATCATTTTCCTTGGCTTCTATTTATTACTGCTCTTTGTGCAGTGGTTCTGAGAAACCACACAGAAAATCACCATGGAACACTCGCTAAATTGACCCTGTAGGGTTCTGCCATTAGTACATGCATCCTCCCAGGAGGAGAAGAAAAAGCCAGTGTGCCAGCCTCATGCTGAGAATATCATCACGAAACCAACAAGGGTATGCAAATCCGTCTCTCCCATAGTTCATTTGCATGGTGCTCCTTTGGCTTTGTGGAAACCTCGATACTAAAATATCAATTTCCTTTTCTTTCAGAAAGCATTATTAGCTTCATGGGATGCTTACAGCTTGAAGAGCAAACAGGCTTAATAGTTAAAACATTTCAACTATACAATTAAAAGCATGAGGAAGAGGGTGAAAAAAAAGAGGCGCCGATGGGGATGCATCAGGCAGACATACTTGAGCTGTTAAAATATGCTTTCCAAGTTTGGAAAGAGGCAGGGGGTGGGGGTGGGGCTTGTGCATGTCTGCGCACACATAAGTACCGTCACGAAATTTGCTTAACCTATTTCTGTTTTTCTTTTTTTTCTTTCTATGTTTTTTCCCCTTCCTTCTTGATGATCTTGGGGGGAAAAAAAAAAGAGTTTTGCTTATAAATGATGAAGGGCCTGAACTTAGTCACCGAGTGTACATTTACAACAGAGTCTGAATGGAAGCCCGCCAGTGCCTGGGCTGGCGTTCAAGCTTCTCACAACTTTCAATGTATTTCTCTCTCTCAAAATGAATGTTTTTAAACTCTCTGGATTTTTTCCCCCTCTGAAGGCACTACAAAGTTCAATCCTCACCTCTCAGTTCAGAGAAAATACACAGCCAACAATATTCTGGTGGAGAGATGTATAAAGAACCCCCTTTGGTGTACATCAAGTTGTCCCCAGCACCAATGCAATGCAAGCTTATGATGGGGTTTGTACCAAAACATTTCTCCTTGTGTATCAGATTCAGGAACTTCTGTGGGAACAGCAGGTTGGAAGAAACCTTTTAAAAGTCCATAAACATTGAAATATTGATCGTTTAAGTAGCAGACCATACCTTACAAACTCACTTTCTGGAATAAATGTGAACTTTGTATTTTGGGTGACAGTCCAATGCAGTCTCCATGGCTACTGGACATCAACACAACAGCTCTGCTCGTGGCAGCTGGCAATCCCTTTCATCTGAATATGCCTTTAATAGCACAATGAATTCATAGCCCTGATGTACTTGGACCCCAGGAGAAAAAACTGTGCAATGTTAAATTCCCACAGGGTTGGCTTCAAGGTGTGTGGGCGAAGCAAAGCAGAATGGTCTTAGGAGATTTTGGAGATGGAAAAACCCAGAGCCTTACACCTACAGGGAGAGGTGTCCCTCCAGGTTAAGTTTGTCCTTGTCATGTGCAGAACAGGCAACTTCTGATAAACAGGCCTTTGAAAGGCTTAAAACCACTGGGGCTGTGGGCACATGCATGTCTGGATGCAGTCAGTGGTACAGCCCCTGTCTACACAACCCATTTTCTATTAAAGCTCCCCTCCCGCTTTGACTAATGTCGAGGCGTAGCAACATGAATAATCAAGGAGTGTTTAGGGGACAAGAAACTGAGATGTGCTCAAAATAAGAGCAGAAATGGTGAAGCCAGAGATTGTCTGCAGATCTAGGTCTCAATCTCAACGGAGAATCTCCTACAGGGCCCTGGAAAGTCACGAGGTCCTCCATTGGCCTCATGCCTCCCTTTCCCATTTGCTAAGTCAGGGTCATCACGTGACCTCAGGCCCCTAAACCCGGAAGCTTTAAAAAAAAATTCAGCAAACATGGATGCCAGACTCACAACTCAGCATGCCCGCGTCAGACAGAGACCAGTGAAACCCCAAATGAACTTGATATTGTATGCCCCAGGTTACAGATTCCAAACGCCCTCGGAAATTGGCATTGATGGTAATTTTGGGCTCGTTTTTTTCCAGGTATAGGCGCACGTGCACACATCAGACAGACCTAGCTAAGCCTTAATTATCCAGGCAAAGATGATCCACGATTCTCACCGTTTCCTACTTTTGCTGTTATCTATTTGATAGCCACCCTGGCAAGTCTTCCACAGTTCAAGAAAGGGGGTGACATATAGCACAATATACCCATCTTCTTAATTTCTGTTATTCTATTTACCTGCACACTCCCCTCAGCTGTCATAGAGAGGATATATATATATGTATGTATATATACATATATATATATATTTGCATTGTGGATGTAAAATATATATTTGCATTATTGGGAAATGTGTCTCCCCAAAACTGATTTTATCTCTCTTCACCTTCTAAAACTTTGCTTGCTGAAAAGAAGTTTTTCAAAGATGTTTACTTATTTCAACATGTATGGACTTTTAAAATGGAGAATAAATTTCACCTATTCTTTAAAAAAAAAAAAACAATTATTTAATGTGTATGTGTTTTGCCTGCCTGCATGTTTGTGGACCATGTGCATGCCTGGTGCCAAGAGAACAGAGAAAAGGGCATCAGATCTCCGGGAGTTGGAGTTGCAGCTGGTTGTAAGCTACCGTTTGGGTGCTGGGAATTAAGCCTGGGTCCCTTGGAAGAGCAACCTGTGCTCTTCACAGCTGAGATATCGCTCCAGCGCCTTTTCTTTGATGACTGATGACTGGATAGAATCTGTGACTATGTACTCATTAGGGCACACTACCATGTAGTACAGTTTTTTATCTGCTTCAGGTGTGTGTGTGTGTGTGTGTGTGTGTGTGTGTGTGTGTGTGTGTGTGAGTAGTGATTAATATGTGCATACCATGGTGTACACATGTAGGTCATAGGGCAACTTGCAATCGTGCCTACTGTCCTTCAGTGTGGGTCTTGAGAATCGAACTTGGATTGTCAGACTTGGCTGCAAGTCCCTTTACCCTCTAAGTCATCTCATTGGCCCAGGCTATTCTTTATTCTTCCAGGTTCCCATCTGTCATCGGATGCACCCCATTCAATTTAATCAAGCACTGGTCAGTGAGGCACAGTGTTGCTTGGAGTTAAAGATTGAGTGAGGAAAACAAACTGCCCCTCACTCTCAGTGAGCTTCCATTTCAGTCTAGGGACAACTTTGGGCACAGCTATCCCCACTCATCCATGAGATGTCATCTAAGGCCTCCATTGGATGCCCAGCTCCAACCCCACCCATACTGTGTAGCTTTCTTATACATATTCATCTATGATAAAGCTTAGCTTATAATTTATGTGTAGTATGAGATCACCAACTCATACTAAAAAGGGGTTATTATTATAATATACAATAACAAACGTTATGTAAATATGGTCTTTCTCTCTTGAAAGAGTCAAGATAAATACATCTCTTTATATTGAATTTGTCCATAGGTAACTGAAGCTGTGGGGAATAGAATTCAGATAAAGATGGGGGTGCTGCACTCCCCATGTCCTGACCCATAGTGTGGCATGAATTCTAGGCTTGGTCCCTCAAAGCATGCGATGTTTCTGTGTTCACAGACTGAGCTGTAACACAGGGTGATGCAGGAAGCTGGTGGCAGGTGATGTGGGAGAAGAAGCTCCCTGTGTATTGAATCACCCTGTCACAGACCGGTGCCAAGGCAGGGAGGGCTATGTAATTATGACCATGCCACTAGGTCATATACCCTTTGGTTAGGGACCAGAAACCTCATGTCTGCCATCTGGATAACAAAGAAAGAAGATAGCTATCCTGTTGAGCGATTGAAACAGAGATGAAGCATTCTGGGGTGGAGAGACAACTTAGAGCACTGATTTCTCCTGGGGAGGACCAGAGATGGATTCACAGGCGTCAGGCAGCTCACGACTGCCTGTAGCCTTCAGCTTCAAAGGATCTGAGCCTTCTGAGGGCATGAGGGCACGTGTGCATGCGTGCGCAAACACAAACACACACACACACTAAACCTTAAAAGGGAAATAAACATTCTGTATGTTTTCTCTTTTACTAATATTACAGGTGTAATGCATTCATGATGCTGATACTAAGCCCATCACCTGCTGAGCCAGATGTCCTGGAAGCAAGGAGGAAGCTAAAGGTGACACCCACTCTCACCCAGGTGGACAGTCACTTTTAGTTAGACATGCAAAATTCTACAATTCACCCTTGTAACCCCACAGATGGGCAGCAAAGCTGCCTGCCTTCGTCAGTGACTAGCGGACTTGTTGGTAGATATCATCTAAGGGTGAGTCACACTTAGACATCCAGCACAGAGGAGGTCGGAGGGATGGGACACCAGTGAAGAGTGTATTTTGCTCAATGAGGAGACTGAAGTTCAAATCTCAGCACTCTCACGCTGGGCAACTCAGAAACACTGTATCTGCCCCTATATGTACATGACAGGATATATGTGCAGTATAAAACAACGAAGTAAAATGAAGTAAATATGGTTTTAAAATATAGTAAGGGTTATACCCAAGAAAAACATATGAAATAGATGGGAATTTAATGATGGGACCTCTTGGGTTAGTGGGAGATGCTGGAAATTCATATGATAAGAGAGTAGGGGGAAGAGGGGGGCTGGTGGTCCAGCACTCAAGCCCCTACAGCTTGGTACATGGAAGGCAGGTGCTTTGGTAAACATGGCATGATTGGTGACTCTGAAGCAGAAACAGTTGGAGGTCCTAGTCGGGAGTCTCACGTAGTCTGGGAACCAGGTCTAACAGTCAGCTGCTTCCATCACTTGGAAAGGAAACCTTCCCAAGGAGGAGTCTCAAAACCTCCCCTCTGCAGACTGAGCCTCTGCAGGTCCAAATTCAAACTGCTCAGATGACAAGGCCCTTTGACAAGGGGTGCTAAAAGAATCATAAATAAATAACTGTGCGCTGTACATCTGCTGATCCTGCCTTCTGGGGTGCGAAGGACCTGAAAGGCTTTTAAAAGGACAACAAAGTCGCAAGTTCCCTTTTCATGAGAAAGAGAGAGAGAGAGAGAGAGAGAGAGAGAGAGAGAGAGAGAGAGAGAGAGAATGAATCAACGACTACCGGACAACTCTATTTCATAAGTTACAAAGTCAATTCTCAGGGCTAGAGATGGCCAGGGAGTCAGGGAACTCGGGGTTTAGGATAAGAGAGTGGGGGACCTAGGAGCCCTGACTTGTTCAAGCTGCTACAGCACATACCAGAATGGCCAGGGCTGTCATTTAGAGTCCATAGTCCCATAAGGCTTCTCCTACATCCTTCCATCTTCACTGTTTTCGAACTATGGCAATCTAGAAAAGAAAAGCTATGATTTCTTTTTTTGTTGGAGACAGGATCACTGGATAGCCTAGGCTGGCCTGGAACCCCTGGCCATGATCCTTCAATGGTCTCTCAAGTGCTAGAAGTGTACGCATGTGGCACCAGGCTCAGCTGGAAGAGGTTAAAGGGAGACGTGAGGACTGGCAGTCACGTGCTTTGTTTTTTGAAGCATGTTGTCCTTTTCCTGTTTTGTTTTCCCCAATAAAATACTAAAAATATATGATTGAAACCAAACCTTTCACATTTGCAACTGTTTCCACTTGTGTTCAGAAGGCTGGCATTTAGGGGGGGGGGGACCAAACAGCTTCCCCAAACCCATGAAAGGCTTCAAGCAGGGTATGGAGGTAATGTTGTACCCTGGCCAAAGGTGGGGCAGTTTATGAATCTTCCCCAATCTTCTCTCACCTCCTCCTTCATGCTGAAGGCAGTAATGATGGTGGAAGTGGCGAGAACACAGAAACTGGGGTCACATGAGAGGAAGGTCCACAGATTGACACCAAACCAGAAAGACGTGAGAGATTACATGAGTATGTCTGTAATCCATGACGTAGAACCAGTAATGGGCACAAATGAACATGGCTACAGCCAGGAAAAAGGTATCAGAGCATGAGACCATGGGGAGGGAAGGGAGCAGGTACCAAAAGACTTGGGGCCAAAGAGTCCCCAGAAGGTATCATGGGTTGGCGAGCAGGTTGATGAGCAAGTTTAAGGCCAGCAAGGGCAAACTGACAAACGATGTAGTGTAACTCACCCAGCAGGGTGGGAGTGATGAGTCACCCGCAAGTGTCCCAGTGAATGCTTAGTCTACTTTGTCCTGTTTAAAGCATAATATCTGATAATGCTAGATAATGTTTAAAGAATGGAGATGTATTGATTACGGATCTTCTGGGCAGTCCAATGTCAAGGAAACTCCCGCCTGGGGAGGAAGGGAAGAGGTGAGGGTGTTATCAGAAGACAATTATCAACCCACTCCCTGAATAACAGCATCATGGTGGTGCACATTCATGTTAACCTCACTGGATCTAGCATCATCTAGAAGACACGTCTCTGGGTATGTTTGTGAGGGCATTTGCCAAGAGGCTAGCTGAGGAAGAAAGACTTACCCTGAAAGTAGAGAGCATCATCCCATGGCTAGAGTGCAGAAAAAGAGGAGACAGTGAGCTGAGGCCCAGTATTTGCCTCTCCATGCTTTCTGACTGTGGATGCCACGTGACTCTCTGCCTCTTGCTTCGGCTGACCCAGCTTCCCCACCCTGATGGGCCGTGAACTGAAACAAAGCCTTCCTTTAGCTGCATTTGTCAGGTTCTTTGTCATAGCAACCACCAAGGTAGCAATACAAGCAAAAACCTACTCCTAAGGGTGGAGCCTTCATTGCTTCTTTACCTCTTAAAGATCCCACCTATCCACATTGGAGCATTGGCACTTAAGTGGTATGACCTATGGGGGACCCACTCATGAAACCTGCAGTTTAGTGGCGTGGAGCACATAAACTCTCAAAACCGATCAAGCTAAGCTTCCACACATGATAAAGCTACTCTTTTTTTTCCTTTTTTAAAAATTAGGTATTTTCCTCGTTTACATTTTCAATGCTATCCCAAAGGTCCCCCATACCCACCCCCCCAATCCCCTACCCACCCACTCCCCCTTTTTGGCCCTGGTGTTCCCCTGTACTGGGGCATATAAAGTTTGCAAGTCCAATGGGCCTCTCTTTGCAGTGATGGCCAACTAGGCCATCTTTTGATACATATGCAGCTAAAGACAAGAGCTCCCCGGTACTGGTTAGTTCATATTGTTGTTCCACCTATAGGGTTGCAGTTCCCTTTAGCTCCTTGGGTAATTTCTCTAGCTCCTCCATTGGGGGCCGTGTGACCCATCCAATAGCTGACTGTGATCATCCACTTCTGTGTTTGCTAGGCCCCGGCATAGTCTCACGAGAGAGAGCTATATCTGGGTCCTTTCAGCAAAAACTTGCTAGTGTATGCAATGGTGTCAGCATTTGGAAGCTGATTATGGGATGGATCCCTGCATATGGCAATCACTAGATGGTCCATCCTTTTGTCACAGCTCCAAATTTTGTCTCTGTAACTCCTTCCATGCTACTCTTAAGGAGGAATTTTTCTTTTGAGGTGTATTTATTTTTATTTAGTACGTCTTCACGAGTGCTTACACGTATGCTTGTATATCACGAGCCTGCCTGATACCCATGGAAGCCGGAAGAGGGTGATGGATCCATTGGAACTGGAATGACTGGCATTTGTGAGGTGGGAACCGAACTTGGGTCTTCTGTGAGTGCAGCAAATGCTTTTACCTGCTGAGTCACCATTCCTCAAGGTCATGGAGAAACTATGGAGAGGAGAATCAACTGCTACTTGACAGTGATGCTAGGACCAAGGGGAGGGAGTGGGAGGCAAGTGAAAATGAGGGAAGCAGAGACAGAGGGGTGAACAAAGCACAGGCCTGTTGGAAGAAACAAAGCAGGGAGCTAGTGAGAAGCCCTGGAGCTGGAAATGGTTTTCTAGTTTGTCTGCCCCACCCCCTTCAACAAAATACAGGAAAAGTCATTTAACTTAAGAATGAATAACGAACTGGGATTGTGGTCAAAGTCAGTGCTGTTATTATGAGCAGGGGAAAAAAAAGTTAGACTAACATTCTCACCACAAAGTCATGCCCACAACACAGATGGAAACCTTGCTACTTCAAACGAGCTCAGAGGATTGGGAAGGGAGAAGATAGCACGGAACAGCCAAGGGGATGGGGAGGCTTGGAAGTGACTGAAGAAACTCAAGATTTAGATCAAGGAAAGCAGAGCCATTGGCACAGGATTTTAAGTAAAAGAAAAAAAAGAATAGAAAAAGATGATTAAATAAGAGAGAACACAAGGCAAGGCTACCCCTGCCCCCAGGGGTCACAGAGTGGAAGGGAGAATGACTTTATGATCAAAAAGAAAGGAGGAAAGAGAAAGGACATTTTAAGAGAGGAGCCTCTGAACATTTAAGTCAGGAAGAAGAAAATAAAAGAGCCTTAAACAAGGAGCCTGGAACAAACTGTGAGTCCAGAAAGCTGACTATTAAGGTCCAGGAGTGAATGGGATTACTCCTGTAATCCCAGCACTGGAGTGGTGGGGGCAACATGATCAGAAATTCAAGGCCATCCTCAACTACATCATGAGTTCAAGGCCAGCCTGAGCCAAGTAAAATTCTGTTTTATACCATCAGACACAACTATGATTGTACTCAAAGAACTTGGCTGCTCTGCTGACTAGACTCCCAGTGGCCAGAACTGACATGTTTTCAAGAGCCTGAAGAGCGACCACTGTTAGGGATCCATCTGTGAGTTAGCAAGAAGTCTTTTAAGTCATGGTGACTCAAGAGAACGCTATGAACCAGGGCCATGGTAAATAACAGGAAAGCATCAAGCATTTGTATAAAACCTGAAGCATCGACTCAACAAATGTAAGATGTAAGGGCATTTGTTTTCATGAATAATGAATCCCACAGATAAATGAAGAAAGAGGAGCAGATTGAGGTTACAGCCGTTGGGAAACACCCTCTTAAGCTCGAGAATGTGGAGCAAGGTCTCTGTGCAAAAGAAGTCAGCAGTAAGCAATCCCTCCTGTGGGAAAGACGACATGCCGACCAGCAGCTGCTCAGACACAGGCAGGCGAAGCGAAGGAAACAGCACACGGCTTCCAGAACACTTAGTAAATACCAGAGTGTGCAGGGACCACAGGAACATGGCTACCAACACCACGTGGATGCAATCACCAAAATCCAGATGGAAGAGAACTCACCAGACAAACAGTCTCGTTTCCCAACCGAGAGAGAAAAACCAGGCAGCATAAAAGGATGGAGGAGGTAACAGAAGTGCACCAGAGGCTCAGGAGATAGAAATGACATTTACCATTTATTTGGATCCTTAGTTAAATGTATGTGTGTGTGTGTGTGTGTGTGTGTGTGTGTGTGTGTGTCTTTCTTACTTATCATGTGAGTGTGTGGTTATATGTGTGTGGGTACATGTGTGTAAGTACATATGCATTTGCAGGGAATGTGGAGTCAAGAGTAAGCCCAGGCCCCTGTGAGCATCAGGGGTGAGCTGGACTCCATCTCCTCAGGGCTGGGATTATAGATGTACACCAATATGCCTAGATCATTATTTTTTTTTAATATGGCTTCTATGTTTTGAACTCAAGTTCCCGTGATTTGTAAGCATTTTACCAACATAGCCCCCCTCTCACCAGCCTCATTTTTTACTTCAGTTATTAGGTTTTTTTTTAACATGAAAACACTGTGGTTTTATATAACAGAGAGGTCCGAATCTTTTGAGTACTAAGATCTCTATGGATGGTATGCTGTTTGAATTGAATTCAAAGTAGCCCTGATGCAGGCATGGGGCAGACGAGTTAACATCGCCTGGGCTGAGGTGACGGGGCAGAAGAGCGTGTCTTTCCAGGTCTCTATGTCTGGACTTATTTCATATGTGCTGTACTCACAAGGCTCATACTTTTCTGGGAACTCGGTGGTGTTTCTCAAATATTCATTCCCGTGGCTGTCACTGGGGTAGCTATTAAAATTCACATTCCCATCGCCAGCCTGCATGGGATACTTATTAAAATCAAAAGCCTGCTCAGTCCGGGCTTCTGGATCAGACTTGCTAGGAATCAAGCCTAGGAAACTCCATTTTATTTTCAACACACTCCACAGGTGGGGCTTTTGCACACGCTGTTTTGCTTTCTTTGGCCTGCAATAAATAATTTCCACTTTTCAAAGGGTTTGAAACAATTTAACCCCAAATGTGTTTCCCTTACAATAGCCTAAAATATTCCTCATATGTTATTGTTTCTTTTCCATTAAATACATCCCCATGGGGTCACGTGTCAGCAACTGCCATAAGTTTATTATGGGGAGTCAGATACAGTGACAGAGCTGTAACCTTGAGCTCCAGGAAGAGACCCTGTACGAAAACCCAAACAAAAATTTTATTGTGGGAGTAGGGAATCCAAACACACCGTTTAAAGCTTGCTGGGTACCTGTAGTGCACAAACTCAAGGCTAGCAGTATCCTGCATGAAATTACAAAATGTCGCCACTGTGCGAAAGGCAAACCTGAGGTTGCAGAAGGCACATGCAATCCTGTTGTGTTTTTTTTGTTGTTGTTTGTTTGTTTTTTTCTCCAGTTTTTAAGGAAAGGTTTCATGCGGGACATGTTGGCCTTGAACTCACTATGTACCTAAGGAGGACTTCGGAATCCCCATCTTCCTGTCTCCACTTCCTGCATCCTGAGATTACAGGCATGTCCCATCATGCATGGCTCCAGATATACAAAAATTTTAAGAACACAGTAAGTGATCCTCGGGTCCCCTGGAACGTCTGCTTGATAACTTATTTCTAAAGTTGAAAGAATTATGTGCCATTCCCCCCCCCAAAAAAAAACTCTTAATTTTTAAAATGAGTCTTCCGGGGTTGGGGGTCTAGCTCATTTGGCTGCATGCCTAGTTAGCACATTCTGTCTCCAGCACCATACACAACAGGTATAGGTGCTATAGGCAACCCAAGCACTTGAGCAGTAGAGGTGGGATCAGTTTGAGTTCAGCCTTGGCTACAAGCAAGCCTGTCTCAAAGTGTGTGTGTGTGTGTGTGTGTGTGTGTGTGTGTGTGTGAGAGAGAGAGAGAGAGAGAGAGAGAGAGAGAGAGAGAGAGAGAGAGAGGCAAACTTATTCCTAATGGTGGTGTGTATCATTAGAAGCCAGTGGTTTGTAGGTGACTCAGTTTCCCTGGTTAGCAAATCTAACTTATCAGGATGGTTGACAAGACAACCAGCATCAGTAACAAAGGTACTGATAAAAAGAGTGGTCAGCAGAAAGGAATAGAATTGGTGCCCAGCATAAACTTTATCAACATGGTAGTTGCATACTTAAACATCTCACATATAAGACTTCTAATTTCACCTTTATGAAAGTATGCAGCTTTTATACTTGTTTAAAACTCCCAGAAGACTCGGGGCATCTGCATTTTATTTTTAAATTGACTTTTCTCTACAAACTGTCATTTCTAAAAAGCCCCTATTTGTCACATTGTAGAAAATTACTTAATGCAGAAGTTAGTTTATAAAAGTTTCTGCCCAAGTGTAGAGTGTGGGGACAAAATCATCCTTGTGATTTTAAGGTTGGTATCAGGGCCAATCTGTCTATTTAAACTCTTGAGCAACTCCTACTATGCTTGTGACAACACCTACTATGTGAACTCCTACTATGCTTGTTTGAACTCCTACTGTGCTCATGACAGCTCCTACTATGCCTGCCAAAGCTCCTACTGTGCTTGTGACAGCTCCTACTATGCTTGTGAAAACTCCTACTATGCCTGTGTTTAAAACACTGCTGGTTCTTATCCAGGCCTGGAAGGCTCTATAGAGTCTGATGCCAACTTTCTGATGTCACACCCCTGGCTTATTATCATTTACCCGAGACTGTTCAGTCAGCGCTCTGAGCCCTAGGATTTCTTTTGCCTTCCAGGCCTCGTCTTATCTCTGCCTCAGAATCTTAACCATGGAGATGCACAAAACATGCTCGTGTAGGTCCCTGCTCATGCGTTTTTCTATCTCCAACCCTCAGTGTGGTGTGGGGACAGACACCTTTAATCCCAGCAGTTGGAAGGCAGAGGCAGGAAGACCTCTAGGCATTTGAGGTTAGCCTGGTCTATGTAGTGAGTTCCAGACCAGCAAAGGCTACATAGTAAGACCCTCTCTTTAAACAACATCAACAAAAGCCCATTCTCCCTTTTCCTTTTGACACCTTGATTCATACCCACTGTCTTCACATGGTCTTGAGAGCCCCAACACAGACCATGTGGCCAGCCTATTCCTTCTTATGCACACCTTTTATGCTAGCTAGCATGAAGCTTCTTGAAGGCAGGCAGGCAGGCAGGCAGGCAGGCGAGAGACTTTTGGTTTAAGGCCCACAGGAGTCCCGCAAAGATGGTACACTGTGTATTTGTTGAATGACTAAAAAGTCTCCTACAGTGTCCATCAAGGATCATAGTCAAGGTATCTTATGCAGTGATGATCCTACAATTAAACTCTGAAAATCGCTAAGCCAGATTATAGTCCAAGAGGAGAGCCTGCACCAGCTGTATGTCTGCCAGTCCCAGGATATCTTTAACAGCCCTGATAGATGGAAGGGGTTTGTTTCTTCTATTGCATTCTGATGGGAAGTCTCTTGTTCTCTAATACCCATTAGCTGACTTCTATCAAAGAAATCTTTCAGAAGATCTGCTTCCTTTGCTGCGTAGCCATCCAAGATATCAAGGCTAGCTTCTACTCTGTCACTGTGGTGACTGGCAACGGCCACCTTGCCAGGATTGCTCAGATCAGAAAGCTTCCAAGTCATGGTCTCAGTTGCACACAGCTGATCCTCCTCTCATCAGAAAAACTGTAGCTCCAGTCTCATCTTTCCCCCTTTATAAACTCTTATGTTCATTCGTACAAAATGTCACAATACCACCATGACCAACTACATCACAGACAGAGGCAACTCCCGTGCTGGTCATCAGTAGATTTTCATGTATAAAAATAACTCAGTGTGACATACAGTGGTATGACTGGACTGAACCATTGGTGTTGGACTGCCAAAGGTACCCTGCTAATGGAAGCCAAGTATCAGTGAGAGAATCAAGGTTAGAATTACCATCACTGGGCTCAGGAAAGCAAGTGCAGAAACTTAAAACCCACAAGTTTCCTTAGGACATTCATGGGGGGCTCATTGATGTTATAACCAAACATTTTCTACCTCTTAGAAGACTTAGGCTACAGGAAGCTATGAAGTGTTCCCTAAACTGTACAGTTGTATTAATTAAAAAGTCAAAATTCTTTTTTTGGGGGAGGGGGGCAGGGTCAAGGCAGGGTTCCTATGTGTATCCCTGGTTGTCATGGAACTTAGTTTGTAGACAAGGTTGGCCTCAAACTCACAGAGTTGTTCTTGCCTCTGCCTCCCAAGTCCTGGGAGGCCCTGGGTGGATGTACTGCCATCACCCAGGAAAAAGTAAAAGACGCATAATACGTAAGCAGAGGGAAAATTCTTAAGGTGACAATGCCACTAGTTTAGTAAATCAAAATCCCTTGTTATTAGTTGCAATTCCCCATTTCAGTAAAGTATGATTTTTTTTCTCTCAAAAATTTGCAACATTAAAATAACAGCAAAAGGAAAGAAATTGAGACCCACAGTTTGAAAGGACTACAGATGCCATCCATAAAACTGATTTCAAATTTCTCTGGCTCATCACAAGCCTTCATTGTTCTCTCACCTAAACAAATAAGTCAGCATTATTCGTTGATGGCTGGCATACATTATGCGAACACAATTCTCTTTTATCAATTTTGTTATGTTGAAGTGACATGGAAGATTGTGCTTCTAAGAGGAGCTGATACTAAAAATATTTGCAAGCCATGAGGCAAGGCAAGAGATGAAGTTTGTAACCTGTTGGTGATTACTGTGACAGTTATGTAATGTGGAAACACAGGGAGTAAATGAGAAAAGAGACTGGACGTGGCCACTCACACCTGTCATTCTAACACTTGGGAGCTGAGGCAGAAGGATGGCTGTGAGTTCAGAGACAACTTGGGTGAAATAGGAGGTGCCAAGCCAGCCTGGGCTATAGGGTCAGATCCTGTTTTAGAAAGAGAAAGAAAAGGAAGGAAGGGAGGGACAGAGGAAAGAAGGAAGGAAGGAAGGAAGGAAGAAAGGAAGGAAGGAAGGAAGGAAGGAAGGAAAGAAGAAGGAAGGAAGGAAGGAAGGAAGGAAGGAAGGAAGGAAGGAAAGAAGAAGGAAGGAAAGAAGAAGGAAGGAAGGAAGGAAGGAAGGAAGGAAGGAAGGAAGGAAGGAAGGAAGGAAAGAAGCTTATCAGTCAACCAATTTTTTCCTTCAGAACTGTCTGCCACAGAGCACCCAGTTTTGGATGTAGACTATACCTTATGACTCAATTGGTTTCCTTCTCCCTTTTCCATATGTTTGGGATCAAGTAGGCAAAAGCTGGTCCCAACACGGAGACAACAGGTTGTACTGGAACCTTAGGAACAGTTTTATTATCCTGTAACAATGACCCCCTACTTCCTTGGCATCTACTGTTCTACCTCGGATGGAGAAAGTTCCCTAGCACAGAGGATAGGGGTCTATAACTCAGAGAGACAGGTGCCCTCTCAATATGTTTCCCAGTAAGCATGTCACTTCTGTTCCAGCCAACACATCTGCTGCAAATGGAGGTGGGGAAAGTTTGTCATGATTTCTTCATAGTCCATTGAGAATCCAAATATATAAAACTCACTTGGCACCCCATAACAGCTACTCGATAAATGGCTCGTTCTTTGGATAGCATGCAGACATGCTGCCCAGGCTGTTCCACCACCTTGGGGATGGGACTTTGGGCTGATGATCCCCGAGTACCACAAGAAGCCCAGGCTATCTTTTTTGAGCCACTATGTCAAAGTTTCTTTGAGAGAGGATAAAGGGATCATAAATGGTGAAAGGGCTGCAGGAAACCCAGACTCTTCCCAGACCCGACCTGGAAAAGCTAAGTGGTGCCTGAATTGCTTGCAGACCCCTCTTGAAGATTCCTCTTGTTTAAATCACAGTCAATCTTTCCCCAGCATTGAATGGGTTGGGGGGGGGCTCCTTGTTTTTACATGGCCAAGGGAGCACTTACCACACTTCAGCTGTACAAATTATATAGGATTGAAAATAGTATAGCTGAAAGAAGCATGAGGTTTGTAATTAGAGTTCACACTCCCTCCTTCTCCATCTTCCCCTCTTGCAGGCACACAGGAACAAGCTGATCTGAAATGTGGTTGTTTGAAAGGTCAAAAGGTTGTCACCTCCCCCCTCCTGTAGTCTATCTTTAGCCTCTCTTACTCTGCCTGGGATGCTGAAGATACAAAGATGGGCTTCCTCTACAGAGAGAAAAGATTCTCAGTCAGCCTGGAAGGAGTAGACCTGTGGTCCCAAGCAATTGGGCCGAGATCAGAGGACTGCTAGTTGAAGCTCCACCTGGCATATAGGGTGAGTTCAAGACCAGTTTGAGTACTTAGACACTGCCTCAAAAATTAAAGCAAAGACGGGCTGGTGCTTCCTGTGTTTGTCTATCTGTCTAGAGGCAGCCAGTGGTAGAGCATTCACCTATCATGTATAAGGCCCTGGAATCAATCTCCAGTGTACATGGGGAGGGGCAGAGAAAAATAAAGGAAAAGCAACATTCTGGGTAGCATCATTCCGTTTCTGAAGTCATCCCTGGGACCACTCCCCAAGGAAACCCCCCAGCATCCAGCCACCTCGCGTCCCTTTCCTTTCGTCCTTATCACATGAGCTTGTAACATGGCTAAGAAGCAAGCCAGAAGCTTCCCTAAGCAAGCAACATTCAATTATAGCCACTGAGAGAAATTTTGGACTTGGGTGGGAGAGGAAGAGGCAAGCATCAGAGTTAAGATTCTGAGCCTGCCGAGGGAAGGGTGAGGTTCTCTCCAGGAGCTGCGTGTATTACTGGTATCTAGTAAGTGTCTGGAGTCTTAATAAATACAGCAATTACTATGTGATGTCAAGATTACAAAACAACCCCGATTCTGTACCAACTGTATCTTGTGGGAAAACAAGCCTCTCTTAATCTTGTCGTTAAGAGAAGAATAAATTCAGCAGGCTAGATTGGGGTAGATTCCACGGGCCATGATTATATCTATGTCTCTGATCAGAGCATCAGGGATATCTGGCAATGCAGTGCTTGGGGAGCATATACAAAGCCCTGGCTTCTATTTCCAGCATTACAGGAGACAAACAGTAAGTAAATGATAGTCTATAGATATATAGTATCTATCTGAACAGGAAATCAAATGACAGGGTATCAAAGGAGAAACACTGCTGACCCTCCTGCTATCCCCACTAGCATAAAATTTAAAAACGACTACATTTATATTTATTTATTCTCTCTGTGTGTATGCTTATGTGTGCACATGCACACATGGCAAAACGTGTGTGTAAAAGCCCTGTGACAACCTGTGGTAGTCGGTTCTCTCTTTCGACCATGTGGGTTCTGGAATTGAACTCAGGTCATCTATCTCAGTAGCTATCTTTACCCACAGAGACATCGCAGTTGGCCCTGGTACAAGAGTTTTAAAAACATCGGTTCCTGTTAAAAGGTTGCTGTCAAGGAGATGGCTCAGTGGCTAAGAGAGCTTACTACACAAGCAGGAGGACCTGAGTTTAAAACCCATGAAAAACCCAGGCACAGGAGGCTGGAGGGATGGCTCAGCAGTTAAGAGCACTGGTTACTCTTCCAGAGGTCCTGAGTTCAATTTCCTGCAACCATATGGTGGCTCACAACCGTCCGTAATGGGATCTGATGCCCTCTTCTATCATACAGGCACACATGAAAATCATCTGTATAAACAAGTAAATCTTTAAAAAAGAAAACCAGTCGAGTATGTGTGCAACTCTAGGGCTGTAATAGGGATGGGTGGAGGCAGAATCCACCAAGAAAAACAAAACAAAACAAAACAAAACAAAAAAAACATCACTGGGTACAGCAAAAAGATGGTGGGCTTCAAGATCAGGAAGGATTAATAGGCTGATCGTAAGGGAGTTTCTAGTAGTTAAACTCCTCTGTATGAGATAGCAATGAGAAAGACATGTCTTTGGACATTGTCAAAGTAGAGAGTATAAAATAAGCAAACTCAGAGGTAAGCTGTGGCTTTTGGTTGCTAACCGTAGATCAGTATCAATCCACCCATTACAACAAGCATACACTCTAGGGTATTAATAAGAAGAGGTGCTTCATGTTCTGGGAGAGGGAAGTCAGGACTGTGGAAACTCTTGGTACTTTCCAATCAACTTTCCTATAAGTCTGAAATCATCCTAAAAAAATTAAGGCTTATTAATTAAAAAAAAGAACAAACAACTTGCACTGTTAGCTGTTTTGAGGTTTTTTTTCTTTTTTTCTCCCAGCTACAAGACAAAGCCAAGGGGGAATTAATCAAAAAAGAGTCCATAAAGTTGAGTCCCAGTCAGGTGTAAAGATGAGAGGACCAGGGTTTGCTAGCCATGACATTGCATGAAGCCGCGAGTGTGATCCACAGACAAGGACCTGGACAGATAGCATGCCCTGGGAAGTAAGGCTAGGGCAGCATTGCTTGATGGAAGACAATAGCTTCAAGACCTGAAGGTGCTGGCAGGTATGCAAGGGAAGTTGTGATTGGGAGTCTAAGGTACACTCTTGAAAAGTGAGTGATGCCATTCCAGATATCTGGGAATGTTTGTAAAGGAATCCAAAGTGCCCAAGCTGCCTGAGACAACCACAGATATTGAGAGCCATCAGCATTGAGAGAAGGTACAGCAGCTACGGGGGGCACACTGGGAAAATGCCATTTCCAGGAAACCAGATGATGGGCCAGGCACAATGGCATAGACCTGCAATCATAGCACCTGGGAGGTGGACACAGGAGGACAAGTTCTTAAAGCTAGCCTTGACTATATATTAAGTCTGAGATCAGCCTGGACTACATAAGACCCTGTCATAATCAAAGAAACAAGATATGAAAAATAGATAGAAGATAGCAATTTCTTAAAAAGTCCCAAGTCTGAAGAAAAGAAAATCCAATGGTCAGGCTCTCAGAGATGGTCTCTAGGTTTTGCACAGTTCAAGTTTCTTATTGAGTCACTATTGGGAGGGGGTCATACAGCCGATGCCAGAAGAACACAGGGAAAAAAAAGCCAATAAAGTATTGGAGAACACATACTATGAGCAAAGTTGAAAAACTTTCACTTCTATATCCAAGCCACCACAAAGATTCTAAAGATGCAATCTGTCAGCATAGTTGACATGCTTCAGTGTGGGGAAAGAAGGCTCAGGGAAGTACAGTGAGTGGAATCCCATTTCTTTCTTTCTCTTTCTTTCTTTCTTTCTTTCTTTCTTTCTTTCTTTCTTTCTTTCTTTCTTTCTTTCTTTCTTTCTTTCTTTCTTCCTTCCTTCCTTCCTTCCTTCCTTTCTTTCTTTTTTCTTTCTTTCTTTCTTTCTTTCTTTCTTTCTTTCTTTCTTTCTTTCTTTTTTTCTTTCTCCCTTCCTTCCTTTCTTCCTTTCTTTCTTTCTTTCTTTTTTTTCTTTTTTTGGTTTTTCAAGACAGGGTTTCTCTGTATAGCCCTGGCTGTCCTGAAACTCACTTTGTAGACCAGGCTGGCCTCGAACTCAAGAAATCCGCTTGTCTCTGCCTCCTGAGTGCTGGGATTAAAGGCATGCTCCACCACGCCTGGCAGAATCCCATTTCTATAAAGTCCTATGAACTCATTTATTCATGTCCACCCACCCATCTATCCATCCATCCATCCATCCATCCTTCCACTCATCCATCCATCCATCCATCCATCCATCCATCCATCCATCCATCCACTTTCCCATCCATCCATCTATCCATCCATCCTCCCATCTACCCACCTATCCATCCATCCACCCATCTATCCATCCATCCACCCACCCATCCATCTAGACTTCTTTTCTCTTTGAAAAATTGAATCTGAGGTCACCAAGATGGCTCAGTGGGTAAACATGCTTGCCACTAAGTCTCATGACCTGAGTTCAATCCACGTGGTGGAAGGAGAGAATATTCTGTACCCAGTAATGTGACCCATGCCTGTCCTCTAGGACTTAGGAAACTGAGTCAGGAGGATCTCCTAGAATACAAGGCCAATGTGGGCTACACAGTGTTTCAGGATAGCTTGGGATACAGAGTGAGATCCTGCTGGCACAGCAAAAAAAGGGAGGAAGGAAGGAAGGAAGAAAGGGAGAAAGAGAAAAAGAGAGAATGAGAAAAGGGTGAATGGAGGGGGAATAAAAGAGGAAGAAGGACGAGGAGTGGAGGGAGGCAAGAAAGGAAAGGAAAGAGGGAAGGAAGAAAAAGTAAAGAGTGAAAAGAGGGACAAAAGAGGGAGTGGAAGAAGGAGAGCCAAGAGAGACCAAGCAAGGCTGGAGGAACCTTCCAGAAGGAATCTACTCACACGCTAATAATGGCAACTGTTTATTGCAGCAAGAACTTGGTGGTTCATTTAGAGTCCCAATTTGTATCTCTCTAATTCCCCATCAAGCTACTCCAAAATCTCCTTATGAAAGGCTAATTTCTTTCCATGAGAACAATTTCTTTCCACCTCCATAAACTCAAGTTTCCAATAGTGTCCTCCTTGTTAGGGATGGGGCCAGCTAGTGCCTGACACAGAAGCTCAAGTCTGCCTTAGATCAGCATGGTGCAGCCTCTCATTACAGAAATGACTTCAACAGCCACATCCTGAAGCATAACGGGGGAAAGGCATGGAAATTCCAAACAGCTAAAATCATCTGAAGTAACGGCTGGAACGGAAACAAAGCAAAACAACCCAACGCAAAACGCCTTGGGGAGAGAGGTCAACCCCCAACACACTGCTAGCCTCTATACTCCCTGTTTAAAACTCCCAAGAAAGAAAGGTTTCTTGGTTGGTCTATTATTTAAATATATATATATATATATATATATATATATATATATATATATATATATATATATATCCAGGCTACAAATACCATTAAATGCACAGATATACAAAAATATCTCATGATGTCAACCATTCACTTCAAAGGCTGAAGTAGCATGGACCAGAATGTCTGTACAGCCAGGACCTACCAGTACAGTAGATGGAGAGTGGTTCAGCTGTCAATGCTGTGTTCTGATGCTTGATTGGATAAAGGTATCGCAAGAAGCATGGTGGTCCCTGGAGTATGGGAAGGCAGGACAGAAAAGCACTTGTCTATCAGTTTCCCTCTGACACAAGTTACTTACAATCTACTTCAGGAAGTACCTTCCGCCCATGGTCCTTTGCTTCTGACTCTCCCTTTTTCTTGGCACGAATCCCCCTTTAGCTACTGACCAGAGTTCCTGCATCATCCCAGCACTTTCGGTTTTACTGTCTTGTCCAGGATAGAGAAGGATAAACTTAATGCCGTAAACTTTAAACTCTATTAACTGTTAAGAGCCCTGTAGAACCCAGTTAGTTGGGGAAGTGGATGAGCTATTGCCTCAGAGAGGGATAAAAGAATGTCTGAGGAGCCCACTTATCTCTGTTTTTCCTGTCTGTATAAAACATGAATGTACTCTTGGTGAAAAGCATCCTGCGTCTGCTTCCATCAACTGCCCAGTGAATATTCTACACCTCTTCTCACCCTTTACCCAGGGGATTGTAGCAAAAATCATCAGAACAGCACTTAAAGTCACAATAAGAGGAATAAAAACGTGTCAGCTTTTAGCCATAACAGCAGCATCATTGAAGCTGGAGGCTCGAGTGGTAACTCAGCTCAGGACAAGTTGTTACCTCAGAAGGGGGATTTAGCATCAAATTGTTCTCTGACTGCTGTTTCCAAGACAGCACCTGCACTGTGAGATTACTGGGCATCACTAATTCAGTGACAAAGCATGCTGTCCCTGGAGTATGAGCTTCCAGTAGACCATTGGGTACCCAACTGCAAGCTAGCACAAAGCATCTCCCCTTTCTAAGAGGATATCCAGAGATGGTGAACTAAGATAAAATGTGCATGATCATGCCTGACCGTGTGTGTACACTTCTACAATAGCCATGCCTGACCATGGGGCCACTGAGAGCAATTCTGAGATTTCTTTTTTCAGGGCCACAGAGAATGCTTTCTGATTTGTCCCCTTCCTTTGGGACACAGCTGACTCGGTGGTGCCTCTTCTGAATGGAAGCAGCAAGAATGAGAGCTGATCTACACATCTTCTGGGTCTCACCATGCCCAGTTGTCAGAAAGCTTCCATTCTATCAGGAGAAGAAAATATAAACAAGTCCCAGGCAGAGTGATATTTACAGCAACAGGGAACAAGCTGCCAGGAACTGGGGCAAAGTGGAACAAGATGGACTCCACTAAGCACATGCATAACATGGTGCTCATAGGACATCTGTGCCCTTTGCCCTGGAAGCATTTGCACTTTTATAGAAAACAAGTTGAAAATTCTGTCTTACATTTGAGAACTGAATGCTTGCTGTCTGGAGCTTTTCAGGCCACAGGTAGGAGGTCTCTAAAGAAGAAACTTCAAATAACACTACTAGGTAGAAAATCTGTCTGCTGTTCTCTCTAAATATAGTGTACGTCTCCTTGCAGCATTTTTTGTTGTTGTTGTACAAAACACAAGACAGAAAGTTGAGGAGGAGCCTTCTACATCCAGGTTCACAGCAACATTGTTCACAATAACCCAAAGATGGAAGTACTCAGGTGTCCATCGATGGATGTGGGTTATCTGTACAATGGAACAACATTCAACCTTAAAAAGAAAATTTGATGCATGCGCAATGTAGGTGGAGCTTGAGAATAGTGTGCTAAGTGAAACCAACAGTCGAAGAAGGGCAAATACTGTAGGAGTCTAATCACAGGAGGGCCTTAGAGTCAGCAGAATTATAAAGGTGGAAAGTGGCTGCAAGGGACTTTGGAGACGGAAGGATGGGGAGTTATTGCTATAGGGTCCGACTCAGGAAGATTTTTGTGAGTTTTCAATTATTATCTTATGCATTTGTTGTGTGAGTATGTGCATGCATACACATGTGCCACAATGCTTGTGTGAGGGTTAGAGATAAAACGTGGGAATCGGTTCTCTCCTTCCATCATGTGGATTGAATTCAGGTCATGAGACTTACGCTCATATTTACCCACTGAGCCAGCTTGATGAACCCAGATTCAATTCTCAAAGAGAGAAGAGGTCTGAATGGCTGGATGGCTGGCTGGCTGGCTGGCTGGATGGATGGATGGATGGATGGATGGATGGATGGATGGATGGATGGGAGGATAGATGGATGGATGGATGGATGGATGGATGGATGGATGGATGGATGGATGAATGGATGAATGGATGGGAGGATGGGAGGATGGATGGATGGATGGATGGACGGATGGATGGTAGGATGGATGGATGGATGGATGGATGGATGGGAGGATAGATGGATGGATGGATGGATGGATGGATGGATGGATGGATGGATGGGAGGATAGATGGATGGATGGATGGATGGATGGATGGATGGATGGATGGATGGGAGGATGGATGGATAGATGGATGGGTGGATGATGGATGGATGGATGGACTGATAAGTGGATGAAAGGAAGAAACACCATCAATACCACTGAACTGGAGACTTAAAAATGGCAGAGACAGAAACTTGTTAAATGCATTCTATCACATCATAAGATCCACAGGGGCCAGATGTGATTGGAAAGGGAAAGAAAGCTGAGGTCTACCTAGAGGTCATAAGGGATGCCCTGAAATCAAACCTTTTGACTTTGAAGCTTTCTGCATTTCACAGATGACCTCTGGGTACAGGCGTGGTTCTTTTCTCTCATTCTAAAGCATTCCCTTCTCACTGAAAGTCTCCTCTCAGGACAACAAAAAATGATAGCTACAGACTTGAAAAGAGGCTTTCAGAGAAGAAGCACATTTTCCACTAAGCAATCTAACCTAACAACACAATTTAATAACAGAAACTAATTTTGAGTTTTCAGGTTTCTTTTCTTAAAGATTTACTTATTTAACGCATATGAGTGCCCTATCTGCATGTATGCCTACATGCCAGAAGAGGGCATCAGATCACACTGTAGATGATCATGAGCCACCATGTGGTTGCTGGGGATTGAACTCAAGATCTGGAAGGCTAGGAAGCCTAACGAACACAAATTGTCTTGTTTCCTGGTGTTCTCTCGGCTCTCTGCAGCCAAGAGGGCTTCAGCAGAGGATGTCTGGGGTGTGATGCATGTGTGTATGTACCTGTGTGTACATGAGAGAAGGGAGAATTCACTGTTGTCATACCCAGAGAATGTGCATCAGAAAGGTGAGAGATCCACATGCTCTCAATAGATCCTCATGCCTATCTTCCTTTGTAAGACACAGGCAATACTCAATGGGCATTCATCGATCTCACGCCGGTCTGTCAAATTACGATGACTGCCCCATACACTAATCAAGGAGGCCATCAAGAGTGGCTCTGCACACAGACTCACTCTTTCAGACTTAAAAATATGTCACCTTCCAAGGAAGCAAGCGCCAGGAGGTACATAGTAGGGTCCCAGAACTAAAGGAAGCAGACTGGATGGGCAAGTGAAGACTACGAGCTAGCTCAGTGTAACAACACACAGGCAGCAGACTCCATTCGCTGGCCCCATCTTCCAATAACAAGATCCCATGTCCCTCTGCACTGATCCATGCCCTCTGGAACAGCGTGTCCAGTCACTAACATCATATGTGAAGTGTCACACAAGGTTACATGTTTAAACAGCGACAGGAAGCACAAAGGTGGCAGTTTCTCCACTCCCCTCCAGTGCCAAGCTCCTTTATTCCCCCTGGCCTTGGTTCCACACGCTGTTCTGAGTGCCAGAAGAGAGTGAGCGTGACAAACCCTTTCTTCCTTTTGGTATAGAGGGCAATGAGTCAATGCTTATGCATCGGGCCTGCTATTAAAGCAAATAAGCAGACTCAGGCATTCCAAGCCATTCCTGCTTTTTCTTTCCAGTTCACTTGAGCATGAAGCTCTCCATATTTGGGCACTTGAAATTAGGAGTGGGATTTACCCCTTATCACATGTTTCTTTATCAGTTCTCTACAAGAGGTTTTCACTGAGACTCTCTGATTAAAAAAAAAAAAAAAGTCTAAAATGCTTGCTATGTTACTCAGCAGTCAAGGATGCCTGTGGGCTGGGATCGCACCCAGGGACTTTTCAGACTCTGGTGTTGATGGGGCACCCATTCAGCCAGCAGCATATAGAGGGGCTGAGCCTCCAGCCACCCCTTATACTCACTATCCCCTGCCCCTGGAGCATGCAAGGTTCCCATTAGTGACCACAAGATAAAGACCGACCCGTCTCACCCGATGATCTTTCTAACAGGCTTTTCAAGCAAGCGGCAAAACATCTGAATCTGAGTTAATCAAGTGGCCTGCCCCATCCTAGAGGACCATATCCAGGCCCTAGGGCTCCGTGGCTTCTCTCATAGTAAACACTGAGACCTAAGTGGGAATAAAGAGAAAGCAGGAGGCGCAGGCCATTTGCAGGGCTCTAAATTTCCTCTTTTTAAGCAGAAAAAAAAAATCCCACAAAGAAATAGGGTGAATTGTGCACTTCACGCACATGTAGGGGCCTTCCCAGTTTTCTCCATCACATTTTAAACACTGGAGTTATAACGCAGAGAGCTGAGAAAGAGCCTGCAATTCCCACCCACCCAGCATCACGCAAGTTTCAGAGTCCCTGACTATACTTATAGAAACCACAGGTTATTCTCACTCTCACTTTTGAATTTGAATTTAGTGAAATGAAACACTCATTTCCATTCTAGTATGCTTAAGAGCTAACACTGAAATGTATATTATGGGTCATATTTGGAAATGAGTGGGTGAGCACTGGTCCAATCCAAGTTTAGAGAGGTTTTTGAGAAAGAGAGCCCTCAGACCACCTGGGGCACGTTGCCTATTTTGAGCTTAAGAGGGAAAAGTGTGTTGAAAGGAGAAGGGTGGTCTGCTGGACTGACCCGTGACAATAATAATGCAGGCAGTCACATTCGAAGAGCATCTTTGAGCCATTAGTCCCTTGGGTTCTGTTGACAATCTATAGTCAACAAGGGTCTGTGGGATTCAGTAAGAGCTGGGCCAAGCCCCTCCCCCATGCTCAGCACTTCCCCTTGAAGCAGACAGTGGGCAGGTCTGGAGCTTGCTGCTCTCTGCTGTGCCTTTAGAAACCCCCAACCTCTCTTCTGGTTGTATTGTTTCAAACGTGCTTGTGAGCTCTGCACCACCTCTGAGTCTTGCTCATCCTGTTTGCCCTTAGCTATCCTTGGGCTGTCTTCCTGGGGATGATGTTAAGTGCTTTTAGGCTTTGTGTTGCTAGGTACCCTACCAATCATGTCAGCATCCTGTGTAAAAGCTTTAAGTGGCTACTCGTCTGTATTTGCGAAATGTTTCAAGCCAGGTGTGGTGGTTCAGGCCTGAAACACTAGCATTTGTGAGGTGAAGGCAGAAGAATTGCCAAAATTTTAGGCCAGCCTGATCTACACAGGGGAAAAGTTGAGCTCTGGGCAAGCCAGGGCTATAGAGCAAGACCCTGTCTCAAATACATACATACACAGGTTCATAGATACATATATCTCCTCTGACATTTCTCACATGCTTTTGTCTAGCCATTCCTGAACTCTTGGAGTTTTCCCAGCATGCTGTGTCCTCTTGCATTGAGCTTTGTACATGTTGTTTTCTGTGTGAGTAGAGCCAGAGAAAGCTAGATCCCCTGAGTTGAACCTACTAGGTAATTGGCTCTTTGTGGCCAAAGAGAAATTAACAAATGTGAAAGAACACATGAGTGAGATTTTTCTCTCTTTTACTACTCTTACGACGCCTGGGATTGCAGTATGGAGAAACTCTATCATACCTGAGCATGGTGTCTTAC
The DNA here is from genome assembly GCF_000001635.26 of Mus musculus. Classification (NCBI taxonomy): domain Eukaryota; kingdom Metazoa; phylum Chordata; class Mammalia; order Rodentia; family Muridae; genus Mus; species Mus musculus. Next base: position 45,687,020 of record NC_000079.6, read on the forward strand.
CACCTGCCACCCTAGCACTTGAGTAGTCGAGGCAGAAGGATTGCTATGGATTCCGGGCCAGCCTGGGCTACAGAGTAAGACATCATCTCAGAAAATAAATAAGTACGAACACACTCAGGGAAGAATCAGGGAAAGGAGAGGGAGGAGTGGGTAAGCAGAAGCTCTGACGAGCTTACCAGAGGATAAGAGACATCAGAGTTAAAACAAGCTGGGTAAACTGAAGGTCCCTTATCCCTAGAGCCTGTGAAACTTTCCAGCAACCATTCCCATAATACGCCTCAGCCGAGCTAGCACAGTGACCTGCAGAATCGCAGTACAGTTATGTTTGTACGGCACAACACATTGGAATCACTTGTTACACTGTATATGCTGACTGCTACACCCTAGTGATATGGTTGACACCCAATCATACCTCAGGTATGAGGATAAAGGCTTGATCCCAGAAAATGTTACACTGGTTTGTATCCACAGGATGCTGAAGGTAGCTCATGGTATAAAGAGTTGCTTATTTTCTTATTTCCATCCCTAGTGATTGAAAACTCCTTAGCTGTTGTGAATGCCCAGCGTTTGCAAATACTCAGTCAATATCTGCTAGAGTAAGACCAAAGAATACAGATCTTTGTCTTCGGGCTTTCTCCTGTCTTTAATGTCAGAGCATCGATTTTAGACATTATTTTTTTTTTCTATACTGCTACCTCGATCTGTTAATGATGTCACATGTATCGTCACATGCTTCCGTTTCACAGGTCCACTCATACTGATAGCTACTGGGAATCTCCCTGTGCTTTATATAGGTAAAGCTCTCACATCTCTTCCCTATACCTTTCAATTTGACTCATACCAAAAATTCACCTAAAATTCCAAGTGTCCTCAGCTTCCACACACAGATAGTTCTGGCAGGTCCTCTCACTCCTGGGCTGCCGAGAGCCCGCTGTATCTGATGCTGTAGGATGGTAGTGGTCATTGTCTTCGGAAGACAAGGAAACAAAGCAATACGCAGGCAGCTCATTTGTGGTCTCGAAGAAAGAAGGGGTGGGAAGGGAACTCTAACTACACAATCTTGGACTGATACCCTTCCCGTGAGATGGAATTCAGGGCATCTTATCCTCAGTTATTTAATTCATGTAACCCACGTGGTCTATAATGAGGGCTTGAAAAAGAAGAGGTGACAGGCTTATTCTAAAGGGGCCTCCATCTACTGTGTATGTAGATAGGCTGTGAAATGTATAAAGCCTGAGGTTTCTGAGACTTAAGTTGGTTATCACTGACCTCACCACATTTCTTAAACAAACAAACAAACAAACAAAACCAAACAACCACCAGGGTCAGCAAGTGGCCCAGCAGGTAAAGATGCTTGCTGTCAATCTGGATGACCTCTGTTCAGTCCCTAAAACTTACATTGTAGAGGGAGAGAATGGATTCCCCATATCTCTCTCTCTCTCTCTCTCTCTCTCTCTCTCTCTCTCTCTCTCTCTCTCTCTCCCTCCCTCCCCCCCCTCTCTCACACACACATACATGCGTGCGCTCACGTAATTTAAATAAGGCGCTATCATCAAATCTGGATATTGTTGTCTTCTAACTGAAATGTCACTCACAGTCATTGTATTTCTGGATCATGTCAACATGAAGGAGCTGTCTTTATGCTAGTGAGCTATTAATGATAATGAGTACTTACACAAAGTATGCAATTAGGAATTATAGAATCATCTTTAAAAACCACCCCCTTCTATAGTACAGAACTGCACTTTAGGAGATATTATTATTCCAGGTACACAAAGTGTCTTCTATTATGCTAATCATTTAGAATAATGAGTAAGCTGTGCAGGCTACACACTGTCTAACAAACCTGCTTTAGTTGACCTCTCCTGTGCTCGTTTTGAAATGGGGTCTCATGGAGCCCAGTCTGGTTGGTCTTCAACCCACTTGGGATCTTCCTGGTGCTACTGCCTAAGTCCTGGGATTACAGACCTGTGCTTCCATGCCTTTCAGTGAAACACTGCTGGGGATGAAACTTGGGGCTTTTACATGCTAAAAAAAAAAAAAAAAAAAAAAAAAGCTTTCCACCAGCTGAGCTACCTCCCAGCCTGTGATTTTACTTCACAGGAGACAGTTAAACAAACTGTGCAAGTGCCAGTTTTTCCTTGAAGTTCCCTTTTTCACCCAAGTCATCTCTTTTGATTCAAGTCTCGGGTCTCATTAAGTTATTTATCCCTCTTCTGGCTCTGGAAGAGGATCTGATTGGTCACTGAGTTCATGAGGGATGCCTGCCTCGCCTGGTTAGGTCCCCACCAGCATCATTGCCATGGTGAACAGAGTTACACACACTTGCCTCAACTGTGGTCCTTAAGAGGACCAAACAATCCCGAAAGCAGAGGGACTCCGTCTTGATGAAGACACAGGTAAGATGGGATTCTGTGTCCCTTGTGCGCCTCAGATGCCCTAGGATACCCCCTCTCCTCAGGTTTCCTGGCTTCTCCATCTCCTTGCAAAGGCCCACCCTCAGTCTCTCTCTGTTAAAAATAAAAAAGTGACTTGACATCTCTAGAGGAAAATGTCAGCTAAATTCACCAGCCAAAGCTTGTACAAAGAAATGGCTATGGAACTTCAGATGACTAATTAGCTTTAGAATTAAAGAAAGGTTGGCAAAGTCTGGGCTGGAACAGTGACTCTGTGGATAAGAGCACTTGCTGCTCTTCCAGAGGACCAGAGTTCAGTTCTCAGCACCCATGTCAGAAGGCTGACCACTGCTTCTAAGGCCAGGCACTCGCACACATAGACAGACAGACAGCAGACAGACAGGCAGGCAGGCATACAGGCAGACCAGGCAGAGACAGACACATATCACATCACACACACACACACACACACACACACACACACACACACACACACACACACACGCTCTTTTTTTTTTTTTTAAAGTGAGGTCAAATAAGGCCACAGACTTTTAGGATTTTTTCTATTTGCTTGGTTCCAAGTCAGAAAATGGCAGGCGTCATTTGATGCCAGTTCATTGTGGTCTAATGGGAGGAGGAGAGAACTGGGAGGGCAGAACACAAGGTGAGCAGTGTTCTGCTTCAGGGCTGGGCACGGAGGTGGATTACTGGGGCCCAGTAGGAACGCTCTCCTGACACTGGGAGCTTTCAGGCCAGACCAGTCAACAGGAAACGGAGGCAAGATCAGTGCATTGGTGTTCCCTTCATTCTCCCTCCATCTCCTGACCCCTGGTTCTTCCTAGGTCACATCCCCAACTCTGAACACTAGTGCTGATTATCAGCAAAACATTAACCCAATTCACACACACACACACACACACACACACACACACACACACATACATCCACTGTACTATCAAGTGCATTGATATCCCAAACATCCCACACACTGCCTGGATGATCCACTAGCTGGCTAGCTACTAGTTGGCTTGCTCCTCTCCGAGGGAATGTAGCTGTACCAGCCCATGTAACTGATCTTCAGTAAATGGCACTCCCATGGTCTACCTAAGTCACTAAGTGACATCCTGCTCCTGGAGGCTGGCCCAGATGAAGGAAATGTAAAATCCTCTCTGTGCCAGGTGACTGCCAGCTCCATTCCTGACCCCCCTCAAGGCTTCCCATGTCCATTTCCACTCCTTTGGTTGTCTTTAGGGAAGCACCTGCCAACAGGTTGCTATGACAACTGGCAACACAGCTGAGGCACAGAAATAGATCACCAGGAGAGCTAGGAACAGGAAAGGCAAACCCCAATGATAGCACTGAGATCCCCAAGGCTGCTCTGACCCCCCAAAAGGAGCATGAAAGGGGGACAGGGGACTCCCTTCAGGCCCAGGATAGTGACTCTATTCCAAATCATGTGTGCTAGTAGCAGATAAGCAATAACCCACTGACATTAATAGATTTTGTTTATTAGTGTTCTGAGAGTCCAGGGAGGAAATTTATTCAGAAGTACAAGTGTGACAGACAGCCAGAGGCAGGTAGAAACACTGAGGTGGTTAAAGAGAAAAATCTGCTTGCACAAGAAATGGTGGCCTTAAACAAACAAACAAACAAACAACCTAAAGATTTATTTAGTTTTATACATAAAGTACACTATAGCTGTCTTCAGACACACCAGAAGAGGGCATCAGATCTCATTACAGGTGGTTGTGAGCCACCATATGGTTGCTGGGATTTGAACTCAGTACCTTTGGAAGAGCAGACAGTGCTCTTGCCTACTGAGCCATCTCGTCATCCCCCAGCCCCTATTCTTACTGTCCCATTCCTTGGAAAAGAAAGAAAAGGCAAAGTAGACTAGAAATCTAGGGCTGTCATAATGGAGAAGGGAGCTTTGTGGCCAGTGCTTTGCTCTATGGAGTGAGTTTGACAGTGCTTACAAAGCCCCAGGAATGAAGAATGTATAGCATATAAAAAAAAATCACTCCTGTGCAAGCAACAAAGGTTCCAGAAGGGGGAAAAATATCAGAAATGAACAGAAACCAAAAATGATCTTAGCAAGAGGGTTTAAGATCAATAAAAAGGATGTGTCCCAGTGTTGGTGAAGACGACAGACATCCTGACTGAAGTAGTGGCATACCCTAGCTCTGGGACTCGTGCTGTGGGTCTGTTGGCCAATTCTGCCAGCATCACCAGCAAATACATTCAACTGCCAGGCACTCAAGAACAGAAGGGAGACAGTCTCAGGAACTTGTGTATATATGCTCGAGAAAGAAGTAGAATTTACAGGAAAACGTTGGTTAAGGGCCTAACGGGTATGCTCCAAAGATTTTGCCTCAGTTACCAAGGCAAATTCTCAAAAGCTGAACATGTTGGCACTTGCCCGGACTTCCGGAACTTGGCATGGAGATATGGGAGAATTAGGAGTTCAAGATCACCGTTAGCTGTATAACAGCTTGAGGCCAACCTGAGCTATGGGAGACCCAGTATCAACAGACAAGCAAACAACAACAGCAACAGCAACAACAGTAACAAAACCTCAAACGACTGTGAACGAAGATCATTACTTGTACGGCATCCTGTTTCTATTTCAATTTTGGCGAGGTCAATTGTTTCAGGAACATAAGCACAAGTAGATAAAAAAGACCTTGCAAAGAAAGACCAACTTGCTTCAAAATAGGCTTCAAAGAATGCAGTTTGCTGCCTCATCTAAAGGGGTTCTGTGCTTCTGCAAACCGCTCTCAGCGAATCATGTAATATATTCACCCAGATGAAAGAAGATAAATCAGATCTTTCTATCTAAGAGTCTTCTTAGCAATAATCTACTATACAGCAAAGCATTAGATCCCTGGTCCCACAAACTTCTAGTGACAAAAGTCTGGCTCTGAGATCTCAGGTAGCCTGACTCAAAAGCAGCTAATACAAGTTTTATCTTTCAGTGTTTCACACTTCTTGGGGCACACACAAGTATGGATTGACCTTATTCCCTTGCTAGGAAGTTTAAGGCAGAGGCTCCCAGAAATACGGCTCTGAGTAATTCTGCCCAGCACCCCTCTTGGCACACCTGAGTGCCTTGGCATCTCCAACTCCAGTGGAGCGCTTCTGAGATAAGCTCCCGAGCACAGTGAACAGAGATGGCTCAGTCCTGCACGCTGGACTGAGAACTTCTCCTGATTCATAACCTTCTTTTAACAAATAGTATTCTAAAGGTCAGTTAGAAATCGTCACGGTCGGTTAGGCGGCTCCACCCCTTCCTATCCCCACTCCCCCCTGCCCCCAACACAGATATGGCAGGAGTTCACAGACTCTTCTTTGCACAGCTCTTTCCTTCTGTGAGACTGCTGGGGGGTGGAGGGAGCTGAGGAGAGCGTCTGTGCCTGCAATGGCTGGACCTGGCCAAGCAACTCAGAGAGCAACAGTTAAGACTCCTCTCAGAGAGAATGGCCTATACTCGGGTCTCCAAGAGGTTCCTTCTCCGGGTAACATACAAGGGAAGCGGCCCGAAATGAATGAAGCTACCATAAGTGAGATTTGAAGGAGGTGAGGGGAGAGATTCAAATGAGCAAGACAGGAAATCCTTGTAGAATCCTGCATGGAAAAGGACAGAGCCTCCTCACCTGTGGTCCACAGGCCAACCTGCAATTTCAAACAAGGACTAAACATGTGGAGGGAACCCCCTGTACACACACACACACACACACACACACACACACACACACAGATGATAATAAAATGTCCTCTCTCAGACCCTCTTACCTATTTCAGAATGTTTGTATGATCTAGAAATTGGTATCGCAGATGCAAACCTAAAAACTCCGACCTGACAGACACATCAGGAAACCACTTGAGTGTTCTTAGAAGAATGTGCACGTGCGGTTTTCTTACTCCTAGACCAGAATTCACACCCCTTGTCTCTGTGCTGTTTGAACAGGCAGAGTGCTGTTTGGTTTTGCCTGCTTCTTCCTAGGTGCACTCTAAATGGTATTCTAAGCAGTTATTCTGATAAAGGGCTGGAAAAACACCCAAGCTTTAGGACACCTTCATTCCTGTCATCCTCAGAAGCAGGGAAGTATGATGTGGCCTTCCAAAACTGGCTTCTGGTAGCTTTCTCTCCTCCCAAACACCACAGAGCAGAAGCTGGGCCTCATCTGAAGTAACCCATCAATTCTTTCCTCTAAGTGGTATGCCTGAGGGGGAACGCTCCCCGTGACCTTGTGCTTAGCTAACTTCCCGTGTCATGCAGCACTTCCGGCCCAGCTCCGTGCCAGGAATAAAAGGGAACGCAGATGTCAATGAAATGACGGGGCTATACGAGATAAAAAGATCGCCATCTGTAGACAGTCATGTGTAGGCTGCTCATAGACAAGAAACCACAAACCACTCAGTTGGAAAAGAGGAGGAACGGCGTGGGGTGGAATTTTGCTTTTTAAGTACCCCAAAATCCCCCAGGCTCACTAATAGTTACACTATAATATGATGGCCTTAAATGCTTTCCCTACCCACAGCAATATCACACATATCACAGACATTTAGCATCTACTCCTACACTGCAGTGAGATCAGTGGATAAGACTGTGACTCTCCAACACTTACACAAAAAGTCAAACATGGCCATGAGACACATGTGACCTTAAAACGGTGGCAGGGCACGGAGACAGGAGGACCGCTTGGGCTTGCTAAGCTGTCAGCACCCACATTGTCTAGCTTCTATTAGCCTGTAATTCCTGCTGCGGGGAACCTGATACCCCCTTCTGGCCGCTGAGAGTACTCTCACTCATGTATGCACACATATGTACAATTAAAAATAAGGACATCTTAAAGGTTGTTAGATTTACTCACGTTTGCGTGTCGACAAATATATCTGGGCATACACACACCATGTCAACGTATAGGGAGATCAGAGGACAATTTGAAGGAGTTGGGTCTCTCCTTCGATCACGTGGGGGCTGAGGGCCTGAATATATATCGTTAGAATTGTTGTGAGCCCCTTTAGCTGCTAAGCCAGTGGCTCTCAACTTTACTAAGGTGGTTCCTCAGGTTGTGGTGACCTCCAGTCATAACATTATTTTCACTGATACTTCACAACTGTAATTTTGCTACTGTCATGAATCATAATGTAAATATCTGTGCTTTCTGATGGTCTTAGGCGACTCCCGTGAAAGGGTTGGTTGACCCCCCCCCAAGGGGGCCAGGACCCACAGGTTGAGAAGTGCTGTGCTAAGCCATCTTTACATCAGAAGGCTACACTCAGCGCATTAAGCCAAAAGCACCGGAAACCTAGGTTGTAGCAAACCATTGGTTTTTAAAGGAGTTAATGAGGAAAAAGGAGGAGCTGATCTGCTCCACGGCAGAGCAATGTCTCCGTGACACTCGACACAAAAGCTACAACTGCAGAGGTCATTCACTTCCATTTCTCTTGTTGTCCATCTTGAAATGTGTCACCGTGTGTGTGTGTGTGTGTGTGTGTGTGTGTGTGTGTGTGTGTGCTGAGACCCAGGTCACATGGCCACTTGCCACATCGACTACAAAATTCAGGTCTCCTGACTCCTCCTCCTTCAGCTTTCAGTGCCTTCCCCTTCCTGTGCAAGGCTTGAAGCCTCTCAGCTCTCTGAGAGCCAGGTGGAGACACACACACCTCTGTGGGTAAAGGCCAACTGTTAGGAAGAGTGTGACAGAAGGGAGCGGCTGCTAATGAGACAGGCCTGAGTAATCAGGCTGAGGCGTTGTCGGCAGGAGCTGATGAGGCTGGACCGCTTGGCCGAAGATGCTGTGATCACTGCTCACACCTGACAACACCCACACTCATACCCGTCTGCGTGCAAATACACATTCCTTGGCGATCCCTGTTTGTCACACCCTTCTGAGGCACCGGCCTCAAGGCTCTCAGGGCATGAGGACCAAGCTGAAAATAGAAACGGAGGGTTAGAAGGGTGGGGCAAGGTTCAAGCAATTCAAGCAGTGAAAAGAAAGTCCTCGAAGCATGCCTGAGGAGGTCACTGGAGTTTCACATTTTCTTCTTCTCTGCTCACTCTGTTTACAGAGAGATTCTTCAAGTGCCTTAGAGTTGACCGTGTGGTATCTCCAATTTTACTCTTCAGGACCTTAGAGAACTTTTATATCTGAGGTCTGATATAAGCCCTTAATTGCAACAGTGTAAAAGGCAAACCCACCATAACAGTCACAAAGCTGGCCTGGACCAAAGTAACTCCTCTCATTTAAACGGAAGTTAGGTCTGAGAGTGACTTTCTGTAAGACTCATGCTTCCCAGGAAAACAGCAACTTAGAAAACATCATGATGCCAGCAAGTGACCTGCCCAGCAGTGTTTGCGGTGAAACATCCTAAAACTTAAACCCAACAGGGCCCCAGAGTTGTCCGTGAGCGTGACGAAAACTTTTATGAGAAAATAACGTATACAATTCTCCCCCCATGCTGCAGCCCTAAACCAACATGTCCGTTGCTTATTGATTAGGAGGCGTACAGCAACCCACAGATTTATAAAATAACACTTTCTTTGGTGGTGATGGGGGTGGTGAACTGCCTGGGGTCATCGATATATTTGACCTTAACAGTATGACTAAGAATAAAGGACATGGCCATGGGTTCCAGGGCAAGTCACAAACTTATAGAATCCACGGGAGCACACCCACCAGTGAAAACATGCTAAAACAGCAGCGCCTTCCATCAGCTACAATGAGGGGCAGCAAAGTATTGCATTTAAATTCAAGTGTGTTCCATAGCTGCAGTTGCTCATGGAGGCCAGTAGAGGGCACTGAATCTCCTTGGGCTGTAGTCACATAGAGTAGTGTGTTACTCTGATGTGGGTGCTGGGAACTGAACTCTGGGCCTCTGGAAGAGTAGCATGTGCCCTCAACCTCTGAGCCGTCTCTCCGGTTCCAGGAAGTTTTAAACTGAACGAGTTAATTTTGGCAACACTATTAAACCACTACGAAATAGGGATAAATATTTTAATATATATCACAAGATGGTTTTGAGAATTCTTTTGACATTAATACCCTTTTTCTCTCGGATATTTGATGTATCTATCTCAATTTTATGAAATCTTTTAGGCAATCATAAAGAGTAAGTGATAAAAGACTGAAAAGTAACTGTGATTGAGTCACCAAGAAATTCAGTGGGTAAGGAAGGGCACAGGCTACCAAGCCTGACCACTTAAACTTCAGTGAATAAGAACCTAATAACAAGCTATTCTCTGACCCCGACATTCAACCTCTCCCCCAACACAGACAGGCAGTAAGTATGATTTTTAAAAAAGACCTAGAAAGTTCAACATTTATAATATATATGTTATAAAATGTCCAGTTACATGTATACCACACACCCAGATTCTAATTGAAGTTGGCTCTTTATGTTCTGAAAGGCGAAGATATTATTACTTTTTTCCCCCAGCAGTATCAACTGGCTATCCAGGACTTTCCTGTGGTTATATTCTTTCCTGGTCAACACTCTCCTAGATTTTGTGGTGTGTGTATGGGGTGTGTGTGGTGTGTGTGTGTGTGTGTGTGTGTGTGTGTGTGTGTGTGTGTGTGACAGTCACATTCAAACAGCAGATCTAGGCAAACCCATTTCAAATTTCACAGCAAATAAGCTCCTCGAAGCTCAGAGTGGGCCACTTTATCAACTACCAGACCCTGAAACTTGTCAAGTGTCTTCAGCTGACATGAAGCACGGTTTACTAATCCCAACATCGCAGACAATCACCCTGATAAAAGCCAGTAAATTAGCCAATTCTAAAACAGAGAAAAACCCTAAATAACCATTCTTCCATACAGGCCTGACATTTTAAAGGTTAAAAACAAGCAAACAAACAAAACCCAAAACCAAAACAACAGAAACAAAAACCAAATTAATCAACCAAGCAACAACAACAAAAACCCGAAACCAAATCAACAACAGCAACAGTAGCAAAAGAAAAAAAAAATAAGAAACCAACAACAAACATTCTGGTTAAGTGAAAGAAACCCAAGACATATAATAATATTAGTTACGCATGGAAATCCAGGCCTTTAATCCTCATCTCATTCATCATGCTAGAGGAATGTGGCCAATATTGCCCTATACATTTGATACCACCGACTATGCCAATTGCAAGAGCATAGAACCCTGTAATTCACTTTTGGTGTACAAGCAGACCATCAGCTCTGCTCCACAGCAGCTAGGGGAAAGGCAAGTGTGTAGTTAATAAAAACAAAACAAAACGAAACGAAACAAAACAAAACAAACGAGTGATCATCCAGGGCTCACACTGATAGCCCCTCACATTGGGCAACACCCAGGGCTCACACTAGCAGCCCCTCCCACTGGGCTCACCCATCTTTACAAGGCAAGTCCACAGACAGTTGTTCACTTACAGCATTCACTATGCTCTGCTCCCAGGAAGCCTCCCTGAGACTTCACCATGGAAACTTCCCTCAGCAGCTGGGATGCCCAGGTTCTGGTGGTGTCTTTCTTTCTTTCGCAGAGAGGTTAGAAATACCTGGCATGAGAACAACCCAGAAAAAAAGGATATGGTAAATGCATCCATCCAATCACATCATTCAACAATCCGGACATCTGGTCAACCAATGTCATATTTCGGCAAAGACCATTTACCAGGACCTGTTTCAGTTAGTTAGTTAGTTAGTTAATTTGTGTGCTATATTTTTGTTTGTTTGTTTAATTGACTATCTGACATAACCAACCTTTTTTTTCTTCCTACATTTTTTCCCTCTCCCATGAAGTTGAAGCCAATTCTAGGAAACTTCAAACCTAATCCCAGGTGATATACAAACTTGCTCAAAAGAAGCCACTCACTATTTGTTAGAGTCTGGTGTTCACCTGTAATCCTAGTATTAGGGATGTAGAAGCAGGAGAGCTAAGTCAGACCCTGTCTCAAAAAATACCAAAACCAGCAAGGAGAGGGAGGAGGGGAGTCAGAGAGAGAGGAGAGAAAAATGTTAGAGGTATAGTTCAGATGTATAGCACTTTCGGAGCACCTGAGTTCCTGGGCCTAATCCCCAGCACTGGAAAAACAAACAAGATCCCCAAATAAGTCTCTTGACTTAACTCAGGAAAAGGAAGCGAAGACTACAATCTCTGGCCATTTTCATACCTCCCAGTGAGACTGGGAAGATCAATAAGAGCTCTTGAGAAGCACTCGAAGTTCCCCAGAAGACAGACACTATGTCAACAGAAGGTGTTATTATTGGTCACAGCCTGCCACTGAGCTCTCTGAGCCAGAGGGTAAAACCTAGCTTTGGCTGAGGACCAAGCATCAGGCTCTCCCTGGGGCACTCAAACATTGACACAACCCCCATGCTGCTGTGGTGCAGGAGGGAAGAAGATCAGAATTGGAGATTCTTGGAATCTCCAGGAGAAATTTAAGAACATAAAGGTAGGAAGGAAGGAAGGACAGGACAGGAAGCTAAAACTGGAAAGGACACAAGGCACACTACAGAGCCAGGAAGGGGCATAGTGATCTGGGTCGCAAGCAAAGGGCTGTCTTCAATTGCAGATCCACGGTGTTTCTTGTGCCAGTGTCTGCAGAGCTATGAAAGTCTCCACTTGCCTCGCTGCCACATTGTCTCGCCAGTGACTCTAACACTCACATACACAAAGGTGGTCCAAGGAGGATCTTCCTGAGAAAAGGACTGGATACAGCTGGCTGGGGTTTTAAGGCAAAGACCTGCTCACAGCCTAGTAGAGAATGCTCTACATCTGGATTTCTTATTCTCCCCTTCTTTCTGGCAGGCCCACAGGAACAATTGCTTCCAGACCAGTACTATCAAACCATTTTGGCTTCTGTGCTGGGAGGAGCAACAGCAGAGGGAGATGAATGAATGAGCACCGGTGGCTTTGAGGGACAATGAAGGCATAGGGTTGCCAGCTCCAGTCAGGGTTGGTTTTTTTTGTTTGTTTGTTTTGTTTTGTTTTTCTCTTCCAATGTCATGAGCACAAGTTGAACATTCTTGGGATTGGTTGTTTTAGCATTGCGGATGTGGGAAGAGTGATTTCCAAGAGGAAAAAATGAAGTGGCTCTCTCAAATAATAATAAAAATAGCAATGATGATAGCATGGTGATGATGATGATGATGGAGGAGGAGGAGGAGAAGGAGATGGAGCAGAAGGAAGAGAAGAAGGAAGAGAAGAAGGAGGAGGAGGAAGAGAAAGAGGAGGAAGAGAAGGGGAAGAGGAAGAGAGTGAAATAATATCACTTCTTAGATTTGGAATTGGTAACACTGATTAGCAGAACTCAAAATAAATTTTTTAAAAGGGAGAGACAAAATTAGTTCAGAAAGGAGGAAGAAGGTGCCTGTTCTCCTGTAGTTAATCGTGGCTTTTATAGTGGATCCAGCTTATGGAATGCTTTCTTATTAATTAGCACATTCAGAGGACAGAACTTCACTTTAATGCCACTACACTCAACCAGGGCCAGAACAGTGAACAAGGGAGGCAAGGACTGAGGTCTTCTCACCCCAGAGGGTCACAGCCTTAGGGAACTGTACCAGCTGTGTTTTTAAAATGTGTAAGATTAGAAACCCAGACAAGCGTCAGGAAGAGGCAACAGATGCTCTGATGAGGAGTGTGGGGCTGGGGAAGGCTTGCAGAGAAGTGAAAGGTAGAGCTTAGCCCAGGCAAGGCTGGAGGTGCAGCTCAGTGGCAGAGCTCTGGCCTAGAAACAGGCGTCAGGTTTCAGCCAAAGGAAATAGGCTAAGCATCAGTGAGCCTCCTCTAGAGCTGGACTCATTTCTCTTACTGGTTTGATGGAGTTCTTTGTTACTTATTTCATCAACTACCTTCTGTGACCTGAGAGGAGGCAATTCTTCCCTCTGAGTTAATAAGCACTGGGTACATCTGCCAGGAAGAGCCACTCCACAGAAGTACTGTACACCATGTGACAGGCAAGGAAGTCCTGGTTCCCTGAAGTACCAAAGGTTAGCCCAACCTAGTAGTGAACAGAAATGCTATCTTATCACAGGCTAGCCACAGCTGAAGAAAATCCACTCAAAGGGGGCTAAAACCTGCACGATGGCATATGCCTGCAATCACTGAAATTGGGAGGCTGACGGTAGGCGGACCATGAGTTCCAGGCTAGCCTGAGCTACATAATAAGTGTTAGAATGCAGGTGAGGCTGGGCCTATAAAGGGAGGCCCTGTCTCAGAAACAAAGTCAAACCCAAAGGAAACAATGAAAATGAAAAACATATAAAAGTGTTCAAACCAGTTGTTACATGCAAATCTCTCTCTCTCTCTCTCTCTCTCTCTCTCTCTCTCTCTCTCTCTCTCTCTCTCTGTGTGTGTGTGTGTGTGTGTGTGTGTGTGTGTGTGTGTGTGTGTGTGTGCAGGGGTAGTTGACAAAAATCAAAAATGAAAACTTGGTACCTCTCTTTAAGTTTCAAATTTCTGGCTTCCCCTTGATTACACACACACACACACACACACACACACACACGCTTGCTTGTGTAATTTTTTTTAAAAAGTCATCTCTCCTGTACTTAAACAGCATTTATCTCCAACTTCAATAGCACTACTGCTTTCTTCCTGACTTGTAAATTGGACTCAGTTTACCTACCCCATCGTGGAGGGGGCATGCACAGAAGCAAGCAATGGAAAAACTCTGTTCATCTCCACTATTTCCCTGTTCCCTATCATCCCAGACCTGGTTCAACTTAATTCGTCCATTAAGGATAAAAAGCATCAGTAGTTTGTATTCTCCAAACTGATGATGTCCTCAGGCAGGCCTTTCTCCTGTTCTCTCTCTGAATGGAGTCAGTCTGAAACAAAGATGGCCAGCTGAGCTCTGAGTCTCTTCCCATTTAAGATAGCCAGAATAAAGTATGACTTCATCCCCCTACTCGTTTCTCACCAAAAATTATCAATACCATTCCACCTGCAGGCCTCAGAATATTCCTCACGATGACAGTTATGACAAGCCTTAGAAAACCCAGAGAGAAGAGAGAATGCAAAAGCCAAGACTCCTTGCAGCCTGGTTGCCCAGTATCTTTGCCATCAGACCCGGGGACACATGCCAGGCTGACAATCTCATCCTCCATTCACAGGACAAAAGGACACCATGCCAGCTTCTCCTTCCCTTGGCTGCCCAAAGCACTTACAATCTCGGCTGCACATTTTGACCCAAGGTCATTTTCAAGTCAGCACTCTGCTATGTTGTCTTTTTATCCTCCATTGGATTTATTGAAGTCTTGAAGGCGCAGAGACTTTATAAGCTTCCTGAGGACCGAGACCTTGCCGTGGCCTTCTTATGCAAGCTCCTAATAGCATCTAGTGGGAAGAGCTTGGAATGGAAAAGAACTGATCCAAGGCCCAAGCCTGATCTGGAAGAATTTAACCCTTACCTGCAAAGGGCTTACTCCTTTGTGGCTACAGTTTAATTTCTTCTCTGCAGAGGGTACTCCCCTCCTTTCTCTATGTAGAGGTACACTCTAATGTGTGCCTGTGTGTGGAAGCCAGAGGACAACTTTTGGGGTGTCATTTTTAGTAGGGTTTCTCACTGGCCTGAGACTCAGCAAGTAGGCTTTCCTGGATGATCACCTGATCACCCGGTGCTGGCATTAATAGCTCAATTTCTTTTCCCCTTTAAAATAGGGTCTCACAGTGTGGCCCTGGCTGACCTAGAACTTGTTATGTAGACAACACTGGCCCTGAATTCAGAGAGATTTCACAGGCTTCTCCCTCCCCAGTACTGGGATTAAAAATGTGTACCGTCTGCCTGGCATACTCAGCTTTTTGAGAGCGTAGACTCTGGAGGTTGAGATGAGGGTCCTCATTCTCGCAAGGCAGATATTTTACTGAATGAGAAAGCCCCTCAGCTCCCCAGACTCTTCTCCTTCCTCTGCCGTCCAAGGACTTGGAGGTCCAGTGCTTCCCATTCCAGTGAAAGTTTCCCACAGAACTGAGAACAGTTGCACTTGGCCTTCTCTTTCCTGGTCTTTGAACCCATCCCCTTTTTGTTCATTAGTGGTCTCTGGAAGACTGCTAGGTCCCTCTCAACTATTCACACACTCACTCCCAACTATCTAGACCCTTGATTCTCACAGTGTTTTACTAAAACTTCTGCTGTTGAGACCCTCATCCAATGTGGAGTAGACATGGAGCTCTTGGAGGGGAGAGATCTCAAACTGGAACCCACCCCAGACTCAGAGAGAAGCCATCCCTAGAACTGCTCATTGGGAAAGCCTGGGTGTGGGCCTGAGAATATGCAGTCCCCAGAAGAGATTGACACTACTGTTCTGGGGTTCATACCTAGAGAACCACCCCTCTATAGGGGCATCCTTCAAGCCAGATGGAAGTTGGTGACCCTTTTTCACTCTAAGATAGGTATATTGGAAGAAATGATAATAACACAGTCCAAAGAGATACCAAATTACCAAGACAAACAAACAAGAGATACCCATACACTATATAATATATTAATCTATTATGATATCTCCAGACCTTCCTGAGGTCAACTCTATCCTTCATCCCCTTTATTTCTTTCTTAACTATAGACACTTTTCCCCAGCCTATAAGCATGTTGTCCTTTATATTTCCTGAAAGATATCTACAGTGTCCTGTAAAGTTTCCAAAAGGCTGGCCCCTTTATCTGATTAACAAAGGGACAGGTTAAAAATGTAGTATAAATCTCAGGTCGGCATTTCAACACCAATATCTTAAAGCCTAGGAGTTGGATTTCCACCATGATTTTTTGCAAACTGTTTTTCTCATTTAAAGGTCACCGTGGCACCTGCCTTCCAAATGGAGAGACCTTTCTCAAGTCTTCATCCTAACTAGTTTCTGTTCTAATACCCAGTTCAGTTCACTAGAATTTCACTCAATCTTTTAGTTGTTTGAGAGGCTTGCATCTCCACCCGATACACACTCCTACCCTCCATTCCTCCTCTACCTCTACCTCCACCTCTACCCCACCCCCATCTTCCATCTCTCAAGTTAGATTTATTCCCAGACCTTTCAGTTATAGGATGACACACATGGTCCTCTGCTGATCCCCACAACTGGCCTGTCCCTGCTGTACCCATGCATCTCCTCTAAGTAATTCAAGGGAACATTTCTCCACATCTGGATGCTGTGAAGGTAATTTCCATCTAATTCAGACCCCAAACCACTAAGCTTAAACTACAGGGATCACACATGGCAGGCCAGATCTGATTGAGTAGACCTTCCAAAGGGACAGAGCTCAACAGGAGAAAGCAAATGTTAGCAGGGGGCAAGCAATGTGATGTGAAAGGAGAGCAGAGGAAGCTGAGAGTAGCAACCACTGCACGGCCAGCAATGGATCAGGGACCCGGAATGAACAACCGCAAGGAAGTAATGTCTACAAATAACCACATGAGCTCTGGAAAGGCCCTGGGCTTGAGGTGGGAAAGCACCGCAGGTAACACTGAGATGTCAGTCTCGAGAAAATAGGAACATGGGAGTGAAGGAAGCGATGGATGAGAAACTGGTATCTAAGAAATGGGTCGTAAGTCACTGTCCTTGGAGCAAATTCTGTACGGTAGCAAAAATTAATACATGTGTTACAATGAATTCTGATTTGGCATGAGTCACTTTGAAGTGTTTTTGCTTTGTGTATGTATGTATATGTACGCGTGTGTGATTGTGTGTGTGTGTGTGTGTGTGTGTGTGTGTGTGTGTGTGTGTTTTAAATGAGTCAGTGTCTTAAGTAGCCCGGTCTGGTCTTGAACCTCTAACCTTCCTGCCTCCACCTTCTAAATACTGGGATTACAGGAATGTACCATCATGCCTAGTGAGTTCTTAATCTTTTATTTTTCTACTTCAACCTAAATAAACTAATACTTTTCATTTCTCTGAGACAGTGTTACACTGGAGTTTTGTTTTGCTTCTTTAAAGACCACACCTTACTATGTAGCACTGATGGTTTGGTCTTCAGTAAATAGCCTAGTCTGGCCTAAAACTCACAATAACTCTCCTGCCTCAGCCTTATGAGTGTTAGGATTGAGGGATGTACCACTATGTCCATCCAGCTCCTACAGTCCCCTCCTGTAGTTCATTTTTATTCTGAGCTGTATTTCTCCCTCTAGTGCCTTTGTCATTGTCCCATGGCTGTACAGAGGCACCATGACCAAGGCCACTCATACAAAAGAAAGCATTTAATTGGGGGCTGGCTTATATTTTCCATTAGTCCATTAGCATCGTGGCGGGGTGCATAGTGGCTTGCAGGTAGTGGCGGGGTGCATAGTGGCTTGCTGAAGCTGGAGCTGAAAGCTATTTGTTGATCCATAGGCAGAGAGAGCAAGTGAGAGAGAGTGGGGGGAGAGATGGACTTTTGAAATTTCAAAGCCCACCCTCAGTAACACACTTTTTCCAACAAGGCCACACCTCCTAATCCTTCCAAGTAGTGCCACTCTCTGGTGACCAAGCATTCAAATATATGAGCCTGTGGGGGCAATTCTTACTCAAATTCATCTCTCCCTGGAACTGGACATGTATGGAACCAATCAGCTTTGCTTCAAAACTTCCCACCTCCTCTGCCCAAACCAGTTCGTATTAAGTTTCTGATCAGTTCCAATGGCATTGTTGGCTTCCCTTTCTCCCATGGTCTGTTGGCTGTCAACTCCTAACCGTGCCCATTCTATTCCCACAGCCCCATGCTAGTCCTGACTCCGCTCCTGGTAGCAGTTTACAGTGCTCTGCATTCCTTCGGCAGTCTCTAGACAAAACCAGTTACCCTCCTAGTTTCAAACCACCTGAAGTAGTCATCAGGCAATGTGGCTTCTTCTTGCCACATGCCACGCCTTCCCTGGTCCCTACAGCTACTGGGAATCTTCCAAAAACCCTTCTATTAAGTGGCACAGTAAAGACAGATTCTCACACTGTGCCCCATTCTGGCCTCAAAAAAATTTATACCACAGCAACCCCCCACCTCAGTCTCTAACAGTAGAATTCCAGCCGTCAGGGTCAGCCCAAATTCCTTATCTGATGTCTAAGGACTTTAAAATGATTTATTTTGTATGTGTATATGAATACACAGGTGCCATAGAATTTGTGGAGGTCAGAGGAGAGCTCTCAGGTGTCATTTCTTCTAGCAGGTGGGTCCCAGGAATGGAACTCGGGACATTTGGGGCTGGCAAGGTCCTTTACCAGTTGACCCATCCTACCCAATGTGTTTAGGACTTTCCCAGACTGGCTTGTTCAATTTCATTTCCTACTTGTCTGCTGGGGTGTTTTTGCTTGCTTGTTTGTTCTGTTTTCCTGGTGATGCTAGAGATAGGTCCCAGAGGCCAGAGGCTTGTCCATGCCCGACAAGGCTCTCTGCTGCTGAGCAACTGCTAACAGGCCAGTCACATGGAACCACTGACTTCCTGTCTGAGAGTCCACCACTATCCTATACATCAGAATGCAAGACAGCTCTTCCTGCCAAGCCTACACCCAGCCTTTCCCCTTGCTTCCCGTCATCCTCCTGGGCCGTGGCTTCTCTATCAGAAGTGCTATGATTTTGTATATGAACTCTGGCACATTCTATTCCTGTTCCTTAGAGGTAGTCATCAACTTGTGCCTTCTCCTAAAAGAGTTGACACCTCCCTGTGCAGATTGTAGTAGCATCCATGAACAAGAGTCTGCTCCTGTCTGCTGTTCATAAGCCCCCAACTGCCTATTTATTTATTTTATTGGATATTTTCTTTATTTACATTCCAAATGTTCTCCCCTTCGGAAACCCCCTTTCCCACCCCCATCCCCCTGCCTCTATTAGGGTGCTCCCCCACCCACCCACCCACCGACTCCTGTCTTTCCACCCTGGCATTCCCCTACACTGGGGCATCGAACCCCCTCAGGCCCAAGGGCCTCTCCTCCCACTGATGCCCAATAGTTCTACATATGCGGCCAGCGCCATGGGTCGCTTCGTGTGTATTCTTTGGTTGGTGGTCCAGTCCCCGGGAGCTCTGGGAGGGCTGGCCTCCCTTTTCTAAAAGGACGTTTTATTTTAAATGGTGTGTATATTTCTGTCTGTGTGAGGTTATGTGGCCATGAGTGCAGTTGTTTATGGAGACCAGAAGAGGGTATCAGGTCTCTGAAAAGTGGAGTTTCAGATGGTTGTGAGCTACCTGAGTTGAGCACTAGGAACTGACCCATGGTCTTCTATAGTATATAAGTTTTACTGCTGAGCCACCTCACAAGCCTCTGGAAGGCTTTTGTAAATCAAAACGCCTTGATAAATCCCTGCTGACTAGCTGGACATGCTGGCGTAACAAGTGCAATGTCAGCACTCAGGAAACAGAAGCAGGAGGATTACTGGGAGTTCTAGGCCAGCCTGGTCTATGTAGCAAGCGTTAGGACAGTCAGACAGATGTAGCAAGACTCTGTTTTAAAAAATTAAGTGAGATTTTTTTTTAAAAATCACATACGAATAAAACAGAAATTCCTTTTGACTAACTGCTTGTATGTGTTGTATTTACTTTGCTTTGTCATACCTTCTAACCTCCTTCCTCTGTGGTAATCAAATGAGCTCTCTCTCTCTCTCTTTCTCTCTCTCTCTCTCTCTCTCTCTCTCCAACCTGGAGAAAAACCATTACATAAGCCAGCAAGGAAACTGCTCAGTCAATGAATGAAGTATTTTTAAGAGCCTCTCCTTCCACTGAAGGATTAAAGCTGACTTCCAAGGAAGAAGTGACCAGGGCTGCCACAGGAGGGAAGCTGATGAGAAACAGCTCAGAGAGGCAGGCCTGGGGCTGCACCAGCTCACCAAGGCAGGCAAGGAGCATGGAGGCAGGGCACAGAAGGACTGGTTGGTGTGAATCCTATGAAAAAAAATGAAGGACCAGGTTTATTCACCAGACCACACATTCCCCAGGTAACCAACAGCTGACAACCAGCATGGACTATCAACTAGAAAGTGTCTTCCAGACTGGCTACCCTTGGGTACAGTAGGCTGTTAACTGGTTGGTGGTGGGGACACTCAGAACTGAAATTAGCTAAAATTGATCCAAACAACATGAAATCAGAGAAATAAATGTTTAAAAAATTCAAAGATTTAAAACAACTTTCATTCATATCAACCCATGCCACAGTTTCCTGTTATTAGCGAATCTCATCACAAATGAGGGTGAAGCTTTCTTCATGTGGTACAGGCTCTGTAGGGGTGTGTGTGTGTATTGTATATCTGGGCTGTGACTCCTTTCTGGCGCAATGCAAAGTTTGCTGTAAAATATAATGATATATCCAGAGAAAAATAGATCTGTGTGACCAAAATAAAATGCAGATAAGAAATAAAAATGCTATGGATACTTAAAGGATACCTGAGTGCCAATTAGGTGAGTCTATGGGGGATTAGCTTTAGGACAAGATAACTTGTGCTTCTTGCCAACAATTTATTCTTGGGTTTATTTACCTCACTTCTGGTCTCATGGGGACTGCTTAGGTCCTACAGAAGGGGGTACTTCTGTGGCCCAGGAGACAGTGAATATTGATCTTGAAGTCTGGAAACCACTCTGTAATCTCATGTTCCCTAGGTTACTGGTCCCCTTTCTAGCTACAATGAGTCACACACACCTTCTCCCTAGAGAACAGTATTCTTTGTTTTTTTAGGTTTATTTATTTTATTTTATGTATGTGAATACACTGTTGCTATCTTTAGACACACCAGAAGAGGGCATCAGATCTCATTATAGATGGTTGTGAGCTACCATATGGTTGCTGGGAATTGAACTCAGGACCTCTGGAAGAGCAGTCAATGCTCTTAACCACTGAGCCATCTCTCCTGGAGAACAGTTTTATTCATTTGTTTTCATTTGAAAGTTTTTGGGTCTCAGCTAGTTCAAGTCAGCATATAACTTGCAATGTAGCCCGGGGTGACTTTGAGCTCTGGATCCTCTTGGCTCTACTTCTGAACAGTATGGGCTGTATGGGCATGAAGCACCACACTTGGTTTGCTACAAAGCTGAGGATCAAACACACGTTATTGTAGCACCCCACAGACAGCTACAAGCCCAGCCCCTTAGAGCTCTTTTCCACCATTCGAGGTACCTGTCTCCTTGCTACAATATTATGACTTTCTGATGCAATCAAATGTAAAGTGTTGCAAGACAAAGACAGCATTCAAAGTGTCTTGCCCTTTGGAAGAGGCTTAAGAACATGATTTTGTCTTCAAAACTGATAGTCTCAATGGGCTTAGGTGTGAACATCACGTAACAGGAACAATACTTGGTGTAGAGCCTGTTGAAACACCAA
This sequence comes from Mus musculus, assembly GCF_000001635.26. NCBI lineage: Eukaryota > Metazoa > Chordata > Mammalia > Rodentia > Muridae > Mus > Mus musculus. The sequence continues at coordinate 45,708,652 of NC_000079.6, forward strand.
AGGCAGGAGGTCTTTGATGTGGGCCCTTGTGTGCCAGGTAACGTGCTAAGAGATGCCTCTGTCCTTTCTATGAATGTGGACTTGAAAACCTGACACCTTATTTGGACTAAATATTAATGGTGGGGAGTGCTGGAGGGAACGTGGGGGAGGGGCTCTAGGAGTAAGCACACATGTTCACAGTCTGGGTTGAGAGCCATTACAAGTCACCATGGGAGTAAAATGGTATGTTCTATGTGCTGTAGCATTTGAAATGTAAATAAAAGGCCATTTCAACCACTGTTTTCTGAGTCAAGGACCCTGGCTAGATGCATTTGTAATTTGTCTTTGAGTCAAAAAGTTCAATTAAAACACCTGGTAATAATGGCTCATTCCAAAAAAAAAAAAAAAAAATCCCAAGGAATTTTTATTTTACCTAATGAGAATTCTACAGGACTCTCAGTTCCCTCGAAAGTGGAGCATGATGGCATAGTCGTCAATGGTAGCATCACTAAGGAGGTGCAGCCATGAGGCCAGGAGTTCAAGGCCATTGGCTCCTTGCTCAATTTGAGAGCAGCCTAAGCTATACCTGACCCTGTCTTAAAAATAAATAAATAAATAATAAATAAATAAATAAATAAATAAATAAATAAATAAATAAATAAAAGCGAAAGAAACCAATGTAACAGACGTAAGGATTTAAAACCCTTTTAAACAATCGACATCTGTTTACCACCAGATGTTTCCAGAACAGGATCTCAAGCAGGAGCATTGCCCTGTTTGTACCATAAAAGTGACTAATGCCGGTTCTCCTTCTGCCTTCATCTCCCATAAGGCTCGGGGGATTCTCTCGCTTACAACGCTTCCTGTATCAAGAAAGGAGACAATCTCTCTCTCCCTAATTGTTTTGTCGAGTGAGCTCTCAAAAGTTCATTTTTGTTACCCTTTTTCAGGCAAAATAAGAGGCCTTTTACAAAAATTCTATTGCTAAAACAATGGAATTCTCCCGGGAATGGCTTCGTTATGGAAACGAAATGACAGCTCCTTTTATGCAGCCAGGCAGAAAGTGTGCGCGTAGAAAAGACATCCCAAGCACTCAAGTATGTGTGTGGGAGGACAGAAGATGCTATTTTTAATTCCGATTGCAGCATCTCTCTCTCTCTCTCTCTCTCTCTCCTGCGGGTCTTTCAGCATAATCATAATCATAATAAGACTGATCTAAAAAGAAAAAAACAAGAGAGAGATTTCCATTCCTGCTGACCCCAGCAGAAAAAGAGAAAGAGAGAGAGAGAGAGAGAGAGAGAGAGAGAGAGAGAGAGAGAGAGAGAGAGAGAGAACAAATAGAATGATTAGTACAGTTTTCTTCTGCTCTGAGACATGGCTGAAGGCTCAAAGATCCCAAATCTTTGAGATGCTCAGAACGGAGACTCTCCCAAGTTCAAAGCACCAAAGTCCCAACGGTAGCCACCTAAAGCCTTTTCACATCCATCCACACTTGGTACTTGCGACTTTCTCACGGTATAGAGTTTGCAGGAATCTTATAGGTCTGCTAAAAGTCACGTGTCAGCTCCTGCATTTGTGCCTAAGAGTTACCATTTGATATGTGTGAGCCAGCCTGGTAGGAACACCACACGGGACGCCCAATGTCTAATTTCAATAACCAGACAGCAGGAGGCACCCAAGTCAACAAGCATGGAGTGTCCTAGGTGGCTGTACAAAGTGATGAATGCAAGGGGTCCATCGAGTGTGAAGGATCTGCAAATCTGACCTTAGAAGAGAAAGAGTGGAAGAGGAAAGTGGAATTACAAAGGCTGGCCAGCTAGGTGACCGACATGTTCACGCTCGCTAGTAGCATTACTGGAGGAGTAAAAGGTTTCTCCTTTTTAATGGGAGTGTGATGGAGGTGTGATTAACAATGACTGTCAACTTGACAGTATTGGGGCTCACCCAGAAACACAAACCTCTGGGCATGGCCCGGGAAGCATCAGCCATATCATGGAAGCCTTTGAGCAGTCTGTGAGGCTTATATAGAATATGCTAATAAAGGTGGGAGGGAAGATGCAGCCTGAACGTGGACATCTTGATCCCATGGGCTAGGGGTTCAGACTCAACACAAAGGACAACTCAAGCAGAACACCAGCCTCCATCTCTCTCTGCTTCCTGATGGTGGGCACAATGTGACCAGCTGCCTCAATCTCCACCCACCAAGATGTCTCCACCATGACGGAGCTGTAAGGCCAAATAAACTGTCCTTCCTTAAGTTGCTTTCATCAAGGTATTTTTGTCACAGTCACATGACAAATAACTGGTAAAACAGGTCAAGTTCATTCACATAAAATTGGTCATTTTAACCATTTTTACGATGGTTGTTTTACCAAAGTATACGATTCAGTTTTTTTTTTTTTTCGTGCCTTTACAATGTCCTGCAACCATCACCATTGTCTAGCTCCCAAAGACTTTGGTCATGCTCCATGAAATCCCCAAGTCTATGACACAGCCCTTCTCTGTTCCTGATCTTCTCAGACACTGGCAATACTGAGCCAGCAATCTGGTCTACAGAACAGCCTGTGGTAGTGACACACACGCAGAATCACACACTGCAGCGATTCCTCTGATTAATTTTGTGGTATCCAGAACCAATGAAGAGGCGTGGTGCTGGGTGAGTCTGTGAAGCTAAGTACTTCCAGGAAAGATAAATTAAGAATGAACAATGCTTTCTCAGAGTGTGTGGCACCTCCCAACAGGTAACCCAGACAGAAAGAGGCACAAGACAAAGTTGGGGTTGCCTGGTTCTTGCTGGGTGAGTGTGTCTACTGCTGTTGCTGCCAGCACTCTTTGATGACATCGGACTCATGCTTCACCTGACCTCCAACATGGACTGAAGACCAGAGATGGCCTGGGAATCTGCAGGCCTTCGTTACCAGATTGGGGCTGATGAGATGTTCATCTGTGTTGACTGGACAGCTCCCGGCTTTGCAGTCTCTCCAATATGCAGATGGGCCTTGTTGGACTGACTCTATCCTGTAAGCCAATCTAGTGAATGCCCTTTCAGAATACAGACACATTCTATTGGTTTTGTTTCTCTGAAAAGCCCTGTTAAATATCCATGTATTATGTGGGCAACAGTGACTAGCAGTCACACACACACACACACACACACACACACACACACACACACACACACACACGTTCATTTACGTGTGAACTGCCCCATGACTGTCATCTTTCTCTTAGCAAGTATTTCAAGGCTCATCTATCCTGCATTATGTATTATGTAATGGTATTTCACTTTGGTTTTGGCTGAATAATATTCTATCATTTTGACATACCATATTTTGACATACTTCATCAGTGGTAGACAATTACATCAGTTCTACTTTTGATACTTATGAACATTCAAACACACTTATTTGTCTCCTGTTTTCAATTCTTTGAAGGCATAAGACTTAGGAGTGGACCTCCTGGGTCTCATAGCAATGATATATTTAGCTATATGAGGAACTTTAAAACTTTTACCCACACTGGTTATATGATATTGAATCTAATGTCATGGTTGGAGGTTGGAGGATTCTAAGGATGTTAGCTCAATAGTGTGCTTGTCCAGCATGTACAAGGCCCTGAATTCAAGACACAGCACCATGGAAAGTGAATGGAATGGCACATGCCTGTTATTAGCACTTGCCAGGAAGAGGTAGGAGGATCAGAAGTTCAAGGCCATCTTCAGCTACTTTGCAAGTTCAAAGCCGAACTGTACTATATGAGACACTAACAAAACAAAACAAAAACAAAGAAAATAGAGAAAGAAAGAGAGAGAGAGAGAGAGAGAGAGAGAGAGAGAAATAAAGACACACACACACACACACACACACACACACACACTGCCAGTCACCATTGCCAACATAGTACATGGATATTTGACAGAGCTTTTCAGAGAAACAAAACCAATAGAATGTGTCTGTATTCTGAAAGGGCATTCACTAGATTGGCTTACAGGATAGAGAGTCAGTCCAAGAAAGAAAGAAAGAAAGAAAGAAAGAAAGAAAGAAAGAAAGAGAGAGAGAGAGAGAGAGAGAGAGAGAGAGAGAGAGAGAGAGAGAGAAGGGAAGGGAAGGGAAGGGAAGGGAAGGGAAGGGAAGGGAAGGGAAGGGAAGGGAAGGGAGGAAAAAAGGGAGAAAGGAAGGACAAGAGAGAGAGAAAAGAATACAAGACTAAAGATTTCACTTGGTCGATGTCTTTGCTTCTTACTTTTATTTTTGTCTTTTTCTTCTTACTGTCATCAACCCTACTGAGTGCGAAATTAGTTTTAATTTGCACTTCCTCAAATGTCAATGACACTCAGTGGCTTTTTGTGGAATTCTTGACCAAAGGTGTATCCACTTCAAAAAAAAAAGGTCGGTTGGAGGTTTTTGTCCATTTTTACATCAGATGATGATGATGAAGATGATGAAGATGAAGAAGATGATGATGATGATTAATTCTGGGTTGCAGGAATTTTTCATGTGTCAATAAACTTGACTTTTATCAAGAACATGCTTCATATGTATTTTCTTCTGGCCTGTGCCATATTCTTTTGACTATGTCCTTTGAATTTTTATAATTTTTCTATTTTCACTTTAGTTTCTTGTTCAAAGCATCCTAAGAATCTCGTGCCAAATCCAAGTTCATAAATTATCTCCGTGCTCCCTTCTCTGAATCTTTGCAGTCTGAGCCCTTACATTTAAATTATTGGTCTACTTTAAACTTTTTGCATATGACCAAAGTAAGGCTCTGACCCCCATCTGCATGTGTATGCCATGTGTCGTTTCCAAGTGACTCAATTCCATTTGTTGAGGAGACATAAGAGCAATTCTGAGTAGAGAGTGACTGTCGTCCTGGATCTTGAGGAAAAAACTTCTGTATGTGTTATGTGTGTTTACACACACATATAAATAGAAAATTATCTTTAACTCATGTCTGGATGTAGAGGGCCTCTAGCATATGGTGAATATATTTTCATTATCTCACATTTTTAAGCTCTAGCCCATCCTTCGGAATCATGACCCTCCCTCCAGTCATGAGCTTTCAGAGATGCCAACCGGCACTTGGGTGGTCTGTTTACAAGGACCAGTTTCCAAAACCAACAAGGAGTTTGAACTTGCTTTGTTTCCTAGTCCTTAAGTTCCCTTGCTCCCGTGCTTCTCCCTTCAGTGAACTCCCCTGCTTCCCCTCTCCCCTCCCCTCTCCTCCATGCCCTGCCCCCTTGTCTCCGGATGTCTTGAAACTTGCGTGTACTCTTCCATTCATAGTCGCTCATTAAAACTCAGTGATCCCATTTATACAACATCGTATATGTAAAAGAGAAATAAAATAAATTTTGCATGATGCCTAAGTCTCAACTTTTAGGAAAAGAAAAAACAAAAACAAAAATGAAACAAAGTGTTAGGTGACACATTCCAGGTTTCTTGCACACTCCCGAAGCATCCAAGTGTCCAAGACTGGCAACATGTTGTAGTTCACTGAATAGGTTGAGAAAATGGTTTAGCCCAAGTTATGGGATTTTTGAAAAAAGCTCTGGGTAGGGGCTCTAGTGTACAGAGAGATAGAGAAGTCAGTTGCCAGAGCTTGCTATTTTCTCTTAAATGTAAGCCCCCATTTTTTGCCCCTGAATACCGCATAGACAGAGACACTATCTTTGTTGAACACTGTCTACAGACAGAGACACCTTCATTGCCTTTGAAAACTCACAAAACTTGAAGTTAACATATTAGCTCTCATTCAGCTTGCCCCCAAACCCTGTGAAAGCAAGGTTACGGTTTTCATATAACAGATGAGGAAACTGAGAGGCGGGAGTAACCTGAACATGGTATGCCATGGACCCACGGACAATCCTTCCGTGTGTGCTCACACAGTCTGACACCAAAATCCATGACAAAAACAACAGTGTCACATCAACATCACCTACTCGGCATCTGATCTATGGAAAGGGGCTGGGAAGTATAAAGACGTTCCTTTGTTTACAATCACGCTACATCCTGAGAAACCCATTGTAAATGGGTAAATGCCACACATGCAGCTAATGTCCACAGCCTAGGACAGTCCAGCTTAGCTGGACACTAACTACCGATATCTAGCATGGGGCTTCAAGGAAATATCCAGATTCAGGATAACATAACTGAGGCAGGGACTTCAGACACTGAGGGAGGGAGAACTCTTTCTGTATATGATAATACTGGGACAGTGGGTCATGAAATATCTTATCATGGTATAAAAATAGCAAACATCGAGGAAGCCATCACCGCACTTATTTATAAATCACCCCAATGCCTACACGCCATTATGAAGTATAATTAATGAGAAGTGGCAAGACTGATGGATATAAAGCCAGAAGCCCTACTACTTAAAAGCCTAGGTTCTAGAATAGAATAAGGCACAACTTCTACCTTGTCGCACCTTGCTTCCCAGAGCAAGAGGCATATTACCAAACCTTTATCCAATACTTGCCAAACACATCAACAGTGGCATCAGACACTGGGAAGGAGTCATTTGTTCCTCTTCTTTCAAACGGGTGAAAGGCATCAAATGTGTAATGTGCATGCTTGTGCGCGCGCGCACACACACACACACACACACACACACACACACACACGCACACACACGCACGCACACACAAATGGACCACCCTAAGCTGAGGGAAGATTATATCTCCATCCTTTCAGAGGTCCATCTTCCTTCAAGTGTGGAATGGAGGGGTGTAATGGGGTGGAAAGGCGTGATAGGTGGGAGGTGTGGTGGAAAGGGGCATGGTGGTGGAGGGATATGACTGCCTGTTGTCTGTGACTCCCCAAATAAGGCAAATGGATAGATTTCTGTGCATCAACTATTAGCAGCCAGCATGGAGTGGGGTGGGGGCAAGAGTCTGGGGAGTGTTGCTGGAGGCTCACTTAGGCCGGGATCAGAAGTTGGTTGAAGGAAGAAAGTTTTCACCTGTGGGAGCTGTATCTGTTTGTCTTCTAACTGTAGCGGATCTGTCAACTTTTCTCCCAGTATATCAAGGCTTTCTTCCTCAAAGCCATTCTCACTGGGCTCACAATTGCTGTACTTTTGAGTTAACTACTTCTTAAAGTGCTGCTCAAAAACTGACGTCTTCAACTGACGTCTCTCAGAATGTCTCTAACTCTGCAAAGTTCCTGGTTCCTCAAGAGTGCTACTTAAAAAAAAAAAAAAAGACACACTTGACAGCCAATCTCCAGAACATGATTTGTACAGAAAATCATGTTCAAATTACTTTATATCAAGACATTTAAGAGGAAAAAATGTGGTTTTCTTTGTAATAGGCTAAAAATAGTCATATCCTTTATCTTCGGCTGAACATGTGCATATGCTGTCTAAGCTGTTACACTTAAACAAATTGAAAAACAGTAGGGTTCTGGCTACGGGCCACACAGAAACAAAACTCGCCCAGAATATCATCTAAAACATTGAAAAAGTACAATTAGCTGTTATTTTCCACAAAGTTTCAATCCTGCATGTAGACGTGGAGTTGTCAGCCAAGCCCAAGACAGTAGCTAATAAATCCTGATGTCTCATAAATGGACAAGAAAGCCAGAAAGCACTTAGTTTAGTCCAGTTTTAAGTAAGGAGAAAAAAAATGATTGAGGGAAATTATATAGTTTATATATCTACTTTTTTTGAGTTATAAGGCAATATAATATTGAAATTAACCCTTTCGATGGTTTTTACTAAATATCCATAAGTCATATTCCTATAATGCAACCACATATTCCTTCAAATATCATGCAAAGTATTGTAAGAGAAAATGTTAGCCTTGCTTTGAGCATAGACCACTGACCCATAGACTCACTGGTTGTGTGTGTGTGTGTGTGTGGAGGGGGCACATGTATGTTTAAATGTGTGTGCATGCATAAAGAAGCCAGAGGTCAATGTCAAATGTCTCCTTCTATTTCTCTCCACCTTAGCTTTTGAGACAGAGTCTCTCACAGAACATGGAGCCCAGCCATTAGGTAGACTGTGTGGCCAGCAGGCTCTAGGGCTCCCCTTATCTCCCCCTTCCCAGAGCTAGGATTACAGGTACACAGATCTCCATGCCTGGCTTCTTCCTTGAGTGTTAGGCATCCAAGCTCAGGCCCCCATGCTTGTGTGACAAGCACACAGAAACAGAGCTGGCTTCCCAATCTGGGGGGTTGACTTCTAAAACATGTCTCTGATTATCCCCTACTGTATTAATTGGGAATGAACCTTTATGGTCAACAGAAGGAACTTTCAAATGTATGTTTTTTTAATCCAGAACCTGCCTTTAAACGAAAGCCTTTGTAAAAATCTAATACACAGGGAAGTAAAATTGTGGCTGTTGGTTCTGTCTAAACTGTTGTCTCCTCAGGGCCTCATTCAATACCCCAGGTACTTCAGAAGTCAACCTTAGGGGATACTGGGGACAATGAGACACCGTTAGGCCCTTAGGGAGAATGGTCTACCTTGCACCTATGTGCACTCCACATTTCTTCTTATACTATATTTTTATTTATTGTTGTGTATGTTATGTGAGTCTTGTAACACATGTAACATGGCACAGGTAAGAAGATAAGTTTTGGGGGTTGGGGTGGGAGGAGGTCAGCTCTCTTCTTCCACTGTGAGCTCCAGGGATGGAACTTAGGCCATCAGCCTGCACTCTGCAAACACTTGAATCTGCCAAGCCACCCTGCTGACTCCCCAGTCTTAACTAGTGCAAAGTCCTCTCACACAGTACCCAGTCCCCTCACAGGGTGCCCAGTCCCCTCACATGGAGACAGTCTCCTCTATGACTTGATTCTTTATTTCAGAAGACCCCAAGTTTGATGTCCCCCAGACTCATGATGCTCAGGCAACAAAGGAGAAGTGACCATTCTCAGCACAGGCCCAGGCATTGTAACATGCTCTCCCTCAGCAATTGAGACTTCGTGTCTCTCTTCTACTTAAAAAAAAAAAGGCCAAGATATCCCACAGTTCTGTATGGCTGGACACTAGCTAAATTCCAAAGGATGCTGATTTAAATTCAGCCTGTTTTTCTAGGCAGTAATTCTCGTTCATGTGGCTTTCGCCCAAACTAACCTCAATGGATAAAATGTTCATCTTACAAGCAAAAAGACCTGAGTTCAATTCCCAGAACTTACATAATTTAAGCCAGATGTAGCAGCACATGATTTGAATACCTCTGCTAGGGAGGCAGAAACAAGGTGGATGGACCCTCCAGGGCTCATTGGTCAGCCAGCCTAGTCTACTTGGAAAGCTCTAGGCAATGAGAGAGACTGTCAGAAAAACAAGGTGGATGGCTCCTGAAAAATGATAGCCAAGGTTTAATTTTGGCCTCCATAATTATTTATATGCATTAACAAACAAACAAACAGATGAATAAAAGTAGTCAACTAGAAGATGTATGTAGATAAGAAGAAGACACAAAAAGGTATTTTCAGCCAACCTTCAGGATATCTATGAATATACAAACATGCATGCACATGGACACATCCACACCAAACTTACTATCTTAAGTGTTTCTCACTCCTTTACATTTTCATGTATGGGTGCATGTATGTGCAGATGTGTGCACCCACCTTAGCTTTCAAGGCAGGGCTCACTGGGACCTGGGTTTGCTGTTCTGGCTATGCCTGTTAGCCCAACTCTGCCTCCCTGGCACTGAGATTACACGTGGATGCCACTCTGCCTGGCTTTTTGTGTGGGTGCTGGGGGTCAAACTCAGGTCCTCCTGCTTGTGTGACGAGAACTGTATGGACTGAGCCATCTCCCCAGCTTCGGTGCCACCATCTTGAGTGTGCAGCTCAGTGGCCCTCAGTGGATTCACAGTATTGTATACAACCATTATTATTAATCCAGAACTCTCCATTTGGCAAAGCTCCAATTCTTGAACATACATACATCTAAACAGCTGGTCAGAGAGAGGGGTGTCCAGACTGTTTCCCTCCTGTTCCCACCTGGTGTGTATATTGTGTCCTTCACCCCTTTTTTGGACATGCTTTATTGAGAAATGGGGTACCTTTGGTGGAAATGAGGGTCGGTGAAGCTTGCCTACTTGCTTAGCAGTGTGCCTCCAGTTTGGGTTACTCAGAGTGAGTTTTCTGTGTTACTTTCCTAAAGCCCGCACTGATTCCTGGTCCTGTGGATCCCCAGAAGTCAGCCTTGACCCCTGGGATTTCCTGGGCTTTCCCAGAAAGCATTGCTTTTTAAACAGCAAAACCTGTGTGAAATAGCAGGACTGGAATGCATGTGTTTCCTCCCAAACAAACAAACCATTCCCTCCTGGAGTGAGATGCGGAAGCTCACAAGGACTTGGGGAAACTTAGAAGTCTCCTCTGAGGAGTCAGATGACAGTCAGTCATTGTGAATGGGAGGAGACTCCTTGCTGAAGCTGTTTGTGAATCACGTGGGGGAATGAAGTGATGTCATCCTGAGGAGGAGTCATTACCTATGCTGGGATGGGCAGGAGCCACTCCTGTCCTGTGAGCAACCCCAGTGGGCTTGCTGCTCCAACAAGCTAGACTCAGGTGGAAGTGTATCTTTGGTCTGCTCACCAACGCCCCATCTAGCATGGTTAGGTGCACATTCACTTGTTCATATTTCCCCAGGAAAAGGCACATGCTACAGCTCTTATGCTACACATATAGCTTGTGTATGAGGCCACATGATTTGCTCATTTTAGCACTGTGGAAACTATGATTCATTTTATATACAGCACATATATAAAAGAGCAGTAATACCCCACCCCCATGGTAGAAAACTTATCATTAAATGCTTAGTGTATCTTATCAAAATTGGTAGCCCTAGAAACCAAGAAAGCTTGCATACAGTACTTAAGTTTGCTCATGATGTTTGAGTCTTTAATCTTACATGTAGATAAACATAAAACAAAGAAGGCAAAGGAAGTGGAAAGGCCCATAAACTGTTCTGGAGAAAGGAAAGGCCCAGGTAGAAGGAAGCAGATAACCTGGACACCAGATCTGGATGTAATAGAAACTGTTCCCCCCACATATCTCCATTACCCTTATCCATGTTCAAAATTACGTAGTGGTGAAAAGCAAACCAGGCTATTCATGACACCCTCTCTGGACCAACACGAACTGCTCTGATTCTGAAGCTCAAGAGACCTCAAAGACAAGAGTTGATGAAGAGTCTATTTGGGGAGTGGCTGGCTGCATCCTATAGACCAGGAGAGCCTACTTCCTCCTGTGCCCAATGGTCCTGCTTCAAGTTCTGCAACGTAAGTTCTGCTTCTATTTTCCAAATGAAATAATCATGTCCTATTTCTTTTTTTTTTTTTTAGAATTAATTTTTTTATTAGGTATTTTCCTCATTTACATTACCAATGCTATCCAAAAAGTCCCCAATATACTCCCCACTCCTCTACCCATCCACTCCCACTTTCTGGCCCTGGCGTTCCCCTGTACTGGGGCATATAAAGTTTGCAAGTCCAATGGGCCTCTCTTTCCAGTGATGGCCGACTAGGCCATCTTTTGATATCATGTCCAATTTCGTACCAGCATGTGACACCCTCTAGAAGCCTAGACCACCGAAAGGGGGGCCAAATTTAGTCAGACTTCATTGAAAGTTTTGGTGCTGAGGTTGTAGTTCAGTCGGTAGAATGTTTGCCTAGCATGCATCCTGATTTGATCTCCATCACTGTGTACCAGAATAACAACAACAACCGCCGCTGCCACCACCACCACCACAACACACAGGTACATACACATATACACACACAGCAAAGAAGGGATGGTGGCTTATGATTGTACTCCCAAGACTTGGAGGTAAAGGCAAGATGGTCAGAAATTCAAGATCCTTCTCTGTTACAGAGGGGACTCAAATCTAGCCTGGGCTACATGAGACCGCATCTCAAATAATGTAGACAAGTAAATAAATCTAAATAAACTTGTGCCCTTTGGCTGCTCACACACAGCATAGAATCACGTAAGCCCTTGCCGGTAACAAACACTGTGTCTGTAGCCCAAGGACAAATCTGAACTGGTCAGCCCCATACACCACACTGTTTCGGATGAAAAGGTACCCGTGGCTGGGGGCTTCTGGCACAGAGGCTTGACACCAGTATCATGTTTGCAGATTTGGCTATTATGTCAGATTGTTAATCCAAGCTTTAAGTAGTTAATGTGGGAAAGAAAGCTTAATCGGCATTATTTAGGAGGTTAAGAAGCCTGGCAGCCTAGTAAGAGAGAACGGTAAACGCGGCCACGAGATAGCTACTTGTGATAAAAGGAGAGGGATTAATATATTAATAACACAAGCCAGGCTTTCCAAAAAAAAAAGTGGCCTTAGTCCTGAAAAAAAACAAACCACTATCGTTGATAATTTCTACAGTATTAATTTCCTGAAATACTGGGTTGGGAGTGACTTATGGGTATGGTTAGGTGGTTTCTACTCAATAGTATGCTTAAGGAAATCATGTGTAAACAAGACATTTAGGGTTGTTGCACTAAGGTTATTGAGAACATACACATGATGGTTTACTATTAATAATAACATATTTTATGTATTTGTTATTTTACAGTAATGGGGATTGAATCAGGACTTTATGTGTGCTCAATAAGCAGTCTACTATGGAGTGATATACATGTTAGCCCCATCTATCTTGGGTAGTATGTGTGGATTCATATATGTTCAGGCATGTGTGTGTGTGTGTGTGTGTGTGTGTGTGTGTGTATGTATATAAGTTTGGAGGCCAAAGGGAAATTTGGGTGTTGCTCTTCTGGTACCAATCAACTTGATTTTCCAAGATAGGGTCTCTCTATAGCCCAGAACTTGCCAAGTGGGCCTGGCTGGCTAGCCAGTGGGCATTAGGAATCAACCGACCTTTGCCTCCCTGTTACTGGGGCTCGAAGTGTTCATCACAACACCTAGTTCCTGTTCACACCAGTCCTGGGGATCAAACTCGGGTCCTTGTGCTTAAAGGCAAGCTATTCTTAGCTGTGTCCTCTCCTCAACCCCTTCCGTCTTTAAAATACGAATGTGATGTTTATATTGCTTCACATGCCAGACCAAATGATTTGTGAAAACGTCTATATCCACATATCCCCAGAAATGATGAACTACGGTACAATGAATGTCACACGGTCCCATTTCCTCCCACAAGACACAATTCTCTTTGCAATGACCCTTTTCCCTCTGACCAGCTTCCGTTCATACAGGAGGAGGCCCAGGCTGAGTGCATCTTGGCTTCAGCAGGGAACTTGTAGAGAATCTTGGCACGCACTTCCCCAGAAGCTGAGCTACACAGGAATGGAAAATCACTCATTGGAAGTCCCCGCAGATGAACTATTCCTAGGATAGCATCCTAGGATTGATCTGCTAGTGGGAACCTGTGACTCCTCGCCCCAGTGACACCAAAGCAGGTGGCATTATTTCAAGCTCATTGTCCTATTGTACACTCAAATGAAGCGTTTTAAAGAAAACTCACATGGGGGAGAGAATCTAATTATTTTCCTCTAGTGGGATCCTCTGTAATACGCTTGCCTAAGCAAAGCTGAGGAGCCTCTTACCTCCCGGTTTTTTAGTTCCCAGAAAAGAAGACATCCTTGGGCAGATCCAGCCACCACACAGTACTTCAGAAAAAATGTTATCTGTGCTTTAACCCATCTCTTCACCCTGTATTTAATCATAGTCAAGACATTTGAATTCCCTGGAATACACAGACTCCATTTATGTGATGTGTTCAAAGACATCAACGTCACTTTCTGAAGTGTTAGGAGAACCGATTAATTCATGTTGGTAAATCGCTCTGGGGTTCCCAGGTCAGAGGTGTCAAACGGGCGGGCGTTATCCCCCATTTGTTTCTGTGGAGACTCCTCCGACAACTGTGGTTCAGTGAGTCTGACTGGGACTCAAAGCTTTTAACATCATATTAGAGGGGAAAACAACCCCTCACACATCCTTTTACCCAGTTCTCAGACACCCAAGGAGAATCAGCTCGTTATTGTTATCACGTAGACGGTCTTTACTGAACAGAGGCAGCCATTTATATTTCTCTCCCAAGACAAGTTCATTTGCTAATAGACACCCAAATCAAAGATAAGGTAATGCAAGGTTTTCATTTCCCACAGGCAACCATTATAAAAGCCTACATCTCCTTAGTGTTCGAAGATCTTGTAAAGATTTTCCTGTGATTTCTCGTTCTCTCAAGCATCCTGCTTTGACCAGCATATCACGGATTATGGGAAGTATATCACCTTGAAACCATCTCCATTAGGTCTCACATATTTTTTTTTTAAAGTTACTCAACGGCAGCAGTGCTTATTTTCCTTTAAGAAAATATGTTTGCCTAGTAATTATTTTTGAGAGTATGACTTTCACAGTCACAAGTACTAGATGTCACTATAAATAAAACAGTATTTTTAAAGATGGCTTTCAAAAGCAACTAAGTCAGTGGTTGAGTTGCATGGTGCATGAAAATCTGCTCAGCGTAGGCACAGTGAAAACATTTTTAGTGATACAACTTAGCTTAATGCTCTGGAGTGCCTGGCCTCTTTACAGACCATATCTCTGAAACCCATGCTCACACTACCTGTGCAACAGTAACAAATCTCAGAAATAAATAAAAGGAATGGACACTCACGGCTTGAGAGAAAAATTCTCCGAATAGCATCAAATGCAGGCTCAACGTGCAATGCACTTCCAACAATTCTGGAATGTGGTTTGGTTGACCCTCAGAGAGTTTCAAAGGATGAAAACAATTCTGGTTTCATAGATAAAGGTCACGGATTAAACTGCTTCCTATGAAAGTAAAGTGAAGAGATCTTTCTAAAAGGATACACATGGTTTCAAGCATGTATATATAATTAAGTAGTTTAAGTATAACACTGATTATTTAGCGTGTGTGTGTGTGTGTGTGTGTGTGTGTGTGTGTGTGTGTGTAGGCACATGAGTGCAAGCATCTGTGGAGACCAGAGAGGGTATCGGATCCCCTGGAGATCCAGGTAGTTGTGAACTGCCCAAGGTTGGTGTAAGGTCTTCTGCAAGAAAAGTATGTTCTCTTAATTGCTGGGCCATCTCTTTAGCCCCATTCCCCTTTTTTGTTGTTTGGGCTTTTGTTTTTCAAGAAAGGGTTTCTCTGTGTAACAGAGTCCTGGATGTTCTGAAATTGCTTCAAAGACCAGGCTGGCCTCAAGCTTACCGAGGTCCACCTGCCTCTGCCTCCCGAGTACACCTTGTGCTTTTGAAAGGTTCTCTTAGTAGCCTGGAGCTTACCAAGCAGGTCAAGCTGGCCAGCTATCGAGCTCCAGCAACACCCCCTACCCTGTCTCTGCCTCCCGAGTGCTGGAGTTACAAACTTGTTAACCCACCCCCCCCCCCCCGGATTGTTTAAAGAGGTCCTAGTGCTCCATCTGAAGCCCCCATCCGTACACAGCAAGCACTACACAGGCTGAGCCAGTAAAGTGGGCACAATAGGAGAAATGCTCTACTGTAAAGCAGATGCATAATTACAGGGAAATATGGAGAAATTCAAAAGTTCTCAGAGGGCACCACAGACAGCTGGTCACTAGATGACATTAATTTATGAATAAAGTGGTCTTGACCTCTGTAATTCAAATAGAAAACACCATTCATGTTTGTGGAAAGGGCAACCACCTCACGTTCTTGGCCTCTCATAGGCTGGGGACTCACACTACAACACAAACAAGCTCCTTTATGTTTTAATACCATAGACATTTCAGGAAGAATCCTTGCACTATGGTATACACAGACCCAGGGTTCACATGGGATAATTCCTTTAGCATACTCAATTCTGACCATCCAGATATCTACAGCCTTTACTAGCTTTCCTCCCTTTGCATCAAGCTAGAAACAACAGGATTGAAGCTTTCACAGCCTCCTCTAGATAGTCTGGTAGTATTCTACATTCAAATAGACCGGCCATTCCCTTCAGGAAGGATATTCCCTTCAGGAAGCAGGAGAAATAGACTCCATGTTGGAAAGAACTAAGAACAGGATTTAGGTCGGAGGAGAATCAGGACAAGTAGGCCGATGCTCAGTTCGAAGTCATAACACTCCTTTAGTGGTTGCCTTAGCAACCAGGTAACTTGCCAGGTTGCTCGGCTTCCTCTGCACCTAAGCAGATAATGGCAGGGCTCTGATTCCACCCTGCCCACATATTTCCCCTTACCCAGCCTCTTAATCTTTGCCATCTCCCGGGGGTGGGGGAGGGTTAATAATGAGGTAGGACCCCCCCCCCCGTAGGTAGGCAGGTGCCAAGCTGAATACCCCCATCTTAGCCTCACTGTGGGGATCTTCAGAGCCAAATCCCCACTTCCTCATAAAACATCATGTCTTAAGGGTCTGTAAATAACTGCCAGAAGACACACCATTTGCTCCCATGCCTCGGAGCCATAGGATTAACTATAATCACAGAAATGGAAGTGAAAGCAGACACCTCTTAGGCTACCCCTCGAAGAGAGCAATGCGTTTCAAATTAAAAGCAAAGTCATTGTGCTGCTTCCTGCACCCGCCCTTCTGGGAAATCTGCACTCCCAAGGTAATGGCGGCGTTCCCCCGTTTTCAAATACTAAAGGAAGAACAAATAAACAGGACAGGTGTTTCCAAGTCCTACACACTTAGGAGGTTCTCTTTGAAGATTGTGGAACGCAAGCTGCTTATTCTTCCAATCCATCGGAAATCAAAAAGAAACGGAATGGGCTGAGTCTTGGGTACCTGGCCGTCTGGTTTGGTTTTGCCAAGAGCTCAGTCCAGAGATTTGGATGCAGTCTGAGATGCTGAGAGCAATAAGTAGTCGTCCATTTCCTCCCGCCTCCCAGGTGAGAGGCAGAGTCAGAAGCAGCGTACTATACTTTAAAGGCAGAGGGGGTATCATTAAGCCCTCCGTCTGCACCACCCCCAACCCCTGTCACCCTCTGATCAGGTCCAGACAAACAGCATCTCCTAGGAACTTGTGAGTGTCTGCGGTAACATGGGCTTCTTACATTCAAGTTTCTTTTTACCAAGGGTTACACAGGTCAAGATGTGGGGGAGCACCTTGCTGGGACTCATTGTTGAAGTCAAAGGCCTTCTAAGGTTTCTTCTAGAACAGGTTTTTGAAGTTTGGGCTGAGGCTGACAAAAACATTTGGGGCATAGGGAATTCCTCCACATGTGTTCCTTTAGCTCCTGAATTTAGAAGACATAGGAAGCACCCAGTAACATGTGTATCCTTATTAAACAGGGGATGTTCCCTCAAACAAAAATCTGTCAGGACAGAGACTCATGTTCATGCTAATAGGAAGTGATCAAAACCCCCATGATTCTTTGGTAAGTTTACTCCAAAGCCTGTTTCAGCTTTCATTTCTAGGCAAAGCACATCAAAAGGGTATTGCCGTCACACAAGACTTGAAATGCCTAATGCCTCTAGTACTAGTGAGAACCTATAGGGAGAAGGGAAGAGAACGTTAAAGCTGACTTCCACCTCTTCCTTTCACACAATACTTAACAATCTATAAATAGTTTTGCCTGTCTGTTTGAATATACACCTAACTCCTCCAGAAAAGATAGAGGCTCCTGAACATCTTGTTGTTTCAAACACACATACCACACACACACACACACACCTTACACCAGTCAAGTGGTATTATGGGTATGTGGAGGGACTGAAATGACCAACAATACCACTCTTCTTCCACATCAAGAAGGATGCGCGCTTCACCATGCTCGAAGAACAGTCCTCACAGATGAGCAGACAGAGCAAGCGTGGGGTGGGGGTAGGGTCGGTCTGGCCAATGACAGCCCCAAGGGAATTAAAGGGCAGGAGGTGAAAATCTCAGAGTGCAATTCCAGATGTGCTAAAGCACCTCCTTCATACCCTTCGTAGAAAGGGAGGGTAGGCAGCATGTAAAGACAGCTCTTTCCAGTTCTTTCTCTCATACTCTCTCCTGGATTCAGGGTATAGAGACTTTGGGACACACATATTTAGGATCCCTGGGGTCCCAGGCATTTGCTTTTACCCCTTTGTGACAATGCACACCTTTGGCCTCTCTCATCAGACTGTCCTTTGCCCCAAGAAAGGTATCTGAAACAGGAAGACTGAGAATATATTATCCACCCCTCTTCTCATCCACCAGTGACACCATTCTTCCTCCTTTCTCCCTGATCAAGACTGGCTCCACCTTGTCAAACCCAAAGGCTATGGTGTGCAATGCCTTCTGGAGCTGAAGGGGAAAAGATCTGTGGTTTGTAAGAGTTTATCAACTAGCAAGACACTGCTAACTCATTCCCCAGAGCCATAGGGAGGTCACAGCTGACAAGAGGCTTTGAGGATAGGACAGATCACCTAGTGGTGGACAGATGGCTCTCCCACCAGTGTACAGACCCAGCAACCTCTGGGGTTTTAATGTCTCACTCACATTCAAGCCTTCTTATCTTCACCAGTATGGAGCTGGAACTTCAGACAATTCTGCTGCTAGCATAATCTGACTCTAGGTCCTAGAGTATAGGAACTAAGGAGTTGGGAATGGCCCAGCTGGCAAGCTGTTTGCTATGTGAACAGGAGGACTTGTGTCTGGCTCCTCATTACAAACACTGTGTGCCTGTAACCCCAAGTCTTGGGAAATGGAAACAGAAGGATGACTGGGGCTTGCTGGCCATTCCAGTCTAGCCAAATCAGTGAGCTCCAGGTTGGCCAAGAGATCTTGTTCCCCCCACCCCCAAATAAGATGGAGAACAGCTGGAGAAGGCACTGACTTAGACTTTTGGTCTTCCACAAAGATGTAGATGCACACATTACACGCACAGGCATGCACATGTATGTATACACATGTACAAATATGCACATGCTTGCACACGTACACATGTACATGCATGTGCACACCTGCACACACATACCATAGACACGGTTTGATCTTAAACCTTGGGAAGTTCAGAAGGAAGAGGTAAATAAAAACACTGAGGGTGAGGCCTGCCTCAGTCCAAGGGTGTTTCCAGATTCTTCTAGAGCAAGTGACACTGTTACTAAAATAATCTCAAAAATAAGACCTATGATATTTGACTGCCATGTAGAATTTAAAAGTAAGGTTCTCTCCAATTTCTATCTTCCCATCATTTCTTGGTCAAGGAACATTTTGCAGTCTCTCCCCATCTCTGAGCATCATGAAAACCACAGAGGTTTTCAATGCCTTAAAACTTTGTCAGGACGGCAGCAGCCTTCTCAGACTAGCCCTGTCTCTCATTTTGCCACCGTCTCAAGGTCATGGGGCTTCCTAAGCCACAGTTGGTTATATCACCAACCTGCTAAAGAGTCTCCCATTACCAGTGATTCTCAAGTCAAGCCTCCCCCACTGCCCTGTCCCCTTCAAATAGTAGTTGGTGGAGAAGGAGCAAAACCCTTCCATCACTATCTCCCACAAAACAACAGTGAACAAGCAAGTATTCCTGGTCTCAAGATGTGGGAAATAAAAACAAACAAACAAACAAACAAACAAACAAACAAACAAACTCAGGTCCCAAGACTACCCTCTACCCGTCCCCCCACTTCACACACCAATCATAAGCCATAGGTCATTTGACATGTGGTATTGACTATCCAGCTATAGTCAGGGTTCCTCCACCCACTCCTTGTGTTTGATTAATTTGATAGAGTGTCTCCTAGAATTTGAAGGAATAATTAACTAGCTCATCACTTTTCTCTCATGTGTTTGGGTGCCATGTGGATGCATAGTCACATGGATATGCACGTGGGTGCGTGCCTGGATGTGGAGGTTGATGTTAGCAGTTCCCCTCCATCGATGGCCACTTTATTCACTGAGGCAGGAGCTCTTGACTGAGCTCATAGATAAAGGCAGGGCAGCCCAATAGTTTTCTTTAAGGATCCCCAGCCTCAGCCTTCTGAGTGGTAGAATTATAGGCAGGCCACCATGCCCACCTGACATTCACATGGGTCCTGGGGAATCTGAGCTCTGGTCCTTGTGCTTGAAAAGTAAGCACTTTCCACTGAGCCATCTCCTAAACCCAGTTCCCTATTTGCTTGTGTGTTTGACTATAAATGAAAGATGCTACAAAGGTCTAGATGAAGACCTGAGAAGAGGCAGCTATGGGGAGGGTGGCAGAGCCTCCAGGTCCAGTGCATGCAATACAATGTATTCCTTTCTCTCGGGGAACTTTACCTTTTCTCTGATGACTCAAGCATTGCTCTGCGCAAGTATGGGCTCTTCCAGAAGGTTCTAGCTAAGGAACTGGAGCTTAACACTGTCTACCCGCAGGTCCCCGGGATGCATGTGTAGGTGTCAGATGACCCTAAGGATGGAGGACTTGGTGCAGGGTGAATTTTGGAATCATGAGGACGTTCTGGACAACCCAACCTCACTGAATTACGTTTCTGAAACAAGGATGGTTTGCACCTCCCTCAGAAGTCACGAGGCTAGATATGCGAAGCTGAAACCACATAGCACAAGGAGTTGAGCCTTGAACTCATTAGACAGTAGTGGGGCCAAGTAGAGAGTGTGGAAGGCTAGTCCTTTAGAAAGAGCTCAGCTTCCAACTAACTTGTGTTAGATTTTTCCTGTGTCCTTATGGTCAACTAGTCACGATGTCTAATTGTCTTAGTTAGGGTTTCCACTGCTGGGACGAGACACCATGATCAAGGCAACTTTTATAAAAGACAACATTTAATTGGGGCTGGCTTATATATAGTTTCAGAGGGTCAGCGCATTATCATCATGGCAGGAAGCATGGCATTGTCCAGGCAGACACAGTGCTGGAGAAGCTGAGAGTTCTACCTCTTGGTCATCCAGGAAAGACTGACTCTTCTGCCCTGTGCAGACCTTAAGCACAGGGCTTCAAAGCCCACCCCCACAGTGACACTTTTCCTCCGACAAAGCCACGCCTATTCTAATAAGGACACACCTAATAGTGTCACTCCTTGTGGGCCAAGCATGAGTCTATGGAGTCCAAATCTATTCAAACAAGTATGCTAATTAACCAATCACAGCCTTATAATCTATATAAGTGCTCAAGCCATTTACCAAGCTTACAACTGCTATGATTCTTCCAGAAATGAGTGTCAACTCACTCTTATGTCCATCCATCCTATCACCTTTCACGTATCACTTGAGTGCCTACTCAAGTGTGTGCCAGAGGCCAGGACTGGGACACAGTGAGCTGCCTCCAAATCAAAACTCAGCGTTCAGAACACAGCCGGCAACAAGCAGACCTTCCTCGCTCTACCTCTGCAGCATTTAGCTATGTAAGAAGCTTCCACTTTCCAGGTGTCTTCCTTTTCTTGTGATCACGAAGAAGCCTGCAGATGGTCAGAAGGGCCACGGAGGTATGCTTGGGAGGCAACCATCTAGGAGCGATAGCACTTAAGTGGCACGACTCGAGCAAGGGGTGAGCCCTTATTTTGTGAAGCCACCGGGAGTTTAGGATTGACTGTTTCTGACACAAACCTGTATCCTTCCCCGACTAATA